>NW_023503010.1:2400000-3000000 GCF_014461135.1 Mycena indigotica
TACACAGTCTCGTTCTCCATAAAGAGCTCCTGGCGCTCCTGGAGAAGGTTATCCCGCAGATATCGAATGAGGAATGTGATGTCGGCTTGTTTCGTTGCGTTATCCTCAGTCGATTTGGGTACAGTTGCAGGCACAGTGAGTTGATGCGAGCGTTTATTTGAGAAGAGAAGCTCGAGTCCGCCGCCGAACTCGACTTTGAGCGAGATGGTGGTGTCTTGAGACATAGAGCAAAATCGGTCACGTGCGCACGAATAACTTGTTTTCGATCAGTTGCTCGTGTGTTGCTACAGATTACATGCTAGTGGGTGTATAGACGCGGGTTTATTTGTTTACAGCCCTTCATCGTACATCTTCCGCGACAACGCAACATAGAACCGCTCCAAGTCAGCTTTGCTCGCCAACTCAGCTTTCTTTCGCGCCGTCTTGTCCTTCTTCTCCTCTCCATGAAGAGCATCAACCTCTGCCTTTGTTAACCGTTGCGCATCCTCAACCGCCTGGGTTTTGCCGCTCTTAGGCCCCCCAAGAAGCGGCACACTGGGGACCTGTTCAAGTAGCCAGTCGAATGCAGACGAGGCTTTGTCGGTCGAGTTCTTCACCAGCGCCTCGTCTGTTTTCTCCTTGATTTGCTCGTCTTTCAGGTCAGAAGCCGGTTTTGACGCCATGGCAGCATCACGCTGGCTCTTTTCCTCCTTCTTCCAAGCACGAACAAATCGGCCCCAGTCCATCAGTCCCCAACCATCGCCTTGTGATGAGGAAGAGGAGTTACTCGAGCCTGTACTGAGTCCAATTGCAGGTATTGCTGGGAGGTCGACGCCAAACTCAATTCCCCTTGCTCCTCTTATCTCCCAGTCTGTGCTGATTTAGCCTGACGATTGCTGGAGACTCTTTGCACTTACGATCGCACCCCTCCATGATTCCCAGAAACTCGCCCCATTTGGCGCTCTGCACCGTCACCAGCCCATCGTTTCCCCACTCACGGTCGTGTTTCCATAATGGGTCATTCGACGTGCCGCTTTCCCATGACTCGCGCAGTTGCTGTCGTTCCCGAGCCTCAACCCCATCAAGCACCATCTTCGGTAACCAAAACGGATGCCAGATATTCACACCTGGCGCCCGCGCTGCAACACTGAAGTATTTGACTCGAGGATCGTCGGGAGTCTGCGGATTGAACACTTCCGTCAAATATGACGTTCGCAGGTTCGCGTAAGCAGGAGAATCAACGAGGTTGAGGATGAGGCTGGTGAAAGTGGAAGGGAGCTGAGAAAAGGAGAATGAGGTTGACTTGGCAATGAATTCTTCACGCTTCAGCTTTCCGATGCCAATATTTTCCTATTTGCTCATTAATGGCTGGTAAGCAAAGAACGAATAACACACAGTACACCAGTCCATAAACGGGCTTCCTCGATGAGGAGTGCTAATGCTCGTCAAGGACAGTGGCACGTATTCCGAGGGCTTTATGTGAGAAATCAAGTGTCGACAGTCTAGACCGCCCATCGAGTGGGCCAGGAAATTTATCCCTCGTCCACGCGCTTTCGTTTCGAGCTGCTGGTGAAGAGCTTCGGCACGAGAAGCAATTGAGCCGGTTCTGGCACGGGTTTAGTGTCTGCACAATGCGCAAACAAGCAACGCACCCAGGCACTGATGTAACGACCACCTGCGCGCCAATCTTCTGCCTGAGAATCTTCAAAACATTCGCCCAGTAGTGCATACGCATGCTTGGAAATGAGCTGGGGCCCCGTTGGTCAAACCCGTAGAGACCTGAGCAAATATTGAGAGTGTTGTTTTGCATTGGAACAAGGACGCGCACCATGGCAAAGAACAATGGGGTATCTAGGAGTGCGAAGAGGGTCGAATAGTACGGGGTTATGCAGGAGCTGGTGGATAATGTCGGGGGATTCTGGTGGGACCTCAGGATCTTCCCGAGTCTGTGGTTTGGGCGGGGGTGGAGATTGTCGCGGGTGACGGTGAGGTTTGGGTGAAGAATGCGAGGGCGGGATTGGGGAAGGATATTCCGAGTTGGAATGAGGGTCAAGTTCGAGGTGGGGCGACAAGGAGGCAGAATGCAAAGAGCCTAAAACGTCGTTGGGTCGTTTAGATATACGTGGCATTGCAACATACTATTTCTCTGCTGCGCTTCAAGTGCCTTCCTCTGTTTGCGTTGTAAGATATATTCCTTCGACACCGAGAGGGTAGAAATAGCGTTGAACAGCCTGCGAAGTAACACTACCACCGGAACCGAGATTCCCGTGCCCGTCATGGCAAGCGGAGACTCCGGAATAGCGAGGGTCGCGACAGCTCAGTGAGAAACAGTGCCAGAATGCGTGGTGGTGGTGGTGGTAAGAGCAGACGGGAGGGAGAAACAAGGTCCGAGTTGGGGGCACAGGAGAACACGTGCGCGTGTGGCCCCAACGATCAAAGGTGATTAGATAAGATGACATTCAAACAGCTATCATTGCATCGAGTCCATCCCGCTCACCCAGAATCCCTTTCGCTCTTATCGAAAAAGCCAGCTTCATTTCCTTCCAAGCTTCGTCGTCCAGCTCGTGCCCGTCCACGGTAAACCGAGATAGACAGTCCTGTAAAGCGACTCTTCGTAGATGAGGAAATAGTTCCAACCAGTGAATGATCAGTTCAGGCTGAACTGGGCCTGTCGCGCCAGACAGCACAATCATGTCCATACGATCAAGACTCCGAAGCAAATTCTGCGCCATCGGATTATCGAAGAATCCATTGATCCAGGGTCCGGCAGACACTTCCAAGTTCACCTTATGCCGTCCGTCTTGTTGTTTCCATAGTTGGAGCACCCGAAGCATTTCTGAAAACTCTGTAACACCCGTCAAGCGCAGTACAAGGAGCTTGGGAAGCACATCCTTTTGGCCGAGGAGACGACAGGCTCCACGAGCGGTTGTTGTGAGTTGACGGAGACGCGGTAAAGTGAATGATATAGAGTGTCCGTTGAACGTTCGCTCATCTGGCTGGTAGAATATCCTCGTCAAGGTAGGATGGCGCGCAAGAAATGCATCGAGTGCCGGGGCGGATATACGCTTCCCGTTTTCTCCACTAATGAGATTTGCATCCATCCTCACCACAGGGAGCATCTCGAACTGCAGCTGAGGCAATACAACGTCCCATTCCTCACTATCAAGTGGGGCCAGGAGCCTCAGCATGTTGGGCCAGTGAACGGACCCAGCGTTGAGCAACACTAATGTCCACGGAGAAGGAAACTTTGGGGAGAATGGCCCGATGACGCGTCGCATGTGAACAGAAGAAATGGAGATGAGGGGCGAGACGAGCGCAACAACGCCGTTATGGTGTCTCAAGGGAATTCTGTGGCGCAAGGGACTCTTGATCGTCGTTATAGGAATGAATCGGTCTGCAAACGTTTGCAACCCCGCGAGGAATCCATGAGTCCCAGGTGGATTGAAGATATATTTGTGAAGTTGCCAGTAGCGAATGTCCTTGGCTGACGATGAGAAAACCTCTGTGCCAACAAGAACAACCGGACTATCGGAACCACCCCCAAAAGACGAAACAAGCTCACAGAACGCCGTGGTGAGTGAGCGATGTGGTGTTAGGGGGATGATGGTTTTGTACGCAGACAGAAGGTCTCCGCGGAATGTGAGCTTTAGTTCCTCCACCGTGGTAGCACGGTTGATAGTGAAACACTCTAAGGCGTGAAGTAGATATGGGGTAGCGCCGCTATGAGCGTCGTAGCTGCATGTTATGCGTCGAACTTGGGGCAATTCGACAGCGTGGCTGAGGAGGGGGATGATGTCTGGCTCGATAGTCCAATGTCCAGAGTAATACTCGGTCTGGGTAGTCTTTCCTCCACGTTGGACGATAAATGGAAGGACGAGCGCGTTAAACCGACGGCATGTCGCAAACAGCACAAGCAAGTCTCGTTTGCATGTTAATTGGTGGAATACAAGAGACCAGAGCTCTGCGGGAAGTTCATAGTTGGGCGGAGTTGTGTGGTCTGTGCGGTCAACAAGGAGCTGGTTGACAGTATAAGCCAAGTGAAGAAGCATCGGATGTCTCTCTTCATTCGTCACTGATGAGCTCTTGGAATTGGGGTCTTAAACCTGTCCCGCAGGTCGCCCGACCATTCGAAACGCAGGGTGAGAAGATTGCCAGGAAATGCAGGGAAAATCCATATGTGCCTGTTGGTGTGTCTCTGGGATGGTTGTTTGTTTCGACTGTAACTCAAGCAATGCCCATTCACAGGCGCATTCCTCACTGTCGGAAACCTCGTCATGGCCGTCGTGAGCCTCGCTAAAGGACGCTCGCGGACAATGAACTTATGGCTTCGGGGCAGAGTTGCAATGCAAGGCCTGACCATCGTCGCACTCCTTGTTGGAGCCTCTCGGATGGGTGAACTCGATTGGGGGCCCGACAGATTCCAACGCGTTGTTCACTGGGACCTCCGCCAACTTCTTTTGCAGGAACAAACCGCATTTTGGGCCCGAAAAAGTGCAGCTCAGTTGATGGACGAAATCGAGACAAATGTCTTTGGCAAAGGCGTCATGGCCAAACGAGACGGGGAGCTGGCCGACGTAGAAACGTCTGGAGGGCCAAAAAAGTCTCGGGGGTGGTTGGGCGGACGGGGGAAATCGAAACCACCGCCAAAAGTCGACGACGAAAATGCATTGTAATACTAGAATTATGCTCCCCCAGCTTATATCCTACATCGTGGGGAAGCCCACCGTCTATATGCTCTCAATGTGTTGCGGAGTTTTCTTTGGCTCCACTGCCAGTCGCCACCCGCCGTACATTCGGTTTACAGCGGCACTTCTTCGTAAGACAGCGAGCTCTGCGACGGCGTCGTCATACATGGTCTGCACTCGAGCGGAGTCTTTCTCATTCTGCACTAATCTTAGCACAAGCTAAGCAGGTAAGACTCTTTGGCAACACACCTGAATTAGTCTGAACTTGTCTTTCGTGCGATCCACAAAATAGTTGCGAAAGTTGTAGGAGCTGAAGCTACGCGATACACGCAGCATGGATGAGTAAAGGTTGAGTATCGACCGACGCGCTGGGAGAGCCGACATTTGGGGTGGCTTCGTGGAAAGCGGCAAAAAGACGTGATTAGTCATCAGATTAGATGTGGTGATTTACGACGTTCCGGTCATTCGAGCCGAGCCTGTTGACGAAACAAAACTCTCCCGCAGCCGAGACCATGTGCCTGAAAACCTCCTTTGCCCTTTTACCACCATGGGGGCTGCTCTCTCGCGACTTCGTCTGGCTCTCGCGTCCCTGTTGGATGAAATAAGGGAATACCGCAAGGTTCAAAGCCGGATTGAATCATCTCCTGGGCTTCCTGTTGCCCAACCGACTACGCCGTACTGGTCCATCCCCGTCTCGTCCATATCACAACACGGAAAAGATGACAAGCTCCCTGAAGACGTGGATGTCGTCGTTATCGGAAGTGGTATTACTGGAGCCGCTGTTGCGCACACGCTATTTTCGACTGGCAAACTGCCGAAAGTCGTGTTGTTGGAGGCTAGAGATGCATGCTCTGGAGCAACTGCTAGGTAAGCTTGATTCAATACCCAAACGCTATCTAATTCCTCAGGAACGGTGGCCACATAACGCCCAACCTCTTTCACGATTACCAAGACCTGAAAACTGCGTATGGCGGTGATGTCGCAAAACAAATAATCCACTTTCGGCTTGGCCATCTGCAAGAATTGCTCAAAGTAGCTACTGCGGAAGATATTCTTGTGGATAGTCAGTGTCGCAAGGTTGAAACTTACGATCTGTTTCTGGACGAAGACAAATACGAAACAGCGAAAGTAAACCTTGACGCTTACTTAAAGGACTTTCCGGAACAGGTATCGAATTGGCGGATTGTTAAAAACATAGAGGTGAGCCGTTTCTCCGGAGTCCGGAAAGAGTTATGTTGAAGCGGTTCGCAGTCATTGCAAGTGTCGCCAGAAGTCATTGTCGGCGCCATTACCACTACTGCAGGCGCAATACATCCATATCGATTTGTCACGAGCCTGCTGTCCCGCTTGCTCTCCAAATTTCCGCAGAAGTTTGTGGTCAATGCATTGCTGTTTCGTCTTTCCTGATGCATTTTAGTTTCCAACTCTTCACGAATACGCCTTGCGTTTCCATTGCGTCTGACTCTTCTCGCTACATCGTTGTAACACCCAAAGGAACAATCCGCACAAAGCATGTCGTTCACGCTACCAATGGCTGGGCATCCCACTTGCTTCCTAAGCTGCGAGGCAAAATCGTGCCTGTTCGCGGTCACATGTCAGCTCATCGGCCGGGAACGGGCCTCGGCTCCTTTCCCGATACCGACTCTGTCCAAACCCTGGCAGAGAAGAAAGACTCCTGGCTCGGCACGCGCTCGTTCGTCATGTCTGGCGCCAACACCTATAACTACCTCACTCAACAGCCCCCATCCTCCGCGTCGACCAGCGGGGGCGCTTTCCCGCCCTCGAACGGTGAGCTGATGTTTGGCGGTGGGCTCGCTTTGTCACTTGCGACGATTTTACCTGAACTCGGCGTGGCGGACGACCACAAACCGATTGATCTCGCTGTGGGTGCATATTTGGGTGGCGCGGTTAGCATGTATTTTGGCAACCAGTGGGGCTCAGAAGGACAGGCAGAGTCCAAGTCTGAAGCCGAGGAAATTAATCCTGGGCGCGTGTTGAAGGTCTGGACGGGTATTTTGGGTATATCGGCCGATAGACAGCCCTGGGTCGGCCGACTGCCCACGAAGATCACTGATCGACGCGAACCCAAGGCGCAGTCCATGTCTTTGGCTGCACCCGGAGAATGGATTGCTGCTGGTTATACGGGTGAAGGAATGGTTCATGCGTACTTATCAGGCAAGGCAGTCGCGAATATGATACTTGAGCAAGACTCGACATTCCCTGAAGTTTTTGTTGTCACCGAGCGGCGGTGGAAGAAGGCAAATATTGAAGACCTGGCCCAGTAGAAAGGGACTCAAATATCTATGTAAACTATCAATTGATCTCCCATAATATGTTGTTCAATGTAAGTCGCGAATAGCATTCGATGGGTGTAAAACTTCTAGATCTAGTGTGTGGTCAACAGTCTTATGGACGAGCGGGCTAGGTTGAGGCCATGCTATCACGGTCAGCAAGTAAAGCCTTGAGACGAGGATCGTCTTTGAATAACTGCTCGTAGAGTTGAGCCTGTTGTTCAGCCCGGAGCCTACCCTCCTCTGCTCGACGAGCTGCGTCTTCTGCGTGACGAGCTGCGTCTGCTGCTTGGCGAGCTGTGTCTTCAGCTTTACGAGCTGTGTCTTCAGCTTTACGAGCCGTGTCTTCAGCTTTACGAGCCACCTCCTGTGCATTTTCTACTTGCCGCTGGTACTCCAACTCCCAGGCCATCCGTTTGTCTGCCAAAGCCTTGATCTGCGCGGTTATCTCGGCTCGTTTGATGGCTCGCTCCTTGTAAAAGCTCTCGACGATGGACGGGATCGTACAGCCAGGCTTCATCAGCTTGTCGCTAGCCCACTGCTGGCGGTCGTTGGCGATGCTGTTCGAAACCTCGACCGGGGGCGTGACTGGCCTCTGAACCTCCGTCTGGCTCGGAGTCCGAGTCCCGGGCCGACTGAGAGTGCTGACACTGTCGGAGTCCGAATCCGTGACGGCGGAACGCCCGTCGTGATTCAGGAGGAGTGTTGCGAATGCGTGCCATAGATTGCCAGCGCTGGTAGCAGGAGTGGAATGGAAGATCTCCAAGTTTCCCGTCGCAAGGTCGACAACACGGATACCGGCGAAAGTGCCACCTCGGGTGAACTGCAACCCGTTCACGGAGGTGACTGGAGCATCGATTGCCTCGGAGACAATCTGCTTGGCCGCCAGGAAGAAGACGGTTGCATACCACATGCACATGTGCTCGTGGACGCTGTAGGGATTGGCAGCAGTGGTAATGACGTCGGCCAGGATGGCACAATCGAATGCCGTGAGACTCCCTGCAGGGGGGCGGAAAGACTGGACGCAGGGCAATTCACTCGGCGGGAATTCATCAAATGAGCGTAGTCGACATCGATGTGGATGGAGTCACAGGTGATCTGAGCGCGCTTCTTGCTGAACGAAATACGACGTTCCTCCCTGTATCGTCGAGTCAGTTGTGCAACAAAACAAGTTCAAAATAACCAACTTCTTTGCATCTCGTCGAGGAGTTCCCGGTGCTCGCTCGACACACACCGCGCGGTGGTTGTTGAGGATCGTTGTAGAGTCAGGTGTAGGGTTCGCCAGCCGCGTAGACTCGGAGTTGGCTGACGGTGGTCGAACCTCAAGGTGAAACTTGAATAAGGCCTGTTCATGAACCCCGGCTACTTTTCCACCTCGTCGAACATGGACAATTTCGTCGACCCAGCATCTATCCAGTCTGTTTAGATGCATCTCCACCCCACCCACATTACAGAGATGTTCAATCCAGCCCGCCGTCGACAGACTAAACAGTTTGGTCGTCAAAAGGCCATCGATGTGTTCAGACGGAGTCAGAGTTCGAACGTAAGGGGCCATCTTGCGCTGTTTGGAGTCCTGCTTGCGCAAGATGAAATCGCGTACACCGTTTAAGAGCGATTCGAACATGGTGGATTAGCGCTAGAGACTGGAATAACCAGAGGCATGGTGAGTCCACGAGTTCAACAGCACATGACATTACGTCAGCATGTCCGCTCTGTCACCGCCTTATGGATATCGAATATCCTACTTTGCAAGCGATATCAGCATTAGATAGCAGTAAATTTGATATGAATTCAGCGTGCAGGCCTATCTAGCAGGCCGCTTCCGTGGTTTTTGTTAATCAAATCCGTCGACAACCGTCCGGGTCCGTCCCAGACTCGACTGGAAAACCCTCCCGATACTCCTTCGATACAGTCAGTCCTGCCTTGAATCATGGGAGCCTTAGTATATGGCCCACTGCATCTCTAACTCTGCGTTGCTTTGGCTTAAAGACGTAGCACCAATGTTGATGGGCGGGGACTCTTCCTAAAGCCCAGCAATGGAGGTTATTTTTGGCAAACCTCGAGGTCAAAAAAGGTTCACAGAGCGAACGCTGTGGGAGAATGTCAGCGGGAGAAGTGCTTTAGTTTAAGGTGAGCTGCAGAATGCGTTGACAGACAGAATGTGATTGCCCAACGATTCCCATGATGGCCTACAATTTCGAGTCAAGGTCCAGGTTAATCGATACAATGTTCAAGGACGGATGAAAGCGGTGGTAGTCAAGATTAGACCAGCGCAAGTCGGGTCGTCTGCGTTCCATTCCAGAGCCGCAATGAACAGGCTGTGGTACTGACGCACAACAAGTTGTTGTGAACGCAAGCTGCTACTTTGCCTCCTATGGTTTCCTTGTTCTGAAGCCTAACGGCACTTGAAGCTGACTTATTTTTGGTGCAGCACAGGCACTACTAGGATGAAATTGCCAAAAGGCTACAGCGCGTTCAAGTTATTGACAATCCGGCATAGTGAACACCCTTGAAGGCAACTTGAGGCACGGTATTTGGGAGGAGTGAGTCGCTTGCCAGGCGGGCAGTGAAAAGATTCCGAAAGACATCTATTCTGGGACAAGCGCGAGTCTGAGCGGCGCGATTGGATCACTAGCGTTGTCTTCTACAACAGGCTATCAAGATTCCTGGTGGAGACTTTGTATCAAGTTGAATGGTAGGCCACAGTACTTGTGCATGCTGGGGATGTATGGGTGCTAGCGCTTGCTATAATGCATGATGGTAAACGGAACGAGAAAGGGTAACGCACACGTGATGTGACTCCTTCCCTCTTCCTCATGTCCAAAGCCATGCTTCGCCGTCTCTCAGTTGCTCTCAAACCTGCTACCGCTAAAGCTGGTGTGGCTCCGCTAGAACCATCATCCCTCGCGGCGTTTCTTGTTCAAAGCAAGGAAAAATACCTGTCGGAAGCTGGCGGGGAATGGACCGTCGTTATGGGTAACGAGGCAGGCGGTACGCCCCTTATTCTATTCACCCCGAATATCTTGACGATTCATAGGTGTGTAGATCTCGACACGCTTGCTAGCTCCATTGCAGTGGCGTGGATCCGGTCGGAGGTCCACCAAAAACCGTCTATCCCGTTGATCCAAATTGCGCGCGACGACCTCCACCTTCGTGCCGAGAATTTGCATGCCCTACGTGTCGCTGGAATAGCTGACCCAGAAAAACAGCTGTTCAGTATATCGGATGCCCCTAAACCTATCGCATCGACTTCTTTTGCCCTGGTTGACCATAATCGGCTTGGTGCAGCGTTTGGCAGCGACAACGCGCATGTGGTGGCCGTTCTCGACCACCATGCGGACGAAGGACTATACCCTGATGCCGACCCGCGGAGAATTGAACCCGCCGGCAGTTGCGCCTCCCATGTCGCAACGGTGTTGGCCAAGGATGTCGAGCTTCCCAAAGAACTTGCCACTCTACTACTTTGCGCCATTCTCATTGACACCGACGGCCTGAAGCCAGGAGGAAAGGCCCTTCAGGTGGACCACGATGCCGCCGCATACTTAATCCCTCTTTCAAAACTATCTACAAGTACAACCACCACCACCGGCGTCCTTCCTGCACCAATCAAAGCTCTCTCGGACGAGCTCGCTGCGAAGAAGTTTGATGTCTCGCATCTCGGCGCGTGGGATCTACTGAGAAGGGACTATAAAGAGTATTCTTTGACCCTGAACTGGCACGAATCGAAACTGAATGTCAAAGCTGGTCTTGCAACTGTTCCAGTCAAGCTCAAAACTTGGGGTGCGGGAACAGGGTCTATGGAGCGGGAGGCGGTGAGGTGGATGGACGAACAGGGGCTTGCAATTCTGGGTGTGCTCACTTCTTTTCGTGACAAGAGCAAGTTTGGAAAGAGTGGTAAAGGAAAGCATAAACGAGAAATGGCGTGGTTTGTGAAGGACGATAAGATTGCGGATCGTCTGTGGAAAGGGCTCGAGGCGGACCCGGAAGTTCGCGTCAAGAGCCACAAGAAACTGAAACTGGTTGTGGACGGTGTCCACTCGCGGGTATATAAGCAAGGGAATGCCCATGCTACCCGCAAATCGACTGCGCCACTACTGAAAAAGATCGTAGAAAGCGAGTCGTAAAATTACAGGAAAATAATACATGCGACACAAGTGGTCGTTTATTATTGCGTCTGGTCACTTTTCTCGTCAGTCTCGTCAGTCTTCTTCTTCTCGCGTTCGACCCCGGCATTCCCAAGCTTGGGACCCGCTGCATCCGGCCAAAGCCAGTCCGGCCATGGGTAGGACAAGTCAACTAACGGCTTGCCTCCCGAAGACCGAATCCGTGGCTTTTCCCGCAGTTGCGGCCGGGATTGCTCAGTCGACGAGGTGGAGTGGGTATTGTGGCTGCTCGGTGTGGAACTTGTCCGTCTCCGTCTCCGCTTTCCGGTGAATTGCGGAAGATCATGCCAACTCCAAGGGTCTTTTTCGCCCGCAACAGATGCTTTCTCTATACGAAAAGCTCAGTACAGCTCTGACGATGGAGAACGAATGCTTGGCGCACCTCGACAGCGCGGCGTTTTGACCCCCGCATTGCTCTCATAGTACCGCCGATAACCACCGAACACGATTCGAGGGAAAGTGTCGAATAGATTGGTTTCATTGGGACTCAGAGGTGGGGGCTCCTCTGCAGACGCCCGATGAATACTGAGATCGAGCGAGTCCAACGAGCTCAATATATCGGCGCAGTCGTCATCCTTATGGCGATGCACCGGGAAGCGAAAGCAGAGAAGGGGCATTTTGAAAACCAAGTTCGCGAAGATAAGCCGGGGCTTGGGGGTTTATATACCGCGTCATGGGAACATAGCCGTGTGTAGTGCGAATCATGCGGGCGGTAGCGAGGGAAAGTCCGAACACAGATGAGCAGATCGAATTTCGCGGCCGACATCAAGCCGTCACGCGCGCCTTTGCTAAGTACGACGACCACCGCAACCTACCCCCGAGTTTTATTTCAGATAGCCTCTCATCTGGGTCGATCTTGGGCTTGTCATGGACATGTATCGTTCAGCGTCTGGTTACCGATATGTCCGATCAGAACAAGTTGAAATACTCACTTTCAGTTCCCGGTTGGGCTCACTCAAAACTCAAGAGTTGCCACAATCAGCGATCTCAGGAGCATTCGCCCAGTACCTCCCGCTCTCTGCCCTGGAAACCCGCCCTGGACCGCCATGAATGTTTCTTGGAATCCTGTGCGAGCTTGGAGTCGCGGACTGTGATTGAAAGCGGTAACTAGCTCCTTCTAAGCCACCTCAAACTCCCACCTGTACTCTATTGTGTCCTGGCACTGCTCCGAAGCCCAACTTCAGAGCGCCATTAAACGCCGACGGCAAGAATGCTGCGAATATGTAGAGGACTTCGTCAGACAACGATCTAAATTGTTTGACCTTGGATTATTTCGAAGCCATCGAATCATCGACACCCCAGCACTGCGTACGGTAGCTTAAAATATGAACTTCAGCTCCGATGTTGACTCCTGCTCAGGGCCCAAACGTGGACGACCGGTATGTGCCCCAGCATCAACATTCCCTTAGACTCTGTACCTGGTGCCTCCCTAGTTGTATGGGCTGGGCGATAGTAATCCCGCATTTAACGTCTACATCAACACGTACAGAACGCTGCACGAAATTTCGAACACTTGCCAGCACTTTAAATGGATGGGTTTCGTTTGATTTGTGAAAGTTGTCAAATTTGAAGGCAATTAAATTGTTGCTTATGTAGTACTAGGCTTTCTGCTAAAAAGTGGTACACGGTTTATTTATATATTGGCCAGTCGAGTAGCTTTACTACATATGCAATAAAAGCACATCTGGGGGGATATGCACCGAATTTGGTACAGATTGAGGCCCACCTTCAGTTAGTTTTATTTTTTAGTTATCATTTATAGTTATGAAATGCACCATATTTTCGTCACACTAGGAAAAAAAGCCTCCTTTGGATTGTTTTTGGTCCAAATACTAAATAATATGTTACAAGAACCCCCCTCCATCCAGCTCTATACCCAAAAATAAGATACTACAGATAATACATACAAGTTTGCAAAGAATAAAGATATTGCGTCCCGGAGTCGTTGAGTACAACATCAAATCGATGAAGGTTTATACAAGGTTGGATGTCACGAGATTCTCGCGCAGGACGCGATCCCGAACTAAGACTTGACTAAGCATTGGAACAGTGTGAACCAAGGTGAACTTACTGGAATGGAGCGTCTTTGCTGTCGCCGTCGTGTCCTGCCCACCAAGCTCAACACTACACAAGCAAGCTTTGAAACGAAACTACTCACCGTCACAGTGGTGGTATAGATGTACGACACCCGTGGCTCCGGCGAATGTTGCTTCTGGATCTCCTTATATTTCTCCCGGAGATCTAAGAAAAACGACGGTTAACAGAGACAGGTAGAGATCCGGCAGATAAGCTGACATTTGACGATTGGCATAACCTCGTTTGGCCGGTCACCGTAGCTCGGCAGGTATGTCTTTAGCTTGATTCCTCGTTTCAACTTGCGTTTCAGCAGGTCGCATTTGTTCTAACCGGAAAGTTGGCATGTCAGTCGTGGGTAGACAAAAGGAGCCGAACCAGGAAAAGGATAAGCTGCGTTCTGGTGAGCAGTTTGGAGGAGCATATCGAGCGCCATAATATCGTCGAGTCTTCTAGGCGGTTTACACGTTGATCTTCGTCCAGGCGTTCATCGAAGCAAGAGACAGGACAGAGAAATATTATGACATCAGTGTTTTCGAAAAAGGGCAACCATGCCGCCCTCTGAAGGAGATGTCAGTCGTGAAAAAAAAATTGAAGAGACACTAACCATAGTTCTGCAACCTCCAACATCGTAAAGTCTCCATATCCATGCGTTATCGCCACCTTTGGGCGTATTAGTAACCTTTTGGAAATAAAAAAACGCCACTAACGCAGAGAGAAGCCGTCATTAATTCGCAATAGGTATTCTTGGATGCCAACTGTGCGTAAACGAGCGCGGACAATATCGTCGTCAGTTGCCGTGTAAGACCGAGTCGCAATGCGGTCAAGGTCATTGAGAAAGAAGCCTGCGGTATCCGCAAGACGAAGTTTCCTTCGTTCGAGAGCACGCTGGACAGCAGGGTCGGTCCATAAAGCATGCATATCGTCTTTACACCTCATGAGTGTGATCGTTGATGAGTCTGCGTCAGCTTGAATTTCCGGGTCGTTATTGTGGCCGCCGTCAATTGCGTCGCTCCAACTCCGAACAAAAAACTCGGTTCGTTGTTTGGGGGATGGTAATGGCGCTGGGTCTTCGAATGGTGTAGCTGCCAGCGGAAGAGAGGGTCTATAAGGCTCTGCGCCTGCTCCGAGCCGCCGTTTGAGTGCAGCCTCCACCCCGCGGAGAGGAGCGAGTCGAATCATTAGCAGTCTATGCTTGTCGGTCAAAGCGTCAGGCGTGGTTGAAGAATCGGAGAACCGACGAGAGGAGTCGTCATCTTCGAGGGGTGGGCCAGTCCCACTCATTTCGGCTTCTATGACCTCTAGAATATGGATAACGGATCGTATCACGTTGAGCTGCACAACTGAGCGCCAGCCATTGCGCTCCTGCTCCCAAGTTTCCCGGGCATACTGCATGCGGAAGTCTATAACACTCGTGTTAGGCAGGCCGACATCACAGAGAAGGAATGTTTACTCTTCAGTGTTGTGGACTTCCCTATACCCCCGTTCAGGTACGAGACTTGAGAGAAGAAATGTATGACACACCACTCTCTCCCTGACCAAGGAGTAGTATTCGGAGTTCTTTACGCGCCTTGCGTTGTGCAGCACGGTCGCGTTTTATCTCCTCGTCAATGTTGTCGCTGATTCTCTGGGCATCGGCTTCTCGTTTCAGGCGAGCGGTGAGTTGTGAGGGAGTTTCGTCGGGCGGAGGACGAGTGAAGATGGCGAGGGGGTCCGAGTCCATTCGCAGGGCATCAAGAACGGATGAAGGGGCCGAAAGACGGTGCTTTTTATGCAGATCTCAGGCTCGACATCAACGACGAAAAAGACAAGGGTTATGGTCACACGCTGTCTGTCAATTTCTACCCTTGCCTTCCTCAACTGTACACAATGCGACACTGCATACCATTCAGCTACCGCCTCTGCGTCGTCATTCTGCTATCCGGTTATCGGGCATTGAGCGGCCCTCCATATCGCTGACAGAAAGACATATCACGACAGAACTTGATTGCATCTTACATCTCAACTACACTCTCATCAGCACCTGCTCCAAATAGCTGCCCAACGGTCCCTCTGTGATGTCTCGAATCCCTAACTCCTTGTGTCTGTCGTGCTACTGCAAGGGCTCGAACTTTCGGTCAACATTCATGGCTTTTGTCAAAGCTCAACTTCATGGACGACAGCATTGGGAAACACGAGGTGTCTCCGCGATGCGCGGGTGGTTTTGTCCTTGGGGTTACCAACTCTGAATCAATACAACTGACTCGACCACGAGATAGCAGATTTGCTATCGATGCGTGGCCTTCAAGTCCGGTTAGGGTAACATCGTAACTGCTGACTCTGACTGAGATAACAAACACCCTCCGGGAACTCTAGGCTCACAATTGTTGCGCACTTAGCCCAAGTAGCTGCCAAGTATTGCCAATATTCAGCCGACTTCACATGACTGCCGTTAGCTCAACTCGTCAAGGGGCGATCCAACGGACTCCAACTATGTAGCTTATTTACGGCGAACGTTCAACGACTCTGATGCGGTTCGAATCGGAACCTGGGCTTTAACGCAAGAAATTGATTTAACGCCTTCCCCTTCCAGAGCGCGACTGGAGCTTGTTCTCAAATATCTTCAATTAACGCTCAGGTTGAGGCCTCCACTTTGTAACGGCAAACATGCTCAGATAGAGTCGACTGGTCAGGTCAACGTTGGTGGTCCGAAATCTACCCAAACGGATAGCAAAGATACTTCATTAGAATCCGTTCTCTCAAATAACCGAATTTTTTATGGGTTTCATGAGTACTTATCATATGCACTTGTTATTGTTAACTTGTTAATCCACGAGCCATTCACTATTTCCCCTTCACAACTTTTCGTTGAGCTTGATCGGCTGATCGCACGGATCACGTCACAACCTCGACATGAGACAAGCGCCCACCTGCTGGGAGTCAGTGCTCCTTTTCCTAGACGTCCACCATCGATAGCAGCCGCTCTACCTTCCACCTACCTAGCTATGCCTATTGCAGGCGGCAGCGCAAACGCGAGCGGAACGAGAGGCAATGGCAAAAAGGTCAAAAGGTAGCGTTTTTTTCACTTCCTTTTCGTGATAGACGCTTTTGACGACTTGCTTGGCAGATCCAATCCCAGCACGATCCAGGACAAGTTCATGGTTGGATACCAAGGCTGGTTTACCTGTGGCGGCGATGGTCCGCCGATTGGAGATGGCCACCATGGCTGGCTGCATTGGGTTTCTGAGCCGATCAACCAACCTTTCAATGGCCGACCGAACACAGATTTGTGGCCTGATACGTCTGCGTACGACCCATCAGAGCTCTACCCCGTTGAGGGACTATTTCACAAAGAGCGGAAACCAGCAAAGGTCTTCAGCAGCCGGGACCCCAGAACAGTACGGCGACACTTTCGATGGATGGCAGAGTGTGGTGTTGACGGAGCGTTTCTCCAACGCTTTGTCGGGCAGGTCGACAGGGAGGACCCTGGGAATAAAGATGAAAAGTTTGGGGGCACATTGAGGCTGCGAGATGAGGTGGGCCAACGAGTCCGTGAGGCTGCTGAAGCTGAAGGCCGAGTCTGGGCCATAATGTATGTTCTTTTTCTCCTTTATTCTTGCTTTTTTTTATCAAAGAACTGGTTAGGTACGATGTGTCAGGAGTCCCAGCCGACAAAATACAGCGCATACTGATGCAAGACTTCACCCATCTTCTCCACGATCAACGAATTCTTGACTCTCCATCCTATCTCCATGAGCGGGGTAGACCGGTGCTCGCCATCTGGGGCTTTGGCCTGTCAGATTCATCGGTTCACCCACATCTCGTCCGCGAAATTTTTGCTTCTCTTCGGCTCGTTTACCGGTCTTTCACTTCTCCTGACAAAGACTTGTACATATTCGCTGGAGTTCCATCACATTGGCGTCAGCCAGGCCAGGGAGATGCGCATGCTGGCGATGGATGGTCAGATCTTTGGCTTGGGCCAACTGGCTGTGTCGACGCATTATCACCTTGGTCGGTTGGCCGATATGGAAACATTGAAGAGGTCGAGAGATGGGCAAACGATAGATGGGGTCCTGATGCCGAGCTTGTGGCGACACATAATGCTGGGATTATCGACATGGGTAACGCAGGAAGGAAAGTGGACTATATACCAGTCGTGCTGCCTGGCGGTTCAGTGCGTGGTTTCGTGTTTTCGTGGAGCAATCGGTCAGTTGACACAATATGACCAGGGATTCAACCTTTCAGAGGGTAAATGGGCGTTTAACGGAATCAAACGAGTCGGGGGAAAGTTTTTGTGGTCACAGGTATTCCATGTGAAGAGGTTAAAGGGCGTGCGGACGATGTATGGCGCCATGTGGGATGAGTAAGTGTTTTTCTTCTTGCAAACGAATTTCAATCCAATTTCTTTTCCATTACTCATTGTCAATCTAGATACGATGAGGGTACTGCCTTTCTTCCGGTAGTGCCAAAATCGAGTATGCTACCGGACAGCGAAGGTGAACGGTGGCCATTCCTCGCATTGGATGAAGATGGATTCGACTTGCCGTCTGATTGGTGCGTGTTTATTTCTAGCACCACACATAAGACTGCTTAAGCTTAACCACAGGTATATGCGAATTGCAGGTTTTGCGGCCGAGGGTCTCCGAAGTGAACGGCGCATTCATGACACATTTCCTAACAAAGAATTGCAGGACTTCTGGGGGACACGACCACAGTATGAGGAAGACGATATTCCGTCCTCTTCCGCTTCTTCTTCTTCGACATCGGCAGTGACATCCCTCCCGACTACTCAACCATTAGCATTCCCGTCTGCAGCTGAGCGTGCTCGGCAGCGGGAGGAGGCGAGGGAGAGAGAACGAGAGCAAGCGGAGAAAGAAGCGAAGAGGCAGTTCGAGGCGTGGGTGGAGGAGCAGGCAGAGAAGGAACGAGAGAAAGCAGAAATGCCTCCGCCGGCTTACTCGTTAGAAGACGATAACCCGCAGCCGGAACCAGCAGCGCAAGTTGCCTCTCCAGCACCACAACAGCAGCAACCGCTGGCGACACAAACAGCAGTATATGCTTCTCCGCAAAGCCAACAGGCTGCGCTACCACAACCCTCGGGACCGGTTCATCAACAAACATTGCCAGCACAGGCAGTGTATTCTCCTCCAAGTCAACAGACGACTTTTCCTCCTCAAACATCGATACCGGCGCATCAACAAACACTGCCGGTCCAAACAGCGGCGTATTCCTCTTCACAAAATCAAATCTCAAACCCAGTTCAGCAACAGACGCTACCCGCACAAACGTCGGTGTATTCTCCTTCGAGCCAACAAACAACTTTCCCTCCGCAAGCGGCATATTATGGATCGCCTCAAGGCCATCAAGCAAGTCTTCCTCCCCAAACAAATCCTGTTGATGGGCTTGCTGCGAGGCTCACGCAAACGACGCTTTCGTCTCCCCCTCAACAAACACCGCCGCCGCTTCCTGATCGACGCGAATCGAGTTCAGGATCTATAGAAAGACCGCCATTACACCCAAATCACCCACAAGCCTGGCGGACGAACAGCTCCGGCTCTTCAAACTCTGGTGGACCACCTCCGCAACATCCCAGTGCAGCCGGGAACCGCACAAATACGATGGGTGTTGGAACTGGGGTAGGATTCGCTGGTGTAGGCGCGGGAGTTGGTAGGGTTGCTAGCCCTGAAGTGGTTTCTCAAAGCCAATCTTCGTCTCCGTATTCGAGCCGCCCTTCTAGTCAAACTTTCGCCACCGGTGGGGCTACGATTGGAAATCCATTTGGACAGGGACAAGCAGGCTATGCTGGGCCTGCGTCGCCGACCGTTAATACCACGACGTATGGTCAACCTCAGAGGACCTCGGGGAGCTATCCAAGCCAATCGACTTCAAATTATCCAAATACTGGCCAATCCCATCAATATATGGGACCCTCTTCACCACCACCAAATGTAACGTCCTATCCAGCACAATATGGACAATCACAACGTCCTCCTTCGACCCATCCCGCGCACGAACAAGTACCGCCACAACATACGGGCTCATCAGGTGGAGGTTATTTCGACGCGGCAAATCCTACGAGCCCTTCGTCAACAAGTTTTTCAGGACCAACATACCAAGCGTCATACAGACCACCCTCTTCACATCCTGCGCCTCCTGCACAAACCCCGTATGGTGACCCAACTTATAACCCCGGGCCGGCTCGTCCTTCGACAACGGCGCCAATGGGTTCTGCTGGTGGACCAGCTGGTGGTGCATCATTAAGACCCAGCACCTCTCTATCCGCACGACCAAGCAACCCGCCAGCAAATGCAGCCCCATTACGCCCAGCCAGCGCATCACTTTCCGCTAACCGACCCAACTCTTCGTGGTCTTCATACCCAGGTCATGGGCGGCCCGTTACACCAACTGCGGGGTATACACCTCCTCAAGGGCCCCCACAACCACTGGGGCCCATTGCTGAATCGACACGACCAACATCATACCAGCCCCCATCACATGCTCCCCATTCCTATCAAGCCTCACCTCCCGCTCCGCATTTACCTTCGCCAGATCTGCCGAGTCCTTCGTTCCCTTCTGCAGGCGGTTATCCTCCCCAAAATCAAGGTCCATACCCACCCAACTCATCGTTCCCTTCGTATCCTCCATCAAACAACAGCCCCCCCATTGGCTTCCCCGGTTCTACGCCGTCGTTTCCCCAAGTCGGGGGGTATCCTTCGCCGCAGCCACAGTTCCCTCAAGCGGGCGGATACCCAGGAGAAGACTACGGGTACCCGCAACCACAGCAGCAACAGCAACAGCCTGGGTGGGGTCCACCACCGCCCATGCCACATCGTAAGTCGGGCCGGTATCAACTGATTGCATACTTATTTTTTACAAAGGGCCTGGCAGCCAGCCATATCCTGGCCAACAACAACCCTATGGCTACCCGGGCGGTCCGGCGGGCGGACCGAACTTTCCCAATCCGCAAGGCCAACAACAAAGTTCTGGCCCTTTTGGGTTTTCCATGAGCAGCATGGATAAAATCGTTGGTCGGAAGACGCGTGAGCAGCTGGAGGGGCATGTTGACCGGCTCGCGGATTGTGAGTGCCTTACTTTTCCTGTTGGATGTTTCAACTCAGTGCCGGTTGTTAGCGACGGGCAAGTTATTTGGAAAGTTTAAGTAAAGACGGTGCTAAATAATGCGCTCGCTTGAGCGCGCTACTTTTACATCTTTGTTGTGGTCATATTCCCCTGGGTTGGATTGGAAAGAAAGTCGAAATCTTATACTGGGGAGAAAGTGGCGAGCCATATCGTACATCTGAAAAGAAGGTACAAGCAGTTGGTCCCACATCGCTCAAATTTAAACGACTTGTTGTTGATTTGCAAGGATTCGGGTTTGCGCCGCCACATTGCTGCGAACAACTTGAGTAACTGAGAACGAAGAGGAAAGGGTGTTTGGCATACGGGGCATTAATTCTGCTTTCCGGGCCGTTGAATAAAAATATGTCATAGTACAAGGCGCCCGCTTGGGCGCCGAGGATCGTCGCAATAATTGGGCACCACAGCCAGTATTGGCTGAAAGAGGATAGTAAGATTATGAGAAAAGCAATAACAAGAACGCACTTTCTGAAGGAGTAGACGGCAGAGCCATAGCCGACCATGCTGGTAAGTAAACGCGGGCCTGCGCGTGTTCAGATCGCCTTCAGAGGTAAGAGAGAGCGAATACCAAAATCCCGCGCAGGGTTGATGGCGAAGCCAGTCTCCATTCCCAGGCTCGAGCCGATGCCGACCACGAGGATGAACAAGACGAGGGGAAGCAGCCCAGATGGCGGGGGTGCATTGTGCTTGTCGGTGGCGGCGAGGATCAGTATCATGAGTACTATTTGACATTAATTGGTGCAAGCAGATTGGGAGACAGACGTACTCGCGGTGGCCAGGAATTCCGAGAAAAAGCATGCGGCCTGTGTCATGTAATCGAGCTGTTTGCAATGAAACTTGGAACACGCGGAAAACAGATAAGCGCACGGCGTAGGTGGCGAATAAGCCAGCTGTTTTCAGTGTCCGAATGTTGCGGCCTCCTTCGAAGGTGTCGATTGCGTGGACATAATTGCCATATGTTAACGCGGCGCCGACTACGCCACCCAAAATTTGAGAGAAGATATAGACTGTGGCAAATAAGTGTCACAGAAGCGTGATAGACGGCCTTCTTTACCTGGAACTTTTCTCCAGGGAAATCCGCGCCACGTAGCCAAAGCCTAAGGGCATTGATAATGAAAAGGAGACGCAAATCGAATTAGAACTACCAAAGTGACTGCGGGATTTATGTGTCCGCCAGAAATTCCTGCCGAGATCCACACACCCATGGCTATTCCTGCAGAGGGGGGTAAGCCAACCAAGTGGTGAAGTAGCAAGGCATGAACCTATTCCCCATCCCAACGATATCGAAAGATAGTCCTGAGAACTCTAAGTATTGGGTTAGAACATAGAAACAAAAATACTAACTCCTCTTTGAGAAGACGCGACAGCAGGAAGCGTCGAAAGCACGACTTGACATGTCGCCCCCGTTCCAAAGATGACGAGGATCGCCACGCCAGTGAACTCTGCAGCAGCTTCGCGAATGATTTGTCTGACACAAGTTGAGAAGACACAACATCCAGACAAACAATCAGATACCGGTATTTCCACCACCAGTTGGGCGGCACAAAGATCTCAACAACAGCAGGGGGCGTATAGTGCTCCTCATGGGAGATTTGAAAGCCTTTGTCTGTGGGAGAGCCCAACGACATCTGCTGTGTTGTGGAGGACGTCCCAGACTCCGAGTGCCTTCTTAGCTCGGACATTGGGTGATGAAAAGCCCGTTAGGGCACGTAAATGGGTTATAAATGGAGCGATTTGTATGAGGTGCATCGTAGACCGCGGAAGGCTCAGCGGGTTTCGAAATGGACTTTGCTGGCGTTGGAATGACGCCCATGACGGAGAATTGTAGTGTTCAATTGCAAGTTTCTTGAGACAGACCAAAGTAGGGGGGGTGAATTGGTTAGAATTCTTGGAATGCAAATGGAAAAGGAGCCAAAGGGTCGTCACGGCACGTGCTCTTGAGTCACAGTCGTCTGTCCACTCAACTTTCTCAGTTTCTGAGGAATTTCTGAAACGCGCGACTCTGGCGAAATGAGAATGCATTAGCCACACCCAGCAGTTTCCGAGCACAACAATACCCGCCAAGCCGAGGTTTTATCTAATTTCTCCGCCGTAAAGTGTCAATGCTGGACTCGATTATACCCTGGCCCTAAACTTTCTCATGTCGCTTCAGTCGACATCCATTTCATCCCGCTCGACTCATCGACAGGGAAGACACATACAACACGCATTCAAAAAATGCACTTCCCGTCTGGTTTACATATTGTCACCATACATCTGTTAGTAAGGTGCAAATCGCCGGTACAATCATGAACCCAGGTAATCTTTCCGCTAGAACCGTATGTACCACAGTGACTGCCAGATAGGTCGTGTGATTCCTAGACAGGTCGATGTTCGGCCTCGACCACTTCATTTCCACGGTTCCATCCTGTAAACTGGCAACGGCGGCCTCGACGACCGTACTGAGCAAGTCCATGGCTTCGCGGGAACGGGAGCATCGATGCCGGCTTCTCTCACTTTTGTGACGTTCCCAGCGGTGGTGCAGATCACGCTCAATCTGGGAAGGGCCGGAAGGCACCTCCCTACCCTCCTGCGACATAAGAATTCTTGACAACGGTCAAACGTGTTTCTCAGCTCCCAGTGGCACATGGGGATGGGAGCAGAAGAGCTGACGGTGACGGGACCGAAATGAAAAGGAAAAGATATCGCAGAAAGGAGAATAAGATGCTGTCGCGTGCAGGCGGCTGAGCCAATCGACTCGCGAGTGCTTTTGGCAGGCGACAATTGGTTCTATTTTCTCATCTTTCCCGACACCGTGGCTGCAATACTTACAGAAGCGACCCCCCGGCTCGTGTGCTTCTCTGAATTCTTCAAGAGATCCACTGACACAGACCAGACCAACGAAGTTTCAGCAACAAATGACTGGCACAGGCACGTCTGGCGTTACTGGCTAGTCAACTAGGAAAACATATATTGAAACGCTAATTAGGCATAGTAGATTTTACGGGATTACTCATATCTAATCGAGCGATTAGTAAATCTTGAAAGTGCCCTCTAAGAAGCGATGCAGCAGGCTGTCGGCGACCAGTCCGCCAAGTACCCACTGTCCGATACGCGGTGTAGCGAGGAAGAACTTTTTGCATTCGGCTGGATTGTCGACATTGGTTCCCAGCAGGCCCGAAAAAAGATCCACGGCGGCAACTACCACGCTTGCAAGGAAGGTAATCCCGTGTCCGTTCATGACGCCTCCGTAAGCGAGCAGAAGGAAAAACCCGACTGCCGTGGCGGCGCATACTGGCACAGTCCGCTGCAGAAGAAAGAGAGCTGCAGAGTAAATCCCAAGGTTGATGTCGTCCATTTTGTCCTATCAACAAAGTATCAACAATTATCCTTATCATTTGACGGGGGACTAACCTGGTGTTGGTAGACGGTTTCGTAAGTAAAGGTCCACAAGATCGTGCTGAAGTAGATTGGGACCAAAATATGCCAAGGGATGGTCCCGTCGAGGCTGACGTCGCTCCAGCCCATGAAGACACCAACCGTGAACATGAATCCCTAATCATATCAAACAACCAGCAACTAGAGGGAAATATATTCACTAGTGGAATAGGCGCGAAGTACGTCCAGCGCTGCAGCGAAACGTCAGAAATGTTATGGGTACAAGGAGGGCGACCAACTTTGCAAGTCGGATAGATGATGTAGAGTGGCCAGACCGCCATGGAGATGAGCAGACTGTCGTTGCACGTGTCAGCGAGAAAAATATTTGCAAAACATGCGCCTACGCACGCGGTACGGCTGAGGGTCAATAGAGCGAGAGGGATACCGATGATGACTTGGATTACGAAGAAGGTCCAGGCGCGCGGAAGAGAAATGGCGCCGCGCGGGAGGGCCCGCCCTTTCGTCCTTTCGACAAGGCCGTCGATGTCGTAGTCAAGAAGGTCATCAATAGTCATGATCTGCGAACACTTAATTGTGGACCCGAATGACAGAGGGAAAAACTTGAATTACCAGAGACTTGACGCCGAAGCAAAGGGGAACATAGGTCATTGCGCATACAACGGCCTCTGCGAGCGTCAGATCTGGCTGGGCGCGAAAGGCCATTGTTATCGACCATGCTAAGTACATAGGAAGTTGTAAGCGTGACAATAAAAATCGAGTTGGAAAAACAAACCTGTTGGCAACCACACGACCCAGAACCCGATGTTGCTGTGCAGTCGGCAAAGTTCCCAGCAAGCTTGGATTTCTGTGGGCGTCGGCAGAGCCAACAGGGACACACAAGTCGATAGAAGACTGATGAAGCGAGTCGAAGCCTTCTGCATCGTTGAAGGGTGTGGGGGCGTTGAGGTGAAGCGACACAAGATAAAGGGCCAGTCAAATAAATGCATTTCATGTTTTTCTTTCTATCTGAGATTGAACCACCTGTCGGGGTTAGTAGCGTCATCCGTGCTTTAAAAAGCACACACCAAATGAAATCAGGGAGAGGCAAGAGAATCTCAAAGAAGCTGCTGTCCTGGCTTCCTGTGAGAGATTCCTGTGCCATATCGATCGTGCACGGCGTGCCTTGGTTGTTGTGGGGGAAAACCTCGTCAGTTTAGTGCTCTGTCAGCCAAACAACCTTCGCGCCACAAAACAAGTGGGTGTCGATGTTGCTCGAACGCTGTTCTTGCTTTGTTCTGCATGACACGCAGCATGTTATCAACATAGACTCCGCTAATCTTGGCACTTGTCGCCCGCGCAAAGTCCTCGCGGTCTTCTCCCGTGAACCTGGCCGCACTGGCAGGCAAACATATTTAGAGCAAGTTGAGGTGATGCATGTCCTCGTGTCAGAGTATCCAAATGTCCCTCGTCAACCTCAGACTCCTTTGCGTAGCCGCGAGCAGCATTAGCTTGCATCTGGCTTCGACGGCCCCTAATCCACCATTGCGCTCAGAAGAGCGCATCACCAAGCCGACGCATGTGGAGAAAATCCTCGGGTCCTGGTTTCTGAGGACGGCACAAACTGTAAGCGCCGATGGATTTCTGAACGACATTATTTAATTTCCCTTTGCAGACGTTATTCTGGGTCTTGATGGTGGCAGAAGGCGTTGCGACAACAAACCACCTCGCCCGTCCCGAGTCCGGGCTGCTCAATATGGCACTGGGTGTGGTGTTCATGGTTGGTGGGGCGTCGCTGCGCCGCTGGTGCTACCACGAGCTTGGCCAGCAATTCACCTTTGAACTGGGGCTCCTCAAAGACCACCAACTAATCACCACAGGCCCCTACCGATTTGTGCGACATCCCAGCTACGCTGCGGCGTTGTTGGTCTATTTCGGCCTCTTTGTGGCTAGCCCCGGCTCCTGGGTGATGGACGGATTCTTTCGCAGCAGCATCTCTGGCAGGCTGCTTGGGTCACTGTACATGTGCTTCGTGCTCTTTGTCATCACGGGTCTCGTCCTGCGAATCCCCAAGGAGGATGCCAGCTTGAAGGAGAAATTCGGGGAGGAGTGGGATCATTGGGCCGCAAAAACATATGCCTTAATTCCCGGAATGTTTTAGCTACAAAAACCTATGTATCGAATTCGCGACATGAACAACGTCAGTCAGGGCTTGAGTGTGGTGAACGCGGATAACGAGGGCAGATTGCTGGACAGCACACGCGACGGCTGACGCAGTGGCCCAGTCTCGCTCGTTCGGCTCGGTTTTCCTGCCGGATGCTTGCTCCAGAATAACACCGAGAAAAGATTTTCTCGAGGGGCCTATCAGCTGAGGGTATCCACTCAATGGATTGCGTTTTCGAAGAGAACCTAGGGTCAACAATGAAATGCATCCGCCATCTCGAAGAAGACGAGCACGTACCCGTGCCAATTTGGACATCGGCCGTGATAGAGGCAGCGCTCCGTAGGAGCTCCAAGTTTCCGTCTAGTGTCTTGCTAAACCCAATGCCCGGATCAACGATAACAAGCCATCGGCGGATACCCCCTTGCCCCTTGACAATCAAGTCAACTTTCGCCCCGAGTTCGACGCGCACGCCTTCAACAACGGCGCTTCTAGCGCCAGCGTAGTTATATGCACCGTAGTCCTTGTTCACACCTGCGTCGCCGCGGGAGTGCATTAAGATAACAGGCACGGCAAATTCCCTTGCCAAGGATTTCATTTCCGCCATCGACTTGTGCGACGTTGAGACAGCCTTGTCCGAGAACGGATAAGAGTCTGGTCCCGTGAAGGCATGAACATCATTGATGCAGTTTGCGCCAGCAAATATCGCAGCACGCGCAACAGCTGGTCTGAACGTATCGATGCTCATCGGGAGTTCGGTATGGGCCTTTCTGATTCCTGATATGCAAGGGGAAATACGAGCGACTTCTTCCTCAGGGGTAACAAACGCTGCTCCTGGCCGTGTAGAGTAGCCACCCACATCCAGAATGCTGGCACCTGCGGCAACAGACTCCTGCGCATATTGCATTGCTGTCGCCAACGTGTTGTGGGTTGAGCCATCGGAAAAAGAGTCGGGGGTGGTGTTGAGCGTGGCCATGACCCGAGTTTTCGATGACTCCGCATGTGTCCAAGATGTCAACGTCGAGGGTACTGGGTCAATGAAGGCATGGGGGTTTGTATCGTCTGCGGGAAATGGACACCGCGGGAAAGGAATGACCTTTTGCATAGGAGGCACAGATATGTTGAGAGCAGTCAATAATGCAGCCATCTTTCGATGGAAGATGGGATGTACGAAGTCAGGCACCATGCTATGGAGGCTTCAGGTCAGTGTGGCATAATTGAAACTAACAACGCACTCGTTCAACGGACGCAACACAAACTCTCGCTCTGATAATCGAGGATGGGGGATGACCAGTTCGCCATTGAGATCGTCTAGTTCCTTCCTGGGGTTGCGTCTGGTATCGACCACTCGATTGCCATAGAACACAATATCTAAATCGATCGCCCGAGGCCCATTCCGAATTGAAGGTACTCTGCCCACGAGTTCTTCGATTAGCTTGAGAAACTTGAGGAGGTCCAGAGGTTCCAGATTGGTGTGGATCTAAACTATATTTGAGATGAATGCGACCATATTCAGTAGAAACCGCCGCACTAGACATGCACAATTGAGAAATGAGGGCTGTTCAGTGACATACATGGGAGCAGTTTCGTACAGGAAGCTCGTGTCGACGACGGTTGCGAAGGAAGAATCAAACCCAAGGTGCTGCGGAGCTTCGAGCAGACGGAGCGCAAGTTCGACATTATAGAAACGGTCCCCAAGGTTGGAACCAATTGCCAATGCGACCAGTTCAGGTTCCTGCTTGACCATGAGTCAAAAAAACGCATGTGCCGCCATGGACAGACCTCATGCGAGGGTGCGTTGAAGATTGCGGGAAAGTCGGAGAATGTTCTGGAAATCTCGATTTCGGAGGATGCAGCGAAGACTATTGCAGAAGGCTTGGCGGCTCTAACGGTAACCAGTGGGACTTGAGAAGTTGGATTCAGGTAGCGTAGTGTTTCTTCCGCTATATACGAGGCCAAAGCTTCAAGCATTTTGAACGAGGACTGGCTGACTTTCTGGACGAATTAGAGGGAAAACGGTAATCGGGCACGCCGATACCTCATATAGCCGCCTCGTCAATGCCCGAAAGTCCAGCTTTTGAACGCCACAGTCCTTCCATTCAACGTCGACGTTGAAGCGCACAATTTGCCGCTCTTCGCGTTCACAGTCATTCACTCCAATGATGGCAGAGCATTCCATGTCTTGACAAGAGTGTGCTGTCCAGTTGGCAACCCACGATGCTCCAGAGGATCGTTTTGCGGTGACTTCTATCCGGGCCGACTTGCAGTTTAGTGGCGCTCTTGTTTGAACCAGTGTTAGGTTCACTTCATCGAGGGCAATATCGTGCCGACTGAAAAGGACATCGAATATCATGGAGGATAGCGTTTCGAGATCTTCTATTGGGAGACTTTTGTCGTTGAAGGAATCTCGAAGCGTGGAGCAGAGAAGGGAGTAGTTGATCGTGTATGTGAGGTCGTCTGTGGCCGCTGAGGCTGATATGTCGAATGGGACGACGAGGGATACCAAAATGGGTTGCAGAGCCGGTTGCCCGGGAGGTTTTGGCCAAACGGCACCGGTGAGAAGAGGAACGGTAAGAAGAAGGTCATTAATGCGGATTTTGTCGCGCCCCATCGCCGCAAAGAGCAACCACGAAAAATGGGTGCAGATCATTATGATGGCCGAATCGGCATTGTACCGTCACAGCGCTTGTCTGGAGCTCCCACTATCTCGCCGCCGTGCTACTCAAATAGCGAATGGCGGACTCAGAACCCCTCATAAGGCTCACGGCAGACGAGATTAATTGTCTGGTTTACTCGTTCCTGATCGACTCCGGTGTGAAACTTACTACCTTGCCGTGTCTCGTTTTGACGTATCTCCCAGGTTTCAAACATTCCGCGTTTACTCTATGCATGGAAGCAAAGCTGGATGAATCTCCAAATTTCTCAAAACACATCCCACGTGGAGAGCTCATCGACTTGCTCAGCAAATCACTACTCTATCGCGAGGTTGAATCGCATTGGAAGGCAGACAACTTGGCACTCAACTGCAAAGTAGGGTTCACTCTGCTAGACCCACACGTCTGCTCTCTAGAGCCACCTAAGAAGAGCCAGTATCCCCCGGCACTCTACACACAACGTCCCCCCACGCAGTCTTCGCGTACAAACGGTGTCGATGGCAAGCGCAAGGCAAGTCCACTTGGGAGTGGTCCTGCAGAAAAGCGTCCGAGACTCGACGAAAATGGGGGTAAGTACCATAACTTACACAAATGAAGCTTCTCATCTCGCTCAGACTCCTCCCGACGCCAAATTAAACCCAAGATTCGAGAACCGGGACCAGGCGACAATGAGACCGACCCACGGGCCATACTTTTGCTCACGGACCACGAAACAGAAGTAATTGCCTTCCAATATAAATATAGTTATTGGCTGACAATCCCATAGGTTTTCGTTTGTGCGTTTAATCCCACCAAACCATCGCTCCTGGTCACAGGGTCTGTTGAATTACTACTTCACAACGTTTCTTACGGTCTTATAGATCGAAAGATGCCGTTTTACACCTGTGGGATCTTCCCCAACCACCGCCAACAACCTCCCCAGAGTTCGCCCAGGCTCCGCTAAGCCCACGTAGACTGGAATACGTGAGTGACGCAGACCCCCGCGACATAACCTCTCTTCACTGGAATCCGGACGGTACTCTCATTGCCATGGGCTCCTATGATACTGTTTTGCGAATATGCACTGTGAATGGCGACCTGTATTTCTCCAGCAATCAACACACTGTAACTTGAGTTCTTCTTTGCCGCTCATTCACTCACACACACACATCCAGGCCGGGCTTTTTGCTGCTCGGTTTTCGAAAAGCGGCAAATGGTTACTTTCTGCGAGTTTAGATGGCACCACATGCTTATGGGATGTCGCCAAACGCGAACTGCATACCCAATATCGAATTGCCAATGGTCAGTATCTAAAGTACCTCAGCATAACCTGCTCAACACTTGATTTAGAATGTTGTTTGGACGTAGACTGGCTATCCGAAACCATGTTCGCTTGTTGCACTGCAGACGGCAAAATTCAAATCCTGGAGGTCGGGAAACTCGAGCCAATCCGGACACTGACGTATGTCACTCCGTGTTTCTTCCTTGGACTGAACTTTTTTTTGCAGAGGTCATTCAGGTGAAATCAATCAGATCAAGTTCAATGCAACTGGCACCAGACTGGCCTCCGGGTCCGATGACCAGACTGCGCGGATATGGAAACTTGACGACCTGGATAAGCCCACGTCGACTCCTCTGGTTCTTTCTGGTCATACTCATTCGGTCAACACTGTCCACTGGTGTCCTCAGGTGCACGCGGAAGATAATCCTATACTTGCGACGTAGGCTGATTCTTATGTAAACATCTGCCGCTTTTGATTCACACTATTTTTAGTTCCTCCTTCGACGGCACTGCCCGTCTTTGGGATTCCGTCACGGGTGCCTGTATTCACGCCTTCGCTGACCACAAGCGCTCGATCTACACGTTCAAGTTCAGCCCAAATGGGCGCTGGATCGCGACTGGGAGCGGCGACGGCTGGCTACACATTTATGACTACAAAACTCGCGAAATGCGTTGGTCTTGGTTTGCCGGGTTCGACAAACCGGGCATATTTGAAATCGATTGGCAGATGGATGAGGGAGTGGACCGGATTGCTCTTGCGCTTGAGTGTCGAACGGTGGCTGTGATTGATGTCCAAAAAGTCCCAGCATTGCAGAGATCATAAATAACCTTTTGTCTACACTTGCGCAACTGCACTCACCCGCTATCCAGTTTTGATCATGTTTTCGACCTTTCGAAACTTGTTGTCACCGATCCTGCGATGTAGCAGCGAGTACTGGAATCCTGCGAGAAAGTTAGATCCCATGGGTAAACGGAATGTTCAATCGGAAGTATCGTCAAGCTGATCTTACAGTCTGACTTAGGAAATACTAGGACTTTCCCTCTGCTCTGTGTCCGAGTTTTGCTGCTTCTTTTTCGTGGGCAATATGCCTTCAGTTGTTTACGGTCACCGTCATCTTCTGCAAATGTGAACCACTCAAGGGTTGTTGCAGTCACATTCGGTAGAAGTCAAGTTTCTTTTGTTGCCTGTGCCAATTTTTTGAGATTCCCCAGCTCTCGAAAAGAGATTAATCTTAGTAAATAGGCAGTCGTTCTTTCCGAAGTCAAGACATAGAAAGGACAAAGCCCAACTTACGACAAACATATGGCACGCAGAGACGATATCGGCCTGAACTCGTGCCCTTCAAGTTCTGGATAAAATTGCGAAAAGTGGAATTGACTCAAGTTGACGCTTCACGCTCCATCTGGGTTAAGCTAGTGATATGAGAGGTCTCTTTCGTAGCTATGTTATTTAGGAGTATGCAAATGACTGGCGTTCGCCATCTTTCATAGTGGTAGTTCGAGAGAGCCTTGATCAGATGATGAGATCAGGCTAAATACTCAGCTTGGATTCTGCCAACACACTGCTTTCGACACCAGCCAAATTCGATCGTACATTGCTCGCTGCAGCCAAAAATGTCATGAGTACAAGCCGCAGCCGCCGAGGGTGCTGACTCAGTTAACCGAGGCCACCTACTTATACTTGTTTTTTGACGCCACCAGGGACAGTCAGTCTCCCCTCCAACAAACGCCGACGCTCGGAGCTATGCTGCATCCTGGCTGTTAAATACGCTGAATAATATCCAACACTGAATTCCACGATCCAGCACTCGAATACTTATGACATGCATGGCTGCTTTGAACGGGCTTTGACCGACTGTCATGACGCATTGCTCGTCCAGACTGTTCCTCGACTATAAAACTTGCCCTGACTCTCTGTCTCCCCCACATCCTTTGCCTTCGACAATTTTTCATTGCTCTTCGTGAACTCATCCGACCCTTCACCAAACACCCATTCCAACTTGCAGATTCATCTTCATGTCTTATTCACACCAACAACAACGCCTCGAGCCCCTCCGCCGTGCGGATGTGGACCCGACTTGCAGCCGCCAACGAGCACACTCGTCGTCTCGCTCCAAATCCCGTTCCCGAACGGAGTCGACCCACAGCTCGCGCCATGCTCCCCAGCCTATGCCACCTATGCCTGCTATGCCCACTATGCAACCCGCTTCTCACCACTCCTCTCACAGTCGCACTCACCTCCAGCCTCACTCCAACGACGACGAGTCATTGCGCTCCGCCTTTGACGACGATTCTGACGATGAAGTCGCCAGGGTCGAAAAGCCGAGATCCAAAAAAGGGTCCTTCTTCGGGATCTTCAAGTCGAAGAAGGACCACCCAAAGGCCCCATCACAGCAGTACCTCGCTGAGGCTCATGCTGCGGCTCAAGCCAAAGCCCAAAAAGGCCTGCGTCGCCGATCACGCTCTGTTGGCTCGTTCGATGTTCATCCCACTCTGTATTACTCGCGCTACGCCCCAGTCCCCATTGCCAATATCTACGGGAACGAGCAAGCCACTCGCTCGACAAATGCATTGTCTCCCCAAAGGGCCCAGCCCACGACTCCCCAAGGGCGTTCGCGTCTTCATTTGGCTGTCCCTTCCCCGCTTAGTCTTGGCCAGAGCAATGGCAGGACGGATACCAAGAACACCTTCAGCAAAAGCTGCACCCTCACCAAATCGCGTGACCCAAATGACCCAGATCTGCCCAACGACTACAACCACCCATGGTTCTATCGCAACATGCAGGAAGCCAGGGCGGCAGAGCAACGCCAGGCCCAAGATTTCGAGCAGCGTCGGGCTCGCGAGGCTGCCAGGCCCATTCCTAAGCGTGTCAATGCGCTTCCTCCCGACGATGTTGAGCCCCGGCGCAAGCGACCTGAGTATTTCGACCAAATGGCTGCTCCTGCTCAGTATCGGTCGCGTTGAATCATTATTCCCTGTCTCGACACTATTCTGTATCTGTAAAGTAAAGTCTACTCTAATGTACCGGTTATAGGGTAATAGGCTTGTTGAAGCTCGTTTGAGGTCAAATGAAGGTTATCATTGGGTCCTCACAGTCATGGCAAACCTTAGGCATTCATTGGCCCTAAGCATTGTTTTTTCATTCATGGAGCAAATAATACAAAGAGCTCATGATTAATACTTCGCCTTGCCTGCCCCCACCGCAAAACTCCAGCCCATCATGCCCAGAGCAACAAGCGCAACAAGTAAGATCCAATAACACAATGCCCTGCGACATCTCCCAATCCATGGGTCAATCATCATCCTCGGCGTCTCCTGTGCGACTTTTACGGCCTGCAGCTTAGACCGTGTTACGTCGTCGAAGTAACGGTGTAACAAGCCAAACGGCTTGGGTGTTGGCCCAGTGGAGACATACCCGGGTGGGCGGGAGACGAATGGGTAGTAATAAGCAATCCCATCCAGGGCTGCGAGTTGGGTTGGGTTGCGGACCCAACGAGGAAGAAGCAATGTCTTTGGTCTCGGCAACCGTTTCGCGGGTCGCAAGGCTGCAGCGTTCGCGACAGTATGATCTCGATCCCAAGGTGACACGCCGAGTCCACATGTTAATATCGCCCACCAGCGGGTGTTCCGCACGTAGTGCTCCCACAACGTCCGCGTCGCCGGGGTCTCAGCGAAGAAGGTAAAATACCACCCGCCGACCCACCAACACGGAGGGAAGAGGAAACCCAACCAGAACATGCAGAATGCTGGTGTCGCAAAATTGAATCGCTGGCGCTTTCGACGCAGACTGCTCCCAACGGTGGTGGAGGTGGCGGAGCCAAATGTCCCATGTCTATCGAGAGGTTGTGATTGTAGGGCCACAACCGACGCAGTGAGATGAGGTGAAAATGGAGTCTTGTTGGAGATGCTGGCCGGGCCGGCGGTTGCCGGACGAGCCTCAACATCGTCTGGGAGATCTTCGATCTCAGGGTAGTCTTCCTCGCCGTTTGGTTCAAAGCGAACTGATTTCGCAGTAACGAAGCTGTCTGCGTGCAGGGAGCCATTACTGCTTCCAGCCGCACTGTGTACTGAGTTCCGAGTCGGTGGAGTGTAAGCTTTGGGTGGTCGACGAGGAGGTCCAACAATATCCTGACTGGGATGGGGTCCAGGGAAGTATGGTGCAAAGTTGAGCGGCGGTATAATGGGCGGCTCTGTTGCTAGTGGAGTTGGTATACGTTGCGATTTCGTTGGCGACTTCACAACAGGACCTGCATTCGTCAATATGTAACGATTAGAACAATGCAGTATCCCTACCAGCTAGATCCAGTGTGGATATTTCACTGTCTGCAAAAGCACTAACCGGAGAGACATAGCTTTGCTCTTGGATTGGGGACAGAGGCCGTCGAACGTCAATATGGAGTGGTGAATGGGAGTTGGCTCGGGCAGCCGGTGGTGGAAGAGCTATGTCGGATTCGTCTGACACAGGAGAAGGAGACGGTGTTGGAAGGGAATAAGACCGAATCAATGGGTAGGGCGAATCCTTGTCTCGAATCGGCAGACATGGACGGATCGTGCCACGACTGGAGTTTGTGCCCAAGCTGCCCGACCTGTTGATAGCAGGAGTCATTGTGTTGTCGCCCGCGTAGATTTCGAATCGCCGCGGCAGCGAAAGCAAGACTGGGGCACCAATGTTAGCCTTGTTTACTTTCCGACCTTGCTCTCGATTGGTGATTGGGAGAGTCGAGCCGGAATGGGAGTCGGCGCGGTGCCATAGAGAGAAGTGAATGGGCATGGAGAGAGCTGGGGTTGGGCTGGATGAGCCTTCAGGTGTGGCTTAAATAGAGCCGCAACATACTTCATGAGTGCGCAAGACGCCTGGCGTTCCAGCGACATCATTTTAAAGATCTGGTTCAGCCAGTCATGAAGGCGCAGTAAACGAGCCGGTAGCTGAGTGAGCCTGACAAAATGTGTTCAAAACGTCAAGACTCACTGAACACGACTTCAACGTCTACGCTTCTTGTACCTCCGAGCAGAGCCGGCAAACAGAAGCAGAGATACATAGAGGTCACTAAATACATGCGGTGCGGATGCTTGAGGCAGTGTCCTGGTCACAGATGTGACGCCACGCGTCTTCTGTTGAACCGCAACGCGTCCCAAGCATATGCCTTCACCTACCATCAGCATAATCGCACCAACACCACCGCGCAATGCATCCCGCTTCCGACTTCTGTATCGTGGTGCACTCTCGCTGCCGGACTCCCATCTACTACTCGATGGCTTGACTTTCGTCTCTCAAACGCCAGCAGCAGAAGACCTGGCTTCGGGTTCCGGGTCAGGACAGAATCAAACCCTTCTCGAAAGCCCGCTGGCACTGGCCCTAGAGAGCATGCGAGGCGTGACGAGCTTGAGATGGATGGGACCAGTTCAACTACGAGACGTTTATCTCGACGAGTCCGGTGGAATCACAATGTGCGTTTACTTGAACTATTTGACAAATAGTCCTCCTAAGCCGATGGCGTTAGGGATATTCACCCTGCTGCCACCCTCTCTCGCATATATTTTGAAAACACATTCTGTTTGGAACCTTCATCGCTTGCGTGGGGTATTAAGGTCGCTTTGGGGGACACAGGTATGCATTTCTGCTTCCTGCCACGCAAATATAATCTACTTTGTCGGTTTAGATGGCCCGGAAACGACTTACATGCTCATATACCCGCGTACCCAGCCGCAAGAAACCGAACTCACACTCGCTGTTGCACGTATAACGCCGACTCCCCCATCTACCACAAAATATCGTCTTCCCCGACCTGACGACCCTACTCCTCGGCGCCCGCCACATCTGTTTTCACGCACCACCTCTGCTGCCGCCCGACCCCATAAACGAACTTCCAGTATTGCTGCTGATTTGGGTAGTGGTGTCCGTCTTGGCTCTCCGCCTGCTTCTGGGTCTTTCCGTGTACCAGAACTACCTTCAGAACGCTCAACAAAGGGCAAAGAACGTGCAATTGAAGATGAAGATGACGTTTTCGGAACTGCCTCATCGTCGGTGGTACCGATAGAAAACAAGGGAAAGCGGAAGCGTCCCGCTGAAGCGATCGAGACCCCCGGGCCGCAGCAAATCGACGTAGAGAACCAGATGGAAAAAGCCAATAAGACTGTAACCTTTATCCCCTTATTCCGCCTCTTGCATTGCTAATTTCTCCGCCAGATAATCAAACAGTCCACCATCCATCTTATGCAGCTCCCGAAAACACATCCGGACTACAAGGACCTGTATGGAGCAGTCTATCGGGGTGTTATATTTGCTCTGGTATGTCGTTTCCTTACTTGTCGGGCCAAACCTCAAATAAGCAATTTAGCGCACGGAAATGAAGAGAACAGCTGTAGATCTTAAGACTGTTGAACGATTAGTCAAGTTACATCTCAACATGTACTCGCCCACAGACGCAAAACCTGCTAAAAGAACATCATCATAAACATTGTCCGCGCTTGACATGCTTGACATTCGACTTCTTCAAGGTCCCAAGTACAAAATTGCGTGTTAGCGTTCAATATAAGACCGTAGCTATAATGTCCTGGGTATCATGATCTTCGCCTTCTTACTTGGTATTCTCTTCGACATTCTCCACAAAACGACCAGTATCTGTTGCTGGAGCTTTGCCCTTGCCCTTGCCTGACGAGCCTCGGATAAGGAACTTGGATAGCCCGCGTTTGGGCTGTTTCTCTCCGGGCACCACTTCTCCCGGCTCTTTGCCTGCTCCAGGATGGATCTGCTTTATATCGTCTGGCGGAGCAACAGGCCCATCTTTCTTCTTATTGAGCTCTCCTGCTTTCGCTTTCTCTATTTTGAGGAATTCCTCTCCACGGATACGCAAGTATTCCTCCAACAAGGCTGCATTGCGCGAGTTAGCCTTGAAAGCAGCCATTGCCACGTCTCCCGCAAGAGGCACCAGTCCCATTAGAGCTGACGCTGCGTTGTTCATGAGCATGCGTTGAATAAGCCAGTTGGGAAGGTCGGCTTTGCGTGCTTTGCGGACGACGAGAAGGTAGTTGAGCGACGCGTCGGCGACATCGCCAGCGCCAGGAATAATTCCAATAATGAACGTCCAGCCGAAACGGAAGCCACAGAGCGAAAAACCCTGGGTGGGATGAGGATTTGCCGGAAGAAAGTGGATGTTTGGCTCACCTTATCGAGATAGTGGGCTCGTCGTTGAACAGACTTTAATATCTTGGCATCGCGAGCCGACAGGCCTTCGGGAATCGCACGCTATACTTCACGTCAGCTCTTGTTGGATTTGGAGGAAACGAGGGAGTTGACCCTTCGACGCTTCTTCTTGCCCTGTGCAGTCGTGTATTCTTCGTACATAGGGTCGGCCGGAGCATATTGCTGGAGGTGTTTCTCGAATAAAGTTCTGCCGGCTTTTCTGAGTAAAGCGTCGGACATGGTAGTGTTGGTAAGTAAGATAGAGGGAGCGGTTCATTGGAGCCTGTCGGGTTTTATAGCGCCTTGCAAGTGAGGCAGTGATGATGTCATGGCCATAGATTTCCTCCGTGTTTGTTTGGCTGTGTTCCCGGCAATGAGAGGAAGAGGGTCGGAGCTCGTCGTCGCATCGAGTTCAATGTGGCCTGAGCCAGGATGTGTGGGCTCTTGGAAGCGGCAAATGGAAAGGCATGGCATCACACGAATGTCCAGATATGGCAATCGCCCAGGCGCCTCTGGTAATCTTATTCCTAACCTCCACCTATCGGACGTCGCGGGCCTTATCCTTCCCATTTACTCCGTTGCGCGATGGCTGCTCCCGTCTCACAAGAGGGTACGTGCTGCTGCTCGTGGTTTAGAGAGACTGTACTGATAATCGTTGGACAGAGTTACCTATCCTGGAGGCACTTATCAAGTTCGTCGTCTTTACCTGCTCTTCTGCCTACGGGACCCGGATGAAGGGAAATGAGAGAGTCTGGGAGCCATACTTCTGCTCCCAATAGTGCCTGTGGCATGTATGGATGTCCATTACTAACGGACACTCTTCCCAGCATCCGAAATCGACTGGCCGTGCTCAAGAAAGACCGCGCAGAATACATTAAGGCGTCTGATGTGAATTCTCTATACCAATCCGTGGTCAAGCAAGGTCCGCACAACACTCTAATCTTTGTCCTCAAAGGCATTAATGCTGTTTCCTAGTGACAAAACTGAACGACGTTCGAGACGAGAATACGACCTACAACAACCGACTGGACACTACCCTCGCCGATGTATTCAGCTTACTCTCACTGTTTTACCTCACGATCGGGAAAACGAGGGATACCCCGGCGACGTATTCACAGATCGCGTCTATGCGGGTTCGTTCCCGGACTCCTCACTAATCTTTGCTGACTCCCTGATCAACAGCAAATTCTTCGACATATGGACGAGTCGGCCGTCTACAACGAAGCAGACCTAGCCCCCTTCAGGCGACGGGTGGGAGAGCTGCGGCAAATAGTGCAACATGAGAAACACCCCAATGCTGTCACGAAGCTCCTTGACCGCCAACTGAACGAATGTGACACCAAGATTCACGCGCTGGAGGAGTCTCTCAAAGTGTTATCGGTGGAACTCATCCCAATTCACGAGAAACTGGTCACTATCAGGCGACAGCTAGTTGCACTGGCAGCGAAAGACGCGCCACACAAGGCGGAGTTAAAGCCTTTGCAGGAGGAACTGAGGAAGATTGACGCGCAGCGTGTTGACGGTAAGTTTCTTGGGCCAGGGGGCATCGTACCCGCCTCCCAAGCGATCTGTTCGGCCCTTCTCGAAGAATGCTTCGATATTGCTCAGGAAATCAAAGCTCATGAAGACTCGCGGCATATTGTAGAGGCTCTGAAGCCAATCCACGAACGGCTGGCCGAGATTCGGGCGGAGTTGGAGAGCCTGGTTATGACACATCGCTGGACGTTGAGGGAGACAGATCTGTGGAACTATTCGTCCGCGCTGCACGAAATTGATAAGATGAGGGTGGATGGCAAGTTTCTCGACGCAGATGGTGGGAGGCCGGGGGGTCAATATGTGAGTTCCAGGTTTAGTTTCCTCTGATGCTTATAGACTCGACAGATTCTCTTATACCTCCTGCGACGGTGTTATGGGCTGATCTACAGACTGCTATCATCTAGCGAGCCTGTGTCGGAAGAGCTCATGCCCATCGTATGTCGCGAGTTCTGCGTCCACGACCTCCCTCATCCTTTATTAGGCCAACAAACTGTCGACAGTGAAGAAATGTTTAAATGAAGTCCTCAAGTATGGGGGAACCTTTAGTGCCCGGGATCTTTATCCAGTTTGTCCTTCTTCCTCAATTTTGCAGATGGCCTCACAATGCCCAGTACCAACTTGCACTTTTTCAAATTGACTCGATGCGCAAAGAGGGCAAGTTTGTGGGTTCAGACGGATCGATTCCAGAAGGCCAGGGCACGGTTATGGCGCACTTGAACGAATGCCACGAATTGTTGGAGATGGTGCGTCTTGTGGTTTTCAACTGCTTGTTGTTATTGATAGTGGGTTGCAGTTGAAAGAGTCGATGGATGAAGATGAGGAGGAATACGATGATGAGGAGGAGTATGATGAGGATGATGATGAGGAGGATGATGAGGCGTTTTCCGGATATAGTCTGAAACGACGGGCAACGCCTCCACCAGATAGTGACGAGGACAGTCAAAGCGATGGTGGAACTGGATGAGGTGAATTGTTGCACATTATCGAATATTTCTGTTTCCATGAAGCACAATCTTGTTCAACACGTAGAGCCTTTTCCTGCAAACCGTGTAGACTATCTTCCGCTGCTTGTAGCCTGACATCCATGTCAGGTGAATCGTCCTCAAAAGGAATCTTTCAAGAGTGACCTTTGTTCAGCAAGTTCAAGCTCTGTAGATAATACTCTCTTCCTCTCCAGCAAGCCAGCATAAGTCTCGGTCAGGCTGACACGTTCTCGAAGCATTGAGAGAGTTTCGTCTTTTGCTTTCAGTGCACGCGATTTCAACACTAGTTCGTGGTCTGCCAAAAGAATCCGGCGATGAAGTTCAGCATTCTTGTCTGAGAAAGATTCCAGGAACTATGAAAGTTACTATATCAGCTAAACAGAGACGGGCAGAGTATGTACTTCACGAATTCTGTCCATCGAACAAACGTTGTGGCAAGCACGAAGTCTGTGTTACTCGTGACAACACAACTTTATCTCCCCCCACCTTGCTGTTAGCTTGGATACGATGTCAAAGCTGGCTGAGGACCCACGCGACGCGTCTCTGGAAGCCAAATTCTCACTCCCAAATACGTGGACTCAGGATAGTTTCGGTGTGCCATCTCGTCAACCTCCGTTACCCAAACTTGAAATATTCTTTTAGATGGCCTGAGCACGTCGGGCATGTTCCTCTCTGGTCTCATTATGGTCACTCGCAACCGGTCGGTTGCTCGCTTGGGAATATGATAAGCTCACCTAATATATGTGTGAACAGGTTTCTTGCATGGCCGTCAGTCATATTTGGTCTCAGCAGCAGCATAAACGCCCATCCACTGCGGACAAAGGAAGGAGGCGGCTCGGCATTGCCCAACCTTGCGTGCGTGGCCTGAACTCTTTCGCTTGATACGCAACCTTACTCTACTCCAGCCTCTGTGTGATGGCTCTCTTCGCGTCTTATATTCCCCTCCTTATGATTTCCAATTTCCCAAAACAAACGTCCACACCGCTGTAACGCGACATCTATTGTTCATAAAATTACACCTTAATACAGGACGGCCATTTCCGCAGACACCACCCCCAGTCCAACGACCGTCATCACGAGCAACGGGAACACATTCCACCGTGCAAACACCCCTTGCGTGATCTCTAGCCTTTTCGCAAACTCGTACGCTCCGGGCGGTACCTCTTGTCCCCTCTCCCTTACGTGTTTGATTTTCAAGACCTCGTCCGCAGCGATTTCGTCTTGCTTTTGCTTCAGAATCGTCTTCCATAGCAGTCCCGCGAGACTGGCCGAAAAAGTCGCACTAACGGCGCCGATGTTGCTCGCCAAAGCGAGGGAAACACCTGCCGCGCGTGTTGTGTTGTGAGGGAGGTCGGCAGCACGGACAATCTTGGTGAGAAGGATTGTTGCACCAATGTTAGTACCAGCCAGGTTGCAGAGGACAACACCAAGCACGCCCGTAAGCCAGACACTGGGATGAATGTCACCCTTGGAAGCAATCGCGAACCAACGACCAAAGACTTGTATCCAGCCTTGATGAGCAAGCGCCTCGATCAGGATGAATTGAGAGAATGCGAACGGAACTAATGCAAAGGGCAGTCGAGGCAGAGCAGTGAAAAAAGTTGGGAAGCGCAGGGATAAGCTATCGTATTTGGCATTGAAGCGCGGTCCCAGTCGCTGTGGGAGAGTTTGGTTTTCTGGAGATGAAGGTGTCGCTGATTCGGGGTCTGTTGCCAGGGTCTGTTGTCTACCTATGGTGCTTTGGAGCGTCATGGCACGCTGCATGTCGAAAACATCGTCCTTTGACGAGTCTGCACTTTCCGGTGGCTTCTCGGTTTCGTCGATGGCGTTTGATCTTGGATGCGTATACTTCCAGTGATCCCAAATCATATCGAAAAGGAATTTGGCGACTGCGAAAGGTAGAGTGATTTTCCAGACATCGACTTTGAAAAAGCTGGTTACGAGCACCACCACAATGCACACAAACAACAGCGACGCCCCAACAACTGCAGCCAACGGGTCTCTAATCGCCGACCGCACGTCAAATTTCTCTATGGGCTTCATGTGGCGCGGGATATGACTGATATCTCGGAACTGGAATGCCAAGGCGAAATAGCAGACCACATTGCAGGCAAGAAAGACCAAGATTGTGTAGAGTGTGAATGCGGCAAAGTTGATGCCAAACCCTTCGCAAACGACCACGTTCGTGGGGTTTCCCACTACCAAGACCATGCTAGCAGTGTTGGCAGACGCGAACTCGGCCATCAACCAGGGGAGTGGCTCGAGATCGACCCCGCGTGTGTAGTAAATGAGAAAGACGGTTCCGGAGAGGATGACGGGGTCGTTCCCCAGACAAACACTCAGCAGAGTGAGCATCACGTAAAAGTAGAAGTATAAGCGTCGTCCGTTGGTACCGCCTTTATTGGAGACCCAAAATGCAGCTGCTTGAAGAACCCCGCTAATGTCGAGCGTGATGGCCATGTACGCGAGAGAGAAGAACAGTATCAGGATGTTGTATGGCTTGACGCCTTCCGTGCCCACAATCCCGTCACGGATCTACAAACGTTGGAATATACACCCACAAACTGACGTTTCTCACCTGTGTGGCCCCAAGGCATTGTGCAGCCCATAGAATTGCTATTGCAAGTATGGGCGCGGTCGTCAGATTAATGGGAATGCGCCGTCTGCCTATGCGGATTTTGACGGGGTATATGACGAACGTGATAGAGAGCACGAAAAATATGAGAGTGACGATGGAGAACCGTGTAATCGCCATTGGAAAATTGACGCTGAGGAAGAAAGGGCGGCTTCTGCTCTGAATCAGTTAAAACGATGCGTGAAGAAGAGGCAAACTAACCACAAACTCTGCGCGACCATGGCTGTTGTGGCCAAGAGGCAGAACGATCAGCCGAGCAACTTTCGGTGGCAAATCTGACCGAAGCGACGTCATAATCACGCCGTCACGTATGTCACACTAAGGGTCCTTGTCCGAGCAACATCCGAGCTTATCGTTTGCACACGTCTGAACCGCGGCTAACATACTTACGGCCACCCACAGTCTTTCTTTTGGCTGCAATCATGATATCCCGCTTTGCAAAATCTTTCATTGCTATTGTTGTCGCGCTCCTCCTCCTCTCGACCATCTCGTTCATCCATCCAAGCTCTAGAAACTATAGCTACTTCGATCCTACGTCTGGGGAATTTCTTGCCAACGGGAATGCCGCCGCAGAAAGGAATCACAAGCAAGACCAGCTACAGCACGATGCACACCCACCTATTTCCGGTGTTCAAGGCGGTGTTATCATGGAAAAGCTGGGGAACGCGACAGCGAAGTGAGTGGAAGGGCAAGAATGACAAGGAAACACTGAGGTTCTATTTAGAGCCGCACTAGGACGAGCAACGTGGAAATTGTTGTACGCCGCTGCGTGTCCACCTACTCTTTCTTGCAGCTCACTCCTTCACAGACATACCATGACTCTACGATACCCCGAGGTAAGCATACGATTGGTTTCTTTACCTTCGCCCTCTTATTCTAATCCCAGAAACCTACGCAAGACGAAAGAGATGCTTTGAACTCATATTTCCATTTATTATCTCGACTGTACCCTTGTGGTGAATGTGCCCACGAATTCCAACAGCTGTTGAAGCAATATCCACCACAGGTCTGCTTTCTTCACTTCCTCCTCTATTCTCTCTGACAGCAAACAGACATCATCTCGTCGCGCAGCGTCATTATGGTTTGTTCTTTTACGCACCCTTTCATTTTTATTAGTGACCAGCTTTTAACACTTGGTAGGCTGTGTAGTGTTCATAATCGCGTAAACGAACGACTTCACAAGGAGGAGTTCGATTGCGCCCATCTAGACGAAGAGTATGATTGTGGTTGCGGTGACGAGCCAATTGGGGCTTCTGCTGTTCCTGCTTTAGATTTGGATATGATGCGAGGCGGCCGTTAGAGAGTGTGTTTATTTGGGTGTATTTAGCATGGATCAAGTCTTTCCGGGCCTTGTGTTTGGCCGTTACTTACTCAGGCCCGTTAGGCGCCACGCTTATGCGTTTGTCAATCGTTCGCGCCTTGCCCTCTTACGACCAACAGCTCGTGGCATATACCCTCCCTCTCTGGCCACGACGCTACCTCCCTCTCTAGCCACAAAGCTACCACCCCAACGAACGACATGTCCTCCCTTCGCCGTCGAGTGCTTGAGTCTGAAGAAAGAAATTTAACGCGCAAAGAATCACCGCGACGACCGCCACCTTCACATCGACATAACTCACCAAGTGCTCCATGGTTTGTCGTCCCTCCCTGTTTTTTTGTGGGTTTTCAAATGTCGTTGTAGGCCGTGGATCAATCTTCATGACGGTTAGGAGACACAGTCTGGGACGTAACATCAACTTGAACTTTTTGGTTTCGTAGAGATCGATCAAGAACAACTTGCCTCCCCACTTCCACCTGTACCAGCCCCCTGCGACCACACAACATGCGAGGGCAGCTGTTGGAAGGGCTACCCACAGTCCCGCTTCCCGAACTGGACACCGTCACAGCTTCGCCGCAGTCGCATTCAAAAGGCAATAATGGACTATAATAAATCCGCGCAGGCCGCCATCTACTATGTCGACGTGGATTCGGAAGGCGTCTTCAAAGACTCTGGCAAGTTCGTTGCTAGGGAAAAGGAAGACGCGCCAGAGGACGAGTTATGGGACCAGTTAATCAATGAAGACAAGCAGCGACCAGACAATGTACGCGTGCGCGCTCTTTTCCTCGAATCTATGAGCGGACCAATGTTGCAACAACTTGGGGCGAAGTATAACATCGAGCCGTTCTTTTTCTCTTCTTCGTTAGGCTGGATACCCTCTCGTTACCAAGAAGAAGTACGAGCAAAGAAGGGAGACCGTAAGGCATCTACCACAATTTTATCTGAGCTCTGAATCCTCTTAGATCTGACAATAACCCTAATATTCCTTCGAACCATGGACCACCCTGACGCAAAATCGCTGCACACTTTTCCCGACAGTGCGAGCAGTACCATGACCACGCCATTCAGCTATCACGGTCTGTATGATTTTAGAGACGTGGAGCCCGAGCTAAAGATTTGAAAGAGCAAATAATAGACACACAAGCACCATTATTTCTCCACTCTGGCGGCCAGTACCTTATACTCGACCTCCTCGCGGTCCACCTCGTCCGAAGCATTGACGGCAACACGTTGATATCGTACCATAATAGCGATGCGGACACAACAGCGACTTATCTTCACGAGCGCATTCGCTTTGCGGGACAAAGTGTTTACTGGCAGAACATCTTCCAGAGCTCCCCAGACCCAACATTTGTTCTGCTGACATTCATTTGGCATGCGTAGGACATCTTTTGCTGCCGATGTTGCTTCGATTTAATAGTCACTTAGGATGTATGCTTGGGACGAGGCCCTGGAGCATCTCTACGCGCACATCTGCTTCATTGTGAGTCCTTAAGTTGTCCCAGAATTATCAAACCCTTTGCGCAGGAAGCACAAGTAATCAACACCTCTGATGCAAACCTTACCCGCGAGCTACATGTAATCCGCGCACATTTGCTACACCACTCGGCACTTTTGGAAGACTTCCGCAAGGCTGTCGAGTTCATCATGAACACGCCCAACCCGGCGATGGACGCGCTACCGAAGGACTCTGACCGGGCGTTCAGTCGAGGTTTACTGGAGCGGGAGTGCAAGAATCTTTTGAGCGAGATTCAGCGGCTGGAGGGGAGTCGGACGATGCAGGACAAACGTCTGAAGAATGTCATGAATCTGGTATTTTCATCTGTCAATATCGACGACTCGAAGAGGATGAAGGAGCTGACGGAGGCTGCTGTCCGGGACAGTGCTGGTGTGTTTCCAAGTCCATTTGCTACGTCCACTGACGATTCACAGCTGTGAGTACCTTCCAAAACTTGTCTTGTGATATTCATTGGGTCACAGATGAAGCAAATTGCGTACCTTTCCATGGTCTTTCTTCCCGCGTCTTTTGTTGCGGTAAGACTTTTCTCATCGTAGTTACTAAATACAACCGGCACAGGCTGTATTTGGCATGAACGTCGGCGAGATCAATCCTGGCACGAAAGGCACTTGGGGGCACTACTTTGAAGTAATTTAGACATCTTCTCATTGCGGGCCAACTGATGAATCAACAGACCGCCTTGCCACTTACGCTTGCGACGATCTGGGCGGTGATGGTCTTCCAGGGGAAATATCTACTTGGGCGGGATGCTACGATATGGATGCGACTTATTTGGCCCGTGACTCTCCTCCAGCAAAGGATGCGGACTCGGCAGCAAATGAGAAGGGGCGGGGCATTTGATTTAGATGCCCCACTGGTGGCAGACTCGAGATGGCCTGAGACATTCTAACTTGTTGTTGTACTGACTTGAGTTTTTTTGTAGCCCTAGTTCCTGTAGAATCGCTCTACCCATCTAACTCCTTTTCCCGTTTCTCGACCCTCGCAATCGTCTCTTCTACGATTAACAGTGCAGTAATGCCAACATAAATGCACAAAAACTGCATGGATGAGAGATGGTCGGCGAGCGGAAGCAGACACATAGCTATTCCTGCCAAGTACCGGAACAAGATGACGAGCTTGCGGCTGATTGTTGTTCTTGGTATATTTCTAGGAGGGGTATGCTTCCAACGTCGTTGCGTTGGTGGGTCCTCGTCCTGTGGTCTAGCGCGGTTGAGCTCTTGCTCATCCAAGTTCCGATGTAGCGTGCCGATGGTCGCCATCGTGCACATGCTGACCCCGAGCCCGGCCCCAAAGAACCATTTCAGTCCACCCCCGTGTTCTGAGTCGATATGGTTACTTTTAATGAGCGTGCTGACCGCTGCCGATGCGAGGAGGAGCGACATGCAAAGCGGGAGGTGGAGGAAGGTGAAGAAGTAACCAGAGATCCAGTGGCGCCGGATAGCGTGCACGAAGTGTTTCGTCAGAGCGGAGTCAAAGTACAGCCAGTTCAGGTTGAATGCGAGCATAAGGCTAAGCATGGCGCGACCGGATTCCCTGACCAGTATTGAATATTCAATGCGCCAGGTTAGGCAAAGCTTACATATTCAGCCCAACATGGCCACTCGAGGAAAAAAACACGCTCATGACCATTTCTCCTGCGAATTCGTTATTATGTAATAGCAGTTGCGACCGACACATCGACTTACCCAGCACGACAGTCACGAATGCTCCAAGCCTTTCTATTTGATGCTCAATATTGATTGCTAAAACGCTATTAGTTCACGGTGTCATCTATATAGCTAAGAGTGCCGACCTGGTATCCTGAGAGCTTCACGCGCCGCAAGTTCTCGGCACATTTTTATATCGCCCATTGACATTGGTGGTTGTTCGTCAACAGCTGTGGTAGAGTTGTTCATCGTTCGGAATACGTCAAGCAAGACTGGGTCCTCGAAAGCAGCGGTCCCAGAATCAGGATCAGGAGACGATTCAGAGAGACCAAGCTTCTCCTTCCGAATCCTCTCGTATCTTTTGCCAAGTACTTCGAAGGTCTTGTAGAGCACGATTCCGAAGAAGCGGACAGTAAAGTCCGCAAAGATGCCGACGGCGGCGAGGGTTATTGTGGCGCGAAGGGGCGTGAATATGCCAATGAAGAGGATAAGAGCCATGAGCAGTGGGTTGAAGGCAGCAGCAATTAATGGTCGGCGGGAAAGAGGTAGAAAAGCGGAGTATATGAGCAGAACAGCGGCCCTTGAAAGCTTGGCGACAGCGAAGAAGCCAATGGCCCATTTGAGTGAGTTGAGATTGGCCGCGAACGCAAGGTCCACTTCGCCCTCCGCATTTCCTAAGCCCTCCTCCACGCGGAAGTGGATAGAGCTGGCATTGTTTGCGTAGCCAACAAGGAGAAGCATGGTCCAGATAATGTACGCTCGCTGAGTAACGTCGTCGTTGGCGAACTGGTTGGCCATGTCTCTGATATCTCCCCAGACGCTAAACGCTGGCGCGAAGGTCAAAACATAGATGGCGAAACCAAGGCCGGTCGGCTCCTCTGCGGCAGCCTCGGAGAGCTGGTGTGCCAGCCCAACGAAGAGAAGGTCGAAAAAGAGCTCAAAACGGGAGGATTGGAGGGCCTTTGCCTCGCGATAGAGTTTGCCTTTTTGCATCCATTGATGAAGAGTGGGTCGTTGGAGGAACTGGTCGATGTTGTAGCGCACCATATAGCGACATAGGGTGGCAGCAGCCCCATCGCCCTTGGATATGCGGTAGATTAATCCTTGGTCAAGCTCCTCTGAATGGACGAAGATGATGTTGTCGGTGTGGCCATACCAGGTCAAGTTTTCAGTAAACTGACGACGGTGCTGTGTTTCAAGTATTTCATTGGTTGCGCTATGAAGTTGTGTCTCTAGCTCTGCTATTCTGCGACGTAGTTCATCCTGGTCTGGAGTTGGAGTTCAGAGAAAGACTTCAAATAGATGAGAGGAAGGATTGACCATCGTGGGGCTTTTCCTCAGCACTGGCGCTCATGCAGAAGCAAAGCTAATGGGACCTAACAGCGCCGGGAAGGATGACCGACGTTGGGCCCCTTGGTTAGGAAGGCCATCCCGAGATAACGTGATGGGACTTCGTAAGCGGGCCGGGATCGAATAACGGAAGCTGACGGAAGGCCGGGCCGAACGATGAACGGGAATTTCGACATTGGATCCCTTTTTGAGCTTGTTTTGAGGTCGATCCTAGGTTGTGGAGGAAGCTGTACGAAGCTGTACGGCTGCGCGGGAGCTGCGTGGAGGCAGCTTCAGATACCCCAGGGCCACCAGTCCCAAGGCCAGTCCAACACTCGTTTTAGTTTTCCAGAAGACATTGTAATTTCAAAGCACCCACTGAACTCTGCCAATGAGAGAAAGATACCTGTTTCAAAATTCAAACGTCTTAACTCTTCAAATCGAGGGTGCTTCGACATATATCGATTCCATTCAAGAGTTACACGATTCCCAATCTCATCAAGTCAATGAGGATTTGCATCCGAGGAAGAAAAAGGGCTTCTGAGGGCTCCTGGACACTTCCTGGACTGGCAAAATGTCGAGATACTAGATGTCGTGGTACGAGGCTCGAGCGGGATGGGTTGATGTCGAGGAGCTTGAGGTGAATGATAGAGTTTGTGTCTCCGCGGCTTTTGAAAGAGTTGCTCGAAGTTGCTCGACAACTTTGAGTTTGAGAACACCATGATTAGCACGTCATTTCCCGTCACTCCGGATGCGGACCGGACTTGGGACCGGACAAGACACCGAGTCTCGTGACTCACACGTGAGCATAGGTTGATGCCCGCGGCCATCACTGAAATTTTTCTGCCTTTCCCCACCATGCCGGAAATCGCTGTTGGCGCACAAATCTTCGACTTGGTTTTCCATCCCACACAATCAATTGTGTACTCTGCGCTACTTTCTGGCCAAGTAAAGGCGTTCAAATATGGCGTCAATTCACACGAAGAGGCTTTCACACTTCGACCGTCGAAAAAATCATGTCGAGCATTGACTCTCACTGAGGACGGCACAAAGCTTTACGCTGCAGGCAAATCGAAGGCTATACAGTGAGAATCGACATTACTCCCGTGGTCTTGAAACTAACATCCACAAGCACAATTGACACTGCTTCTGGTCAGCTAGCTGAGACTCGAGCCACAGCGCATGAGTGCGTATACCTTTGTCACGTACAGTGGTTTAGCTTATATGCGAAAGAGATCCTATAAATCGCATCAAGCACGTTATGCCATGGCTTATAGCAAGCGGTGACGATTCAGGCGTTATCAAGGTCCTTTCAAAGTTGTTCTCGAAACCAATGTTGACTCTACCCCAGCTATGGGACCCTCGGCAACCCACCGAAATTCGTACCCATAAACAGCATTTCGATTATATATCGGATTTTTTGTGGCTACCGGACAAGCACCATCTGCTCGCGACAAGGTATGGTTGCGGTTGTCGGACGTTCATTACTAACGAAACATAGTGGGGATGGTACGCTCTCGGTCATGGATGTTCGCTCGAAAAAGTCCACACCGTTTGCCCAATCAGAGGACCAGGAGGACGAGCTTCTAGCGGCTACGACTATTCGAGGGTTTGTCGCCCGTCTTTCTTTCCCTTCGCGAGGCTCACCGCCATTTGTTGCAGCGGGACGAAAATTGTCGTGGGCACACAACTCGGAATTCTTTCCATATTCAACCGCTCAAGCGGGTATGGTGATTGCGTAGATCGCGTTCCGGGGTATGTGTGTTTGTTTGTGGGTACCCCCCGCTTAATCAACAACCAAGGCATCCCTCTTCGATAGATGCTCTCTGCTCACTTCCTCCCGCTTTCATCGCCTCTTCTTCGAGTCCTGGCATGGAAAACACCGTCCTTACTGGGTCGTCTGATGGTCTAGTTCGCGCAGTCCAAGTGCTGCCCACCAAATTGGTTGGCGTCGTTGCAGATCATGGAGAACTCCCTGTTGAGCGGCTCGCAGTTGGAGGGGGAGGGACAGATAGCGACACAGCCCATGAGGAGATCAAAACGGCCAATGCTTCAAGAGTTGGCAAGAGCAGAAACAAGAACGATGAAGAGGACAGTGACGACGAAAGCGAGAACTTGAAAACAACGCCAGGCCGATGGTGGTTGGGTAGTGCTGGTCACGACGAAGTACTGCGACTTACTGACCTCGAGAACTTCTTCCGCGATCCTGGCGCGGTCAATATCGAGAACGTGAGTGAGGAAGGAGACTCAGACGCGGACGCAGACGCAGACAGTGACGAGGAAGGGGTAGAGGATACTCAAGAAGCAAAGTCAGAGAGTTCGGACAGTGACGAGTCAGATACGGAAACTGCTCCACGCAAACGTAAACGCAAACAACCTAAAGACGTTCTGGAGCCAGAGACTAGACGTAAGAAGGGCCGCAACGAACTCGATGTTCAAGGCACATTCTTTGACGACCTGTAGCAAAACCCTTGACTCGCGTATCGCAATTCAACACGCTTCTCCCGATACTATATGGTTGCTGGATGGGCTACAGTCTCCATAAACATTCAAGTGTCGTTCGGTAAAACGGCCTTTCTCTGACTGGCCCCAACAACCGTCCGGCGTTGTCCTGATTCCCACCGACCTGGCTCCCCAAGAGAACACGCCCTTAGAATATCGCGACGACAAAGTTCATACTTGGGATTGTTCTCAGTATACTTCGCTAATGGCGCATATCTACTGTTATCGGAGTCTCATTGCTCTCCTGTCGAGGAGGCCAAGAACACATCATCTCTGTAACGGCTGACGCGCCATGGCTACCGACGTGCGAAGCGAGATCTGGCAGATGGCTGAAAAGAATCTCGATCATGGCAGCGCTCCTTAGGTAAGCAGCCACACGGAACAGCCGCATTCAGAAAGCCCAAAGCTTTAGTTACATTAATACCAGAGCTATACCATCCACTGTTTGTCTCTACCTATGATTACTCTCGCTTCCTCCAGTAGTCTTACCGCCACCATACCCAAGTTCTGAGTATTCAACTGCTGCTATCCAACCTACATAAATGTGTGCTCACGGCTCAGGGCACCCTTCTATCATCGTCGTCAAGTCGAAATTTAACTCTAAGCAAGGGCTTCACGCCGTCTGCAGCATGTATAGTACAAACAAACAAAGAGGAGCCTCGCACCAGCCTCTGCTGATCAGAATCGTATGCTGTGACGTCACGTGACCGGATCTTGGTCGCTCATCGTCAAAGCTTCGTCGTTCCACTCTTCATTGCCATGTTTCTCTCGCAGCGGGCCCTTCCTGCTCTGCATCTACAAACTAGACGAAACATTTCTACTCGAGCTGCTAATATCCTGTCCGCTCTCGATATTCCGACATCCAGCGAAGTGAATGGTGTTTTCGATGGTGAATGGAAAGGGGCTGGCGATGTGGTCGAAACTATTTGCCCGACCACTGGCGAGGTCCTCGCACACGTAAAAACAGTGCGCAAAAGGCCCCCAGTGCTAGCACACGTACAACCAATCTTTAGGCGTCTCCAGAGGAGCTGCATGTTGCCATTGGCAAAGCGCGCGATGCCTACGCGTTCTTCCGTCGTATGTTTTAAGTATTTTAAACAAGAGCCACGTTTGATACCACTGTCAGATGTTCCTGCACCGCAACGCGGCGAAATTTTGCGACAGATTCGCGAGGCACTTGCCAGCAAGGTTCAGTCTTCTCCTTCTGCTTTGTTGGCAGCAATGCATGCTCAACTGTTTTCTAATTCTAGCGCTCCGAGCTCGGCGCTCTCATTTCACTTGAGATGGGTAAGATCAGAACGGAAGGCGTAGGTGAGGTGCAGGAGTTTGTTGACATTGTAGGCGCCTCCGTGATGTTGCCCGCAAGTTGCGTGAGGATTAACCTTGCCGCAGTGTGACTATGGCGTGGGGCTGTCTCGCATGATGAATGGGCGTGTCATCGCATCGGAACGTCCCGGTCACTCGATCCTGGAAGGCAAGTCCTCTGATCTTATTTCTATTCCAGTCTTCTGATTCACATGGCCTCGCTAGTGCCCAATCCGCTAGGGGTTGTTGGAGTTCTTAGTGCATTCAACTTCCCAGTCGCCGTTTACGGCTGGTATGTCTATTTTGCTGTTCAACGTAGTCTATGCTCACAACGTTAGGAACCTTGCTCTTTCTCTAGCCGCGGGAAACGCCACCATCTGGAAACCCTCACCGACGACACCTCTCTGTGCAATCGCTGTGACGACCATAATCTCGCGCGTCCTCGAAAAGAATGGTATGATCTATTTCTATCTTTCATTCAGCTGATCGTTGAAACCGTAGCGCACAGGTATCCCTGGTGCAGTAGCGGGTTTGGTAACTGGAGACAGCGATGCCGGCGCAGCGATTGTCGAAAACCGCGACATACCACTGAGTCAGTGTGACTTTTCTCGGCTTAGAGCTTTTTGAAGCTAACTTCGCATAGTCTCATTCACAGGAAGTGAGCGAGTCGGGCGTATCGTGGGCAAGACTGTGCAGTCGCGATTCGGGAAGACGATCCTGGAGTTGGGCGGCAACAATGGTAACATTTTATTTTTGACAAGACTTCCATCTTGTTTGACCGCTGTCTTTCCTCAGCTGCGATAGTCATGCCCGATGCCGACCTCAAAATGGCGGTTCCGTCGATATTCTTTGGCGCGATTGGAACAGCCGGCCAACGCTGCACATCGACACGACGGCTTTACCTTCATCGGCAAATCGCTGACGAGTTCCTTGAGCGGCTTCAGAAAGTTTACTCGAAGATCAAGCCTGGTGATCCGCTAGAAGAGAAGACGTTACTAGGTCCAGTTCACACTGCTGCCAGCGTCGGTATATTTGAGAAGGCCGTTCAACATCTACGCGACATTGACGCCAGCATACTTGCTGGCGGCGCACGGTACACCGCCTCAGACATCTCAAAGAACCTCCATGGCGGCTTTTTCGTACAACCAACCCTGGCGGTCCCGAAAAGCAGTGACCCAGCCGATGCATTGTGGCAAACAGAAACGTTTGCACCTGTTCTGAACTGTGCAGTGTTTGATGAGCTGGAAGAAGCAATCGAGTGGAATAACGCGGTTCCACAGGTTGGTCGCGAGTCGCATATAGCTATGGTTGTATTGCTAACTGTTGCTTAGGGCCTATCTTCGAGTCTCTGGACGCGCGACATGAGGGGCGTTGGCAAGTGGCTAGGGCCTAGCGGATCTGATACTGGGATTGTCAATGTGCGCATCGAAACGTGGCTGGACGGCGTTTTACTGAAATTCGTCGATCATAGGTGAATGTAGGGACTAGTGGAGCCGAGATCGGTGCTGCATTCGGTGGCAACAAGGTTCGTTATCGCGATTTCACTTCAGAAGCGTATTGATAGTGTCTGCTCTACCAGAGTACGGGATGGTAAGTCACAAGTTGGAATCACTTGAGAGAACTGTTGCAAAAGATTGAATCTAGGGGACGTGAATCGGGAGGCGATGCGTGGAAGCAATACGTGAGATGGAGTGCCTGCACTGGTACGTCAAGGGAGAGGGAAAAACTGGTTTACACCTCTGACTGCGGTCGACAGTAAATTTCTCGGACGCGGCGCCTTTAGCACAAGGGGTAGATTTTTCGTTGTGATGGGGTTTTGGAGGTCGGCAAAGTAGCGCCGAAGGCTCAGTTGGAATGAGGCCCTATCTTACCCCGTTTGGTCACGTTTGAATTGTCATCAGCACGCGAATGACGCGGCGTGGGAATACAGTGGGGACATGGTTACGAAGGGGGGCTGCACATGGGAGCCCGGCAAGTCAGCAATTCGATGATCGATTCTAAACGAAATGAGCGATCCGGTTTATAAACTTGGCTGGTCTGTGAGGAAGCGACTTGACTTTTCACCGACACGACAATGGCTGCAGCGGACGATCTGCCCTGGCCCGAGCTCGGAAACGTCTCCCGCGGCGCAACAAGAGGGAATCAAGGCCAAAAGGGTGTACTAGGCCCTCCAGACCGGGAAGGGCGCTGTGTTCTCCAACTACGCGTTCAACCGGGGGTGCTTGCTGTCCGTCTTAATGCCCAAGCCAGCGACTGGTACCGCACTCTTGACAACGAGGTTAACCGCGCCCTCAAACTCACCAAAACCTTCTGGCGAAAGGCTCGTAGGAGACAGGACTACGATGCACGCGCTGACCAAGACCACATGGAGCTTCACGAGTGGCTACAACAGCTAAAGGACAAAACCATGTCCCACCTCGAACTCCTTATGCAAAAGGGCGACATTCAGGGCCCCCCATACACCATGCCTGACGACATCGAGCTGACGTTTTTGCGCAAGTTCATTGAGCGGCAGGCCGCCGGCGTCGAGCATAACCCTCGCTTGAGAAACCCGGGCCATTCATCTTCTTCCCATGCCCAGCCGCCCCAACCTCCGCCACCCCCCGAATCTTATCCTATGCGCCCCCACTCCAACTCGGTCGACTCGCCATCGCCTGAACCCTCAGAGCGCACATATCCGCCCACTTCGCGCAACTCCGGCTCCCCAGCGGTCCATTCGGTCGACTTGCAAGAATCAACGACAGCTGGTGTGTGGCGTTTATTAGACTGTTTCTCATCTCCTGACTCATTTTTCAGCACTCCACAACTGTCGAGCAACTTTCTTGCGTGCGCAAAAAGATTCCCAGGAGGCTTTCATCCGATACACCAACTGCCTCGAGGCGGAACGGCAAGCCAGGGCCGCTTTGGGGGCAGCCGAGCAGCGCCATGAAGATTACAGTGAGTCTCATTGGCTCTTTGATTGTCTAGGCCATCTAATGTGTCCCTCCTAGTGGCAGCGCTTATGGCCAGAAACCAGGCAGGCGGGGCCGATGCCCAGTCTCGCCACTCTTCTGTCTCTGGCGATGAACCCAGTCCACGCTACGATGTACCCTCTTTACTTGTTCCGGCAACAACGTGCTGAATGGGCGTGTTTTTTTTTTCTCTTCAGGACTTCCGGACAGCCGACGGGATGCGATCGACGCTGCCAGCTTCGAAACAAATGGACTGGCCAGTGGATGGAAGCCAAGGCCTCTACCCGACCGAATCTTCCAGCCATCTCGATGTGCGCCTTCTTCTCCCTGGTTTTTCTATTTGATGGTCTTATCTGATTTTTTTCTAGGACCAGAGCAAATCCCGCAAGCATTCACGCACGTGGGAGCACCACAATGGTCTGCAAGACGCGCATTATAACGATGGGCCATATTGTCACAACGGCCAAGACATGGCGGGACTCTCCGGCCAGCCACCCCGAAAACGAGTGCATCACATGATGCCGACCTTCGACGTTCTTAGCGGCGCCGCGCTTCAGTCGAACATGCTACCGTCATAACCTCTCCCTTGCATGTACTTGTAATTATCCCTCATGTATACCACCAACCCAAGTCCAACGCATGATCCTAGCCATTTTGCTTTGCTTATAAAACCTAGTTCTTATATCGCTCGGTGTAGAATTTAACACGTCCCTTCATCAGTATTAATAGTGTATTATAATATTTTTTGTTTCTTTTTTTTTCTCTGCCTCTCGTGAAATGGTATTCAAGCCGGGAGATCGTCCGCCACCGTTTTTCACGCGAGGTAGGCCAACATTGGAGGCCCATGCGCACAGCGTGACCCGGGGGTGGTGGCTCCGGAGGATCTTCAAGCTTGGGAGGATCAGCTGAAACGGCGATCATGTAAGCGTGGACCAACGATGATCATCTGCAAGATCAGACTGCCCCGCAGCCCCCTCTGAGTCTAAGGGCCCTCTTTGAGGTTTGGCCAAAACAAGTTCCATCATGGATCACATTTCGTAGGTCAGGGCGGCGTTATCAGGATGACTATGGTGGTTGAGCTTCTATGGTAGCGCTCAGGCTGTTGGAGCAGAAGGTTTTTTTTACTTTGTTTACTCTCTTGGATGCATCCTTAAACCAAGAATGTTTGTTATCTGCTACGGGCCACGGTGGAAACGCCAAGCGTGTGTATCTGAAATGCTTCTCCCTAACAACAATGGACTGCCCCGTGCGACTGCAGATTACCTGGGCTCACAATTAGCTACCAAAAATGTGAATAACTCCACGATTTCATCCAGAGAATACTTGCCATTGTTGAGCAGGCATTTCGCCAGTCATGCAGTAGCGTAATGGTATGTGCTAGTAGTGATCCAGACCATGTAGTCTTCGCAGGCCACCCTCGTGGACGCAACCAGTTACGTGCTCGAGTTTTGCTTTGTGGACCCTAAATGCATCCGAGAATCGCAGAGGTGCGACGGTCGGGTCCGGTTGCTTTCTCGAGGGAAGGCGTAACAACAACAACAAGTCCTGGACTTAGGACTGAAATTAAAATCTGTCTTCGTTTCAATCCATTTCATGGGTTCACTAACGGTGTCACGGTAACTTCGAGTTGTATTGCATGCCGATTCAGACCAGTTCTTTTGACCAGTTTTTTCCTTTCCCACTTCAATACCACTTGGGCCTTGACTTGGGCGATCATGGACCATGACTTGGACCATGACCGGCAGGCGGTGGCGTACGTTGCCTTGGCAGACGGAGAACAGTCACCGGCGACATACTTCGATCGCCACTGATCATCAGATCCGCCCACCGGAAGGCCGACGGAGGGCGGGATTATTCAATTTATTAGCGGGATGGATCACCGAAGATTGGAAGACTGCAACAAGAAATTTGTCGGATAGGAACGGGCTGCGACTAGCAGAACGAGCACATGACCTCCGAGGTGAGACCGTCTGGCAGTCAGCCAGCTCTGGAAGTTGACTCTTTGAAGGATCACGGATCGGATCCGGAACTGTGAATCATCCGATAACTCTCGGCTTCGGCGTTTTCCGCATGTGACACACCGGAGTCGCCGATTGAGCTACTGTCGGTGGGTTGATCAGAATTAATTGCCTACTTACAGTAGAGATGAAGCGAAGTAGGTACAAGTTGTTGGTTGCTGGTGGCAGCATGCGCCATGCCACTTCTGGGAACAGTAGACATTGCTGTGGATCGAGCCAGAATAGCTATTTTGAATTGTGCAACGGGTTTATCGCTGCCGAGCGTGTTCACTACATCGGCGCAGATTAGCGTTCCAGCGCCAGGTGAAGATTGGACAACGTCACCGCGGAGAAACAAATTGTCTTATGTTGGACAACTTACTCAACGAAATCAACAAGAAAAGAATACGCCAGATGAAACGCGACGTGCAGCTTACGCGGCGCAGCAGGTTCGAGTCTTGCGTCAACAGAAGAATCTCAGGACAACCGTGACGCGAGAGGCAACAAGGAATGATTGAAGTCAGATTGAAGTGGGTGGACCTTGAGAGGCATTGATCAGCCTATCCGGAATCGAGCAAGCCAAACAGATTGAAATCGGAAAACTTGAGAGCAGTATAAGCAAGCAGCGTGAGGCGGCGTCACGATGTCACGCGAGCTTTCTCTCAGTTTACAGTCATCAACACGCTCGGCCACGGATAATGCTCGCAAAGATTTTCTGACGACACACAAGCCACTCGGGTACCTCTCACTCTCACCATGGTCTTATCGCCTCCGATATCTTGTGCAAAATCCGATTCATTTTCGCAAAATGACGAGTCCGAGTCTAACAAGATCTTTGGCATGCCTGGCCCGTGAGCGGGAGTAGATACTAAAAGCGTTACCCTTAGAGGCCTCCGGCATCACGGATTATCAATGCTCAGCTGCGAAAGTTGACTGCAATATATTTTCTACCAACACGTAGCCCAACATTGGTAACACCAGATTCAATTTTATCAAATCTTTGGAGCTGCAACTTTGGAAGCTTTCCGGCTCTCTGTCATGTCCTAATTAGGGTTCCTACTACAATCCCATTGCAATCTTCGCTGTCAATCGCTCAAGTGTTCAACCCATCCAAGCACCAAGTACACACTGCATCCCGATCAGTGGCGGTCCTCCCGATCGGACGAGGAAGATTGGAGAGCCCGGAATCAACCCCCTACTTGGTTGGGGCGGATCAAGCCCAAGGGTCCCGAGGCAATTGAGCACCAAGACTGAGCGGGTTTTGGAGTCCACTTTTCCCGTCGACGATGGTGTGACTTGTATGCGACAATCCGAAGTACTCGGAACTAGTCAGTCCTCGCGCCGTAACAAAACACCCGCCTTGGATTCGCAGATTCAGACTCGAATCAGACGGCAGTTCCGACAATTCAAGTACATTCTGAGTTACTAGCATCAAAGAGCGAAAGGAGTACATATCAAGTCCCTGTTTTCATCTTCTCTTATACTATCATATCCTTCATCGCTGCGCGTTGAGCCCAAAAGGTTAGCTGTCAATTGCAAGAACGATTTGTAAGGTTCCGAGTCGGTAGTTGGCAGGTGTACATTGGGCGACTTCCGGAAGCCTCGCGGATCGAATTTATTATATATAATGGACCTAAAAGCGCCCACAAGCATTTCGCCCTCGATTAACCTCACAACAAATTGAGAGAGGAAGACTTTTTGTCGCCACGTCGCAGATGCAGTGTCCGCACGTGATCGACAATTTCTGAGCTCTCCCACTGATGCTTGGCCCGGCTGGGTCGCTTCCCCTGCATTCCTCTGCCGTCCGGGAGAAAGAGCAGCTCAGGCGTGCCCACAATGGAGGACCATGGATACAACCTGTCCTAGTACCCATTCCTGGTGTACAAAATCGTCGTTTACGTCTGCCTTTGCCTGCACTTCGTTTACGACGACAACGAGGGCCTTTATTGGTCTGCTTCGCCTGCATGGCAGTCGTCTTCACCGTCGTTCTTGTCTCTCGGTCCTTTGGACGAAATGAATGGGACCAGTCTTCACGAGGAGAACCACCCACGCTCGTTTTCCGCAAAGAAGACCTCCAGAGGATATGGCAGTGGGAGATTGCGAGCGGGCACTTCCCGAGTCGGCACAGCAGTCCGTTTAACTTTGCTCTCGCTCATTTTCGAATTGGCTAACGTATATCAGTCCCGAAACAAATTGGCATCGTCGAGCCTCCTGTTAACCCTGCTATACCACCGAAATCCCGCACAATAACCCCCTCGAGATATAGGCCCGCCTCCCCCGATGCTGCTAATGCAGACACAGATACCCTTGGAGTCGGCCCTAAACGAAAATACCCAAACATTCACAGCACACCTCCTCATGTCTCATTTCCCCCACGCCCGATACCAGGGAGCATTGCAGATTTGGATGTCATTATGAAGCATTGCGACTTTTCGCAAGGGAAGGTGTGTTCCTATTGTTTCTGTTGTCTTTCTCAACTTGATCCGGCAAAGTATGTCCGCGATTGTCTGGAAGTGTTACGGATGGGCGCCGGTCTCGACAACGGCCGGAGAAGTCGACGCGGAAGCTTCGAAGACTGGAAATACATCTACTTAGAAGAAGCCAACTCTACAACGTCCGACGTTGAACCCACAGACGAGGACCCCCTCCAGACGCCCATTTACCGGCCCGCAGCTGCCAAGGAAAAGGTCAAAGATCGCGACAGCGAACTCCTTAGAAAGCAAGGCGCAAAATGGGAGCCTGCCCTCACACTTCCTCCTCCCCTCACTCCTCGTCCCCCGACTTCGCTTAATGAATCCTGCGACTCAGACGCCGAAAATCCACGCCTCTTTCATATGTTCTGGACAGGGCCATTCACAGACAAGCCCTATTTAGCTTTGCTATCATTTCTTTTCTCCCAAAACACGCGATTACACGAACCTGCAAAAACCCTGGAATCTACCACTGTGTGTCGACCACAGTTCTGGTTATGGATTAATCCTGGTCCAGCTGCGTCGGTACCTAACCCGACGGCACTGCAGGATATGTTTGCAGAGTTGAAAGAAAATCCATGGGCAGCGCCATTTTTGCACCCTCGCTTCCACGATGTCATCCGGTTCAAGTTGTGGAATACGACAGAGAGACTTGATGCAATTGACGAAATTAGAGACGAATGGAGAGATCTGCGCGACATGCTGTTCAATTCGGGCGGGCACATCATCAGTGTTCCGGAAGTCGAGGAAAGCGCGGCGCAAAGCGTTAGTGATACGACAAACACAACTACCGATGCCCAGCCAACGAAATCGAACGATATGCTACATCGTACCGGCTCAAAGTCGTCCTCGGAATACGACCGCATGAGCGTGATTCTCTCTGACATGGCGCGTTTCGTTCTATGCCATACTTTTGGCGGGGTTTATTTGGACGCCGATACGATCCTTCTACGTGATTGGGAGGAGCTTTGGAACAACAAACGGGCGTTCGCATATCGATGGTCGCGTTTAGAGAAGTACAACACGGCAGTTTTACGCATGAATCGCGGGTCTGCGCTGGGAAGTTTCCTTTTCCGGACCGCGTTACGCAACGGACTGGATTTCCATCCTGTAGTTATTATCTCTTTATCTTCCGTCTCTAGCTGACCTTGTCGGTATCAGATGACGGTTTCACGATATACCGCAGACGCATACCTCGAAGGTCTTCTCCTCCGTCTTCCAGATGCACTGTTCGATGCTGCTTGGTTGAATACCGAATACTTCCAGCGGGACCGGCCACCACAACCTTATTTCACCGAGTGCGTCTACTTGTTCTTTAAGAAGTGTTGTCTCATTCATGATGTAGATTTGGCGACTTTTTCGACACGCCTGAGCAAAACAGCGCGGCGCCACAGGCACTGGGGATCGAGGGCTTCTTCAAGGGCTCATATTCATACCACTTCCACAACTTTTGGTGCATTTTCTTCGTCTTTTAGTGTTGTGGCGTGTTCTGATCGTATGCAGGTGGAAGCCATTTGACCCAACCCGCAACTGGCCAGATCTTGGTCCGCAATTCATCAAGGGCGAGACCGCCGCCCGGAAGGCGCAAGCGCTGGAGCAGCAACAGGAGGCGGCGGCACAGCTTGCGCTCGACTGGAAGGAAGACGACGAGCAGCCGCCGAAACGACAGGAATTGGACCCTTTGAAAGAGAGCGAGACCGTCGCTGATGACAAACGGGATCTGGACTGGTCGGCGGTGATAAAACGGACGTTCGAGTCGTACATACGGGGCGAGCGGCCAAATCTCTACGGAGAGTGGTTGATGTGGTAGGGTCATGCTAATAGATTAGGTTCTTTAGTTGTACGCATGTTATTAATGTAGCTATCGAGTGGATTTTTCGGGAATTCAACAGCCACAAAAGTAGTCTGAGGAAATTCCTCTGTTGCGTGGAAATAGCTGGAGTTCAATTCTAATTACCAAGTACAGTATCTCTAAATCCCTGTGAAATGAGACCTCAGACAGTAAACCCCCAGCGATACACTATAGATACACACACTGCCAGTCTAATCCAAATCATGTCCGCTCAATAAGATGCACAAGCTCGTCTAGGCCCTCTCTGCTCAATAACCCCCGCCAGCCACGCTGCAGCCCTTCCGGATCCTCTTCCGGGATATCATGCCAACGCCAAAAGAGCCGATGCACCCTTGTCGCTGCCGGGTCTGCCTCACTGCTCATTTCCGTGTCCGTTTCTGTCTCGGGGTGGATGTGGAGGTATAGAAAGAGTCCGATACTGAATGCGTCGACAGAGCTCTCTGGAGGGGCCACTACCGCGATGCGTGTGGTCTTGATTCCAGCGACGAAGGAGGATAGCAGGTCGAGATGGGTTGGCAGGAGTGTCGTCATCCCGTTGTCGTGGGTGTTTCGTGGTAATTCTAGAGTAAGCGTTGAACTTGAGTCCTCTGAAGGCCCAGATATGCGGACAACACCCGGTAAGGCATCTTTACCCGTGTCCAGAACAACAAGTAGCCCGGATTGTCGCCCTAGTTGTTGGGTGTAGATGGGAGAGGGTGCTGCCTCTAGGCTCAAGTTGGGAGGGGACTGTAATATACGCGGCACCACTGGAACGACAATGGGGCTAGTTGCATACTGGGACTTCTTTGACTGAGAGCCCGATGACGAGCTCGACGCGTTATGCTCGCCCGCTGTTGTCATCCGCAGATTGCATCCTGTCGCCAGCATCGTCGATATGCCTTTTGCTCTCCTCGCGTGCATATTGGGATTGCGTGGCTGCTGGGGCTTCCGTCGAGGCAGATTGGAGATGTGTGGCTGCAGTGGTCCCTTGGCCAGCGGGACATTGGCTCTTGCGATGTCAATGGGTGGTGGCGTCATAACTAACGTCGATGAGGCTGACGAGGCCGGGAGGGGTGAAGATGGTTGGGTGGACATTGCAGAGACAGTGAAGAGGCAAAGAGTGGACGGCAGGGCACGGCTGCCTCAGCTGAACGTCGTGGTTACTTGATAAGAGCGATGGAGCGAAAATAACATGAGCCAAACGCGTTTGATCGGAGATTGACCTGCCGTTGCCGAAAGTGGCTTCTTTCAAGATATGCAACGCCTCGCTGCGTTATCTTTGACATGACCCCCAATTTACCGCGAGTGAATCATTGATTACCAGACGAGACTACAACAGACTATGATACAAAAATCCAAACAACATCGCACTCAATGACGAGGGGAATACGAGGGCTTCAAAAAGGTGCTGAGGGTACGGTTACTAGGCGGATAGTAGTTGAACACCTCGTCTGGGCGGATCGAATCCGGTGGGGAGACTGGCGACTGGGAGCGGGGACTCGCGTAGTACTTTTGTGACCCAGAGGGGGGGGGAGAAGCAGGATCCCGAGCGGGAAGGGCCGCGCGAAGGTGAATGGGCGGGCGTTGTGTACGGGGTTGAATAAGGAGACGATCCCAGCCCCAAACTGGAAACGGACGACTGTGTTGGGCTCTGGGAGGGTTTCCGGCTGCGACGCTGGGACGGGACAAAGGGCGGCTCTAGGAGATGGTCGGGCGTTGGTGACGGAAGCCGTTTGACTGGCGTCTGCGGGCCTTTGTACATGAGCGGCATAGGGGTAAGCGGTTTGGGGTTTCGTGCGTAAGGGCTTATGTCGACGGCGTCAACATCAAGGAAGGTTGGGGCGGGTGTTGGTCGTTTCGGCTTGGTCCTCGGGGTGGTTGGTGCTCCACGACCAAGATTGGGCATAAATGCTTCGACAGGACCTTGCCCGATAGGATTGCGCGCATAAAGCGTGATATCAACCGGAGCGACAGTGAGGAAGTCGCCTCCGACAGTTTGAGGGGAGCTATGTTTTGACTTCTTGGACTTGGAAGGTGTCACGGGGGCATATGGGTAAGGTAGGCCAGACATTCTTGAGATGAATTAGTTGTGGAATGGAACGAGCAAGAGGAGCAATATACTTCAAAAAAATTGAGAAATGAGACTTGAAAGAGAGTGGAGCGAGCTAGCGCTGAGAGACACGGCGACAGAGAGCGTTGGGGTGGAGTGATGTTACAACGGGCGACCACAACTGCTTTTATAGACAGGCAGACAATGCTTCTGAGGAAGGCAAGAGGTTCGTGGTTGTGCATTGATCGCATGGTTGCGCTTTGATTGAGAGCCGACCAACAAAGCATGGTCTATGCGGTCTTCGTGGGCTACAGTTACAGTGCTTTGAATTCCGGGAAAGTGAGCATAGAGATTCGACAAATTGATGGTCTATGGGCATAGTTTGTTCATCTCAGTTGAAAGTCGCTCTAGATTTAGTTGATCATGATAGATGTTCTTGCTGTTGACAAAACAAGTCAGTCAACAAATGTCACACCTGTGACCGCTACACACAAACTTTGCTCTTTTACTTAGCGACGCCAAAGCGCATCGCCTACTTAACCTTAATCTCTTTACCACCCACGACAACTATGGCCTAATCGAGCGCAACGAATCATGTCCAAACCGGCCAGCTCTCGCAGCAGTAGGCGGTCTTACCGTCCAACGAGCTCCACGAGCTCCACTGGTCTTACGACAGAATACGATTACGCTGCTGCCTATGGAGAACCAGCACTTTCGGATGCCTCCTCTGACGAGCAAATAGCGAGAGCGATTTCAGAGTCAAAGAAAACGGTCCATCATCGAGCACCCCCGATTTCGCGCACCTCTTCGGCCTCTTCTTGGACATTCGTTGGGGAAGAATCGCCTAGTCGCGCAAGCTCCATTTCCAATGGATATACGCCCACCCCAACCCCGCGATATGCTGCTGACGAGACCGTAGCACGTAGTCTTGCAAGGTCATGGAATGTGGCTTCCCTCCAATCGGACATTATCCACAATCCCTCATTCTCTCCCTCGAGTGGCCCGCCACTCGTTGTACGCTCCCCTTCCCCAGCTAGGTCGTCAATTTCCGCTTCGACCTCATATACGTACCGCTCGCCACCTCCAAACCGGCCTTTGTCCCCATTATCTCTTTCCGCGCGCTCACTATCGAGTGTTGCGTCACGTTCTCCTTCCATAACCTCCATTTCCTCCGTCGCATCAACACACTCTAATGTCTCTGCTAGCATTGCTTCCATCATATCCAGTGTCGCCCGTTCCTCCCGGCATGAACCACTTGACACTGCTACCCGTACCCTCCGAGCATCTCTCCCGCCCTCTCTGTCTCGTTCCGTATCGTCGTCCTCATCTTCTATCAAATCACCACGGGCAGGTTCCGTCCGCTCGTTGGCAACATCTTCGTCACGAAGAAGCACATCAAGTGTCTTGGACGCGTCAGAAAAAACTGCCCTAGCCCGCCTCCACGCGGTCGTTGCAAAATCCATACCTTGTGCCAACCCGGGGTGTGGCGCCCTGATCCCGCCAGCTACATTAGATACCGTATGTTTCTTTCTCGCCATATTTCTTGTTTATTGACACCTTGACCACAGATTTCGTTCCCAGCTATTATCTCCGACCTTTCGCCTCCACGCGCGTTGTTTGCGGCCCTCCACGCTCGATGTCCAACTTGCACACAGAACCACTGCCGCGGTTGCGGCCAGCCAACGGGTTGCGCTGCCGATTGTTGTTGTGCCCCGACACCAATTTATTCGTCGCCCGCTCGCCGGTTAATAACTTATCCCGCGACCTCTACTGCCTCACCAAATTACGACGAACAATTTACCCCGCCACCGTGTAGTGTCCCCACTCATTGTCCCGCTGTCCGTGCGCTTGGGGCACTTTTCGCGCTGTTTGCATTTGACCGAGCCCATGTCGCAATTTCCCAGCATGGCCGGTCAGCTGACAAGGCGCTCATTGGACCGCTGCACTCATTAACATTCTTCATTGCGCCACCTCCTCACCATGCTGGGACTCCTCGCGGAACTCAAGAGCCTGTTTTCGAGGTGGACCCGGCATTACCCGTGCTGGTCCGGCTTTCCCGTGTGCCAACCTATGCCGCGAGTCTCTTACGAGCGGAGGCAGATGTGGGGCGCTGGATAGACCGCGCGCCGGCGTATAGCGCGATTCTCCGTGTTTTACGGGCATTGGGGGACACGGCTGGCTGTCGCTCAGTTTTGACCAAACCCATAGCTGTCTCCGCCGAGTCGGGGTTGCAGTTGTGGACTCGCAATGGGGAAGTCTCTGCTGGCAGTGCATTTGATAAGGACACGCTGCGTGGACTGATCAGGCGGCTGGAAGGCGCGAGGGCGGCGCTGTTAAGGCTGGCGGGGGCCCTGGAGTTTGGCCCGACAGTGCGGCAGGCACATGCGCTGTGTGATGGGGTGTTGTATCTTTTGTTGCAGGATGCACTGGGGGATGCGGATGAGTAGAAAATCAAAATTTGTAGTGTTGTTGTAGTCTTAGATTGTATCTCCGAGTTGTTGTTGCCTGTGTTTTCAATGCCTTGGTGCTTGTTGTCGAAGTAGCTCACTTGGAAAAGTCATTGCATTATTGTTTGACTGTTTGCCGTTACATTTGTTGACGAGTTCATCGATCTCGAATTCCCTTGCTGCATCAACGATGCTGAGTCCTGCTAATCACAAATAACACCCGAGAGTTCTGTATACCTTGCAATTGAACACAACCATTCCAGAGACCCAGAGACAATCAAGACAACTTGAAGAACTAAAAGCTTGGCCCAGGCCTAGGGTTGTCAGATGTCCATAGGATTTCCGTAGTACCTACAGTGCCTACTGCAGCTAAAAAAGCCCTTGTGAGTCAAGGGAGTATAGTAAAGCTCCTTCTGATAACATAAGACAGAGCCTAGATTAGAGAGAGACTGTATAATACTTCAGGTCCAAAATATTCACGAGTCGCTATAGAAAACGTATGGATATCAGGTAGATATGGGTGTAAAACATGATAGAGAGGCTAGTATAAGGCGCAAGAACTTCGTGGAGCTCAGAGACATATATAAATAAAAGGAAGAGCAAGGTGTGGCAACCTGGCGCGAGCGAACAAAAGGTCACGTGGACTCAGCCGGAATCGAACCGGCCACCTCTCGCATTCTTGTGGTATTGTTATCCCATTTACAACCATTTCAGAGACCCAGAGACAATATTAATAAAGACAACTTGAAGACTAGATAGACAAAGCTTGCCAGTGGCCCATCAGGATTGTTTTAATTTGTCAAGGGGAATTTCCGTAGTACTGTGACCTATTGCAGCTAAAAAGACCCTCGTGAGTCAAGGGAGTAAAGGTCCCTCTAATAGAAAGAGCTTAGACTAGAGAAAGACCGTATAATACGAGTACTTCAAGTCCAAAATATTCACGAGTCGCTGCCAGACTTGGAGTGCCTTAGACTATAGAGAAGGTATCAGGTAGATACGGATGTCAGCATGAAAGAGAGGCTAGTATGGGGCGCAAGGACTTCGTGAAACTCAGGAACATGTGTAAAAATAAGAGGAAGATGGAGATGTGGCAACCTGGCGCGAGCGAACAAAAGGTCACGTGGACTCAGCCGGAATCGAACCGGCCACCTCTCGCATTCGTGTGGCTTGCTATCCCATTTACAATGCCCATGCGAAGCGAGCGCGATAACCAACTACACTATAAGCCCATGAAAACGCGTCCTTTGAGGCCGAATTTGAAGAGATTTCACCCGGGAGATGTCGAGGAAAGTCACCCAGAAGTTGTGTCACGCTCAACGTGAAAAAACGCGCAATTACCGCCTCAAATCACTTGTAATGCACTCCTATAAGCTTAGAATACCTTTTGGGTGTCCTTCCGACAGTACTTTGCAGAATATCAACGGCTGGGGGACGACTTTCAGCTTCTTCGTTGACAGCTAATAACGTCTGAGTCAGCAATCAACTTTCTCGCGATCACCAACTACACTATAAGCCTTCGAGGACCATTCTGACGATAACGGTCATCATGCATCCCTTCCGTTTAGAGCCCCAACCGAGTTTTACAGAGCTGGCAATGGTGAATGACTCCAAGCTTCAGTTTTATCGTTACTAATCACATCAGACTCGTAACGCCATCTCTCTTGTAACTTTCGCCTTGAAAACCTCGAGTCCTTTCTCTACAGCTCTTTTTTCTGCGCTATCTACCTCATCCCGGTGCTCTTCGGACCCGAACCAATCCTTCCATGCAGTGGTTTCCAACACCTTTCGCCATTCGCTGACAAATGGATGGCCTGGCGCTCCTGCGAATCCCCAGGGCTTGCTCGTCCAGGGCTGGTTGTACTCGTCGAGAACGCTGGCCATACTCGGGTGAACGGGGCCAGAGAAGTGGACGATTTTGGCCGTAGTGTGCAATTTGTCCAGTTCATCGTGTTTCCAAACAACAACACGCTCCGCATCCTTCTTGGTTGCGTATGTGCCAAGTCCGGTGGCATTCCACTCGACCGGAATCTCAAGCCAGTCGTGGTGGAAGAACACATTTAGTGCGTCTTGGTCTTTGTATGCTGTCGGCGGTTTATTGACGACGTAGTCAAGGAAATGGTCCAGTTGCGAACGCATACGGTTCATGTCGACGAGCAGCACTCCGGCATTGAAATACGCCTGGTGTGGGACCTCTGTGTGGCCCAGCGGAAAACCGATATCTCGTGCAGCAGCCAATGTTTTGCCCTTCAAATCCACTTTCCATAGCTCTGCAATATCCTCGCGAACAAGAATGTCGGAGTCAAGAAACAGGGCCCGCTCGACAGGAAGCTGGGAAAGCGCGTCCACCTTGGCCCATGCACCGTCTCCAAGGCCTTTACTGCCTCTGCGAAGTGTGATGAACGAGAGTGTGACGTGATTGGTGGCGGGAAGAACACTCTTGATTCGCTCCTTGTCTCTCTCCGCTAGCCCTAGGTCTACAACATACGCCGAAATCCGCTGCGAAGTCGCTGTCTGAACTAGCGAGGCCAAGGCAACAGTGGTGGGCATCGCATATTTGGAATCTGTGCAAAAAACAACGTTGATTGGAGCACTCTGATGAATGTCTGCGATGTCGCTCTTCTTGGTCAAGAAACCAATCCGCATTTCGACTGTCTTCCGGATTATAATTTGGTAGCCCCGATGAAGAACCTCGTATTGGCCGTCATGAAGCAGCAGGAATGCGTCAATTCCGCGCTTCGGGTGGTGCATGCTTTCTTGCGGCTCAGTAGTCCATTCATAGTCATCGAATATGACAAGCGCGTCTTGTCTGGCCAGTCTCCAAGCCAATTCAGCGTCGAGGAATGTGTCGTCCGCCTCATGTGACCCATCGATGTACACAAAATCATAGCCGCCTTTGGGATTTTCGACCTCTTCTTCCAACAGACGATAGAGTCCCACTGTGCTGAATTCGTCAACAACTCGGAACGGGAATCCAGGGATGGCAAGGTTATGCATGATCTTTCTGTATCGCTCTTTGCCCTCTGCTGACCGGTGCAAATCGAAATGGTCAACACAAACAACCTCGGAATGCGCTTTGTTGCAAAGGGTCTCGAGGAGATAAACTGCGGAGCGTCCTTCCCAAGAGCCTATTTCAAGAGCGCGAGGAGAATGGGCAACTTTGGTGCGTAAATCTGCGATAAATGGGGCCCAGATCGTCTTGTTGAACGAAAACCAGTCCTGTGTGGGCGTGAACTCGTATGCGGCTTGGGGCTCCATGATCATGGACGTTTGGGAGAACAGTGTTGTGTTGATGAGATACTAGTCTTTGGTATTTTTTTCTCATTCCCTTCACACAAGCTTAGCTTATTCCTGCTCAGCGCTAAGATATCACACACTTGTCGTACACACTGTGTCAAGCGGCGTTTGTCTTTGTCCAATCCGCGCTCGACCGCAGGCGCCAGGGTGCTTCTTATTTCCAGCAAGTCAACAGACTTCTTAGATTGCTCTGCGCAGTTATCGTTATCGTCCAACACTAGGCTTTGCGCCTCAGCGGCTCGCCTATCGCGTCGTCTTCCATGTCAACCTCAAAGCGTCATCTCGACACATCCTCCAACACCCCAAAGTTATTTGGACGGTGCCCTGACTCGGAATGCGAACAACAATTATGGCAGTGTTGGAGCTCCTCAAGCGCCCACCCAAGAGTCACGTTAAAAGTACATGGCATCCCCGCCCTTGCTGGTACTTTCCCTTACTTTCTCTATGGTTAACGACAAAGTACCCAAAGTCTATCTAGTCACTGGCGGCGCAGGATTCATTGTCGGACACCTTTTCCTTTCCTTCTTGAACCTACTAAGTGCTTTTGTAGGGTTCTGCCGTTGCCAGACGGCTTCATCAGGATGGAATAGTTGTTCGTGCCGTGGACACTGTTCCAGCTCCTAACACGATATATTTTACCGAATACATCAAGGCCGACCTGCGCGACTCGGTCTCGTGTGAACATGTCATGTCCAACGTCGACGTGGTTCTCCACTTTGCCGCCAACATGGGAGGAATGGGTATCATTCACTCAGACAACGATTTCAATATCTACCGAGACAACCACGCCATCACGTTGAATCTTTTTGAAGCAGCTGTTCAAGCCAAGGCCCAGTGTTTCGTCTACGCCTCTTCGGCGTGTGTCTACCCTGACCACCTCCAAAACTCCTCTGCCGATAAAGATATCCGTTTGTCGGAGCGCGATGCGTTTGACGCTGGGAGCCCCTCCCCGCAGGGTTTATACGGCCTCGAGAAACTCGTTGGCGAAATGCTGCTCCGCCAATATGCGGACAAATTGTCTATTCGGGTTGCCCGCCTCCACAATGTTTTCGGGCCGGGTGGGAGTTGGAGCGACGGGCGGGAAAAGGCCCCTGCAGCACTAGCGCGCAAAGCGATTGCCGCTCGAAGAATTAAAGATATGTCTGGTGCTGTGCCCGAGTTCGAAATCTGGGGCGATGGCACCCAGCGTCGGTCCTTCCTTCACATCGACGACTGTGTTGACGGCCTACTTTGTCTGCTCCGCTCTTCGTCAACTGGGCCTCTCAATATCGGCTCAGAGCAGTCCGTTTCGATACAAGAGTTGGCCGAGATCGCTCTCGACGCAGTTGGTCTTCCGCCATCCTCTGTGAACTTTGTGTATGACATCACCAAACCGGTTGGGGTCGCCTCCCGCAATTCTGACAACACACTCGTCAAACATGAGCTGGATTGGGAGCCTAAACTTTCTTTGAAAGAGGGCATGCGGCGCACCGTGCGCTGGATTGATGCCCAAATCGAGAGTCTCATCGCTGACAAGGACAATCCCCAAGCACTCCTCCGTAACCTGCAGAAAAGCCAAGTCGTTCAATTGGGCGAGGCGATCGTTAAGTTTGGTGTTCTTCTCCCTATCACCTCCCGCGGCGCAGAAACACCTTCCAACTGTCTTGAAAACCTCCAGGTCTTTGCGAAATCGCTTAATTCGACGACTTTGAAGGACACACAGTCCAGATTCCGACTTAATGTCTACCTTGCTATTGACCATGATGACGAGTTCCTTCTTGAAGGTCAGTGTTGCTCCAACCGTGGATCTCTTGCGAGGCTAAAATGACATCAGGCGACAAGGCAGAGTCTGTTCTGCGAAATGAAGGCATCTTGGACATTACTCGACGTGTTTGTAACTTTCCGCGTGGTCACGTGTGCGCGTTGTGGCGCGATTGCGCACGTACCGCTTGGAAGGATGGTTGCGACTACATGGCCTTGTTCGGCGACGACGTCGAGCTGTTGGACGATGGCTGGCTTCGTGGAATCCACCAAGAATTCCAGGTTATCTCCTCGGTGTCAAATTATCCTTCTGGGTTTGGATGTGTCGCGTTTAGCGACATTTCTTTTCCTGGGATGCCTACATTCCCTGTGATCCACCGGTCGCACATGAACATGTTCAGCGGAAATGTCATCCCGGATGCATTCATAAACCAAGATGGCGACCCATTCCTTTTCCAATTGTATCGTCGATTTGGTGCCTCCAAAATGGCCCCGTTCAGGCTTCGCAATGCTGTGGGTGGTAGTGCTGATGCGCGTTACACGAAGCAACATCTCCAGGAGTGGACGTATGACTTGCTGGACAACGCGACAACAGTTGTGGAATCAACACTCAAGATTGAGCGAAAACTGACCATCGATGTTGTTGTGCTATCGTTTCGGGTCGACTTGAAGACGTTGAGCCGCATTCTGGACCTCGAAAGCTCAGAGACTTGCGAGGTCATGTTCATCATCATTATCGATAATCCCAGCTCTCCCGAACTTGGCGCTCTGGAGGCCAAGTATAGCCATCGACCAGATGTGCGCATCCGTGTCAACTCTGCGAATCTTGGGGCTAGCGCCAGTCGCAACCGCGGTATGGAAGAGTGCGCTGGAGAGTGGGTGTTCTTTCTAGACGACGATGTCCTCCCGGAGTCAAACATTCTCGTCCAGGCCGAGCGTGTCATTCGTGGCAGCCCCGACTGCGCCGGGTTCATTGGAACGACTCTATTCCCACCCGCCGATACTATCTTCAAGGCTGCGGTTCATCTTGCTGGTGTCACCTATTTCTGGGACATCGCCAAGAAGTGGAACGATCGCGACGACCTCCCGTGGGGTGTGACAGCAAACCTCATCACTCGTCGTAATAAGGACAACATCAGATTCGACCTGCGCTTCCCCAAGACAGGCGGAGGGGAGGATATCGACTTTTGTCTTCGCAAGCGCGACCTCTTCGTCAGCCAAAACAAGAAAGGGTTCAAGGCAGCGCCACATGTTGTCGCTACCCATCCGTGGTGGCACAACGGGGCCCGGAGCTACAGGCGCTTTTACATGTGGGCGAAGGGAGATGGAGAACTCGTCAAGATGTTTCCGGAGTCGTGTTACACCGACTGCTCGCCAACCTCTGCCCAACTCATTCTTTTCTCGTTGACTTCAATCGTCTTTTCTTTGGCAATTGGCCACTGGGCTTTCTTGAGGACATGTGCAGTTGGTCTGTTGGCTGTTTTTGTTGTCAACATCTGCCACGACATGTTTCGTCATTTGGTCCGTGAACAGACGGTGGAGTCGGAGTCGTCGATAACTGGGGTTTTCCGGCTGGTGGCCATCTTGGAATCCACTCTCATCCGCATCATTAGCGAATGGGGTCGGTTGGTTGGGCAGCTAGAACGCCGCGAATGGGACCTCGCATTCGGCTCACAGCGATTCGACTGGTTTGCAAACAGGGCAGGAGACGGGCCACGCAATAATGAGCGCAAGAACAACTTGGAGAGGCTTGTGATGTGCATCATCGTTGTCGTTCTCCTTTCACAGTTGTAAATATGCAATCATACAATATCGATATGGCTACAGACGCGTTGAGGTCATGTGTCGTAAAAGCGTGAGTATGTAGTTAGCTTTTGGATAGTTGAATAGTTCTTTTTGGAGGATTTCAAGCCTCTTCCTTGACCGGCTTTTCATCCGTGATGACTTGAGATCCAGAGTTCTTGTCGTCGTCTGCATGCACGATATTCGAAGTAGGACCTTTATAGTGTCGATGGGCGTCAAGTAGGTACCACACACTGAAAACAAGGTCTCGGCATTTCTAACTAACAAAGCGCGACACTCACAGAGAGAGGAACATGACGCCAATAGTGATGACCGAGGCGTAGTTCATGTTCAGTTTTGTGACCGGCCGGACGGTGGGGAAGCAGAAGATGACGCAAATGAAGCATGTCCAGGTTATGCAAATTATATTCGCCGCCCACCCAAGCAGGCCATCTCCCATGTAGAATGGACCGGGCTTGAACATGACCTCGGGATGGTGCTCGAAAACCCGGCGTAATGCGATCGGAATGATGTAGCTGAGGTCCAACGCGATGGCCGTGAGGGAGAAGATAGCATTGGCAGCGATGGGGGATGCCAGGTCGAGCAACCCGGGGAGGATACTGACAATTGTCGAGAACCAGATGGCGCGTAGAGGAGTGTGAGTTCTGGTCGAGTTGTACCCAAAGTAGCCACGGTCAGGGAGACCACTGGAAACATCGTTACCTTCTCATCAAAAAAGCGCAAGGATCTTACTGGTCGCGACTGAATGCAAATACCGTTCTCGAGACGGCTTGGAGCGCGGTCTGAACAACGAAGAAAGCAGTGAGGCACACGAATGCCCATAGAATAAGAGCGCCGGTTTTGCCCATCCGGAGGGTCATAATCTATTTGTTGATCAGCAAGATAGCAAAAACGAAAGACACGACCGACGTGGAGGACGGCAGAGCCTGAAGGACCAGGAAGGTCGGCCAACGGTCCTGAGCAGAGAACGAGCACGATGTTCAACAACCAGCCGATTAGCCCAGTACCAACAACTGAGAGAATCTCATTAGTTTGGACACGTAGAGTCACTAAGAACATGCCTGCGATAAAGATAGCAGCGGGAGCTTGACGCGAATCAGACATGATACAAAAAGAGAGAAACTAAGAACATACCCGCATATGCTGCTCGTTTAACCTCCTCCCTGAACCGATAGTGAAAATACGAATGTCGAAGCTGGAGCTGACCTACGAGATGTGTGCAGTCGCATCATAGTCGGTCATGGTCCATTGCACCGAGAGTAAACCGAACAAGAACGCTAGACCAGTGTTCCATCCACCTGTGGCGTTGACAATGCCAGCAGAGCCAAAGACGTATGATGCGGGGTGCATCTCGGAGCGAGGAGTTGTGGCAAGCAACACGATGATGATCACTAAACATTCAAGTAAGAATGGTAGGTCTTCAGAAGGTAGGGCGTCATACATGCGGTTGTGCCAAGATTGACCTGGGAGGGGAAGGTCAAAGATAGTAGACAGGATATAGATAGAGACGCACAAACACGAAATATGTGGTGAACCGCGCAAGGTGACGAGTGGCGACTGAGTTCTGTTTAAGGGATGAGTGATGCTACAATGCACCAAATTATTGGCACTCACCAATAGACCATGCACAACCAACAGACCAGCAAAAAGACCAACGACCTTTCCTTGCGTGACGTCGAAGTCTCCATCCTTCCCGATCACACCTATGAATAGGTCAAAGTCGGGACGGTGGGAACGGAATTATGGGTATTGACCAGCAGCAAGTATCATTCCTGACAGACCAAACTCGGTGGAGCTGACTCCAGCGATTTGGCCAAGAATATTGAGCCACCCTACCACCCATCCGACCTAGACCAGAATGAGCATGCCGTTTCATTTGGAACAAGGCAAAACAAGTACGATGGCGCGGTATCTCTTGGGGGTAAGTTGTGCTGAGGCCGTATATCTGACAAAATTAGGGCAGGCACACGTAGTTTTGCTTGAAAGCGCGTACAGTCCACCACAGGTCGGAAATGCACTATTTATGATAGAGTAGGTCAAGGACACAAACATGAACCTATAAGCACGAACCTAACAATCTCTGCAATAGAGCTACCCAAGGTGAAGCACCTATAAATGCTCAGATCCCAACTAGCGAAAATCGTCAGGCGAGTTACATGCAGGCGCCCAGAATCCAACACCTATTCGAAGGTTAGTATGTTCCCAAACTATGTCGACATGAACACACCAGACGACCGTGGATGGGCCGCCCAAGGTTAGCGGGGTGTTGAATGTCGTCGCGATAGAGGAGCAGAGACCCATGATACTGAAAGCAAAACTAATCTGCAAATCCCTCTCAGACACGTAGAGCAACAGCGAAGGCACTGACCGTAGCCAGGTTCGAGAACTCGCGCTTGAACGAGGGCACGTAGCCGAGGGCCAAGAGCTCCTTGTCATCGTCGTCGGCGGCAGAGTGAAGGCTGGTCATAGCAGTGGGATGTGGGAGCAAGAGCGCTGGAGAGCATATCGGCCTATCGAGAAATTTATTTGACACACGTGAAATATATTGATGTCGTGATCTCAACAATCCCGCGAGTTACATAAGCTACCATTGGCCCACAGAACGACAGAAATGGGAGGATGGTTACTCTAAGAGAGTAGAAATTTGCCCCACGTCCACTGGGAGCTTCAAGTGGAACTCTGGGTGGAGTGTGGTTATCGCGGGAAGTTGGTCGGATGCATTCAACCAATCAGGATCACTTACGCAAGGCTGAATAGATCTAGATAAAGCCAAGGAACGTCGCATGGGTAAGTATCACTGGGCAGGCTTGGATGGTTCTCTTCAAGCTCGAAGAGAAGTGTTTACAAGAAGGTCAAAGTGCACACATGGACAGAAATTTCTTGGAGATACAGGAAGTGTTCGAATCCTCTGGAACAGGACGCAGAGAGAACGTTATGCGCCCACGGAAGCTGATGACTTCCTCTTGCTTATCTTTACAGTATGTACCAACGTCAAAACATCGACGCGATCACGAGAGTCTGACGAGAGCCGCTGATCCGGGCCAATGCATCTAACATGTGACCGACTTGTCTACTTCCACCAACACGACTTGACCTGTTTTCAGTATTGCGCATACTCCTGGACCCTCTAACAGCCACTCTCTTCTGTTGTCCTGGTGCCTCGACACACACACACAAATGTCTAGTGTGTTATGAAGCTGGGGGAAAGTTGAACGGGAAACTGACTTTAATGGTAGCCGCGCACGCCTCCAGCATTGTTGGGACTCATCTTTTTCTTGTCCTGATCATGATCGTGCGATAGAGGCGCCGTCAACAACGGCAGTTGTATGTTTCCCTGTTATCCCCAGACTCAAACAAACTCATTGCTCTCAGCGTCCGCTATAGGTTTCCCTCATACAATGTTTCTGATGAGGTACAAACAAGCCCGGCTGAGTAGGGTTTATGTGAGGTCCACGGCCTTTCCTTCAGCCACTCTTCACCCGAGGCTCTCATCCCTGGTATTCATTCAACGATTGCGATGTCATCGCCCTCCTCTTTTGACTCGGCATCATGCAGCAGCGAGTTGGAATCTGTGCAGCGACTTCTTTGTTCCCCGACGAACGAGCTCGAGGCCATTAGGGTCAGACAAACTGCTCATTGGGACAACTCAGTCGCCTTTATTCCGCTTCAAGTTTCCGTCTTGCCTGACATCTTTCGTGCATACAAGACTGCAAAAATCATACCTGACTACAGAACCAATACCTGCCAGTACAGCGACAAGGACTACTCTTGTAGTCATCGAGGAGAATTCAGCCTCGCTATGAGGGTCGCAGTGGGGTGTTTTGAACTCTGCTTGAATTTGAGTATGACCTATTTGTTGCACTGTCCAAGGTCATGGTTCTAAGTGCCAGTGACGAAGACGCGAAGAGTTGAGTTGAGTGCGAGTGGAATCCAAGCTTGCGTTACAGTAGCGTATCAGGTCTCGGGCAGCATCAAGAGTTGTTACATATACCGCATCCTGCGATTCCTGAATTCAACCCTGCGAACGTAAGATTGGCCGGTATGGATGTGGAGTACCGGCTAGGTAGATAAGTGAAACTAGCACAGAATTATGATGGTTTCTTACCCACCCGCCTACAACTCAAGAATCTCATTCAAGAGTTCAAGAACCATCTGGTCCGACAGGTCGTATTTATAGCGAAGTTGTGTGTAAATACGGACTCGAGTGTGTACAATATCTGCCAGGCGCGACACGAACACGAGGTACCCCACGACTAACGGCATTAGCGCAGGGTATCCACTTTCGCCGTGATGCCGCCCAGACTGCCTGCCATTGGTGAGCTCTTTCCTCGAAAGCGCGAATTTCGACCCAAGTCTTTCTGTGCCTGGTGGCAAGACGCATCACACTGCACAGCTACCGTACAGGCTTTTGACCGAGAAGCCCACCGACCGACGACCGTCGAATAGCCGAGATCATTGACAGTTGACGAGATCACCACGAGCGAAATTGGTCAACTTGGGTTGGGGTAAGTTAGGGAGATAAGTGTGGCTCAAAGCTGTCTTGTAGGGATATCGGAGGGTATAGTAGTTATCGCGTCAATTACTTAGGGCGTCGATGTGGCCTCAGTCGCAGGCAGGCGGTGTGGGCTAAATTGAAGTGGATTGATGCGGTTTCGTTGATTTGGTTGCTATCCGAGCCAAGAGCTGAGGCAACAGCGCCTCTTTATTCTCCGCCACCTACCGGCCATCCCTCTCCTCTCCCTTCTTCGCCCGCCGCTCGCCATGTCGTCGCGCTTCGCGTCGCTCATTAACTACCGTCCGAACCTGCCCAACCTGAACAAGAAAAAAGCTGGCGGTAGCAGTGGTAGTAAACCATTCTCGCTCCGGCGCGCCGACCCAACCTCGTCGTTACCTTATGAGGTGTTCGATATTAGCACTGGGAAGACGTCGTTCTCCGAGTCGGAGCGCTCATTTGAAGCCACACTCTCGAGCTCCCTTCCTACAACAACCACCCTTCCCTCATCACTCCCTACCTCGTCGCTCTCCGCAGCAGACATCATCTCACCACGGGTGGATGTGGACATCGAGTTCACGCCTACTGACTGGTTCCCTTCCCATTTCCTCAAGACGGACTCCATTGCTGGGCCAAGTTCGCTGGGCATTACGGCGCCGAAAGTCATCGTGGAAAGTAGAACGGGGGCGAGCGGAGACGAAGAAGAATTTGAAGACGAGGATGATGACGACGATGCATATTCGACAATTAGCGAGGACGTCGGCGAAGATTTGCGAGCGTTGGGCGTGCGTGTGTTATCGTTTTTTCTACCCACTTTGACTGAAACTTGACTAGGCCTCGGACTTCTTACGGCTACCTGAAACAGACGGCCTACTTCCGCCTGCTACGCCGCCGCGAAAAGGCGCGCCTTCCCCAATCAAGATACCAAATGCCTCGCTCCATGGCCCACGCATCCAAATCGAGCGGACAACCTCTATGCAGTCGCGACCAGACTCTGTATTCTCCATGCTCGACACCGCTGTGTCCGGGACAACAATTGCTAGAGCGTTAATAGGCGACTCTTTTGTCTTGTCGCACGACCGCTCGTCAAGGTATCGCAGTGGGGGTTCCGTCCTTACTCGAAGCGACTCCGCGACATTGCCACGGGGAGAACACCCGTTTTCTCCCGCCTGGACTATTCGGAGAAGTAGTACCGCAGATGGGGGAGAGGGCGATCTTCCCCCATTACCACCCATGCCAGAAATGCCCGACGAATTGCGCAAGGTTATCGCTGAATCACGCAAGACAAAAGGGAGTCCCACGACCAGTCCAGGGGCGGAGAGCAGTTATTCTGACGAACGAAGAATTTCGCGAATTACGGAGGTCCTAACGCCCACTTCTGATGAAGTGGTTTCTCCCCAGTCTGGCCCACCACCAGACAGTGCGCTTGCGTTATCTGATACCTCCTCTCCTCCCCTTTCACCGCCGCTAGCTCATCCCGGCGCAGCATCACCGTCAGCCTTCCCAACCTCTCCTGGCCAAATGTCAAACCTTTCCGGGTCAGATCACCGCTCATCCCGAGACATTGACAATGTACTCGACTACTACAATTTCGATGCCAGCCCTGGCAACACCAGTTCATTCGACCCACTAACTCCCGACCCACGCGCTGACCCGAATCGTTTCCAACCTGCCTTCTCTCCCATCACGGAGGTTACAGAGGATTCCAATTCACAAATGTCACCAAACTCATTCAGGTCGAGGATGAATACTAACGCAACGCCTTCTCCCGCTTTATCTCCCAGTCCAGGTCTGTCTGCTGTTTATCCGTTATTTTTCACTGATAGAGTCGCTAGCGAAACAAGAATGGCGCTCGAACGAAATTCGCAGCCTCCCGCCTCACCCAGGCCTGCTTGTTACCCATGACGACAAACCGCGAACGACTCCGCCACCTATCATCATCCCACCACCACCAATGGCCGCATCTGGGTCGAGCAGGTCGCTTCCAACGCTGATCAGAGACGAGGAACCTCCAGAATCATCACAGTCTTTACATCCGCCGTCCAAAGGCCTCTTCAATCGCTTGAGGGCAGGCAGCGCGCCGAGTCCGATCGAAGTTGTCAGGGATTCCCAGGATATTACGTCATACAATATCACCGTTACTCCCCGGGTGGAAACAGCTTCGTCCAGCTCGACCCCAATAACTGGGAACGAGGAGGGGCGACAACAGCAAACTTTTCCGGAGACACCCAGTGCATTCAGCCCCACTTTTTCGACGACTTCAGACGCGACGTCTGCTGGGGAGCGAAACTCGATGCTGCCACCAGCGATGCCAGTGACCGCTGGCGCTAAAACGGGCTTTGCGAGTCTTGCGCAACAGGTATTATTAACCCGTTCCTCGACAACGGGCGGGCCGGTGTTCCGGCCCGGGGGCGGAAGGCCCTCGCATACAAGGGAAGGCAGCGTTGGGGTTGTTGGCGGCCGGGCAAAGGCAAATAGGACCACTGTGATCCTCCCTTCCGCGGCAGCAGCGACAATACTTAAGGAAATCCTGCCATCGTCACCAGAAGAGCCGGAACCAGTACCTGCTCTACCTGAAGAAAACGGGAATGACAAAGAGGATGCCTCTTTTTCCCATGCGCCTGATACGGAGTCGGTATATTCTATAGGATCATATTCGACTCCTGCGGATCCACAACAGCAAAAAAGACAATCTCAGTCGTCTGACGCGCATTCGAGTTCGTTGCACGACCACCCCAAGCGCGACTACCAAGCAAAACCGCTACCCGCGATGCCAATGTCACCAGTCTCGTCTGCAGAATCAGATGGTATGGTTGAAGCCTCTGCTCCCGCGCCTGTTCTTGTTACTGCAATATCTGCCTCGGGTTCGTCAACATCGTTGTCTCAACCCCCATCTTCCGGATCGGGTTCTTCTTCCGCTGAAGCCCTGCCACTTTCTTTGTCCCGAAAATCAACTCCTGCAGTTGTCGACGTTGTTTTGCCTCCTCCGACTATTGAAGAGACTCCGGCTCCCCCAATAGAACAAACTATCGAAGTGCCTCCAGAATTCCAGCGCCCACCGGTGATCCTGACCCCACCCCCGCCTCCAGTCGACCCATTAATGGGATCCCCACATATAGTTCCCCTTATCACGCCAGCGCGGGCTAATGGCGAGGCCAGCCCGATGCACGCGTCGTTGGCACTTGGCTCACCTCCACCATACTACACCGTCATCTACGACCGTGATACCACCGGCCAGGAGCGAATGACGCCTAGTACAGGCGGTTCCAACGGCTACCCGGAGGCTTATACTCCCTTCACACCTGCTATGAACATTCGGGAGCAACGAACGTCGATTTCAAGTCTGAACCCGCCGAACACGGCCCGGAGCGCCCGCCATCAACGGCCTCGGCCACCTTTGCCGGTTGGCCCGAGACGCCCGAGCATGGGTGTGGCTACCCCTGGTCCGTCTGGGGGCCGGAATCGAAATGGTTCAGTCTCGTCAATTGCCAGTAATGTCCATGGCCGGCGTACTACTTCGTCCGCGCCACGGTTCCAGACCCCGCCTGTCAAGTGGCGGGGGTACACTATGGAGGCGGCAAAATGGACCTTTTCGTCTGCGCAGTTACAGAGTATTGTGTCCAGGGCCATTCGCCAGTCGGCGGAGGCGTCTTCTATCCGTTTGTTGAGGCTGGAGACGATCGACACGGATATACCCGAAGAACTTCATCAGTTGGAGATGCAGAGAACGGATGTGAAGACGCGGTACAAGATGCTGTCAAGGAGGCGGGCGAACTTGTTGAGCACGCTGACGGGGAATCTGGACGGGACGGAGCCAGAGGACCCGACTTATTCGCTCCGACTGGTGGAGAACTTAAAGGAGGTGTCTACAGAATTGGACCGGCTAGCGGAGGATTTACATTCCGCGGACGAACAAATTGCGCAGTTAACTTCGTTGCGGGACATTCATTCCGCGAGTGCGCTGGCGATGGCGCTGCGGAAGCTCAATGCCAGCTTCTTGAAGCAAATTTCGGCCAACGAGGAGCTCAAACAACAGGTGACGACGTTGCAGGCTGAGAGGGACGAGGCGTGGTCGCAGGCGGTTGATGTCGCACATGACTATGACGACCTGAACGAGCGGCTGGAGATGCAGTCTCCTGGGTCAAGTTCGTACAGCCACAACCACACGAACAGCATCAATAACAAGCGCTCGAGCCGTGTCATGGCTAGCAAAATATCGAGCATTCGCGTTTCGAGGGCGGGACTGAGGCCGTCAAGTAGACGGTCGTCAGTGAGCAGTATTGGTGCCCAGCGATATAGTTCTGCATTACCCTCTGCTGCAACCGACGATATTCCCCCCGTACCACCTATTCCGAGACGGAGACCAGACGATATACGGACCGACTTGTCGTTGCGAACATCTGCTGTAAGTTTCTGCTTTCTCGTCTCATCTTATCTGACTTTGCCAGCTCTCCACATCGCCATCGTCGGAGACACGGGCCCTTGACCTGGCACAGGCAGAACTTTACAATATGCTGGGTATTCCATTCCCTGGAGGCTCGCGCCGGTCGCATTCTGTTATTCTGAGTGCCGCGAGTGACTCTGAAAGTGCACATAACCCGCTGCTGTCGCCGCCCCTGCAGTCGCGTGCGCAACGAAAATCAGACGCCAGTCGCCCATCGTCGTTGCCGGGCAACTCGAAGTTGTCCGAGGCGCTAAACGCCATAACTGCCGATGTGCGTCTTCTTTTTTTTTGTTTCAATTTCTGCAAACACTGATGTCGTCCATTTCGCAGCGGACGGCGATACTAGCAACGCTGGGCATGCTTGATGACTAACTTATCGCCTCTCTTTCTCTTTGCATAGTTGTTGCTATCACTCATTCACTTACTTATCCATCCATTTATATCCCATATCCAATACATACATCCATATATATTGATTGTTGCATCTCTGGTAGTTTAATGGAATGATCCCTTGCTGTGAAATAACAACAACTTTAAGGAACATTTTGTATAATTCATGAGTAAGTTATAATCTTGTCTCTCTCAACTATCCTTTGTGACCTGCGTCTGGTCAGAGTGATATACACTAAATCAGAGTGTTACTTTGTATCAATGCTACTCTCCTCCAAATTTAAATGAGAAAGAGTTTGAGAACAACTGTGACTTCAGGTAATTTCAAGTAGAAATTCATGGGTCTTACCAGCCACTTACAGCTGTATAACTCACAGAATTCTTGACAGACAAGCCTTGGTTATCGCCAGTTCAAAATTGAGACCCATGCCAATGTTGTGCAATGCCCGTGGGTATATGCCCATGGGTATATCCTGCAGGATAGGTTATTAATACTGTAGGATACCTGACTTATCCTGCAGGGCAGGTTAGGAACTTGAAGCCTATAGGATAAATAACTTGAACCTTCAGAACAACTTATTTATCCTGTAGGATACAAGGTCCTACAGGAGACAATAATCTATCCTACAGTACAGTGATTTCCTGCAGGATCCATATCCTATCCTGTAGAATCATAATTTCCTACAGGGATAGACTATTACATAAAAGCTGATCATGTCAGGGTTCGGGTCGGGCCGTCAGGCCCTATACGGCCCAATGGGCCCTCACCACCCTTAGAGCCTGAGGGCTTGACAAGCCCTCATATATTCACAAGCTCAAAGCACTGAGCAACAACACTAATATCCCAGAGAAGGGATGTAATCACGGATCACGCTTTAGTCAGCCATCAAGCCATCATGACCCGCCATCAGGGATCATGATGCGCCGCCGGACACCCTTGACAGCGGGCCCGATCGGCCCCAGACAACCACAGGGATCAGGAGGGAGTAAAAGACGGAGTTCTCAGCGAACGCGTTGGAGAATAACGGCGCTAAATTATCTACCTAAAAGACGGAGTCTGGTGTACAATAGATAAGTAAGAGCAATATATAGAAAAGAATGGCTACTCACTCTCAGCGAACGCGTTGGAGAATAACGGCGCTGAGAGTGACGTGCGTGATGCGAGTATGTAAAGACGGAAAGTAGGTAAGGAACGAGATTGTATGTACTGATTAGTATACCTATATTTTAACAGGGAGCTCCTTACTGTTGCATTGCCAAACACTCCTTAGTGTCGACTTTGGCATGGCTCCTTTCCAGAGGAATGGTCCCTGGGCTCCTAGCGGAGCAACCAGGGACGACCAGAGACATCCCCTGCTCCCTTCTGATCGACCCTCAGCGGGCCCGATCAGCCCCTAGCGCCCACAGTATATAAAGACTACAGTATTACTCCTGTACCTTAGGTTTAGCATTGAAGTCTCTTCCTTTGAACCCTACTCCGGCCTGGTCCCCTAGAGCGGGGTTGCTGCAACCATACCCCGGGAAAGGGGTGTCTAGACGACTTCCAACACCCAGGCTAGCTTGCCTCATTGACCTGAGCCCTTGGTTGGGCTGGACAGCTCCAGCTCTTGTCTCTTATGTTCACTTTTGTCCTAGCCACTTCTTCTTGCTCTCTGGCCTCAAGCTCTGGGTTCCCCTGGTACGGGGCGATGGGAGGGTGCGGGCCCGATCGGGCCCCATGTCACGCGTCACACCGCGCCGTCACGCGGTGTCTAGGAGCCACAGCGACTCGTTTCTCCAGGAAAGGAGATATGTTGCCCCTTGGACTGGCAACCCTTCTCAAGCGCTCCAGGGGTCTCGGGCCGCAGCCCCTGTTGCGGGGCGACTCCCCTCGACCCCCTGAACCGTCGGGCGTGACCGCGTTACGTCACGCCCCGCCCGAACAGCTTGTTCAACTGGCTGAGCCTATGCCTTGCCCTATGCCTTGGGCACCAACTCTACTAGGCAGCACTCTTTGGCTATGGACTCGTTCCCTTCAGCAAGGGTAGGACACTCTAGACGGCTACTCGTATCCTGTGACACCGCTGTCACACAATGTGACAGCGGGGCGTCTCGAGTTGCCCCGAGTTGTCCCTACCCTGCTCTCTATTGCAGCACTGGCACCATCTACGCTGCCTGGTTGCCAACCACCCAGCTATGGGGGTTGAACCATCTTTCCCACACTTGTCAGACTGGCAGGAGACCGTCACGTGGGCCCGGGCCAGCCCGTTCATGACAGATCATGCATATGAAAATCTCCGGAGTACTAATTCTGTGTGTCAGGGGAACCCCCGCTTCGGCCTCCTTCGGACCCTCCGAACGCATCCGAGGCGCATCCGACCGGCGCCCCCTCGGACGCTCCGACCCACCCCGACCATCGTCCACGGCCTCCTTCGCCCGCACAATCACCGATCCGTCAAGACCCTCCCAACGATCACCTTGGGACAGAGCCTGCGACGCCGCTCAGGCCTTCTGCGCTCTACGTCGGCAGTTACAGACGACCAGTATATAGTTGGCGCCCTAGCAGGCGGACCCTTAGAGTTTCTTCTCTTTGGATCCTCCCCTGCTAGGTCGGTCCCTCCGTGTATTTCCTGTAGTCCTATTCACGCTTTGGATCCTCCCCTGCTAGGCTTTCGTCGGAGTCTCCAGGGTTGCCCTTACAGCAGAAGAAACTCTCTACGGGATTAACCGGTCAAGATTGCCAGGTTTGGTGCTGACTCAGGCTCGGAGTACGAGTCCGTACCCCCCTCGTCACCGCCCCTGCCACTTGACCCCTCCTCCTCTGCTCTTGTCGTCTTTACGCCCGCTATGTCTACCGGAGCTGCTCCAGACGCTGACGCGCGCATGGACGCACTTGAGGCGAAACTAGACAACCTCACCAATATCCTCACCCACCTTGCTTCCCAGGCTTCCGCTGCCGCACCACCTCCGGCAGCTCCCGAACCGCCGGCATCTCCGAATGCCCCCGACGCGGATGCGTTATTTGGTGACATTACTGTCGCCTCAAAACTGGTCTTACGACCAAACCCCCCGTTTGCATTTAACGGAGATCGCAAACGCGGCGCGCCTTCCTATACGCGGTCAAAACCTACGCTCGGCTTGCCCCGGAGGCCTTCGTAGTTAACGGAGAGCCGAGCGAAGAAAAGGCCGTCTGCTACGCCATGTCCTATATGGCGGAGGGACCTGCTCAGCAATGGGCAGAGCGTCATGGGAGCAAAAACCCCTTCCCCTTCCCTCGGTGGAGCCAGTTCCTCTCCGAGTTTCGCCTTTGGTTTGTCGGGGAGAACGAACAGGACCTCGCTCGCTAAGTTGGAAAGCGCGGGTTATCACATGGGAACGCGGGATGTCTACGGATATACCGACGACTTCGAGGACTTGATGGACCTCGCTGGCTTCAAGACACGTTGGTTAAGGTAACCAAGTACCGCCACGGACTTGACCCCTTGATCAACAACGGCATCACCTCTTGAACGACCCCCCAGACCTCCGTGACTATCTGGGCTGGCGCACTCGGGCTTTCCGACAATATGAAGCCCTGGTGCAAGCGAAGCTCATTAAGGGAACGGCTACCCCGCGGACCGCCGGGAGCTCCGCGGCGCCTTCCCCATCACTCGTTCGGCAACTCCGTTTCCCCATCCGCCCGGTGGCCCCGCCTGTGCCACCCGCGGCCCGCGCCCCGTCCCGGTACCTCCGGCTCCCGTCCCTATGGAGCTGGATCGTACTAGGGCTCAGGGTGCCCCTCGTCGAGCCTGCTTCAGATGCGGCGACCCCAACCATTTGGCTCGGGACTGTCCGCTCCCCGCCGACGTCCGCCATGTGGACATCCTCGACGAGGTAATCCAGCAACTTGGCGATGAGATGCTGGGAGAGCTGCTTGCGCGGTTGTCCGATACTGCGGCCTTAGCGGAGGCGCATTCGGAGGCTCCGGCAGATGATTTTGTCCCCCGCGACGAGTGACTGGTGTGCCCTCGTTCGCGTCCATAAATCGTTTCACCACCTGTTGCAGCTGGTCCAATGCACAAGTTGTGGGTTATAACCCAACGGTCCAATGCGCAAGACATGGGTTATATACCAAAATATACTATAAAAGCATAATGTGACTAATGTGACATCGTATATGTTATTGTAAATCACCTTTTCTTCAGGCCAATGACTCGTGATGTAATATTGGGCTCCTAGGAGAGGAGGGAATAGAGATCAATATTAACTAGAGAAGGAGTGATGCAGCATCATGTGACCATCAAAACAATTGATCTCTTGCAAAACTGGTTCAACAAAGGTTAGATTTAGTTTGGACCATCAATCCCATCACTAATATCATACCAAACAGCTCAAAAAAGAATAAAATGAAACCAAGGAATTATTTCTCCAAATTCCCCTGGGCTATAACCCATGTCTTGTGCATTGGACCTTTGGGTTATAACCCATATCTTGTGCATTGTAAGAGGGGCACCAGCTGGTTTCACTTGTTTGTATGATGAATCAACTCCCTTGCCCTACAACGAGCCCGAAACGAAAGACGCACCCTCTGCCCCCTCCGAAGCCCCCCGTTCGGATTCGCCGACTTGCCTGGGAGAAAAAGCTACCTGGCAGTTATACCATCTCTGCCGCTCCTGGCGTTAACTCGCTGCACCTCCCCCTTGAACTTGAGTCCACTGCGAACGCGCTCAAGCTCTCTCCCTCTCGGGTCTGGTCGACTGCGGAGCTACCGGACTTTATCGACACAGAATATGTCAACCGGAATAATGTGCCAGTCCGAAATCTCTCAGTACCCATCCCGGTCTACAACATCGACGGCACCCCCAATGATGCTGGGTCTATCCGCCAAATCGCGGACCTCGTTCTACGGTACAACGGACACTCCGGACGCGTTCAGCTGGCTGTAACCCACCTTGGGAAACAGGACCTGATACTCGGATACTCCTGGCTCAAAAAGCATAACCCCGAGATCAACTGGGAAACAAAGGAGGTGAAAATGAGTCGTTGCCCCCGCAGCTGCTCTACCTGCCGTGACGAAGAGCGGACCGAACGCGCCGAGGTTCGGCGGCTCCGACTCCTTAAATCACGACTACTTGCGGGCGCCTTCCCCACTGTTTGCGCTGTCGATATCGCTGGCCCAGATGATGCCGACGACGAGCTCGGAGCTGCCGGACCCTCCGGAGCCCTCACCAGATCTCGACGGCGACGAGCATCTTGAAGACGGCGACCGCATCTTCTACACCTCCTTTCGCCCAGTTGAGGAGATCCCGCTGGCAGTACAGTGTCCCAACGCCTTGCAGAGGCCTTCGCCCGTAACTCGGCCCCTCCGCCTTCGGAGATCCCGGACTGGGCCAAGGAGTTCCAAGACGTCTTCGACAAGGAGTCCTTTGACACGTTACCAGAACGAAGGGCTTGGGACCACGCTATCGAACTCGTCCCCAACGCGAAGCCCGCTAACTGCAAGGTGTATCCGATCTCTCCCCTCGAACAGCGCGAACTTGACGAGTTCATCGAGGAAGGACTTGCCACAGGCCGTATTCGCCCTTCGAAATCTCCGATGGCCTCCCCGTCTTCTTCGTTAAGAAAAAGGACGGAGGGCTTCGGTTTGTCCAGGACTACCGCGCCCTCAACGCAATGACGATTAAGAACCGGTACCCCCTTCCGTTGATTAACGACCTTATCAACAGGCTCAAGGGCGCTCGTTACTTCACCAAACTCGGCGTTCGCTGGGGTTTTAATAACGTCCGGATTAAAGAAGGAGACGAGTGGAAGGCGGCCTTTTGGACTAACCGAGGGTTGTTCGAACCTTTGGTGATGTATTTCGGCCTGACAAACTCCCCGCGACGTTCCAAACGATGATGAATGACATTTTCCAGGATCTCATTCTTTCAGGCGACGTTATGATCTACCTCGACGACATCCTTATCGCACATTCGGACCTCCGCAAGCACCGCGAGATCGTCCGGGAGGTCCTTCGGCGGCTCCGAATGCACAAGTTGTACCTTCGCAAGGAAAAGTGCGACTTCGAGAAATCTTCAATCGAGTACTTGGGGGTCATTATCTCGCACAACTGTCAGGGGAACCCCCGCTTCGGCCTCCTTCGGACCCTCCGAACGCATCCGAGGCGCATCCGACCGGCGCCCCCTCGGACGCTCCGACCCACCCCGACCATCGTCCACGGCCTCCTTCGCCCGCACAATCACCGATCCGTCAAGACCCTCCCAACGATCACCTTGGGATAGAGCCTGCGACGCCGCTCAGGCCTTCTGCGCTCTACGTCGGCAGTTACGGACGACCAGTATATAGTTGGCGCCCTAGCAGGCGGACCCTTAGAGTTTCTTCTCTTTGGATCCTCCCCTGCTAGGTCGGTCCCTCCGTGTATTTCCCGTAGCTCTTATTCACGCTTTGGATCCTCCCCTGCTAGGCTTTCGTCGGAGTCTCCAGGGTTGCCCTTACAGCAGAAGAAACTCTCTACGGGATTAACCGGTCAAGATTGCCAGGTTTGGCGCTGATTCAGGCTCGGAGTACGAGTCCGTACCCCCCTCGTCACCGCCCCTGCCACTTGACCCCTCCTCCTCTGCTCTTGTCGTCTTTACGCCCGCTATGTCCACCGGAGCTGCTCCGGACGCTGACAGCGCATGGACGCACTTGAGGCGAAACTAGACAACCTCACCAATATCCTCACCCACCTTGCTTCCCAGGCTTCCGCTGCCGCACCACCTCCGGCAGCTCCCGACCCGCCGGCATCTCCGAATGCCCCCGACGGGATGCGTTATTTGGTGATATTACTGTCGCCTCAAAACTGGTCTTACGACCAAACCCTCCATTTGCGTTTAACGGGGATCACAAACGCGGCCGCGCCTTCCTATACGCGGTCAAGACTTACCTCGGCTTGCCCGGAGGCCTTCGTGGTCAACGGAGAGCCGAGCGAAGAAAAAGGCCGTCCGCTACGCCATGTCCTATATAGCGGAGGGACCTGCTCAGCAATGGGCAGAGCGTCATGGGAGCAAAAACCCCTTCCCCTTCCCTCGGTGGAGCCAGTTCCTCTCCGAGTTTCGCCTTCGGTTCGTTGAGGAGAGCCGAACAGGACCTCGCTCGCTAAGTTGGAAAGCGCGGGTTATCACATGGGAACGCGGGATGTCTACGGATATACCGACGACTTCGAGGACTTGATGGACCTCGCTGGCTTCGAAGACGCGTTGGTTAAGGTAACCAAGTACCGCCACGGACTTGACCCCCTGATCAACAACGGCATCACGTCTTCGAACGACCCCCCAGACCTCCGTGACTATCTGGGCTGGCGTACTCGGGCTTTCCGACAATATGAAGCCCTGGTGCGGCGAAGCTCATTAAAGGGAACGGCTACCCCGCGGACCGCCCGGGAGCTCCGGCGGCGCCTTCCCCATCACTCGTTCGGCAACTCCGTTCCCCATCCGCCCGGTGGCCGCACCTGCGCCACCCGCGGCCCGCGCCCCCGTCCCGGTACCTCCGGCTCCCGTCCCTATGGAGTTGGATCGTACTAGGGCTCGGGGCGCCCCTCGTCGAGCCTGCTTCAGATGCGGCGACCCCAATCACTTGGCTCGGGACTGTCCGCTCCCCGCCGATGTTCGCCATATGGACATCCTCGACGAGGTGATCCAGCAACTTGGCGATGAGATGCTGGGAGAGCTACTTGCGCGGTTGTCCGACACCGCGGCCTTAGCAGAGGCGCATTCGGAGGCTCCGGCAGAGGATTTTGTCCCCGCGACGAGTGACTGGTGTGCCCTCGTTCGCGTCCATAAATCGTTTCACTTGTTTGTATGATGAATCAACTCCCTTGCCTTACAACGAGCCTGAAACGAAAGACGCACCCCCTGCCCCCTCCGAAGCCCCCGTTCGGATTCGCCGACTTGCCTGGGAGAAAAAGCTACCTGGCAGCTATACCATCTCTGCCGCTCCTGGGGTTAACTCGCTCCACCTTCCTCTTGAGCTTGAGTCCACTGCGAACGCGCTCAAGCTCTCCCTCTCAGGTCTGGTCGACTGCGGAGCCACTTCGGACTTTATCGACACAGAATACGTCAACCGAAACAACGTGCCAGTCCGAAATCTCTCAGTACCCATACCGGTCTACAATGTCGACGGCACCCCCAATGATGCTGGGTCTATTCGCCAAATCGCGGACCTGGTCCTACGATACAACGGACACTCGAACGCGCGTTCAGCTGGCTGTAACCCACCTTGGGAAACAGGACTTGATACTCGGGTACTCCTGGCTCAAAAGCATAACCCCGAGATCAACTGGGAAACAAAGGAGGTGAAAATGAGCCGCTGCCCCGAAGCTGCTCCACCTGCCGCGACGAGGAACGGACCGCGGCGCTGAGGTTCGCCGCCTCCGACTCCTTAAATCGCTTGCTTGCGGGCGCCTTCCCCACCGTTTGCGCTATCGATATCGCTGGCCCAGACGATGCCGACGACGAACTTCGGAGCTCCTTCGGACCCTCCGGAGTGCTCACCAGACCTTGACGACGACGAGCATCTTGAAGACGGCGACCGCATCTTCTACACCTCCTTTCGCCCAATCGGGGAGATTCGCTGGGAGCACCGTGTCCCAACGCCTTGCAGAGGCCTTCGCCCGTAACTCGGCCCCCCCGCCTTCGGAGATTCCGGACTGGGCCAAGGAGTTCCAAGACGTCTTTGACAAGGAGTCCTTCGACACGTTACCAGAGCGGAGGGCTTGGGACCACGCTATCGAACTCGTTCCCGACGCGAAGCCCGCTAATTGCAAGGTGTATCCGATCTCCCCCTTGAACAGCGCGAACTTGACGAGTTCATCGAGGAGGGACTTGCCACAGGCCGTATCCGCCCTTCGAAATCTCCGATGGCTTCCCCCGTCTTCTTCGTTAAGAAAAAGGACGGAGGACTTCGGTTTGTCCAGGACTACCCGCCCTCAACGCAATGACGATTAAGAACCGGTACCCCCTCCCGTTGATTAATGACCTTATCAACAGGCTTAAGGGCGCCCGTTACTTCACCAAACTCGACGTTCGCTGGGGCTTTAATAACGTCCGGATTAAAGAAGGAGACGAGTGGAAGGCGGCCTTTCGGACCAACCGAGGGTTGTTCGAACCTTTGGTGATGTATTTTGGCCTGACGAACTCCCCGCGACTTTCCAAACGATGATGAATGACATTTTCCAGGATCTCATTCTCTCAGGAGACGTCATGATCTACCTCGACGATATCCTTATCGCGCATTCGGACCTCCGTAAGCACCGCGAGATCGTCCGCGAAGTCCCTCGGAGACTCCGAATGCACAAGCTGTACCTTCGCAAGGAGAAGTGCGACGAGAAATCGTCAATCGAGTACCTGGGGGTTATCATCTCTCACAACCACGTCGAAATGGATCCCGTTAAGGTTGCCGGAGTCTCCGCATGGCCTCCGCCCGAGAACAAGAAGGACGTCCAGCAGTTCCTGGGGTTTGCTAATTTCTACCGCAGGTTCATTCGGGATTTCTCGGCCCTAGCGCAACCCCTCTTCGCGCTCACCAAGAAAGACCAGAAATGGGCCTGGGGAGACGCCGAAGCCGCCGCCTTTCAAGCTATCAAAGACGCGGTCGTCTCAGAGCCCGTCTTAGCGATCCCGGACGACTCCCGGCCTTTCCGACTTGAAGCAGACAGCTCAGATTATGCGACGGGGGCGGTTCTTTCACAACAATCCGCCCCGGACGGGAAGTGGCACCCTGTAGCGTTCTATTCCAAAAGCTTAAATGATGTCCAGCGCAACTACGAGATTCACGACAAGGAGATGCTCGCGATCATCCGCGCACTCGAGGAGTATCGGCATTTCCTCGAGGGCGCCGCGCATCCGGTCGAGATCTGGACTGACCATAAGAATTTGGAGTATTTCCGAAAGGCACAGCACCTTAACCGTCGGCAAGCCCGATGGTCGTTGTACCTTTCCAGGTTTGACTTTACGCTGCACCACGTCCCAGGTCGCCAAATGGGCCGTCCCCGATCTCTCTCGCCCGGCCCGACCACGGTATCTCCGACGACAACTCGGATGTCACCCTCTTACGCCCGAACTGTTCCACGTTCGCGCTTGAGGCCGTCACCGTCTCTGGGCCTGGCTCCGAACTTGTCCGCGACATCAAGGAAGCGCTATCCGGTGAGCCTGACCTAGAGGAGCCCGTCGCGCTTGCGGCCCGGCAACTCTTGAAGGTCCGAGGTCAAGTTCGGGGCCCCCGCTCATCACGTTCGGACGAGTGGGCCGTCTCCGGCGACCTCCTGTACTTCCGCGGCAAGGTGGTAGTCCCTAAAGACAAGGACCTAAGGAGGCGCATCATCGAGCTCTGCCACGATACGCGAGTCGCCGGACACGCCGGGCGGTTCAAGACCTTAGAGTTGGTTTTCGCGCAACTACTGGTGGCCGCAGATGTCTCGCCATATCGGACGCTACGTCGCGACCTGCGACTTATGCTGCCGCACGAAGGCCCTCCCAAGGCTTCCGCATGGAGAGCTCTATCCGACCGAAGTCCCGCCCGAACGTTGGCACACTGTCACTGTAGACTTCATTGTCGAGCTGCCCGAGGCCCATGGGTATGACGCGGTTATGGTAGTGGTCGACGCCCTCGGAAAGCGCGCCCACTTCACTGAGTGCCATACGACAATAGACGCGGTCGGAGCTGCCCGCTTGTACTATCGGAATGTCTGGAGGCACCACGGAACCCCCGAGAAGTACATTTCGGACCGTGGCTCGCAGTTCATCGCTGACTTCACGCGAACTCTGGCGCTTAATTGGCGTCAAACCGGCTACCTCCACGGCTTACCACCCGCAAACCGACGGACAAACCGAGCGCGTTAACCAAGAGCTCGAGCAGTACATCCGGATCTTCACCAACTACCAACAAGACGACTGGGACGAGCTTATCCCTGCCGCTGAGTTCGCCTATAACAACCACGTTCACTCCTCCACTCAACAGGTACCCTTTATGACTGATACTGGTCGGCTCCCCCGAATGGGTTTTGAGCCAGGCGCCCGCTCAGAGTTGGAGTCGGTGAACGAGTTTTCGCGATCGGATAGCAAACGGCGTCTCCGAGGCAAAGGGCCGCTCGTTAAAGCCAAAGACGAGTATAAGCGGTACTACGATCGGAAACGTTCGGACGCTCCGAATATTCAAGTTGGTGATAAGGTTTGGTTGGACGCCTCTGACATTAGAACGACTCGGCCCTCCGAGAAGTTCTCCCACAAGCGCCTTGGACCGTTCAAGGTGCTCGCAGAGGTTAGCAAAGGTGCCTACAAGCTAGACCTCCCCCGCGTTACTCCAAGCTCCACCCCGTCTTCCCCGTTGTTAAGCTCGAGCCCGCTCAGGGACGACCCCCTTCGATGGACGACCCGGCTACGACGAACCGCCCCCCGAACTAGAGGACGGAGTTCCCGAATGGGAAGTCGAGGAAATCTTGGATGCCAGGATAAGGTATAAGCGTCTTAACTATTTCGTCAGGTGGAAAGGCTATGATGCTTCACACGACTCGTGGGTTCGGTTCGACCGTGTCTTTGCGCCACACAAGATTGCGGACTTCTATCGGAGATACCCGGGTAAACCACGGCACATCGCCTCAGCAACCTTCGACTCGCTGCCCTTCCGTATTATGCGTCGGGACGCCGCATTCAAAGGGGGGGTGATGTCAGGGGAACCCCCGCTTGGCCTCCTTCGGACCCCTCGAACGCATCCGAGGCGCATCCGACCGGCGCCCCCTCGGACGCTCCGACCCACCCCGACCATCGTCCACGGCCTCCTTCGCCCGCACAATCACCGATCCGTCAAGACCCTCCCAACGATCACCTTGGGATAGAGCCTGCGACGCCGCTCAGGCCTTCTGCGCTCTACGTCGGCAGTTACGGACGACCAGTATATAGTTGGCGCCCTAGCAGGCGGACCCTTAGAGTTTCTTCTCTTTGGATCCTCCCCTGCTAGGTCGGTCCCTCCGTGTATTTCCCGTAGCTCTTATTCACGCTTTGGATCCTCCCCTGCTAGGCTTTCGTCGGAGTCTCCAGGGTTGCCCTTACAACAACCATGTCGAAATGGACCCCGTTAAGGTCGCCGGAGTCTCCGCATGGCCTCCGCCCGAAAACAAGAAGGACGTTCAGCAGTTCCTGGGGTTTGCTAATTTCTACCGCAGGTTCATTCGGGATTTCTCGGCCCTAGCGCAACCTCTCTTTGCGCTCACCAAGAAAGACCAGAAATGGACCTGGGGAGACGCCAGGCCGCCGCCTTTCAAGCCATCAAGGACGCGGTCGTATCAGAACCTGTCTTAGCGATCCCGGACGACTCTCGGCCTTTCCGACTTGAAGCAGACAGCTCAGATTATGCGACGGGGCGGTTCTTTCACAACAATCCGCCCCGGACGGGAAGTGGCACCCTGTAGCGTTCTATTCCAAAAGCTTAAATGATGTCCAGCGCAACTACGAGATTCACGACAAGGAGATGCTCGCGATCATCCCGCACTCGAGGAGTATCGGCATTTCCTCGAGGGCGCCACGCATCCGGTTGAGATCTGGACTGACCATAAGAACTTGGAATACTTCCGAAAGGCGCAACACCTTAATCGTCGGCAAGCCCGATGGTCGTTGTACCTTTCCAGGTTTGACTTTTACGCTGCACCACGTCCCAGGTCGCCAGATGGGCCGTCCCGATACTCTCTCCCGCCCGGCCTGACCACGGTATCTCCGACGACAACTCGGATGTCACCCTCTTACGCCCCGAACTGTTCCACGTTCGCGCTTGAGGCCGTCACTGTCTCTGGGCCTGGCTCCGAACTTGTCCGCGACATCAAGGAAGCGCTATCCGGTGAGCCTGACCTAGAGGAACCCGTCGCACTTGCGGCTCGGCAACTCTTGAAGGTCCGAGGTCAAGCTCGGGGCCCCGCTCATCGCGTTCGGACGAGTGGGCCGTCTCAGGCGACCTCCTGTACTTCCGCGGCAAGGTTGTAGTCCCCAAAGACAAAGACCTGAGGAGGCGCATTATAGAGCTCTGCCACGACACGCGTGTCGCCGGACATGCCGGGCGGTTCAAGACCCTGGAGTTGGTTTCGCGCAACTACTGGTGGCCACAGATGTCCCGCCATATCGGACGCTACGTCGCGACCTGCGACTTATGCTGTCGCACGAAGGCCCCTCGAAGGCTTCCGCACGGGGAGCTACATCCAACCGGAGTCCCCCGAGCGCTGGCACACCGTCACTGTGGACTTCATCGTCGAGCTCCCCGAGGCCCATGGGTATGACGCGGTTATGGTAGTGGTTGACGCCCTCGGGAAACGCGCTCACTTCACCGAATGCCATACGACAATAGACGCGGTCGGAGCTGCCCGCCTGTACTATCGGAACGTCTGGAGACACCACGGAACCCCCGAGAAGTACATTTCGGACCGCGGTTTGCAGTTCATCGCTGACTTTTACGCGCGAACTCTGGCGCTTAATTGGCGTCAAGCCAGCTACCTCTACGGCTTACCACCCGCAGACCGACAGACAAACCGAACGCGTTAACCAGGAGCTCGAGCAGTACATCCGAATCTTCACCAACTACCAACAAGACGACTGGGACGAGCTTATCCCTGCCGCTGAGTTCGCCTATAACAACCACGTTCACTCCTCCACTCAATAGGTACCCTTTATGACGGACACTGGCCGGCTCCCCCGAATGGGTTTCGAGCCGGGCACCCGCTCAGAGTTGGAGTCAGTGAACGAGTTTCGCGATCGGATAGCGAACGGCGTCTCCGAGGCGAAGGCCGTGCTCGTCAAAGCCAAAGACGAGTATAAACGGTACTACGATCGGAGACGATCGGACGCTCTCGAATATTCAAGTTGGTGATAAGGTTTGGTTAGATGCCTCTGACATCAGAACAACTCGGCCCTCCGAGAAGTTCTCCCACAAGTGCCTCGGACCGTTTAAGGTGCTCGCAGAGGTTAGTAAAGGTGCCTACAAGCTCGACCTCCCCCGCGTTACTCCAAGCTCCACCCCGTCTTCCCCGTTGTTAAACTCGAGCTCGCTCAGGACGACCCCTTCAATGGACGACCCGGCTACGACGAACCGCCCCCGAACTAGAGGACGGAGTCCCCGAATGGGAAGTCGAGGAAATCTTGGATGCCAGGATAAGGTATAAGCGTCTTAACTACTTCGTCAGGTGGAAAGGCTACGATGCTTCGCCACGACTCGTGGGTTCGGTTCGACCGTGTCTTCGCGCCAGACAAAATTGCGGACTTCTATCGGAGGTACCCAGGTAAACCACGGCACATCGCCTCAGCGACCTTCGACTCCTTGCCCTTCCGAACTATGCGTTGGGACGCCGCATTCAAAGGGGGGTGATGTCAGGGGAACCCCCGCCCGGCCTCCTTCGGACCCTCCGAACGCATCCGAGGCGCATCTGACCGGCGCCCCCTCGGACGCTCCGACCCACCCCGACCATCGTCCACAGCCTCCTTCGCCCGCACAATCACCGATCCGTCAAGACCCTCCCAACGATCACCTTGGGACAGAGCCTGCGACGCCGCTCAGGCCTTCTGCGCTCTACGTCGGCAGTTACGGACGACCAGTATATAGTTGGCGCCCTAGCAGGCGGACCCTTAGAGTTTCTTCTCTTTGGATCCTCCCCTGCTAGGTCGGTCCCTCCGTGTATTTCCTGTAGTCCTATTCACGCTTTGGATCCTCCCCTGCTAGGCTTTCGTCGGAGTCTCCAGGGTTGCCCTTACACTGTGTAGATTCTTACAGGAATTTTCTATAGGAACTTAAAAGGTTTATTTCTTATAGGATAGATCTGTTTCATGTATAACAGGTTTCTTTGTTAATATAGAATAACAGATATATTACTAGAAAATGTTTATTCCTACCGGACCTAGATATTATTTGCAGGAGATCCCACTTCCTATAGGTTAGATTCTCCTGGAAGAAAGTATAGATTCCTCTTGGAAGGCTTAAGCAATCAAAATGACTTGTAAACTATAATAAGTATGTGCTCTCAGTAGGAAAGAACTAAATATATTTGGGATATATTCCAACAATTTGGCTCCTTTCTTCAGCTTTCTTGATTAGTTGGATTCTACATGGTGAAGTTCTTTAGTGATCTTTCTTTTATTCTGCTCCTAGTCTTTTTCACCAAATTAATATCTAAAATTATCCTACAGGATATTTTCCTTTAGAGTTTCCTATAGGACAGGTTGCTTTTTCCTATAAGATACTTAGACTTCTTTTGTATGATAAACAGAGACCCAACTTTAGGTACCCTATAGGACAACTGGTACTTGTTCCTGCAGGATAACAGACTTGTTTGTCCTGTAGGGTATTATAGTATATACTAACCTGCAAGATAATTATTCTGCAGGGCTATAATGCAACCACTCTACAGGATAGAAAAGGTCAGGAAAGAATCTGAAAGACACCTGTAGAGAAAATAATCCTATAGGCTATATTAGGCTTCATTTATGCTACAGGAGAAATATTATATACTACAGGTTTGATTTTTCTATCCTACAGGATAATGCTCATGGGAACATGCCCACGCGAATGTTCCTATGGGTATTGCACAATGCACAGGATTGGCATGCGCACCTTTCTGTCAAAATTTATGAGGAAAATGATTTCCCCGTATCACGTGCATCGGCATTCATCTCTTCTCCGGGAACCAGCATGTCGTCTTATAGCCGGACCCGTGCAGCTGGAACCGATGGGCAGGCGTACTACGAGGCGACGAAGGAGCGACTTGCGAAGATACAGTCGCATCTGGCAAATAGTCCTCGAGGCAGAAGGTTACAGGACAAAGTGTGCATTGTTACTGGTGTCGGTTCGTTAAAAGGTTGGCGAAGGGTTTGAGTGCTCTGTCAGATGCTGAGGCTGTAGGTATTGGACGGGCCAGTGCGCTGCTGTATGCCCACGAAGGAGCCAAGGTAAGCTCACGTTGCCCGGAACACCCGGTTATTGGATAATTGTGCTCTAGCATCTGTATCTGCTCGACTTTGACGGCACCCACTTGGCCAATCTGCAGGAGACGATCCAGACGCAATATCCAGACGTCAAAGCGACTGTTCAACAAGGGGATGCCGCAGACGAGGCGCTCATCTCTGGGCTCTGCCAACGCGCGTTGAAAGAGGAGGGAAGGCTGGACGTGTTCTTTGCCAATGTGTGTGTGTTCTTAATCTACGTTCTGCCCCAGAGAATAATGCCGTGTAGGCTGGCGTCGCTACTGCCACTGCCTTGGAGTCCACCACATCGGAGGAATTTATGCGGGTGATGCGAGTTAACACACTCTCGTGAGCGCATTCCACGATCCCGAAGTTGTATTAATGCAATGTAGGACTTTTCTTGCTGTCAAACATGCCTCTGCTGCGATGAAGGTCGTCAACGCCTCCCGGGGGAAGACCGGCAGCGGAGGGAGCATCATATTGACCGCCTCGGGTTTGTGGAACGGTGCTCCAACTTTTGCTCTTTTCATCGATTGACGTAGTTGCCGGAATTCGCTCTGGTGCTGGGCCTATCGACTGTAAGGCTCCGCAACCGTCCTGACAGTCGCACTAACCCCGGCCCCAGATAGCGCGAGCAAAGCGGCGTATGCGATCCAATGCTTGCCAGCTGCGATCAACTCACACTTCTGAACAGTGTTAACTCGATCGCAAAGACCTCCGTGTACCAGCTGCAAAAGACTAACATTCGCGTCAACTCTATTTGCCCGGGGCTCATCGAGACGGGCATGACTGTCGAGACTTTCGACTTCGCGAGGAAACGCGGGGCAGACGCCAAAATCGGGCAGCTGAACCCGTTGGCTCGATACGGCGTTGCAGAGGAAATCGCGCAGGTCGCATTATTCCTCGCATCTGGTATGTTAACTTGGTTGACTGGTGCGACCACTTTCTCATGCAACCATCCAGACGAGTCGAGCTACATCAACGGACAAAACGTAGCTGTCGACGGGGGCCTGTCGGCTTCGCATCCCGTAGTGCCTGGCAGGTGGGCGTGAAACAATGGATTTGTTCAGTAAAGATTTCTTCTGCTGAGCTTGAGTGTTTGTTAGGACTATGTCTACTGAAATCGAGAAACATCTGGGTCTTGTCATCTGTTCATTGAATCTAAATCACTTTTGTCGCTGGTTACAGCTAAGTACATTCTTGACACTTGTTTGTTGCTCTTGCTCGACATCCAACTATGTGCGGCGCGTGTTGCTAACCGGCGAGCCAAACACGGAAACTTGGCGCACTTTCTCCTTCCCTTTGCCACTGCTCCAGGTTAGCTGCACATCATCCTCCCACTCGTCCCGCTTGCGCTTCCGGTAACTTCCCTCGCTGGTGCGCATCCGATCCATGTTCCTCACCGCGCGCTTTACGCCCTCCTTGATTTCCCTCTGCTTCTTGCTCCGGCTCTCCGCCGGGCAAAGCTCTACCAGGCCGGCAAGCTCGTACATGCACCTGTCGAAGTCGCTCGCAGCAATATTGTAGCTGCCAATAAGGCCCCCCGAAACACTTTCGTTGTCCGTATCCTCGAGAAGCATCGCATTGCGGTCGACTTGTTTGTGATAACGCGGCGCCGGAGTAGGGGAGGTCATATCGCCAAATACGGGACTGTGCATATACGGCTGATTCTTCGAGGACTGGTTCTTGTTGCTGCTGGGGCCGGGCACAATTAGGCGTCCCGTCGGCAAGCGGGGTTGCTGCTGCTGCTTGGCCCACGTCGATTTCACCGTTTCCACTATGCTTTCCTCTTCTTCGGCTAGACAACCGTTAGTCATCTCAAGGTACCCCGCTGGTTATCGAAACCTACTTACTGCTATCATCTTCGTCGTCAATGACATCCTCCTCATTCTCGCTTGACTTCCCCTCCGCTTCCATTTTCGGCTTCTTCGCAGGCTGAACAAGCTGCAATTTCCGCTGCCCAGGGCTCTTCTTGGGTCTGACCGGATTGCGCGGGCGCCCGGGTTTTTGCCGGGGCAGCACCATATTTTCTGCACCAGGGTTCGCGGCGCGGTATGCCTGCTGGGCGGCAGCGGTCACAGTGAAAAATGTATGAGTTAGACGCTGGCCATGGTTTCGTCAGCAAGAACAGACAGTGCATGGATGCGAGTCACGCACCCCTTTGCGCCGAGCGTCAACCTTCTTCGTCTGTTCTTCGTCCAGTTCATATACGGACATGGTGCACCCGTGGGTCTGGACAACTTTTGCAAGCGCTTCGCGCACGTCCGTCGTTAGGCCAAACTTGCAGACGAGCGAAGTAAGACCCTCTGGCGGCGCCTTCTTGAGGTCGACAGTGGCAAGATGATGCTCAAAGGCAGCTTTGGCCTGGAGACATCTTAGCACCCAGCTCACCCACCACGAAACAGAGGAAAATCACCTTCAAGAATGTTGGATTCAATTCCATCTCAAAGCCAAGTGGGAGACAAAAGCAAGCAAATTTTCGTCGTGTTTGAGGAAGCAGAGTCACGTTCTGTAAATCTTAAGTTTAATTTGTATGGAGAACTGCGGTAATACAAACCACACGGGAACACATACATCGATGCATTATACAGTACAATTTTCTGTCAGGGCCAAACGAAAAAAAATGCGTATGACGAGAACAGCGAACGGAATAAAGGAATTTGGTTATAGCAGTTGAAGCTGAGTAAAAATCAGAAAATGAAAAGAGTCGACTATGGTTACTAACCTTCGTCGAAAAGTTGGCTAGCTGCTATCAGTCGCTTCGCTCGAATCCAGTACCGACGTCGTCAAGATCGAGGAACAAACTGGAGCATTAAAAGGTCAACCAACGCGTCCGTCGAAATAAAGACCAAACACCTGTTTTTTGATTGCGTTCAGTACCAGTGAATCTACGAAAGCAAGACCGACGTCAGTAGCGGATTTGTGTAGGAAAGCGATCCAAACATACCCGGCCGCACGAAAGTCACCCTCCTCCTAGGCCTTTGAAATGACCGACTCAAAAGACTATTGGTAGTCAAAACCAATGAAGACCCTGGCTTGCTGCTCTACATCAAAAGGGATATCAGAATCGATAGAGACGAGACAGAGAAATCCTGACCACTTTGGATGCCATGTTCTCCCTCTGTCTCGTCCACAGCCAGTCACATCTCTCATCTCTAGCTGTTTTAAATTTTTCGAAAAAAAAATCGCAACAAGCCGCTGGTCCACCAATGCTGTCCGTTTTTTAGACGCGTGGTCTATGGAGGAAAAGACAGGCGGAAGATGCGAGAGCAAGGGCCAACGATGGCCACACCTTTACTTGTCGCGACCCACTGCCATCCAAGTTTGCTGGGTATTCCCGTCTCGTCTGTTCGCCCCGAAGTCTTTTTTTATTAGCAGATATCTGTCCTACTAGTAAGGGCGACACCCATAGCCTACAGGTTGGAAAGCTGTGAAGGACAATAGAGGTCAGTGTTGACCGTTCTAGCCTAGCGCCACATCAGACACACCTTCATTCCAAGAAAAGTCGGCCAGTTGTATCTCCCGCCTTGAATGCTTCCAGCGTCGAGTTCTCTGTAAGCGGGCTGCGCAAGAAAAGCGGCGTGCGTGTTTCATCGTTGGAACACGGACGGAATGGCATTTGGGATACACAGGTGGATTCAAACAATCGCAAATTCACCCGTCGCCTCTGCACCACAGACTGTGGTTAGCGAAGGAGAGAAGTCTGCGGAGGGTAGACCACGGACGCACCGACTTCAAAGAGCCCATACAATCCCGTTCCTCGCACAGTATCGTCGCGAGCCACTTGACGGACACATCAGTGTAGAAAAGAGGGAGAAACACTCCACTATAGCAATGATCTAGTGGCCTAGTCGAGCGAATGAGTGGTCGTCGAGACAGCGCAATGACTGCGAAGACTCGGAGGTATCCTCATTATGTAAGCTCATGACAGTTCATTGACAGTTCTTGGCGTGACCCTACAGAATGTCTTCTGAACACAACCACCAAATCCTCGAAATAGAAGATGACGATGCTCGTCTTCAGCGAATTCGTTCGTCCTTCATAGAGCCTATAGCCCATGATCAACAGACTTTCTACAGAAAATGCGCTCGAAAGACTGAATGCTTCAACCGGCCGGCCAATCAAGCCAACATTCTGGGCTCTCCTCGCACTTTGGAGCTAGGGACGGGCAACAACGAGCACCTCCAAAATCGTGAGCTTCATGGTAATTGTCGCACATTTGTTCATACACTGCGCAGTTCTGGCCCGTGTCCAAGCATTCTTACCGGAAATGGGGGCCTCGAATGCTCTCGTCGCGCAAAGGGCTGCAGAAGATCCCAACAGTGTGGATATCGAGAACGTGGATGACGACGAAGCAGTGATAGAGATGGCAAGTCTGTTGGATTCACTCGCTTCCAAAAAGTTAACGAACGATTGCTGGTAGAATTTGGGCCTCGGAGTTTTTGAAGATAAAAATGGGGAGTATTCAACGTCAGAAAGCGACGAATCTGAGGACGAGACAACATCGGGTGTGTCTACCGTCTTCCAGCCAAAAAATCACCTTATATTGGAACAGATTCAGAGAGTTCAGACGACCATGTAATAATTAATCGGCCAATCCGACCACTGCCAAAACGCGGTCGGGCTCCCCCAGAAATCATTGTTCTGTCGGAAACATGACTCGATAATGTTGCCTGGCGTCTCAACATGTACAACGTATGTAACAAGCGACCTGTCGGCGGCAGAGGCCAAAATCGGGCAGCTGAACCCGTTGGCTCGATACGGTGTCGCAAAGGCAGGTCGCGTTATTCCTCGCATCTGGTACTACTAGTATGTCAACTTCGTTGACTGGTGCCGCCACCACTTTCTCATGCAGCCATGGCATCCAGACGAGTCGAGCTACATAAACGGACACAACGTAACAGTCGACAGGGGCCTGTCGGCTTCACACCCCGCAGGTGGGCGTGAAAAAGAAAGGATCTGTTCAGTAAAATATTTCTTCTACTAATAAGCTTGAGTGAATACACTGTTCCCTCCAACACGCACAGAAAGTTAGATCGCCGTCTTATTTTTAGGTTGTGTTAACACCAACTTAACAGCGACCATGGTGAACTCGTATTCGGTGCCCACTGAGGCCTCTCGCGTATGGTTGTCGCTCTTAACCTGGCATTTCTCATTCCTCATGACTAGATTCTGAATGATGGCATCTTGAACAACCCACTTCACTCCGACCTCCCATCGTCTCTTCGCCAGCTTGCCAAAAACGTCATTTTTCACGGAAACGATGAGCCATCCATCCCCATGCCCTGGCGCTTCTCTGAGGCGGTGGCCGCTCTCAAAGCATTGGAGGCTACGCTCGTGAACGCGCTGGTCGAGAAGAAGTACCATGTCAACACCGGTGCGGTCCATATCAACACGTGTGTGGTGGATTCCGAGTCTCTGCGATGCGTTTTTGACGCCCCAGGCGCTGTAGCGACCGTGCGAATTTGCTGTTCATGGCGGCGCTCTTGACGCGCGTGGACCCCGAGGGAGCAAATGCACTGCTTCCTCCCGGTACAGACCCCGTAAGCAGGCTGGCTAAGCGTGAACTTGAACGAGATGATGTTGATGACCACAGTTCATCAAAAACAAGGATTACCATGGCGCGCTAGGCTCTGACCACCGGCGGGCGGCGACCAATTTGTATCGAGCGAAAGACGGGCGGTATATTCAAATTCATGGTGTGTCCCTCGTCTAGGTTTGCGAAACTTGAGGTTAAGCACTGATATTTTTTTTGCAGGTGGGATGAACCCAGACATAACACTGACTGCCCTTGGATTACCGCTTGAGAGCGACAAGAAAGGCGTGGATGCGACGAAGATGGTGGCGGATGTTGTAAGCCTCTACAACGCAGGGGACCTTGAAGTTAGTACAATCTTTCGCATTGGATGTTGATGCCGGTGTCGATGATCACAAGGAACTGCTAGTCCATAAATTCAAACAAGCCGCCGCTGTCGCCTCCACCGTCCAACAATTTCTCGATAGTGACCAGGTATCTACAAGCTTTCCCTGTCGCATATTCATTCTCAAATGCTGTAGGGCAAAGCGAACGCCCATGTCGGCTTGTTTCAAGTCCACCGGATCACTGATCCGTCGCAGCGGCCCGGCTGGTGGCCCGAGGCGCCGTCGTTCCCGTCTTCCCCGCAGCGACCGTTGGCCGGTCTGAAAGTCGTGGATCTTACGTGGGTTATTGCTGCCCCTTCCCTCACGCGCAGCTTGGCCGAATACGGGGCGAGCGTCATGCGCGTGACCGCGGGCCATCTGTGTGATTATAGTGCATTGCACGCAGAGTTGAACTGGGTTCAATGTTTCCTCTCGTTCCATCTATGCTTACTAAACTCTCTTTTAAAATAAGGGGAAATGGAACAGGTTTGTTTCCGTCGATGTCAACTTTCCTCTTCTTATTGAATACCCAGCGAACTCGATCTCCGAATTCAAGAGCATCGCGAGAAACTCAAGGCACTGATACTCGATGCCGATGTCGTGGTTGTTGGATATCGGCCGCTGGTTCTTGAAAAATATGGTTTCGGCAAGGACGCGGTTCTGGAACTTATCAAACAGTCGGGGCGCGAACGCGGCATCGTATATGCTCGCGTGAACTGTCACGGCTGGAATGGGCCACTGGCGGCAAGGCTTACTTGAACACCGGTGCTAGCCCCTGACTGACTTGTGCCAGAATCGACCCGGTTGGCAGCAAATCAGCGACACCAGCACGGGTATTGCGATGGGTTTTGCAGAGGTGCGCAAGTTGTTCAGTAAGATCCAGCGTATAATATTGAATCACAGGCCATGGGAATGTGTGATGGCGAGGCGGTCGTTTCTCTATTTCCTACAGCGGATTACTGCGCAGGTCTATCTGGCGCCAGTGGTGTCCTTCAAGCCCTCCTTGAACGAAACGAAAACGGAGGTTCCTATGTCGTCGATGTCGGTGTGTGTCCAGATAGAGGTTTCAATGGTGAGTTACCGCTGCTAGCCCTGAACTACTTCAATGTCTGGCTCGCGCGATCATGTGGCCAATACCCGAAAGGCGTCTGGGAAGAACTCCGGAAGCTGCACGATTTTCCGACTTTTGCGCCTGAAGAAAATCTCCCTGGTCTTAGCTTTCGATGCATTCAGATGCTTATGAGGAATGCGCCAGGGCGGATTATCCGCTCTGACTGGTTGGAGGACCGGCAGTCAAGTGCGATCGGGGTTAAGGTACGGACGGTCAAGCCGATAGCGGAATGGGAAGAGACCGCAGACGGCGGACAAGGAGTGCAGTCAGGCTTCAATGTTGGTACGAGGGGAAATGGTGTCGATGCTGCAGAATGGCCTGATGATCTCAGAGTTGAGATCGTGACTGCCACATGATACTAGTATGACCTCTTATCAATACTATATAGCGTTCACGCCTACTACCGTGACGTGGTTTGTGCTTTGCGGCGGCGGCACAAAAAAACAGCTTACCGGCGATCGGCTCGTGGGAGTTTCACAAGCTCATTATTATTATTATTATTATCATTGGAGGCATGGTATGCCTGCGGTCTGTCAGCGAAGTCCCTTTAGATGGATAAAATCGTTGTGTCGGTGTCTCACTGTCATCAACGTCCCCACACTGTTCATAATAATACTTCCTGCGCAGTGCTGATGTAAGCTCGCTAGGTATTTGAGGTAAGGGCTCGTTCGGTAACGATAAACCAGCGCGGTTTCTCGTGAGCGTGCTGCCGATAGGATTCTTGTTCAAATTACAGCGCCTATCCTCAGAGGCCTCAGCATTTGTTTGGTGTCCGCAAACCAGTCCTATTCCTCGCAGGGAATCATCTCAAAGACAAATAAACGATCGGTGGTTGGTGACGCTACAAGCTTGTCTTGGGGCGTAGATTATGTGATTGATTGGCGCCAGCCGGAAACGACAAGTTTTCTGAGTCATCGCAGCTGGGGCAGTATATAATTCTGTATAGCAGCCTGCCAGCAAGGCCCACACAAGAGAAGATATTAGTCGACATGTCGAACCCACCAGCTTACTCGCCACAAACCATGACCCCGCCATACTCGCCCAGCCCACATCCAACAGAGCGCACTTTGTTGGCTTCTCGGTCTCCTGATCATCGCAGGCGGAATGGGATATTTGTGAAATCCATGGGGGACACGACTCTATTGCTGTACAACCAAGAAGCTCCACTGAACAACGGCATTTTTGCGGAAAACGCGTCGTTTGCGGCTAATGTAGCCTTCAGCGGTTCTGTCAGCTTGGGGCGCGGCGACACTGTAAAGTCTGTGGTCCTCAAAGTAAGTGAAAACAGGCGATCGTTGAAAACTATATTGAGGGGAAGTTGGAGGGAACGATAGAGACGCTGCCTCTTCCAGCATCATTATCGGTTCTCGACATAACCCGGACGCTCTATTGGGCAGATCCGCGCCTGGGCCAGTGCCCAAACGAGCTCAAGTTCTCCTACAATATACCAAGCCTCTTCCGCCATGTCGATGGGACAATGCAGCCACGGCCGCCAAGTTTCCGCATCGCTTTCAATTCTACACAGTATGCGTGCTGCACCTATCGTCTGACAGTGACAACGATGTCATGCAGGCATCGCAAGACTCCGTGGTTGACGAAAAGCGATATGTGCGTGGCGTAAACCTGTCGCCGCGTTTGACTCGACTGGTATGTAGGGTTGCTGTGGAGATCCGATACCAGCCCAGTTCCTCAATCGCGCTGCCACCAATCGCGCGTGAGTTTCCTGGAGTCAAAGACAGCCCCAGGCGACGAAGCTCATTTGCGAAGCAACAGGTTCCTTGTGTGATGTATGTTTTCTCGTGGACGTTCCCTTTGGCAGCCCTTGATACTTACCAACAGCTATTTTTGCCGTCTATCGGAGTCTTCTCGGTGGATGAAGCGATACCGTTCCATCTGCAACTTGCAAAGACACCACACGATGTTGCTGTTAAAGTAACGATAACCCGACAAGTCGAAATGGACATGGGCGATCGAGTAGCGAAGCGATGTGTTGAGCTGGGGGAGGCAGAAGTACTGCAACGCGATGACTGCTTGGCTTGGTATGGTCAGGCGCGGGTGAAGGACCCGGCGTCACTGAGCCCGGTTGAATCATTCAAATGCGCGGCAGTGGTCATAATCACCGTCGGTGTGCTTTTCCTCTGTTAGAATTTGGGCTCATACATGGCGCAGGACATGCTTGCGGTGGAGATTTGGGTCCCAGGCCACTCGAAGGCGTTTTTCGGGTTTCCAATCAAGCTGACAGACCGGAATTACGGAGGGTGATGAGGGAGATTGGATGGGCAAGAGCTTATATGCAGTTGAGACATTGCGCTCAGACTGTCGCATCTCTGAACAGAGGACCGAGATGTAGTCGAGAAAGGAGATTGGTACAAAATAAGAATGCGCCCACGTGACGTTGGATCAAAAGACAAAATCTATTGCTTTCGACCGTCCCCTCATCATGCCTGCTACACGCAAAACTGCCCGCCAGGACACAGAAGTCATCACACTGGACGACAATTCCTCTAAGACCGTCGCTAATAAGCGTACAACTAGCCGCACTACTACCACCACCACCAAGAAGACAGCCGGGCAGGTGGCACAGGCTCGGAAGGAAAACCACCGCCCTACCACGCAGCTGGATATAATCGAAATATCGTCCGACGAAGATGAGGTACCCCCTCCTCCCAAGGCGGCAGCTCCACCCGGTGGTGCGAAGATGGCCAGAATGCAAGAGCGTCTGAAGCAACTGGAAAGGGACAACCTGCGTCTAGAACAAGAGAACAAGTTGCTGACGCAGTGTGTATGTCGAACCCAACATTACCATTGGATCGCACTGACTTATTACAACAGTCAAGCGAACTGGACGACGGTGTTTCATGCGAGATATGCAGTTGCAAAATGTGGTCTCCTTTCATGTGTGTTGTCTGCTTCATGAACAAATCTTTGCTCATCGCTCTCCAGCCTAGCCGAGTGTGGGCATACGTTCTGCCAGAAGGACCTTGAAGACTGGTTCCAAGCCGCGCTTACCCGCCACCGGGCCACCTATCCCAACTACAACGTCAACCAGCAGCACCCCTACGCCCACATCCCCGGTTATGCTATCCAAATGCCACAACCCACGGTAAGCCCCGAACTTCATTCAAGACCACCCCTTATCTATCACCCGTAGTACACGTGCCCGAAATGCCGCACAAACATTACCACGAAGCCGATCCAAAACTTTGCCGTCAAGCATCTCGCCCGAGTAGTGGCGAAGCAGTCGAGGGAGTCCAGCCCGAAGAAAGTTGGTGGAAATACAGCTTCGCCATGGTCTCGTTTTTTCGTCCAGTAGTTTCCAGCCTCTTCTTGGTCAACATTGGCAATCGTGCATCTATTATTACAACCAACTTCATTCTACGAGTACTTTTTACACCTACTTGTGAACTGTAGCTTCATATTAGTTTCACCACGGTCCCACCAAACTCATCCAATCCCGCAACACTTCTTCCCTTTTTGTCCCGATCGGATTCGTCATCTCAACTTGTCGAGGCAGCGGAAGTGCTTCGTATTGTGCAAGTAGGTTTCCGTCTAGTATGCCCTTGGACAAGGGCTTGGAGACAAAGTCATTGCGCACGATTCTACAAGTCGTTAGTGCGACAATATGGCCAGGCAAACAACCCACCGGAAAGCCTTGGGATTCAGACCAGCGAAATGCTGCATATTTCGCGTAAGCTGGCCCTGCAGTAGCTGCAGACGTTTGGCTGTTGCGTCGTCCACGGGCGTTAGGCACTTCAAGGACCCATCCGTTGAGCCTGGAAACAGATGACAAAGCGGGGTAAAAAAAGAGTGAATTATGTACCACAAATAAGCTTGGCTTGCGGAATAGGCTCCTCTTTCACCCTCCGTGCGATCGTCAGAGACGCGCGGTACTCGCACTGCCCATGGAACTCAGTTCGTAACAGCAGATGTCGACCATCACGTGAGTTGGGATCTACATCAAGTCAGTTCTGACACAATCAACGAGAACACAATCAACGAGAAGAGCCCACCATGCGGATTGTACTCGTACATCCGGATCACCCCTTCTTCGTCGCAGGTGAGCATCGATGCCTCGCCCTCCGCGAAGAAGAAGTCGCCTCGGGTGACGCAAACGCGCGCAAGGTCACGTGCAAGGATGACCAGTTTATATGGGTCCTCCTGCGCACGATGAGTAAAATCGACTTAGTACAGTATTGTTTGCGCACCTGGAAGGCGACAAACATCACACTCTTAACAGCATCGCCGATCAAGAGCAGATTCTTCATCGTTTGCAGCGAGGTTACATAGACACCAACGTCGAGGAAAGCCACGCCAACAAGTCGGTCATCATCAAAGGCACGCACGAAAATCTACAATGCACGTTACAGGGCTCGAATTCGAGCATAAAGGATCGTACCTTCTGGCCCATTGATGAGACGAGGTAACCATTGAATCCACAGAGTGCGGTAACTGGTCCCTTGACATCATCCTTGAACCGCAAACGCAGTTTATACCACCTTTTGGGAGCCAATGTCGGGTCTGGAACGACCTCCACAATCTCGAAAATGTACGTCTGTTGTTCAACGTTCAGCAAGAGAAGAAACGACGCCGAGTTGTTGCCTACGGTGCCTTTGGCCGCAAGATCTTCTCCGCGGTTGATTGTCGTTCCGACCGCGATGAATTCCTTGTTCCCAGACTCGGTACTAGATGTCTCAAGGTTCACAATGGCCAGCGCCGTGATAAACTCATTGGTCGCAAATTCAAAACTAGCAAAACTGTTGAGTAGCAGGGTGCGGAGTATTCTGCTCACCCGTCCATAGAAATCCATAAATCCGGTGATATGAGCTCCAGGCAGGAGCACTCTCCAAGAGGATCTGTAATATTTGGTGCTAACATCTAATGAGTAAGCTGGTGATAGCATCAATATTGCTATCTCACCATCAGATTCCCATATTCTGACGTTGTCCTCGTCGAAAGATGTGAACTTGGAAGAAAGTGATGATGCTGCGACAATCAACGACGTCGATGAGTCGAACGCTACGTGTGAGTATGATCGTCCTCGAGGAATCGACTTTGAAGGCAAAGCAGTATCGAGGTTTATGTCGGGGATCCATTCGAGCAAACTAGGTCCCTGCGCATCGCTCAGTTGCAATCGTCATGGAAAAGACTACCTACCTCGTCAGAGTACACCAAAAAATCAGTAGTTGAGTCCCATAACGTGCATTGGGTGAAAGAATAGACGACCGCATGCCCCGACGAATGCATCTTGACTGAGCCTTTGTCCGTCGCCAAAATCCAATTTGGCTTATCTCCAGTGAAGAACACGCCCGAGAGTGTGGTTCCTTTGGAGCGACCAGTCACAAATGGGACAAATTGCCGCGAGATCCGCTTCTGTTCAGCGATAATGCTCTTGTCGTTCTCGTCTGGTCGTTGAATTTCGAAAGACCGCGCCAGAACTTTAACAAATTTCAGGTTGAGAGTCGATGAGCGCGTTATCGTTGGGGGTTCTTCCGCTGTGCCATCTGGAACAATCTGGTAAGCTGCAAGATGTCCACAACGGAGGAAGATCTGGTGATCAAGTTAGAATACTCGCGCATACGCGTAAGTGGCTTACAAAAAGATGTGGTTTCGGATGTGATTCGCCCAAAGGTGCAATTGTGACTTGTTCAATGTCCAAGTCTTGGGGCTTTCGAGGAGGATCCTCCGGAGGTGACGGAGTTGGTGGCTGGTGCGAGTCTGTGACGACGTTCTGTAGGCTGGCCAACCCCGGGGTCGAGAAAGCCAGTGTTAGCTTGGGTAATGTCCAGATCTAGAACAAGATATCAAGAAGATGAAGCTCAGTAGAATCAGAAGCCAAACCTCAACAACACCCGAAGGCCGAACAAGTAAAAGCCACTTGCTTTTTGGCAGGACCCCTTTGTCGACACTGACTGCGCTGTTCGGTGGCATTGCACTCTCGAAACAACTATCAAAGAGTCCAGTTGTGTCGGTGAAGAAGCAGCCAGTCAAGTATCTCGACGACTAGGTAAAATTTAACTCGACTTCAAACTGGAATGAAATGAAACCGACCTTGTCGCCCATTGGTGACATGTCTTTCCTGCGAATTTTGCCTCGGTCCGTGTCGATGAACATCCCTATCGAGTCGTCCTCCCGAATAACAATAACATATGGATCAGATATGCTGCAGGACCGAATCTTGGCACGGGGCATACTGCCATCCTTGTCTTGGATGTTTTGCCTTTCAGTGCCGTCTGTACATATTCAGTTACTTGGAAATCATGGCTGAAATGCTTGCAAACCCGGTTCTAATACGCGAATTGAGTTGGTAGTAACATGCAAGATCGCAGATCTCTGGAAGAACGAGCCGACGCCGATGGTCAAACCCGGTATTCGCACAGAGATTGTGATGTCGCCTTTTGGACCCCGATGAGCGAGCTACAATGGACAACATGAAGTCCACGAAATCTCTTGAAAACCTCCTTACCCGAGATAATCCTGGTGTGGGGGTGGCGTCTGTACTGATGAGGAGTGTGTCATTTTGGCTTTGAGGGTCCCCGTTATCCCCAGCAGACTTGGTTATAGCGCGGATAGGAAGCGACCAGATACCCCGCGTACCACCTAGGGCGTGTAACTTGCGTTTCACTACAACGGGAAGATCTCGCTAAGAAGAGTGAATGAAAGGCAAGTAAAAGACACAGAGCAAACCTGGAACAGGGTGAATCCGCCAACGACCCCGCTTCCCGTTGCAGCGACCAGTTCAGGCACCGCACGATCCTACAATCAAGTTAGACATAGTCAACATCATACTACGGATACTCACTCCATTCCAGGCCACAGCAAAAGTCATATCTGCGATAGAGGCATACGTGTCCAACGTGTCACACAGGACAAGTTGGTGGATTATTCGCGTCTTCTTCGTTGCTGAGTGTCCATTCGTGAGCTTGTTGTCTTTCTTGACTGGTCCATAGATATCTGACAATGACGGTCAACAGAGTCAAAAACAGAGAAAAATGAAAGCACCCTCGTCGTCGTCAAAAGTATGCATTGGGACATCATCTTCTTGAGCAGGCTCCTCGAATTCCTCTTCCATTTGGAGGAACTTGAGGAGCACCGATGGACCGGCAGTGCTGCCGACGAAAACCAGGCCATTGGGAAGCTTTCGGACAGCGTCAGGGATGGTGCTCTGACCCAATGACGAGGCGAAGACAAGTTTAGAGACTGTTTTACCGGCGGAAACGATTTCGATCGGGTGAATCATTCCATTTTTCAGAATTAAGAACAATATTTTCTCGTCTGCGAAGACAAGCCTCGCACCCTCAAGGGTGATGTCGCGGGACTGCTCTTCTGATGAGAGCGGGAGCATCGAAAGCTCCGATATTCGGCCAGCCCAACCATTCATAGCAAGCCCGATACGTCGAGACGATTGGTCGACATAAATCAGAGCATTGCTGGTGAGGATAACTACTCCGCCAACTGAAGCAGGGCACGGAACGAGATGGATGCAGTCATGAGGGAGGCCGCTGACAGAGGTGATGATTGGGTAGTGTTGTCCAACGACATCCATCGTGAAGATAGTCAGCTTTGTAGTGTCCTTGAATTCTTTGAGTCGTCTAACACAAGGTATCATGTAAATGTAACGGAAACATAGATTCTGCCACGAACCCAGTCCATGTTTGCTGTGTTTGGTACAAGACGGCCATTGTTGGATTATTGAAACCGGGAAGAAATACGAAGTCGATCACGTTGCGCATATTCTCTTCAACGCCGCTCGGAAGTTCGAGAATATAACTTGGGGCGTAGGGCATATCCCTTGCTTGGTCATCCAAGCCTTCGAGATCTGCTTGGGTTTGGTAAAACGGCAGGATTGCGATGGCGTCTTTAGGGAGGAGAAGCGCTGCACAGCGCGAGCCTGGGTCAACACGCAGTTGAGCCTGAAATGCGGAGGAGTCCATTGAGATCTGATAGATTCGATGAGCTGACATTGGGTAAAGAGTCGAATGCCTACGAGTTGTGGCGCTCGTTCATATGTGTGGATTGACACAGTAATAAGGTCGTGGACGATTTCCGACCATTCCATGAGGGCTATCTTGTGATGGTGAGTCTAAAGACATCCTTCACAAGACAAACAATTACCTTGGCATCCTTGAAGGATATTAAAAGTCGGTCCAGCTTGTCTTCATTGGAGGCCATAATTTGTATGGCCTCCATTCCGGTGACGATGCCATGGAGTGAGTGCTCTCTGACGAAATATATTCGGGTCATAGTGGACCGAGGCTAGGAAAGCGCAGTACAATTAGAGACACGTCGTTTCTGCCCTGCATTCACAACTCACTTTTGCCTGGCCATCCATATCTACATCTTCCCCGTCATCCTTCTCTATCTCCTCTTCTACGACATTGAATATGCGGAGGAAGTTCGAGCGCGCAACCACAAGATTGCAGAGTGTGTGTCGAGTCGAAGTTGATTGGAGTGGTGAAGGAGTCAGACGAAGTGTGACCGCGAACTGCACTCCGCTGGGGGGAAGTATTTCTTGATGCAGAGCGTGCATCCACAAGGCTTGGACCTTTACCGACGCTCGTTACTGCTCGCAGCAGTATGATGATCCTCGAGTTGAGGTGAAGACAAGCGAAGACGCGGTCACACGTGACGATTCAGACTTTTCGACTGCGATTCAAATTGTATTTGGCTACACATTGTACAATGTAAACAACGTCTTTATAGAACGCGGCGGTATCGCTATAGCATTTTCACCAAGCCCAGGATCACAGATTACAAATTACGACCTAGTGTCAGATACCAACTCTGAAAACGCTAAACGGATGTTGCGGATGAATGCAACGAGGTCTCCACTTTTGCGAAGTTGGGAGAGTAGCGCGTTTAATGGGGGTAGCGAGGGGGTAGCTTTGGCTGTCCGATAGCCCATTAAAACAGACGAAGCGCCAGATTTGAGGCCATACCTTGATACAAGTCGGTCGAAAGGTCAAGGTCCAGTGAAAATTCCCTGTCTGGGTTATCGGGATCAATTCGCAGCATGTGAATAACCAGTTGGTCATTCCCACAGCCCTCGACAACACATCCCAGGCGTTCCTCAACTTGGAGTGTTTGAGATGATACACCTGCAGCGGAGGCAAGCAAGTTATCGTTCTCGTTCTTCTTGACTATCGACCTGGTCATGATGGAGCTCGGAATAACAATAAGACCACGTACTTCGCTCTAGGTTTTCTTTAATGGCACGATATTGTTCAATTTGCGCCTCGATCGCGGCGCACTTGTCTTCCAAGGTTGCCAACTGCCTTCTGTAGTCTGCTACGGAAAGCTCGGCCTCTTTGCGTTCTTCTTGCTCCCGTTGAAGGTCTAAATAACTCGTCAGATTGAGGACCAGCCAACATGCCCAGGTAAGATACCAGCCGCTAGTTTGAGTTCCTCAATCTTGTACTCCTTTGTCTCAGCTTCAACGTGGCCGATCTTCTCCACCGTGCGCTTGACCTCTGATGCGTGTCTTGTTCGCCGGTCAACTAATGTGGCAATTTCACGCGTTTTGTAGTCCGATACTGCCTTGAGGAAGTTACGCGAAGAGATATCAAAAGCTTGAGTGCGGAGGTCGATATACGGATTGGTTTCCGTAAGAATTGTGGCAAGGTCAATCTGAGGAACACGGACGGAGGAAGGAGCCATGTTTGGTCATGTGATCTGTGACTGTTCGTCCACTCCTTGCGGAGGCTTGCACGACACTTTGCACTCCTTACGGAATCAAGATTTCCAGATGCCTGGAATATTCCAGCAAGAGATTCAAACTCTTTGTGGAACCCGTATTTCTGTGGTTCAGTTTCAGCCCACAAGTCGACCTATCGAAGACCGGTTTTCCATCTCCTCTTCTTCCGATGAATCCCGCTTACTATTGGGTGTTTATGATGGTATTGCACCATATCAAGATGTATGATAGCGTTAACGCTTACCAGGACATGGTGGACCGCGTACCGCCGACCATATCAGTCGCATATTACCGGAAGCCCTGCTTGCTGCTCGCCCCAACGATAACGTACGGATATTCGAGGAGCAGGATCAAAGACTGCTCCAGAATTTTGAGGCACAACATCCGTTCATAACCTCTCTACTGGGACAAAAATCAAGCGCAAATCAATCCGCTCGACTTTTACGTTCTGGATGCACGGCACTAGTGCTTGACGTTGACCTCAAGAACCGAATGGTTCATTTTGCAAATGCTGGTGATTGTCGTGCTATTGTGTTTGATAAGGCTGCAGGAAACCACCAGGAGACTGTAGATTTGAACGCCAAAACCTCTCTTGAACAAGCACGGCTCAACGAAGAGCATCCAGGGGAGGATGACGTTATTGTTGGTGGCCGTCTCTTCGGGAAATTGATGAGCACTCGCGGTATGTGACGCCCTTGACTCCCGTCTCGCTCTGATTTCTCTAAGGATTTGGCGATGGATATTACAAGCTTCCGCGTGGCTTCAACGGATGGAAGCACCGGCACTACGTCAATATTCTATCTGCTTTGGACGTCGACAGTGGCAAAGTTCCCCTGAGCGCCCAATACGATTCATACTTTTATGGATATCGCTCTCCGCCTTACATCACTGCCACGCCAGACGTTGGGGTCTTCGAGTTTGATACAGACAAGCTACTTGTTTGCGGCTCCGATGGAGTTTTCGATTTGGCGTCCAGCGAGGAAGTCGTTGCCATTTTACGATCTGGTTTGGACCATAACGCGGACAACCTGGCCCTCTATTTATTGAATATGATCATGTCTTCAAGAAGTCCTGGCGATGATGTCACGATCCTTGTTCTCCAGCATTTGCCCCTCGCAAACCCTTGACTCCCGCTAAAGGAATCTCTGCGGGACGGTGAAAACAACACCTTGGCTGCATCGCTATCAATTCCTGTCCGATTACCGAACGTCATTGCGAGTTGGCACAACACCCAGTCTGCTTCTCGAGGGTGGACCCTTTTGCCTTCAAGTTGATGGACCCAATGCTTTGATAGACTTGAAGAACGCGCGCCCAACGACATGGCCTGTGTTTATGGCATAAGCCTGGCAGCTATCCACGAAAAGGGATGATACGAGAGGAAGACAATACAGAGCACTTCGAATTACAAGACGCGTCAAAAGATGCTGGCAGGGAAACAGTGTCTTACAGCTTTATGTATGTCAACGCTGTAAGCTATCTGCTCGTTCAAGGACCATAGTCGGGGGCTTAGATGTAGTTGCAGCAGTGTCTACTGTTGGTTTTGGATTGTCTTCCCCCACAACCCTCAAGCGCCCTCCGAGCTGTTCGGCCCACGGGTTACTACGTGAATACCCTCGTGGATAGCTTCGAGGTTCAAGTGAGTCGAGATGACTCTTGGTTTCGACAGGTCCCAGATGCATAAATCAATCCGCCGATCTACATTGATTCCCCCGGTATGATGGCTGTGTCCTCGAAGGTGATCTTAGGAATGACGGACGTGGACCAGCTGGGAAGCGCTGCCTTGGTGACTGCGCGGCGCCTACATATATACTCGCTTGCTCTCAGCCTCAGCTGCGATCGACACGCAACCTGAAAAAAATCAACAGTCCGGACTGCGCAATTTTCAACTTGCTACACCGGATTTTCGGTCAATGACGGACTTATAAAACCACCTCTATTCTCGCCGCGTTGAAGTCACCACTACAATGTCTTCCAGACGGAAACCCATGTCGTATCTCGACGTCGCACATTGCCTCTCCGATCTTGAGCCAGACCTTAAAACGGCTGCCAAAACCTTGGGCCAGTCTACCGTGCAATTGCTCCAGAGCTTCGATGCTATTTCAACACAACTCCATAGCGTCGACTTGCAAGGCGCTCTGCCACCTATAAAACCACGGTGAGTGCCACGGTCTGTTTTGTTGTGAGAAAGTCACGTTGGTCAGATGGAACCTCATGCACAGGGTCAAACACGCTTGTTGACCACCTTGTCCGAATCTAATATGCCGACGAGTAGGAATATCTTGAACTACTGTTGAATCTACGAACCTGTATCTCAAATTTGTCGGCACGAATCACCAGTACGCTCTCCAACAAACTCTTCCGCTCGGGCTTACTCAAGAATGGATAGTGTTCTGCACGGCCATACTACCTCTCTCTGATTCAAGGTCGTCACGATCCTATCAGGAGAAGGTCCATGTGCTCAGATCCTATATGGCCGTAAAGAATCGACGTTGGATTCGGATTTAGCTGAATACCTCGCTAGATTTCCGGGGAGCAAGCCGCTGTTACATTCAGCTTAGTCGAAAAGGCCATCAATTTTAATGCGGTCCTGAATAACTTCCATACGGAGCTCGCGAGGGCAACCAGTCAACGAACTCCATCTAGCCCTCGTGAATTACAGGATGTTTGCAACAAGATGGGACTGCTTCACAAAAGCGTCAAACGGTGTGTATTGCTTGATCTGTTCGGTATGCCGCTCTGAAGGGCCCTCGTTACAGGGTATATAACGGGGTGAGCAGTCCGATATCTTCGAATCAGTATCAGCTTACCAAGGAACACCAGAGTTCCAAAGTAAACTGTCCTGACGCGACGTTCCCGGCCTTCACAGCCTTCCGAATAGTCGCTTCGGCTGGACAACAAAGTGCGAAGACAAAGTTGTCGCGTTATCAAATGGTAAGCGGTCTGGCTGTATCCATAACCCGACGGGAAATGAAACAAAACCAAGTCGCTAGCCGGGAACCTGTCCGAGATGTCAAACCACTTCCAGAAACTCGAGGGTGCGATTGAAAGTTGAAGTTGAACTCGACTGAAGCTCGTCAATAGATGCTCGGCACGAAATCACGCACGCTCAGTATGCTGCGAAAATGTGCTATAGGACATCTGAGGCGCTTTCTGCCACACGAACGGCAGTGTCTGATCTAGTGCCCCACGAAATGCTGCTGGTCGAGGTCATGTTGAGTTTTGCCATGGCCATCTGGCTCCGATTGCAAACGGATTGTCTTGAGGTTGGCACCTGGATACAAAACCAAACCAAGGTTCGCACGGCTCGTTTCTGTCCAACTTTTCCCTTATTCTACTCAGGAACCCCCCAATTGCGTAGCCGCCTATTTGCACGGTGTCACGATTTATTCTTCCTTCTCTTCAATTTTGGATAGTTATACCGAGGAAATTGATCCACAGACACTCAATACCAACTCTTTACTGTAGAATACCCTTATAACAACTCCTGAAATTCGACGTTTTCGGAGCTAATCGGCGCATCAATTTCGGACTTGATTTCCAGCTTTCGAGTCAACGTCAATGAAGTATTTTTCTACTCGCGGCGGTGGCCCCAAGCTCTCGTTCGAAGAGGTCAACAGCTTGCATTCCACTCTCATACGCTCAACTTGGCCTTTAACAGACGGTCCTCACGGGTCTGGCGCCCGATGGTGGCCTATATATTCCTGAATCTATTCCAACTCTGCCGCCCAACTGGCAAACGGAGTGGAAGTCGTATTCCTTCGTCGACTTGTCAGTCGCAATTCTATCTTTGTTTATCTCCCGCGATGAGGTTTCCGAGCCCGATCTTCGTGCCCTTGTCGTCAAGTCGTACTCCACATTCCGCCATCCCGATATTACCCCCCTGGTGAAGCTTGACGACCGACGATTCGTGCTGGAGCTCTTCCATGGGCCAACCTTTGCGTTCAAGGATGTGGCCCTGCAATTACTTGGGAACCTCTTTGAATTCTTCTTACTCCGTCGGAATGCGAAGAAAGCAGCTGGGGAAACGCCGGAGAAGCTAACTGTGGTCGGTGCAACGAGCGGAGACACGGGAAGGTACGTTAAAGCGTCTAATGCCATCCTGCATGTACTGATTCCCTGGCCAGTGCCGCAATCTATGGTCTGCGAAATAAAGCCAACATCTCGATATTCATCCTCTATCCAAAAGGCCGAGTGTCTCCCATCCAAGAAGCACAAATGGCAACTGTCACCGATGCTAATGTGCACACTATTGCCGTTCAAGGCACATTCGACGACTGCCAAGTCAGTGCTATCCTTCTTATACCTTACCCGCCCTCTGACCTTTCCCAAGGATATCGTAAAAACGCTTTTTGGCGATGCCGAATTCAACGCAACACACCGCCTTGGTGCAGTCAACTCCATCAACTGGGCACGCATTTTAGCACAGACAGTCTACTACTTCCTGGCCTACTTCCACATCCAGCCACACTTGCCCGATACCTCAGCAGACGTACAATTTGTTGTCCCCACAGGCAACTTTGGTGACATTCTGGCGGGTTATTACGCCAAGCGGATGGGTCTGCCAATGGGGAATCTTGTCGTCGCAACAAACGCGAACGACATTCTTGCCAGGTTCTGGAACTCAGGCAGGTATGAAAAAGCCGACTCGGAATTGCCGGTGTCAGATGGCAAGCAAAGCGGAGTCAGGGAGACGCTATCGCCTGCTATGGACATCCTTGTGTCGAGCAATTTCGAGAGGCTTTTGTGGTACCTTGCATACGAGAACGCACAAGGCGACGACGAGAATGCTAGAATGGTGGCAAGCTCTGCCACGCTAGCGAGTTGGATGAGTACCATGAGGACCGATGGAAGGGTCGCAATCCCTGTTGACATCTTGGAAACAGCTCGCCGCGATTTCCGCGCCACCAGAATATCTGACGAGGAGGTGCGTGGTTCCCGCAGAATATGCGTAATGATGGAGCTTCCATAGACTCTCCAAACGATTCGTTCTCATTTCGAAGCGTCACCGTCATATATCGCGGACCCACATACCGCAGTTGGCCTTGCCGCTGGCAAGGCCATCGCTTCCAAAGAGTGTGTCCTCTAATCCTGATTGCGACGCCTCTTCTCAACACAGCTTCAGATCAACAATACCACTACAAATCATGTTATCCACAGCCCACCCCGCTAAATTTTCTGAAGCAGTTGTGCAAGCTCTACGAGGACAGCCCAGTTTTGACTTTGATCGAGACGTGCTTCCACCTGAGTTTGTCGGGCTGTTGGAGAAGGAGCGGAACGTTGTCGAGGTCCCTGGTCCAGAGGTAGACTTGGTCAAAAAGGTTATCGAGAGATTTGCTATCGTTGATGCAGGCAGCGGTGGTGTAGTTGGTGTATAATCCCAAAACTTAAAATGCAACAGACTAACTTGGCAGATCTATTCTGGACAACCAACAGCCTTCGTAATCTCCACCTTTTGACAAGAAAGCCCTCTTTGGAATAATAACATTTCCCATAAGCTCAATCCACCTCTGTCACCTGAAGCAATGCCAGAGCCTGTTTTAGGGCTGAAGACTTGCTTTGGCTGCCTCTAGGCTTTCTTCCAAGGCCTTTTATCATCGCCTTCTTCAAAGTAAGCATTCACAATCAACTCTCAGATCCATCACCCACAATTACGAGTACTTATGTCCTAACCCTAACAAATTGTTGTCAAAATGAAGGCCTTTTGGACTTGGTCGTTGCTGACTTTGTCACGTTTTTGCCATTTATTGGCATTATATCCAAGTAATGAAGTTGTCGGTACACGACAGTGTTATTACCCACATACATCAGTAACGGACACATACACTACATGCTACAATCGACAGCAAGTTGCAGAGCAACAATAAAAAATGAATATATCAGGCAACGGAGAAAATCCTCGAACAGAGCGGCGGGCAGTGAGAGCAAGGGGGTGACGATAAAAAGAAATCGTAAAATGGTCAGTGGCGAGCTCGTTTGCGCCGCTGTACATCGCCGGCGGGAGTCAGTTGACGCGCAGGTATCGAATTGTCGTCATCCGCCACAGGCCCAGAACCACCGCCACTTGCTTCGTCCTCCTCGTCATCACTAGTCGGTCGAGCCCGCTTTTGAGATCGCGAGGGGGTCTCAAAAGGCGGGGGGTCATCAGGCGGGGGTGATAACGATGATAATGATCTCCGCGCTGAGCGAGCGTTCTCTGACTCGCTATCCTGCGTGGGCGGTATGACTTGCGCTTGACTAGATTTTCCCTTGGGCTTTGGTCGCGGTCTGGGAGTTGGGGGCTCGGGGTCTTGCTCTGGCGAAGACTGCCTGCCGTCCACAGGCGGCTTCCTGGGTAATCGTCGTGGTTTTGGTCTCACTGGGGACGGCTCCCGATCTTCAACCAGTTTCTCGACTTCACTGATTTCAGTTTCGTCTTCGCTCGACGTGATAGCGTCGCCTTTGGCAGCTTTCCCTTTCCGTCCTCCTTTGGCTGGGGCTATCATAGTTAGTCAGCAAGTCACGTGGTAGGCAAAATTTGCTTCACCCTTGTCCTTGGATATAATCACAGCCAACCGCTTCTCGTATGCCCGCAGAGGTTCCCAGATTTTCGACGTCGAGGAAGCGTCCACCTTGGCCTGTGCCAATGCTTGGTCGAGATGCGCCTTTCTGGCAAGACTGTCAGCATCAGCTTTGTTTTGGGAGAGCGAAACTTACATCTTCATCGCATCCCGACTATGGAGACCGACAAGTAGCGGTACCAAAGCTTTGAAGAACGTTATCGAAGTCCGCAGCGAGTGCTTATTCTTGTTAGCCTCGAACCCGCCGATCTTCTTGATGATCCAGCTCAGGTTTGTCGTCTGAATCTGGACGACATACTGCATCTCCAGACGCTTAAGGACCGCAAGATGCGCTCCTCGCAGCACGAACGCCTGCGAAAGATGTTTGGACAGCTGCACAAGACTAGTCTCGTCTGCAACCAGGCCATCAAGCACCAAGCCAAACGCTTCCTGTAACGCTTGGGTGACAACAGCGACAACGGTATCGCCGCCGTTATCTTGCTCCAGTCCCTCTTCGCGTAACGTCTCCACGATGAGTTTCGTAAAGTTGTCGAAGGTGGCCCCCAGACGGCCATATTGCGACAGGAGGACGGCGCTGTGCTGGACATTCAACACTCCAGTCCGAACTGCTTGGATGAATGTCACTGCGAGCTCAACGAAGGAGTATTCGGTGAGCAATTGAGCGGGCGAATGAACATCGACTTAATAATAAGACGTCAGACTCAACCAGAACGTTGAGAAAAACACTTACCCTCTCTGACCGCATTTTTCTTCTTCTTGAGCGTCTTCTGTTGGTTGTCTTCGTCACCACTTTCGTCCTCCTTCTCGGCATCCTCAGCATCGATCTCTTCTGCTAGAGTTTCCGCATAGCGCTCAATCTCCGCTTGCATATAGCCAGCACAACGAAATTGAGTTTCGTCGTTCATCGACAATGGTATATCCTTGAAAGTGGCGAAGAGTATATGCATATTAATCAAGCAGAGGAACGCTGTGCGCGAAACGAGGATAGCGGTGTTGGATTGGGTGCTTGCCACAGCATACTCCTCACATCGCTCGAGTAAGGAGTTGCGCTGTTGTTCGAGTTTTTCTCGGAACCGGGTGTCCTCCGGCGAACGCTCGTCTCCCTGTTTCTCTTTCTTTAGATGCCTCATCTTCCAGACAAGATGTTTGTGAAGAATTTCTAGTGCTTGAGTTATCATCTGCACCGAAAAGAGTCAACGGCGACAGATAGAAGAAGACGGCGACAACTCACAAAGGCCTCCTCTTTGTATCCCAACTTCCCACGATCGACCAACGCAGAAACAATATCCGATATACTGCTCTGCTTCCCACCCTCGTCCTCTTCGAGCCACGAGCTCAAATCACGGCTCCCAAAGAGCAGAGAGATCCGCATGCACAAAGCACCCAGGGTGATCATTTCGTCTTCGTCAAACCCAGCGATATCAATTTCATCGCGACCGGAAACCGCGTCTCGGAGCGCAGAGGCCATCTCATCCTCGAGTTCAAGGATTTTGGTGCTGTTGGTGTTGGATAAAGAGGTTGCGGAGAAGAGGTACATCATCGCCTGGGCAGCGACGCTGAGGACGATGGGGTCAGAGTGGGAAAGGAATTGTTTCATGATGTCGTCCCAAAGACTCGAATAGGCCTGGAGAAAATGAGCAAATGAGATCATATTGTTACTATGTAGGCATACCGACACCATTCGCATCTCGAGATACAAGTCCAGATTCATGAAAGTTGGTATCGTGAGAACATTCGTCAGTCGACTTTGATCGGTTTGGTATTTGACGAGCAATCGAGGAAGACCTTTGATAAGAGCCCGAGTAATGTCATTTGTCAAACTTTCTTCATCACCCTACGTTGCATAAGAATGTGTCGAGATACTATGAACAAAACTCACCTTCTTCGCGAACTCCTTGGCATACTTGAGGCTTGCCACAAGTACCTCAATCAGCACTGTTTCCTCGTCCTCTTCTAATCGCCAAGCCTCGTCGACGAGTCCATCTTCGCTCGCCTTGGACTTTCCATTCACCTTTTGTTTTCGAGCATTCGAAGAGTCCTCATCTGCAGATGAGTGATCGAGTAACAAGACATTGAGAATTGTTTCCCAATCACTGACTGCCTCGACCTCATTCCAAAGGGCCTCAACGACAATACCGGCACGCCCCATGCGCTCCTCGTGTGTGGCCGCGGTAAGAGAGTTAGGTTCCTTTGGTCGTACGGGCCGCCGATCTTCGTCTGCCTCTGTTTGTTCTTCATCCGGATCGGCGTCCAACCTCAGCCCCCATCGGACGAGTACGGTGCTTAGTGCTTTCACACCAGCACGACTGCGTTCCTCGTCAGTGACCCTTCCCGCTCGGCCCACCAGACGTTCATCGACGATTTCCTCCCAACAAGCCCGGACAAACCCACCCACGGCTTTTCTAACGCGCGGCTCAATGTCGAATACACATAGTGCAACCGTTTCTCGCTCGTCATCTTCCAATTCGCTGATTCCGATGGCTTCGATGACACCGAGAACTGCAACACGCACGCCAGAGTCAACATCGCGAGCAGCCATTTCGAGGAGTCTCCCTTTAAACCGCTCAGTGAAATGATGGACATTAGGCGCGTAGGATGACTGCGCATAAACTTTTTCCAAAGCATGCAACGCAGCAAGCCGTACAGGCGTAGCCTTGTCCGATAATACCCAGCCGATGTAGCGAAGGTATGTGGCATCAAGAAAATGAGCGGGGTGTTTGCTGAACCAAATCCCGAGAGCTTCGGTACAGTCTGCGCGGATAAGGGGGTCCAGGTCACGATATCGGTGGACAAACACACCATCAACACCCTCCTTGAGAAACTCGGCTAGTTTCTCGCGGTGTTGTCTGATTTGAGCGGCCTTCGCGTCATGTCCTTTGTCGCTCGCAACCACCCCTTTTCTCTTCTTTTCGCCCTCCCGCTGACGAGCACTCAGCTCCGCCTCCTTCTCTACCCGCGCAGCCACATCACACAGCGCACTCTCGAGTTCGAGAGCCACTACTGTTGCTGTGTGTCGAAAACTCCGAATTTGTGAACTCGACATGGCGATGACCCATGCTTGTAATGTGGGAACAAGATCGCTTGTGTAGAGGGGGCCGAGGTCGGCAGCGGATGCAATGAGACGCTCCAAAAACTCGCGGAGAGATTTGCGAAATTTTTTGAAGAGGGGGAGTTTCGAGATAAGCGGGTAACTCGTGGTGGCGGGATCCTAGAGTTGTAAGCTACAGCAGTAGGACACGTTGAGCGAACACTTTACCTTCTTCAAATCCTCGGTAACGTCATCTAACGCGTCCACAACCCCATCATAGTCAACGGCCCGGTCTGCATCCATCGTGGCATTGCAGCCACAACATCGCAGGACCATATTGACGATTTCTGCCAACGCCAGACCGGGAGATTCCGTCAATGACTCGAGGAAGTCCTCGGAAGTGGACTGGAGGGCTGCTGCGGGGTTCAATATCGCGTCTATACCTTGTTAGCATTCCCGATAGTCAGCAACTCATAAAGCGCACTGAAAAGCGGGTTGTCCGTATTGATGTTGCTCTCCTTTGCGGCCTGCTTCGGATCGAACGCGTCGTCACCTGTAGTCTTGACCCTACGAGCCGTTTTCCGAGGGACCTTCTTGCCCTCCTTCTCCTTAACGGGCTTCCGCTTGGTCTTGCGTTTGGTGGCTTGATGCCCTTCTTCGTCTGCATCAGAGTCGGCTGCCACGGCGCGTTTACGTTTGCCGCTCTTGGTGGGTGGCGTTACATCTTGGTCGTCGTCGTCGTCGTCTGCCACGCGTTCATCAGCTCGCTGCCAATGCGACTCTAGTAGGGAAGTAAACATTACCTTGTGGTTGGGAGGGAATCACTTTTCGCTCGCGTTGGGACCGTCTAGGCGTCACCGCCGCGCTGCTCATCGCGTCGAGCTGAAAAGGAGAAGTGGTCACGCGTGTGATACACGGCGTTGATCAACAACCTTCAACAAACAAGTGGCACAATCGGCTCACCAAAAAAAGCTTTTGGGATTACCAGCGACAATGACCTCACTTATTTCACCCCACATATCTCGACTTGGGCATAAGTATGACTGACCAATCTAGAGTCATACATAAGGCCAATCAATAGCAAACGAGTGAATAATGAATACAGTATCGAAGGTGAGAGCATTGGATTGTCGTTTTTATCTGCCCTTCGTCAGTTTTATTATAACTCCCTTCAGCTTTGGTCACCCGGATCGATCATGAAAGAAAGAAAGAAAGAAAGAAAGAAAGTGTATTCGCCGCTTTGGGTCGTCACACAGGTTTGTGGTGCGGCTCGTTCAGTACAACTTGTTTACACGCATCGTACGCAGGCCAGCCTCCTGGTCAAGCTGCTGGAAGGAACCAATGCAGATCCTTGAACTGTTTCGCCCATAATGTATCGGAGTGGGTTGTTTTTATTTTCTCAAACGCCGCATGGAGATTGGGGTTCAAGGGGCAATTGTCAAATGTTGGCTTCTTTCCCCCCAGATTTTTCTCGTCGAATAATGACTGAACGTCGAAAATGACTGTGCTGACGAGAGGATCAAGCTGATCCGGGTCGAACGTCCGGAGATTGGGTTCTGGCGTTGAGTCCTCTTCCTCAGGGTTGTTGTTCTTTGGAGCAGGCGAACCCCACGCTGAGTTTTCGACAGGATCCAAATCATCAGCAGGGCTGGTCGACCTTGGCCGTTTAGAGCCAGTCATTCCCAGTCGATCATTGTCTTCATCGTCGGTTGGACCAGCATTCGCCATGTCGGTAGGACTTTTTCTGTGTCGTTTACGACCAAGAGCTGCGTCACGGTCCTCGGCATTGATATTAAGGGCCGGAAGCCGGGGCTCACTTCGGGTCGCCATCTTTGGTTGCTGCTTATTCGAGCGATACCGGGAATGTTTGACAACATCCGAGGGGTAATAACGGAGGGTCCAGAATACTCCGCAAATGACGAAGACAAACCAACCCTTTTCGGGAGGGGCAAAAAAGCGTTTTGCGAAGTGGAGTTGGTTTGCAACCTGTTGCAAACTATCCGTGATTTTACCCGCTACGAGGTCCAGATCTGGGTTGACGAACCAGTCACGGTTGCCCGCTCCACCTTCCATTGGCAGAGATTTGATCTCTGCCAAGAAAAGCAGCCGCGCCTTGAGTGTCCCATCTGTCAGAACAGTTGCGAAGTCAGGCGTGCAGCGTTTGCGCAGTTGCCCATCTTCTTCAAGGAAAGCATTCTTAAGAAAAGAGTATTGCTGCTCGCAGCGGATGGACGTGTCTGGGTGCAAAGAGTTGTCGCAGTAAGAGGCGGTGAAGGCGTCAAAGATGATGCGGCTGAGAGCATAGATATAGCACTCGAAGCTGCTGTGAAGATAGGCGTAGTAAGTTGCGCTAACAATGTCCATGCGGAACTTTTCGTAGTAGAGCACAATGGGCGGTCGTATCTTGTATGAAACGGTCAATTGACCCTCAGTTTCAGACTGCGATAGGAATATTAGTAAGTGCCACTATATGAGCAGGTGAAACGACTCCTACAAACGTATCGACGGCTTGTCCAGCTGGAGCGAGCTTTGAGTCATGGTCGGGATGGACGCTGGACATCAGTTAGGTTGAGGAAAACATAGCTCTAGTCCCCTTTTAACTGAGCATGCCTCGGAACAATGAACTTTCGAATCTGAACCCATGACTTATTATGGAAGGTGCAGCACAAGCGGAGAGCTATTCCAGGACACGGCGGGAAAAGCTGTGTCCCTTGCGTGACTCGGATGTGTCGACACTGTCCCTTTCCACTCCACATATGCTTTGTTGATACAAAGCACCTTAGATAATATTTTAATTGCTAATAACCATATTACATAAAAACCCAATCCTGCTTTATACTCGCTTTGCAAGTTTGGACACTTTTTGTTATTTGATGTGATCGCGTCACGGTCACGTAACGGTCACACTGCCAAGTCCGCGGCTTCGCTAGGCTCGGACCGAGAGCTGTCGACATAAGTAGGTGAAAGTGGAAACTATTATCACTTATCAATCTCCCCCCCCCATCTTCCTCTCAACCACCATGGCAAGCTCTAGTAATGCCCCAACCTATATGGAATTAGAACCAGATCCCAAAGAAAACAAGCAAGATTACAGAGTTTGCACCTGCATTTCTAAAGATTGCAGATCAAAAGTCTGGATGTCAGCTGATGGCTCTTTGCGCAGAGGACAGTGGTTCCACAGATCAACAGTTTCTAAGCACACAAAAGCAGATGAACAATATGAGGCTCAACAAAATCAGGTACTCTTTTAACTCATATATAAATAAGACTAACTTTGTTTTAGCAACATTCTCAGGCTCAGTCTGCTGTCCCACAGGCTCAGCCCACTGTACCACAGGCTCAGGCTACTGTACCACAGGCTCAGGCTACTGTACCCCAGGCTCAAGCCGAGTATGTGCAACCTGTTGCTCTGCAAATTGCACAAGGTGGCTCTACTGGTAAGCTTGTACTGAATGATTGCAGTATATAGCTGAATTTTTTTTTAGTATCTTCTAAGCAGAGAATTCAGTTTCTAGCAAGTTCTCTGGCTTCTTGGCTGCACCTTGTTTCTGGTGTTAGTAGGGAGACAAGTAGCCGTGTACTGAAAGTTCTCAACATTCTTATCCGCCTTACAGCTCAGGATAATACAGCATCACCTCAGCAATATAATATTCCAACAGATGTTCGAACTGCAATAGGTCATTTATCTATAGAGCCTACAATTGTCCGCAGTATCTGCTGTCCAAAATGCTTCCGTGCCTATTCAATACAGGATCTTCCTCAGACATGTCTTGCTCGGAATGGAAATACGACATGTTCTACACCTCTCTGGACAGAACGTCAAACACGTGGTGGACCAAAGATTGTCCCACGGCGCTTATATAGTACACAGAGCTTTTCAACATTTCTAGAACATTTTTTAGGTCGTCCTGGAATGGAAGAGCTTCTTAGCAAATCTGTTCATCATCAGCCAGATCCCTCTGGGCGTATGCACTCTATCTGGGATAGCCCAGCATGGAAGAGTCTTCCTAATGACTTTACATCCAAGCCACACAATCTTGTCTTTAGCTTTTATATAGATTGGTTCAACCCATTCCTGAACAAGATTGCAGGGAAGAAGGCCTCATGTGGTGCTATTATAGCAGTTTGTTTAAACTTGCCTTATGAGCTCTGGCACTTGACAGGCAATGCATACTTTGCTGGGATTACTCCACCACCTCATGAACCAACAGTTGACACTGTCAATGGTCTTATGGAGACACCTGTTAAGGAGTTTGTTGACATGTGGAAAGGAAAATGCTTACGAACATTCAATCATCCTGTTGAGGGCATCTACTATCGGGCAGCTGTACTCTGTGCCTTAGGAGACCTTCTAGCTCTTGCAAAGTTTTTAGGAGCTGCAGGGCTTGCTTCACTAAAGAATTTCTGTTTTCTGTGCAAGCTTCCTCGAAATGAGATTACTCGCACAGATTATCAAAGCTTTATTCTTAGAAAAGGTTCAGAGGCTCGTCTTGCAGCATATAAACATCTTCTAGCAAAAACTAAACGAGAACGGGAGCAGATAGTCCGTGATGAAGGTCATCGATTTTCAGCACTTCATTTTTTAGAATATCGTGACCCCATCAAACATACTACTCTAGGTATCATGCATGGATGGCTTGAAGGAGTTGTGCAACATCATTGCAGGTTGAAATGGGGAATTGGAAATTCTGTTCAAAATAAAGAAGTTACAGAAAATTCAGGAGAGGATGATGATATGATGGATATAGATGAAATAGATATTCAAGAAGAAATTGAAGGACTAGGCCTAGTTGAACTTTTTGCAGGCTCTTCACAGATCCCTCAAGGAGTATCTGAGACAGAGCAAGCTGAGACAGCATATATTCCTACAGAAGAAGGGGAGGAATCAGAAGAGGAAGAGGAGCAAAATGAGGAGGGGGTATATGAGAGTGAGAAACCTCCTCATACAATTTTCACCAAGGTAATATCTGATTTTATCTTTTATCTTTTATCTTTTATTTATATTTAATTTACTATACAGGATTTTGGAATGCCTAAATTTCATGAAGGTCTTGCAGGTGTGGTACTGCCATCCTATCTTGACCAAATTCCCCTTAATCTTGGAGAAAAAACACATGGGAAATTGAAGGCTGACAATTGGTTTGTTGCCATCACTATTGATTTCCCCTTGATTGTGCCAGAGATATTCAGCTGTGGTCTATCAGAACGCAGAATCTTTGATACAAAGCTTCTGGAGAACTTGACAGATCTGGTTGCTGCAACAAATCTTCTGTTCTCATATTCAGTCACTCCAGCTGAAGCTGACAAATTTATGGAATACTATGTGCACTATCTAGAAACATCTCAGGACCTCTTCCCAGGACTTAGTACCCGCCCTAATCATCATTTTGCACTTCATTATGGTGCTCAACTAAAATGGTGGGGTCCTCTTGTTCAACTTGCTGAGTTTCTGTATGAAACTCATAATGGGACCCTTCAAAAAATCAAGACTAATAATCACATGTGTATGTATTATCTTTCTTTAAAAAACTGTTCTAATAATAAATAGGGGAAATAGATCTCACTATGCTTCGCCAGATTTGTAGGCAAGGCCGATTAGTTGCAGCAATGCATGATAGCATCAAGATCAGCCAGTCTGACTCTAATTCAGCAGTTGCTGAGGCTATGGAGATCCTTGCCCCACAGCCAGCCAGCCTTGTTTCTTTTAGAGCCTCATAGCATTCCTGCTGAGGAGCAAAGTACTCACCGCCGTCAAGCTATTCAGCTTGAGAATACTCTCTATAATCTCTTGCTCAACTATCATAATACCCATTATAGTGGATCATTTATTTCACAGGCTGATTATGGGTTTGAGGCATTAGAAGCTGGTCTCAAAGCATTTCCTTCTAGGGCTTTACCACTCAAGACTTTTCATCATAAAAGTCGTGTCTTTTCTACGTACCAGAAGCATCATGGAAATAGCTCAATCTCATTCAACAACCCAGAGACAGGGCAGAAGGATTTTGCTTTTATTGAAGCAATATTTACAATGCTTCTACATGATAAGCTCTTCACATTCATCCTGGCTAAGCCTCACCAACCATTGTCTCCTGAAGATGAAGCCAAGACTCCTTATGCTTCTCATCCTGGTCTTGCATGCCTGTTAAGATATTCTTCACCACAGACCCCCTGCCCATTGGTGGTTATAGAACCACAGCATATCATTTCCCATCTGGCTTATTACCACCGTCCTGCAGGAACATTTGGAATTATGAAGGATTTCACAATATTTGTGGATTCCTTACATCGTGGCCGAATTTAACTTATAAGGTGATGTACATACTAGTAGTTGTCAAAATATTACTAGCAATAGTTTTTCTAAATGAAATTTCTCATATGTTATAAAATATTGAAAGAAATCATATATATATATACAGTTCACATTTCTTATTTTCACGCAGGAGCGTTCAACACACAGTATCATTTCCGCCTCTATCCTGGGCCCCAGTAGACCTACTCCATCGCAATCACCGCACCACAGTCGCGGGATGGCAGACGTTGATGATTAACACAGCGACGAGATGCTGCACCGGAATGGGGTCAGCGAGGATTCTGGTGCTCGCTGGGTCGCCTGGAACTACTGCTCGCCTGTTGGCAACCAACGGCGGAAGCGAGCCACAGGCCCACAGCAGGGCGGCCCTGGTCTTGGGCTCACCAGCGGCAGCTCAGCCGCTGTCGTGGAACAACCAGGGGCCACCATGCAACTAACCGTTGTTCGTCCACGCATCCTGCCAACCGCCACCGCCCGCCCATCGCTCGGATGATATTCGTCGGTGTCGGCCGGCTCTGCTTACGACCCGCATGTCCGTTAATGCCGTGACAGCGGGGACTTGGCGGTGGCTGGGCAGACTGTTTTTTGCGTAGAAGTCAGCGCACGCCGACCGTTGCTTCGCGGCGCACGTCAGTCGGGTTCTCCTGGTTGTCCGGCCTGGTTCCCGAGCTCCGCTGGGAGTAGAAATCCCGCCATATGCACCGCGGGGTCACCCGAAGCAGTCCGAGAGGGTGCCAGAAGGATTTGGTGCTCGCGGCACACGGCCACTTGACAACGGCCGGCGCCGCACCGATTTCGCATCCCGACGCAATCCATCCCCAATTGCTCCCCCAAGCAGATCCGCGAGGGTGAGGGCCGCTCGCCTAGTAGCGCCTCGACCGAAAGCACAACCCCCGCCGCGCTGGACACTGACACCCTGTTGCTCTCCAGCACTGAGTTTCGTGGCGCGCACAATGCTCGTTGTCAGCTGCAGTGCAGGATGTTGTCACGGATAAGACCCGGCCCGTCCGCTCCGGCGCTGGTGTCGGGCCATTGCGGGCCCGTAACACGCAGCCACGTGACAACGGGGAACATGCGCCCCAGTAGGAGGAACGCACACGTGGGAAGCACGTGACCGAGAACGACGTCGAGCCGTCGTCGCCGAGCCCAACTCGACACCAGGGGAATGGGGAGGAGTGCTAGGAGGTCAGGAGTAGCGCCTGGCCTGCAAGGGATGTGCGATCGTCCCCTCTGCGGCCAGGAACGGGGAGCGAGGAGGAGGAGGAGGGGCCAGGGTGTCCGATCACCCCCTTTGCGGGCCAGCGTATATAATGCGCGATAGTGTACCCTGTACTCTATCGCTTAGATCGTCTGAAGAACTACCTTACTCCGTGCGAGGAGACGCTATCGACTCATCGGGCCCGACACGACCCGATTCGAACCTTCGACCACCGACCACGGCAAGGGACCGAGTTCACGGGCCCTTTCGGTTTCGATCTACCCCCCGCCCGCCGTACTTGCGGGCCCGACTATCCGTCTGTTCTGTTCCGGGCGGCGCGTTCTTAGGAGAAGTCCTTGCACGGCCCGACCCGCAGTCTGACAGAATCTAAGCGATCCCCCTACACCCGCAACAGAATGGACACTACCACCGTCATCGCACTCCCGGCGTGGGCTACGATAGTGGCTATCGTCATCGCCTCCCTTGCCTACCTATATGGACGCACTCTCGAAGCCCAACCCGTGGTCTTCAACCGCGTCCTCTACGGAAGAAAGGAGCCCGCCCTGAAGTGGGGCACCCCTAGGCGGGTCTCCTTGGACGAACACCATCGGCACATGGAACACGCTTGCCCGGCCCACGGTGCCGGGCCCGCCAGCAGCGCCGATGCCTCAATAACTCCCCGCCCCCCCCCGCACGGCCGAACCCCGATCCGGATCGTCTCGGACCGCCCGGGCCACCGGCACACTCGGCCTGATGAAATGGGACGCACCTCCCTCCGCACGAAGGCCCTGGGGGCCGTTCTTATCTCTCTCGTAATCTGCTCTACTTAATCTGTGGCGGGGCCTCTGTCCCCTAATAATAAATCTCTTTCTTCACCCATCACACTGGCACAACGGACGAGCGCAAGACAAATCGATCGATTACAGACAGCAGAAAAAATACAAAAAAGGGGAAAATACGCAGACAAAAACACGATACGGTCCGAACCACCACGGGGGCGCCCTACGGGAGAGGGCCGACTTGACAAGGCGCGCGAACGATGACAGCAAACCAGAGGGCGGGGATACCCGAACGCCGAGGCCCGAGCAGACGGGGAATCCCGGCTGATGTCGCGAAGAACGACCAGCGAGTCGCCGAAGCCTAATCCAGGTCCATCATGTCGAAGCTCAGGCCGTCCTGACGGCACACGTTCGCATACACCTCTCGTTCAGCGGCCCGACGCTCTAAACCCTCCGGCGTTTCCCAGAATCCCGACCCTCTCCTTCGGACCGGTGGATAGCCAGAAGAATGGCGCCCAGATAGCGGCACATGTCGGCGACGCCCCGAGGCGGTCAAGGACTCCAGCGAGTTCACCAACCGGAGGTCTGCGTCCAGGGAACGATCGACGACAACTCCGCGAGTGCGCGGGTCCGAGCATCCGGGAAGCCCCCGTCGGCCGAATGAACCGCCGACTGTTGCAGCAACAGCACGCCCAACGGCGACAAGCGCTGATCGGCGGGTACCGACAGGTCCCCATGCAACCGGCGAGACTCGGCAATGGCCCGATCCAAGTCCCATCCCCTCCCGAACCACAGGGAGACTCGAGGGAACGAAGGCACCTGGAAACCCATGGTGGGATAAGAAGGAGGGTGGGTCTTACCCGCAGGAACGGATGGCCGGGACGATGCCTCTCCTAATGAGCGATCCGCGACAGGGGAGGCCGGCCGGCGGAAAGTGGGGCGAGGCCTCGGCGGGGGCCGACTTGACGATGGTGGGGGAGACGGCGAGCGGGTGCGAACTCGTTTCGCGGGGGACGGGGAGGAGTCCCGAGAAGACGCTGACGAAAGGACGACCGGGCGGCGACGACGGCCCGAAGAAGGCCCGACCGTCGGGGTCGGGCTCCGCCCGAACCGATCCTCGTTTGATCGGGGCAAATAGGAGAACAAGAAGGATCGGTACGGGACCGATGCGGACAGCCCGACTAGATCAGCGAAGCGGGGATCGGGACGTAGCAGCGCAAACTCGCCATCCTCGACTTGACGCTCCCAAAACTCGAAGGAAAAATCGTGCAGATCCGCGGAGCGAGCCTTGTACGCATCTGCAAAAGACCGCCAACGCAGACAGGCACGATGGAGCGGGCTGCACGCGTCACAAGCCCGACGCACGGGACCAGGGAGTTTCTGGGGAGAACTATCTGGGACGCCCCCACACGGTGCACAAACGATCATGAGCGATGCAATACTGCAGCGAGGGGAAAGGGATCGGATCACTGTTCCCGGTTGACGAGGGGCTCCCCTCGAAAAGCGCCAGCTGTCCAGTAGATTCAAGACGAGGGGCCAAGGGGGTGCCGAAATCCCGTTGCAACGGGGCAGGCGACACGGCTGGGGAGAAGGAAGGGTCGAGGGCATCCGTAGCCGACTCGTGTTCAGAGGCGTCGATCCCCACCGAAGACAAACGACGAGGGCCGGCGATCACCTCCACATCCGAATCCGAACCCGAGTCGGAAGGTAGGAAAAGCAGGGTCGAAACCGGCGGGGCACCATCCCGTTCCACGTCAACCTCCATCGAAGACGAAGACCGCGCCCGAACCACCGGAGTAGGGGAACGCTTCATAACCGGGGCCGTCGACTCGGAACCCTCCGGATCACTCCCGGGGCTCGGAAATTGATCATCCAACCAGGCCGCCAACGGGAGGAAGCTGAACGAAACACCCGCTTCCGCCTCATCCAACGAGGGGCCGCCCGAGAAGGCAAACTCCTCCCGAGGATCAGGCAAGGAAACCACCCGGATGAAGGACGACCACCGGTCGGCATGAAGGAACGGGCGGCACAAGAGATGGAGGGAGAGGACCCAGTAGTCGGGCCAGCGTATCGGGCCGAGCTACGTTCTCTTCGGGAAACACGCGAAAAGCGGCCACGTGGGCTAGGACGAGGAATCGGTCTGAGACGAAGGAGGGAGGCCGACGGAAGCGGCGCAAGACAAGGCGTGAAGGATGAGGCACTGAACGGAGCCAGTCAGCCACGGCCGAAAGCGCACAGAGAAGGAGACATACCACCCAACGCCACAGACGGGGAAAAACGAATCACTGGGCGAAGCAGCCGGCAGCGAGGAGGTGCGCAAGGAGGCCACGGCCCAGTTGTCCAAACAAAGGGCGAACATCCTGAAGAGAGCCGTCCTCGCGACGCCAGACGAAGGAGGAGGGGAACACATCGAATAGAACACCGAAATAGAGGTGATGGGGCCCGAAGACAAGCGGCTGCCACAGACCGGCCTTCATTAGGCGGTCGGTCGCACTGCCACAAGATTCGGCGGGAAGACGACGGCCGGGGGGCGCTGGGGGGACTGGGAGAGCGGGAGCTCGATGTGAACGGACTACGGGGGCCAACAGAGGGAGCAGCTTGGAGGAATAGTCGTCGGCTTGAGACGGGGGCAAGTCCTCCAACAGGCGCAGGGGCTCGAACGACTCCCGGCACGACGGGTCTCGCCCTTGCGCGATGGGCCAGGAAGCAGGAAACTTCGACGAGAGACATAGAGGCGAAGCGGACGAACAGACGACCCGGCTCTGAGGATGGGGGAACCATCTGAGAGCTGAGAGGGGGCAACAACCCGGAGCGGTACAAGTTGGGGGACGACATAAAGAGGATTAGAAGGGGAAGCCCCGGCTTATATGGGGGAACGAACGCGTTCTATATCGAACTTCGACCAGGCGCGCAGCACAGCCTACTCGCAAGCAATACGAACAAAGGACGCGCAACTGAATTGAAAAAGACCTACGCTATACCGCACGTGACCGCGGTGAAACACTTGATGGACAGGAAGGATTGATCTGCGGACGCCACGAGGCGTCAGAAGCCGCGGGAGATTAAAATGCGCAGCCGAAGCTTAGCTTAAGCTTATGGGCTGGATGGAATTTGCGATTGGAAGGACGAGCTAGAGTCAAAATTAAACCCGAGAAACCGGGGCGACCGAGCCACGCCGACTCGAGACGAGTCGTTCCTAGGGAGGGGGTGATGTCACGGATAAGACCCGGCCCGTCCGCTCCGGCGCTGGTGTCGGGCCATTGCGGGCCCGTAACACGCAGCACGTGACGACGGGGAACATGCGCCCCAGTAGGAGGAACGCACACGTGGGAAGCACGTGACCGAGAACGACGGCGTCGAGCCGTCGCCGAGCCCAACTTCGACACCAGGGGAATGGGGAGGAGTGCTAGGAGGTCAGGAGTAGCGCCTGGCCCGCAAGGGATGTGCGATCGTCCCCTCTGCGGCCAGGAACGGGAGCGAGGAGGAGGAGGAGGGGCCAGGGTGTCCGATCACCCCCTTTGCGGGCCCGCGTATATAATGCGCGATAGTGTACCCTGTACTCTATCGCTTAGATCGTCTGAAGAACTACCTTACTCCGTGCGAGGAGACGCTATCGACTCATCGGGCCCGACACGACCCGATTCGAACCTTCGACCACCGACCACGGCAAGGGACCGAGTTCACGGGCCCTTTCGGTTTCGATCTACCCCGCCCGCCGTACTTGCGGGCCCGACTATCCGTCTGTTCTGTTCCGGGCGCGCGTTCTTAGGAGAAGTCCTTGCACGGCCCGACCCGCAGTCTGACAGATGTGCCCACCCGCGTCGGTGCCAATCTGCGTGTCCGTTAAGGGCCTAAGGCCGCGACAGCGGGGACTTGGCGGTGAGAGCTCATTTTCGCCCGCACGCACTGGCAGAGGAATGCTGCGCGGCGCTAGACGGCGAGCAGGAACTTGAACGAGCGAAGATGGGATGACGGGGCGCCGGAACGGGGCCGCGAGGAGAAGCTTTGCGATGGCGTAGGTCGTGTGCATGGCGTTGTCGATGCTGACGACTGTGGCGCTCGAGTCGATGGAGACAGAGCACAAGTCCCGCCGCCGCCCGCCCGTTGATACTAATAGGCTCGGCGGCTATAGTCCTCTGAATGAGCAGTTTGCGCCTCATGTCGGTACAGAGGTACCACCTTAACCCGCGCGTTAGCTCACAGCTGTAGACCTGACAGTTCCTGCACCAATGGCGTTCTTGTCTGTCCTGTAGTTGGCACGCCGACGCTGTGGTCGCAACCCCCGATTGCTATGTGAAAAACGGCGGGCCCGGGCCTATACTGTCGCGCATGGCAGGCTAAAGTTAGCGGTGGGAGCAGCACTTCTGCATCTTTGCGTAGAAGTCACGGGAACGTGACTTTCACGCAAAAACGGTGTTAGTGACAGCGTGGCTTACCTGCTGCCCGTTTGACGATGTAGCCTCCTGCCGCACCTTTGTGGTAAGTTTCTTTGTCTCTCAATGCTCATATCCGGCTGAAACATTTGTCAGCTTATTCTTCTCTTTCATGGACCACCAGCACTACTACAACGACGGGCGTTGCACAGTCCCGATGGGCTGATGCTCCCGACCCAAACCAACCCTCCAATCAACCTCCTCCGCACTCCCAACCCGCCAACGCGTACTATTCATCACATCCATTCGAGTACCAAGGCCACTCATCGCAGTACTCTGAGTACACGGATGACTATGCGACGAACAACTCCCAGCAATTCAACTACCAGCACAACACATCCTACGGCTACGACTCATCTCAGCCACTGTACGACAATGGCCACATTAACTTCCCGCCAAATGTAGCCGATGCCATGGGTTCCAACCCCGATCTGGCCAACTGGATGGCAAACTTGCGCCTCGCTCACCAGAACGAACTCGACCGCCAGTATCAGCAACAACAAGGACTTTTCCACCAGCAGCAACAACAAGCTGAACAACTTTTCCAACAAATGAACCGGGAGTACATGCAGATGCAGGCCCAACGCGATGCAGCGTTCGCAGCTGTCAATGCCCAGGCACAGGCGCAAGCACAAGCGCAAGCACAGACACAGGCTTCTCCGTATGTAGTGCTGCATATTATCTTGCAAACTCTGACTGTTTTCTACTAGCTCCAGTGTACCAAAGGCCCCGGACATGTCATCGAGCAACACAACATCGTCGAGCCAAGCCAAGAAGAAGAAGAAATCAAAGGCCAAGGGGGCTCCACCGTGCGTACTATTTACCACTCAACAATCTCCTCCTCCTCAATGTCATCCTAGTGCTTCGACTCAACCACAAGCTGGTTCAAAGTCCTCAGAACCATCTTCGGCTGCAGCACCAGCTCCAGCTCCACCTCCGAAATCTTCGCACCAATCTACAATGGGAGCAACCTCATCTCATCCTTCCCAGTCTACAACGGGCTCTAGTACAGCTTCAGCAAAGCCCACTTCAAAGCCTAAACGTGTTCGCAAACCAGCAGAGCATCAAATTCTGAAGAAAGAGCTCGACAAGGAAACCGACCCATTCAAGGTATGGAATATGCTTCATCATATGCTTTCACTGAAACAATGAAGCGAGCCCTATATCTCCATATACGTTTCCTTTGGGGAAATTTGGAATCGACCTCTGCACCGGCTTCTGCGTCACCAGAAACTGTCGAAACCTTTAATCGTCGCTTTCGAGGATATTCTGTTAAGGATATGTCACGAATTGGTATGCACGGTGCCAAGAATTTCGTTGAGCCTGCTGATGTACGGGTGTGTATCCCATTTTATGCATTGATTGTAGCTGACAATCTTAGCTGGGAATTCTACCAGATCCTCAAAAAGTTCTCACAGCTTGGTGACACACCCAAGCTTGCCATCTGCGGTAACCTAGCACGTTTCGGCATTATCCAATGGGCCCCTGACTTTGAACAACCGGCTGACTCCTTGTACAACGCAACGATGCGTGTTGCTGCCATCGACACCTTGCGGCTCATGATCGCCAGTACTGCATACGACTTTCTCGACATCGGCGACACCTCAGCTATCAATGCGATCGAATTCATGAACAACTTATTCAACCACTTCGTCTTCCACTATATGCGCGAGAAGTGGGCCAAAGAAATACGAAATCCCGGTGCAAATAATGTCGAGGCTGATCGGAATACAGCATCTCATGCCCGTAACCGAGTATGGTTTCCATTTATCCTTATATTTCTTTTCTCACCTTTGCTCTCAGCGCTGTGAACGTCGAGTCAACTATGTTGAAGCTCCAGACTCCTGTGTCCCCGAAGGTGTCCAGATGCTATTTGAACCCAAGGCAACATCTGATGACGAATCTGGGCCCCGTGCCCTTCGCCGACCTGAACGGTCTATCGATGCTGACAATATCATACACGCAGTCGACGACCTAATCATCACAACCTTGGCAATGAATAACCAAACACAGGCAGCCAATAAATTGAGGCGTCGTGTTGTTCCTGAGCTATCAAAACGGGGTCCCTCTCGTTTTGCAACGGTCAGTTTTCCTGATTTCCTGCATTTTTTGCTAACAAAAGTATAGTTGCCAAAGAATATGCCCATTCAATACTACGACCCTACAGAATTCAACCGACTTCCACCTGGCATTCGTGCCAAGATCGCACCCAAACGGATTGTCGCTTTTCAGCCCGGCTCTGTGGACTTCTCAAAGCGGAGTGATACTGGCTCAATGACTATTGCAGAACTCACCCGCAAGTATGGCCCTACCGTGTTTGCCCAGTATGATGTTGTCGATGTTGGCCCATCATCTGGCGCGACACCTTCCAACGCAACACCCCCCAACGCGACACCTTCTAACGCAGCACCTTCCGATGCAGCGCCAGCAGCCACTGCAGCATCTGCACCTCCACCAGCCGAAACCACTTTAAGTGATGATGAGGGCGAGAGCGTGGGTAGTGATGATACCGAGGGTGGTGTCGAAGAGGAGGAGTCGGATGCTGGAAGTATCCAAGAATTTATCAGCGATGATGAAGATGAGGCGGGAAGTTCCGGGTATTCCGACGATGCAGAGGGAGAATTTGATAGTGAAGAGGTATAATTGATCGCGCTTTGTGTATTTTTGTCCGAATCTACAAGAACATGTATATTGCAGTATGCTAATAGACATAAAATATGTATTCAAAGCGCAGTGCAACAAGGGACACGCGAGGGATGGTGGCAACTTTTTGCCAAGGGAAATAACTTTGCCCGCCGTGGGAAGGCGTCGGAAGTTGGAACAACAAGGGGGTGCCCTATTCAGGAAGCACTAGAATTCACCGAAAGACATTGTGCTGGAAGCTTAAAGGTTCGTTCACGAATGTGACGGTTGTGACACCCATCAATATTAAGTATCATGCCCGTCCCCCACCACGGCACGCGTTCGTTTCCTCTTGGACCACAAGAAGTGAATCATCGTCGTCCACTGAATTTCGGCTTACACCGCGTCAGACATACAAGGCTGTCAAAGAACTCGATGCCTCAGGCTTTCAACTACCGGCACATTTCGACCGTGCTGGCCGTGTGGCTGACGTTCGTCTGGGTTGGCCTCTCGGCGAAGAGCAAGCGGAGAAAATCGTTGAATGGGCTGAAGAAAATGACTGGCAAAGTCTCGGTGTGGATGGCAAGGTGGACATATCGACCACTGTGCATTCTGTCGGGGGCCAGTTTGCACGCTCAGTGGGCTTTGTTGGCGGTGTGAAAGCTGTCTATGAACTGGGGAAACCCGGCTCCTACAAACCGGCAACCATACTTTGGGTGGACAAAAACTCGACAACGCCGGAAGACCGCTACACAGAGGAGCAGTGCCTGAAGATCGCGAAAAGACTTGGGTTTGAAGGGCTTCCTAAGTGGTATCTAGCCTTGAGCTGATCAGTGCGTTTCCCACTCTGCTCCTCTGCTACCCGTTGATAAGATAATAATATAGAGCCTGGCCGACTGTTTGAGCTGTACCTGTGGTGTTATCGCATTGCTATCCTGTTTTGTCTGTCCACTATCCTGCAATATAATTACTCTCAATTTGCACTGACGGTTTCTGCACTTTGCCACTCGTCAACTGGGCGTCACGCGACAAGTGACATGACGCGTCAAGGAACTTCAAGGAATCAGGATGTTCTTTTCTGTTCTTCCCTCTTGATTTGCCTCCGACAGTAGAGAACACAAACTCCCGACGTAAACTCGCCAAGCCCCTAAATCCTTGACTTGCTGCGCTTTGGGCTACGATACTTATTGTCTGATCTAGTTGGCTTCAAGTTTTCAAAGTCGCAAGTTTACTTCGGACTCAGGCTTTCGTTCGCAAATTCGTGACTGCATCTTGGGATTACTTTACACTCAAGACGTCTGCGTATTTCGCGGCTTGTTCCGTAGCGGGAATCATGACGAGGACGAGAAACAACTAAACATAAATCCAGTCGCTGGCTGGTGGTTTGTGGATGTCATATCTTGTGCTGGACCAGATGTCGATGAAAAAGGCAACTATGCCGATCCCGCGCAGCTCGACCTCATGCGCGAGAAGACCGTGCTGCGGTAATCCAGGGGTGCAGGCGACTCGTCTTGGGCGCCGGTGCGCTCGGGAATCCACCACGAGAGGTCGCAAGGCTATTCAGACGGGTCTTGCTTGGACGAGTGGGCAGAGGGGGAGAGTTTGCTGATTATTTTGACGAGATTGTTTTCGCCATCATGGGAGGGAGAATGGAAACGCTGACTGCGTTTCAAGAAGTTTTCAGTCTTTCGTGAGTGGTTCATATGGTAATTGGAGCAAGTATTCATCGAATTGCAGAAACTGATTCCGAGTCAGCCGTTTTTGATGCTGACGTGTTGACACATCTATTCTCTACGTGAAGCTCGCAGTACGGTTAATAGCACTGTCCTCTCTGACTTACTGCTTCGGTCAAACGACCATCTTGACGGATATCTTAGTATTGGCGTTGGGAGGCGGGAGCTTCTATGGCCTCAACCGAACCACAGGAGATGTATTTTGGTCCACGCCAATGAAGTCAAACATTCCCGGAACTCTGGCCCAATCGGAAGACGCGCAACCAGGAGAGCTGGCGTACATCGTTGACCCTCGAAGTGGAGATATTTATACTCGGACCCACGGAGCAACCGCATCTCAGCGCTTTCCTTTCTCCGTCCCTGAGCTGGTCGACATATCGCCTTTCATCGCTCAAGACGAAAAGAATTTGATTTGCAGTGGGAGGAAGCGGACATTTCTTCTTGTGGTGGATATCCGCACCGGAGTGGTTGAAGCGAATGCGTGTAATGGTTCTTCACCACTGGAGGATACCAAAGTCGTCTTGCAGCAAACGGGTGAGTACTTTCGGTATGGACACCAACCGACACTCACATATTAGACTATGATCTTGCTATCCACACCTTTTCGACTTGCTCTCTACAAGTACAACGACTTGGTCACACAATGTATAGCCCTGAATTTAAAACTGCTAATGCATCGGACGACGACACAGATGAGGTGATACGTATTGAAAGTCTGCCGGATGGTGCAGTGTTCGGGACCAAAAACGAGGCTTCTCTCTGGAGGACAGAATTCGGAAGCACAGCGTACGCATTTGCGGTTTTGTGGATTTGGTTCGTTGTTGATGGAATTCACAGGGTGGGGATTTTTGAAGTCTTGAAGACGCCGAATGGGGTGCTACTTGCCCGCTCTCAAGCGGGATACACTGATGTAAACCGTGCGGAGGCTGGTGATAAATAGCGGATTTCACTTGCTATCAATTGCTGGAGGAAGAAAACACTGACGTGTTCGGACACGATAGTCTTCATTGAAAGACCGAACAAGTCCCGAATCAAAGATGGGTTGTACTTGGGGCTGCCTATCAGTCTCGATGATTCTAGACGGTTTAAACCATGTCGCGGTAGGCCATACCAGTGCGAATGAGTTTGAGTACTTGGATAGGCATCATTTGGCGCTGATTGAAAACTTGAAGAATTGGTTGGTCCGAGCTTATGCTTAGCTGTCCAGACAGAGCTGCAGCGCTGGAAATGTGGAGGTTGACTGGAAGGCAACAGCGCCATGAAAGTTCTGATCAAGATTTTATTTACCTCTTTTGATTTCTGTCCTCCATCACCCATTTCGCTGCAGTCTATTTGCGCTGCTCCTACCATCCCAGGCTTGGCTTAATCGCCTCTTCCAGCTATCTGGAATGCCACAATGCCGACACTACTATCCCTCTTCCCGCTTTTATTCACACTCATCTTCGCATGTTGGGCGGAGGTCATAAACATCGGGGCTGCGGGTCGGTCTGGAGACGTTAAAGCCCTCTCACCCAGCTTCACCCCTCCAGTTGAAGCACCGGCCAGCGATCCTTTGGCCGAGTCCGACCTCCTCGACATCGTCCTCGTTGCTTCCGTCGATGGGAAGTTTCATGCCCTCAACCGCACCACTGGCCATTCTTTATGGTCAATGCCCTCATTTGCAACGACGGGCAGTGTCCCCCAGGCATCAACAATGGCCCCGTTGGTCCGCACGAGTCATCCCGACTACGACCCAGACCTCACGGACGACAGCATTTACCAGGAGACATACATTATTGAGCCCCAGTCGGGCGACATCTACGTTATGGCCACCCCCACGAGCTCCCTCCAGCGCTTCCCGCTCTCCATGTCCGAGCTGGTTGACCTGTCCCCGTTTAGCTTTGCGTCGCCCGACGACCACAGGGTCTTCGTGGGGAAGAAGGAGACATCCTTACTCGTGGTCGAGCTCGAGACGGGGAAAGTGAAGGCCACGATTAACTCGGAGTGTCCATGGGACCCGTTCGAGGACTTGCATAACGACGACGAGCTGGATTTAGATGAATTGGATGGGACAAAACCGCCGATGGAAAAGCCCACGGAAGTATATATTGGGCGCATTGGTGAGTTTCAACTTCTCATTTGTGCTATTTGCTTCAATATACCATAGATTATCATGTTTCTATCCATACGCGGCCGACTAGCAAGCATCGACCACCAGTGCAGAATTTGTCTTTCTCTACTTACGGGCCCAACAACCAAGACAACCTTCTTCAAGCGGCCTATCGAACAACTAAAGACGATGCTTACGTCCAAAGTCTTCCCAGCGGAGTAATCATCTCATTCAAGGCACGGGAGTCGAATTCCTTGCTGTGGATGAGCAAATTCGACAATCCAGTGTACGTTCCTGACCAGGTTCCGTGAGAGTAATTTTAATATTCTCTAGTGTTGCAATCTTCGATGTCCTTCGAACTCCTGCCCAGCGAGGGCCAAATACATTTGTTCTACTCCAGCCGCCGCCACAAATGTCTGCCATTTTACCGCAGCTTAAACAAGTCACCCACATCGACCAATTGCCCCATCTCAAGTCTGCCTACATCGGCTTGGTCACAGAGACAGGCAGCCTCTTTGCTATGAGCCCAGAGCGTTTTCCGTTGGTCATGTTTTCTGATAGCGCACGTGGTCAGAAACGCGTTCCTCAAATCGAGCCGGCGCATCCTTTTGACCCAAGAGAGCTACCAACGGAACTGGACAAAGTTACAGAAGCGCGCAAACAGCGAGAACGGGAAGATGCGTTGCGAAAATTGGATGACTCCGACGACCGCTGCATCGAGAGTTCTGCGTTATACTCGGACAGACGTTGTTTGGTGGGGATACGGGCTCTGGAAGGTGGCGATGGTGATGGCCCCGAAATGCGCTTGAAGCGGCTCATAGAAGGTGTGCCCGGGGTGGATTGGCAGTCAGAAGAGAAGCAATCCCACCAGGGCTTTGAGAATACCGTCGAGGGCACTGCGAATACTTCTAACTCAAGCAACCAATCTAGCACCAATGCAGTCGGCGCGATTCCGAATCGCGAAGTCATGGACGATGCGCTGCTGTGGAAGGGGATTACGCTCGGCTTGGTGATCGCCATTGCAACGATGAGTCTGTGGTTTGGCGTTGGCAGAATCCGGCGGCAATCGTTGATTAGGACGGCATCCATCCAAGAGGAAGAAGAACAGCATCTTATTGCGACAATGGAGACCGAGGAGAAGCTTCTCCGCCCAGCGACACCATTACCTACTCAACTACAACATATGACCCCGCCACCCTCGCCACAAGTTTTGACCGCTAAAAAGCTGCCGCCACTTCCCATTGACGCTAACAACGACGATGGAGACGACAGCGAGCGCGATGGCGAGGATAACGAACCTGGAGATGTACCACCGACCCCGGGCACGAAGCGTAAATCACGACGAGGGAACCGAGGCAAAGGGAAGAAAAATAAGAATGCAAACGGCATTTCTGCAGCAAATGGAACCGATATCAACCCAAAGACATCCCCACAACTTGGGGAGGAGAATGTGTTGCTGCCCAACGGAAATGGCGACTTGCCAACACCTGTCGGCCTTTCATTTACCACGACTTCATCTCCGTCGCTGCCGGTTGTAGAACCTTCATTAGTGGTTTCGGATACTGTCCTTGGTTTGTGGAAAAGCACGCTTATTTGCAAAACGACTGAAAAGTTATGACAGGATATGGCTCTCATGGCACCGTTGTCTACCGAGGGTCTCTCCAAGGACGAGCTGTTGCCGTCAAACGCCTTCTGCAAGATTTTGTCACCCTTGCGTCGCGCGAAGTCAGCATTCTACAGGAGTCCGACGACCACCCGAATGTCATCCGATATTACTACCAAGAGGCGCATTCGAACTTCTTGTACATTGCATTGGAGTTGTGTCCCGCATCGTTAGCGGACCTGGTTGAGACCCCCGATAGGGATGCCTGGCGAGACATCGCCATTGCCTTCGAGCCCAAGCGCGCGCTTCGACAAATAACCAGTGGCTTGAAGCATCTCCACGGGTTAAAGCTCGTGCATCGGGACATCAAACCACAAAATATTCTTGTCTCTGCTGGTACTGGACGGGGCGGCACCAAGGCCTATCGGATGCTCATATCCGACTTTGGTCTGTGTAAGAAATTAGACGTGGACCAGACGAGCTTTTTGCCCACAAATCACGGGACGATGGCGGCGGGGACGGTTGGGTGGAGGGCGCCGGAGATTCTGCGCGGAGATGTGAAGCTGGATGAGTTTGGGACCTCGACAGACGATTCGTCTGTTTCGTCTCAGGGCACTATCGGTTCTAATGGGTCCAACGCGACAACGGGGAAGCCGACACGGCTGACCAAGTCTGTCGACATTTTTGCGCTGGGATGTTTATTCTTTTATACTCTGACGAACGGCGGTCATCCATATGGCGACCGTTTCGAGCGCGAGGCGAACATCATGAAGGGGACCAAAAATCTTTCTGGGCTGGAGCGATTCGGGGAAGAGGGCGAGGAAGCTGTTGATCTAATAGGATCCATGCTACATCCTGAAGCGAGCGAGCGGTTTGTCCTTCCTTTTAATTTCAGGATTTGAAATGCTAATGGTACTTCAGACCCGATACGACGACAATATTGCTGCATCCTTTCTTCTGGGACCCAGCGAGGAGACTGACCTTCCTCCAAGATGCTTCAGACCGCTTCGAGATCATGTGTCGCGACCCGAAAGACTCGCATCTGCTTATCCTCGAACGTGGCGCGTTGGGTATTGTAGGTAATGACTGGCAATCCCGACTCGACCGACTCTTCCTTGAAAACTTGGGTAAATTCCGCAAATATGATGGTCGGTCGGTGCAAGATCTCTTACGGGCACTAAGGAACAAAGTAACTCCCTTTTGTTTTCTCGTATTCACTGGTAATTGACCGCCATTCGCCAGAAACACCACTACCAGGATCTGCCAGACAACGTGAAGCGGCATCTAGGGCCCATGCCGGAGGGGTTCCTGGCGTACTTCACCCGCCGCTTCCCGCGCCTGTTCCTGCACGTGCACGCGGTCATCGGGAACACCACGCTCCGCACCGAGTCGATGTTTAGGTCGTATTTCGACCTGAGCGATTCGTGACACGTGATTCGTGGTCTTGCAGCGCTTGTCGTCGTCGTTTTATTGTGTTGTTTATTCGCATGTGTACGCTCACCCCAATGTAAACCAGCCAGCATCTCTGAGGATCTCGTTACTTACTTTAGATATAGTATTTTTGTGTTGTATTAGTGTCTCTGGCTTTGTCTGCTTTCTCAATCACCATCCAACTAGTCAGATAAATTTAAAGGAACCCCATGGCTCGGCATGGTAATCCAGAGTAATCAGAGACTACATACGCTGACTTGCACGTCGTTAGAAATTGGGAGAAGAAGACGGAAGCGAGGACGCACTCAACGAAATCCAAGCTCAGATACTTGGGCGGTCCTTTGAATTCCAACCTGTCTGCGATCTTTTGGCACTGCTGCTCCGTATATCGGTCTTCGGGAATCGTCGAGTTGGTATCAATCCAAAACAGGGGGAGGGGTGTGTAAGAGTCCGGCTCCTCCAAAGCGTGGACGGCTTTCACGCCACCGACAATCCCCAACGTGTGAGCAAATTGTTCTCCGGCGTACTCCCAGCGGGATCAATAGCACCATCAACGCCTACTATTTTGTGTTGGTGTTTGGCGGCCCACTTTACAATTTTATTTTGCTGCTTTTCGCCGAGCGGCCAGCCCAAGCGAATGTCAGCGACGAGACCATCTCGGTCAAAATGTGCGGGTAGTTTGGGAGATTGGGATAGTTCTTTGACGGCTGTGTAAATCTATAACATGTGGGCTTGACTTTGATTAAACAGGGCACAAACCTCGACCTGTGCGAGGGGGAATGACCGCGTGCCTTTTGGTTCGTCCTCCGAGTTCATGCGTGACTGTAACGATTGTCACTGCTAGTTCTGCTGCCCGCGGGCCGAACCATGTCTTTGTTCTGCCACCTGTATTTGGTGCAATGAGCGTTGAGGCGAGGGTCAAGCAGTGTAACCTTGCCTCTCTTGACATGAGGTCGCACTGTTGAGTTGACATGCCAGTGATGCACGTGACGTACGCTTTTCTTGCCTCGACATGACCTCGTTGTCCGTGTTTTTTCGTTCCCCCTTCACGTTTTCAAATGTCCCCGCGCCTTCTAAACAGTACGCCCCAAGTCTTCACTGCAGAACTCAAAGAATCCATGTCAGACACAGACTCAGAGGCAGAGGACTACCGCCATGAGGTCAGGACTACTGATCCAAGGGCACCCGTCTCCAAGCTGACGCGCTGCGTAAGCTTTGTGCAGGTCTCCGAATATTAGAGCAAGCTGGTTTCGAGCTTCCCGCACGAGTGTCCCTGCCTTCCGGCCGAAAGCAGGACCTGAGGCTCGGCTGGGTGCTGGGTGAGAAGCAGGAGGCCATGATTGTGGAGTGGGCCACCAAGAACCACTGCGTATTGCGGGACAACGACGAGAACATCGACCGGTTCCGCACCGTGTATTTCTCTGGCGATCGCTATGCACGCTCGCTGGCCATCGAGGGCGGCGTTGCAAATGTTTATACGCCGCAAGGCGCGGAATCCTTGTTCTGGGTCGACACCAACTCGGTTATCCCGGAGGACCGCTACACGGCGCGCGAGTGCAAGCAGATCGCAAAGCTGCTCGGCTTCGAGGGGTTGCCGAAATGGTATCCGACGATGGCATATATCGAGTGCGCCGTCTTTTATGTCGTACACGTCGTCGATTTAACCAAACTTGAAGCGGTTAACGTCTTTTGTATCGACCGCTACTATCACATTACTGTCTCTTTTACTGTCTATAGCGATTACATATTTTGCCTCTACTTCCAAGAATTCTGCCGTCACGATAACGTGACGTGTGACTCACGCGTCCAACCAACCAGGGCCAATGATTCAAGGTAGGGCCGACGAGCGGCGTAGCACAAACTGATTGAAAGTAAATAAAAAGTGTTCTTTCTTTCATCATTGTAGTAGCAATTGAGTCCAAGATAGCAAATGTGGGTGTTTCCAGATTCTACATTATCCTCACAAGAGCTTAAGCTTGATTTTTAACTCAGAGTAATATTTCTTCAAAGTATTGAATCACACCAGGGCTTCTGCTAAAGATTGTTCCCAAAGTAGAACATAATTCTAATGTTTAACAGCTCTAATTGATCATCAAGAAAAGAACACTTAATCTGGTCAAGGAGAAATCAAGTTCTGAAAAAAAGAAAGAAAGTGTGAGTGATATGCCCTGATCTAACACGGTCGGCGGTCGCCAGCGGTCGTCGTCGCCTGTCGTCGGCGACTGTCGATGGCTGGTGACGGCTGGTGACGGTATGTCACGGTTGGCGACCTTCCATAACCAACCTGTCTTATGTACCAACACAATCATGACCAGTCTGCTGCAGTCGCTGACCTTCAATGACCTTTGCTGACCCTTGCTGACCTTCGGTGACCTTGCAGCCCACAGAAACAACCTCTTCTTGAAATCTCAGTATACTTTGCAGTCAACAGCAGTCGCCGACTTCCTCTGATGCTTGCGGCAAAACCAGATAGGCCGATCTTTCAAGACGGTCACCAACTTGGCCTGACTGCCCCCGACTTTCAATCTCCTGAGGTGTTTGAAATTCCACAACAGTGTGATTTTCACACCCTCTTGGTTGACGACGACCACATCGCTGACCATGGCTGACTCCTCTTCCAAACCCGCCATTGAACGGTTTGCCGGCACACCTGATGACTTCAAAAAGGGAGAGCTACAAGCAAAAATCTTGCGTTGGGCCTCTCGACCAAGAATGAGGCCGGGAAAGATTTGAAAGTTAAGGAGCTTCGACAGGAGCTTCGAAAGCACCTTGCTGCAAATGAGGCCCAACTCAAGGTGGATCCGCGCTTTTCCGGATTATACAACACGGCCAGTACAGGCAAAACCGGAATGAAGAGTACTCATAAAGCCATATTGGATGCGACTGAGGCCCTCAAGAAGAACAGTGTGCTTACCGGGTATGTGTCATACATGGAATGTTCTAACTCAATGTTCATTGCGACAACCTCAGAGTTAATAAAACACTGCAAGACCAGAAGATTCCGCTTGATCCCCCAGGACAAACAATGCGGCTCAAGACAACGACAAGTGGATCAAGCAAGAAAAAAAAACTGTTTCTTCCCAATGATGATGAGAAGTCGGAGTCGTCATCTTTGACTGAGCCGGGAGGAGACAATACAGAGGGAGAGGGAGGGGAGGGAGAGAATAGATTGGAGCAGGACTCGGAGCCTGATCTCCAAGGCAAAGATGGTACCAGTAAGCCGGCAATTCTATCCACGATTTACCAAAAATCTAATCGATTTCAGTTCTCCTCAACCTACATAAGTACCGGGATGAAAAGTCAGAGCCATACCAAGTTCCCGTCCAAGTTTCTATCCAAACGTCTCAATCAATGGACGGAACATCTATCTTCAAGGCATCTCTGGCAGAAGTAATTCCACATGTCGCAAACGGTGCATCACCCTTGAAAGGTCGGTAATTCTTTCTCTTAATCAACGATATTGATATCATTCAAGCAGACCGAACCGCCCGATTGTATCGTCCGGCAATGGGAGCAGCCTCCGAGCAGGTGTTGGTGGTACGATGGAGATCGGTGATGTCAACAATTTTCTGGGTCCTACCAAACCAAGCTACGCTCTGGCAGCAGCTGACACAGTCCCTCTACAAACAACTGAGGACGGAATGTATACAATGAAGTTATGGTACAAGCCTGTACGATTTCCCCCCCTTTATTGGTGCTGATGCTGACGTTAAATTTGCATAGACAATTGTCGAGCAGCAAGCAGTGGTCCAAACCATAGGAGTACTACCACCACCTCTACCCCAGCCGATTACTGCTTCACCAACTACCTCATTGAAGCTCCAAATTCAACCACTCCATACTCGTATCACTGAAAAGACGACTCGATCTACGCTTCTCATGCTATTGATCGGAAAAACAGCACCGACTCGGATGGGCTCTGACTTGGTCAAGAATAAGACTGGAGAGCAGCTTATGAAGATGGGGAAAGAGGTCGCTGATTATATTGAGAACTATATGGTATTTTCTATCTCAGATGACCTTGCCGATACGCAAGGCTTTGTCATTCCACATGGTTTGTTTCTCTCTCAAGTTTTTTTTGGATATAACTAAGAAACATAATTAGACTGGGCGCCGACCGACGAAATTAGGGAGTTACTCGACAACCACTTTCCTGCCTGGCAAAGCTTCACAGGCAGCTCCTTCACATTGCAGGATGCGATCGAGGCTGGCGGCTGGGGAGCAATGGTGGGGAAAGGTGCAAGACTGGCTTACCTTCGAGCATCCAAGCTGAACGGCCCGATTGGTGACTGGGTTCGAGATGGGGCAACGAAGGCTTCGAAAGGTGGAGATAAGTGGGCTGTGTTTGCCAGTGGAGAGTTGGGGAGACAGGTGCAAATTCTCTGGCTTGAGCAGAATGCTTCGGATCCCAGTGATGAGCTTAGAAATGGAGCACATCTAAAAACTGATAAAAGGGGCTAAATAATTTATTTTAATGCTCCAAATACTTGAGAACATTCCATAATTTCCAGAAGGCTAATTCTATTATTATATTCGTCTAGGCATGTCTAGAGACCTAGAAACATCTAGAAAGGCCAGGAACATCAGTTCTGGACCGCTCTAGTAGCACAGCCACAGAACTCCGGCCTAGGTCTGAGCCAGAACAAGGGTAATCTGTGAGAATGAATTCTAAATTGTGGGTGTAGAACATCCTAATATAGAAGTTTGATTTGGTAGAATATTCTAGAATGCACAGCCACAATGACTCCAACTGAGTCATACTGACTCCAAATGAGTCAGAATGCTTCTTTGTCACATCATTGGTTTAATTGTCACATCATTAGTTATTTTTCTAAACAGTATATAAGGAGCTCAATTGTAGTAGATAGAATAATAGTGAGCACCCCAGGAGACCACTAGTTGTGACACCACCACTGTCACATTAGTTAGTTTTGCTGTGGTATCAAATTGATCTTCCCAGAGGATTACTGAGGGTGACACCACAACTGTCACAACCGGTAGTTTTGCTGAGGATTCCAACTGTTAGTAAACTCTGAGTGATCCTGTGTATAGTAAGACACAGATATAGTGAACTTGTGCATAGTAAGGCACATCCAGTGAATTTGTGTATAGTAAGACACAACCATAGTAAACCCTGTGCATAGTAAGGCACAACCATAGTAAGCCCCAAGTAGATTGGCTATAGTAACAGTCAATTTACTTACCTGGTAGTTGAGTATTGGTACTCTTCTGCTAAAATCCTCAACAAACTTCAAACCTTTTGTTGTTCTTTGTTCATCCTTGAAAGTTCTCTTTAATTACAACACTCAACCTTTAAGTTCCACCAGTAGCACATCTGAATCAGTTAGTCGTTTCCTGCGGCTCGAACCCCGAACACAAACACATACATATTTTGGATTTGATTTAGTTGGTTAGATTTGATATTTAGCTACCTAGCTCATTTCCTCCGTGTATTATCTGGAGCCCACCGAGGGGTTCATTTAGATATTTACTGGAAACTTAATATTTTCTTGTTGTATTCAATTGAAACTTTCTAACTTCTGAGTGTCTGCTCAGAAGTGACAGTATACCACGGCTCAGTCAAGCACTGGTGAGCCATCAACACCCCGTGTAACAAGATCAAACAATACACAACTTCTCGGAGAGCTTTCTATTACTCCAAATCGCAGGCGTCCTAGGGGTAAAAGGAACAAAGGAAAGAATAAGGCTTCAACACCTGCAGAAGTAGCTCGTGAACAAGGTCAAGCTCAAACAGAAGAAAGAGCTAGTGCTTGGGCAACAGTTGCATCAGCTTTATCTTCAAGACAGTTGGGACAGCGTCCACCTGAAACACCTCAAACTCAAGAAGTTGATCTTGAACTAGTTGAGGAGGATACTGATCCAGAAGTTATTCCAGGAACACCAGGAAATATAACTAGTGATTCCCCTAGTATATTTTTCAGTGCTCCTAAGATTCAAAGATCATACTCTGCATCTTTTCTCCCTAGGTTTCAAGGTCTTGATTCAATACCTTTTCCATATTTAGGTTCATCTATTGGTTCATCATCTTCAGAGGATCCAAAACCTGAGCCTCAAACCAAGTCTGAACCACAGAGTCCAGTTATTTCTATATTTCAAGTACCACCTCCACCTCCACCTCCACCACCTCCACCACCACCTCCTCTAGTACCACCAAAGATGTCTGCAGCAGCAGCATTTAAGATTCCTGAAAATTGGGATAAAAATGCACCCAGTTTTACTACAGAAGATCCTGATGATTTGCAAGAATACATTGACCAAATCAAAAGAATCATTGATAAGGGTGCAATTCCTGCAAATGAACAAAAAGGGATATTGACTCGATATTTGCCTCAGAAGAGACGTGCTATTTGGCAAAGACTGTCAACATTTAAGGACACCACCAAGAGCTTTAATGAATTTGTTGAAGAAGTCAAGTCTTGTTATCCTGAGCTTGAAGAAATCAGACTAGGTAAATTGTCTGAATTGGAAAAGCTCTGCTCTTCAAACCAAGGCATATCAGTTGCTGAAGAAGGAAAACTCAAAAGATTTGGTCTTGAATTTCTGGATCTTGCAGAAAAGTTAATGACAGCTCCAGCCATTCTACTGAACAAGGATGCCTGTGTCAAGTACTTAAGTACACTTGAAGCCTCATTTGCAATGAACTTACAAATGAGTATCAGTACCAAGAATTTACTCAAAGGAGAGTTTCAAGCCACAGCAGCCAGACCAGGTGCAGCAGCTGCACTTGATCCTAGAAAGGAAGATCCCATTTTACTCCAAGACTTGGTCAAGATGGCAGAAAAATTGGCTTCAACAGGAGGAGTCAATGCTACTTTTGGACTGTTGACATCAAGATCAATACAAATCCAGAGGCCATCTTCAACAGCTCTTGTACAGTTAAATTCTTCCACAAATGCACAAGTTGAAGTTTTAGAAGAAGAGATTAATCATGTAAAAGACATGTTGACTTCAATACAGAAGAAGCAAGATTCTAATAATGAGTCAATTATGAAGGCTATTCAAGAAGTTTCCAAAAGTAAAATGAGAGATCCACCACCTCATCAAGATAGAGAGAAGGATAATAATTCCTCTGGTAATACTAGGAATAGATATCGTTCTACTGAAAATTGGAGAGATGCCCGTCAAGGAGGATGTTTCTACTGTGACCAACAAGGGCATTTGCAAGGAAGTTGTCCTATACGTAGAGAACATATCAGCAAAGGCTGGATTAAAGTAGAAATGGGTAGAACTGTTATGATGAATGGATCACCCTTACCTACTGGTGATGCACCAAGGGCACAATTAGTAGAAAGGTATTGGAACAGAAAGAATGGCCAGGCCTATATACAAGTTGAAGATGAATCTGATGAGAATGAGGGAATTTCTGAAATGGAACTCATAAGAGATGAAGCTCAGAGTGAATTAGTACAAATTCGTCAGTATAAATATGAGCTTCAAAAGAGATCTTCAGTACCAACTCCAGAGTTACATACCATGATGGTTCAACCTACTGAAAATAATGTAACTGCTGTTGTACAAGCAGTTCTAGCTGCATTAAATGTGCAGAAGGGCCATGAACAATTTGTGACCACTAGAGGAGGTAAGCAAACCTCAGAGTCCAACTTGGATTTTTAAAGAACTCAAGGATGGAGGCCAAACAGTCTTTAAAGCCTCCTGAGAGAAAATCTACATCAGACTCATCAGAAAATTGGAGAAAGCAACAGAAAAATAGAAAAGATACTAATGAAAAACCAGAAGCAGAACTAGGGAACTCTGAAAGGAAAAGAGTTCATAGCTCAAATACTTCTGAGGGAATTTCAAAAGAAACCAGTGTGGAATTACCTTATAAACTTGTAAAGCCTTTGAATGAGGTTACTCAAGAATCAAGTTTTGAAAAAGAAGAGCAACCTTTCAAACAATTTGAAGTCAATCCTGATGAAAAGCTCTACAGGATAAGGGCTCCAATCCAAAGAGAAGGCCTTGCAAATGAGGTAATGGACAGGATTCATGAGACCACCATTCCATTAACATTGGGAGAAGTATTAGGAATTTCCCCAGAATTAAGAGAGCTTGAAAAGTTGAAACTAACTAGAGTGAGACTGCCAGTGGCATCTCAAGTCCAACAATCTATGCAATCCTCTGATGAAATTATGTTTCCCTTTCAAAATATGCCTGATTTCAATTTTGAATATGATGCCCTTGATATCTCTGATATACCCTCTGTACATGGTGTATTTATAACCAGTACAGTTATAGATAATATACCGGCTGGATCGGTTATAGCAAAGGACCCTTATTTACAATACCTGGAAAGTTTACCAAAGGATGAGAGACCAAAGCAAGTATATGTTGCAAGAGACTCAGTCCCTTTGAAAGTGACTTTTCCAATAATAAATGGACAAAAACCAGTAGAATCTGTGTTGGATTCTGGTTCCCAAATAGTTTCAATGTCACTTGAGCAGGCTCAAGAGTCCAAGCTTAGTTGGGATCCAGGAATTAGAATATATATGGAGAGTGCAAATGGAACCATGGAGCAATCTATTGGCATGTCCAGAAATGTACCATTCAAATGGGGAGAAATGACTGTTTATTTACAGGTCCACATCTTGAATAGTCCAGCATACAAAGTACTGTTAGGAAGGCCATTTGATACACTGACTCATAGTCAAGTAATCAACTCAAAAGATGGTCAGGTACTGACTTTAACAGATCCCAATACAAGTAAAGTATATACCATTCAGACATATGATAGAATGTCAAATCAGCAAAAGTCAAATAAGGCAAATACTAATTCTGACTGTGACAAGAGTGAACTCTCCAAAGCCAGCTTGAAGACCCAAAAGGGTTTTCATCAATCTTCGATGAATTTCTGACTAATCAGGATGGAGAAGAGCTAGCTATTCAAGTTGACCATGATCCTAGTTCAGGATTTAGAATTTGTGCAATATTCAAACCAAAACAACATAGGTTGACTCCTACAGAAATCAAAGAAGCATATATTAGTGCTTCTAGGGAGTGTAAAAATATCAAAGCTGATACCAAGGCCTCAGCTTTATTTCAAGAATTTTGTTCAAGACCAAAGAATAAAACTCCAGGGAGTGGGAAATCCTATGAAATATTTACATGGAGTACTGTCAATAAAGATGGACAGGATGAAACAGAAAAGATACACTCACCATCAGGAATGAATGAAAGAACAGCACATAGTCTTGGTGATGTGCGTTGTGCTTGCTGTCAAATGGTTGATACCATCATACCAGCAGAGACTGATGACAAGAATGAACCTAAATCAGTATTTGCAGGAAAGAAATACAAACCTGTAGGATTGAAAGTGAGACCAGTATATACTGAACTACCAGAAAAGTATAGGATAAAACGCCAGATAATTGGAGATCCACTGCTGAACATGCCTAAATTAAGTGCTAACCCACCAGTGTTTCAACCAACTGGTAGATATACTGAAGAACGCAAACAAATAGTTGAGAAACTGCATGGAGATAAGTTTCTGCAGCCAGAGGAGTATAAAGTACTGCATCATCTCATGAGCAATCAAGAAAGTGCATTTGCATGGAATGATGAAGAAAGAGGAAGCTTCAGACATGATTTCTTCCCTCCAGTTGAATTTCCTGTTATTGAACATGAAACATGGGTTGAGAAAAATATCCCCATTCCTAGAGGGCAACTGGAAGAATTTATCAAAGTCATCAAGAAAAAGATAGATGCTGGAGTATATGAACCATCTAATGCAGCATATCGTAGTAAATTCTTTGGAGTAATCAAGAAAGATGGGAAAAGTATCCGTCTTGTGCATGCATTAGAGCCACTAAATGCAGTTACCATCGCACACTCAGGTATACCACCAGCTACAGAAGAACTTGCAAATCATTTTGCAGGAAGAGCATGTGGTGGATGTCTAGACTTATATTCTGGGTATGATCATAGAGACATAGCAGAAGAGTCAAGAGATTTTACAACTTTCCAGACACCATTTGGAGCACTTAGGTTAGTTAAATTACCTCAAGGATGGACAAACTCAGTTCCAATATTCCATGATGATGTCACATTCATTTTGAGAGATGAAATTCCCATGTAACAATACCATATATTGATGACATCCCAGTCCGTGGACCTGGTTCAAGATATCAATTAGCAGATGGTTCATATGAAACACATCCTGATAATCCTGGCATCCGTCGCTTTGTTTGGGAACATTTTGAAAATATCAATAGAGTAATTCAAAGAGTCAAGTACTGTGGAGGCACTCTATCTGGTGCAAAGTCCATCATTTGTGCTGAAGAATTTCATGTTGTTGGCCATCTCTGTTCATTTGAAGGCAGGAAGCCAGACACAGACAGAGTTGGAGTTATTCTGAGATGGGGCCCTTTGAAAGATGTTTCAGATGTTAGGAAATTTCTAGGGACAATTGGAGTCATGAGAATGTTCATAAAGGACTATGGTGTTTTGGCTAGACCAATTCAGAAATTAACTAGAAACGATGAATCATTCCAATGGGGACCAGAGCAAGAACTTGCAATGGAAAAGTTGAAACAGGCAATTGCAACAGCACCATGTTTGAAACCATTGAACTATAATTGGGACTCAGACATTGTCCTGGCAGTTGATACCTCATGGATGGCAATTGGTATACAAATCTACCAATTAGACCCAGATGATCCTAAGAAAAGATACTATGCAAAGTTTGCATCTATCACACTAAATAGAAGAGAGGCTAGATTCTCTCAACCAAAACGCGAACTATATGGCTTGAAGAGAGCACTAGAAGCAATGCAATATTGGCTTTTAGGCTGTAGGAGATTGGTAGTTGAAACAGATGCACTCTATATCAAAGGAATGCTGAACAATCCAGGAATGGGACCTAATGCCACTATTAACCGTTGGATTGAACAAATTCTGATGTTTCACTTTAAGTTGAAACATGTTAGAGGAGTCAACTTTCCTCCAGATGGACTTTCAAGAAGAGAACCACAACCTGGAGATGAGGAGTGGTTCCCAGATGAAGAAGAGTTTGAAGATAGCAAACCTCCAGAAGACCATCCAGATTGGGACTACTTTTCAGAGCAGCCTTTGGACTTTGAAGTATTCAAAGAAGATATAGATGAGAGAGGAGGATATATGCAAACACTCCAAGGTGCTGCTGTATCAATTAAAGACTTTGAATCTGAATGTGCCATGGCACAGGAGCAAGAAAATACCCAGATTCAATATATACAATCAATATATAGGTCTGAAGGAATTATAATGCCATCATATCTTTATCAAAAACCAGAAGATGGGTTACTTCCAAATGTTGAATTGAAGTCTGATAAAAGTGAACCATATGTTGAGGACCACAGAAGTCTCAGTGCTAGAGCACAAGATGACAAAATTCAGTTGGTACACACATGGTTGAAAAATCCATTACAAAGGCCGCCAGATATAGGTTTGAATCAGAACCTAAAATACAAGAGATTCATGAAATATAGTAGAAAATTCTTCATGAATTCACAAGGTAAATTATACCGCAGGGGAGATGACTCTATGCATAAATTAGTAGTGGAAAAGCCATATAGAATGTTTATGCTCAGAGCAGCACATGACTCACTTGGACATAAAGGTGTATTTGCAACCAAGTCTCTTATTGAATTAAGATTTTGGTGGCCAGAATTAGAACAGGATGTGAAATGGTATATAAAAACCTGTCATGCCTGTCAGTTAAGGACACAGTCATTAATTAGGAGTCCACCAGTCATTACTGCAACACCAAGTATATTTCAGAAAATACATACTGATGTTATGCATATGAGTGAAAGCTCAAATCAGTGTTCATACATTGTTGATGCAAGATGTGCATTATCGAGGTATCTGGAAGCTAGAGGTTTGAGAAAGCAAAATGCAGAGTCAATTGGGAGATTTCTCCTTGAAGAAATAATATGTAGATGGGGATGTCCAAGTTGGATCATTTCAGACAATGGCACTCCTTTCATAGCTGCTCTTGATTGGCTTAAAAATAAATATGGAATTGTTGGCATACAAATATCTGCATACAATTCCCAAGCCAATGGAATTATTGAAAGAGGACATTGGGATATCAGACAGTCACTTAGTAAAGCTACTGGAGGTGATCTCAAGAAATGGTTCTGGTTTTTACCACAAGTACTATGGGCAGATAGAATCACCATCAGAAGAGGGCTTGGTTGCTCTCCCTATTTTGCAGTCTGTGGAGCACATCCAGTGACTCCATTAGATCTAGAAGAAGCAACATGGCTTGTTGAATATCCAGACAGGATACTATCAACAGATGAATTAGTGGGGTATAGAGCCCAAGCATTAGCAAAGCATACATACCATGTGCAAAAGATGAGAAAAAGAGTTGCAGAATGGAAGCATAAAGATGCCCAGAATTATTCAGAGAAATATAGACATGTCATCAAAGACTATGTATTTAAACCAGGAGACTTAGTCTTAGTCCGTGATACAGTTGCAGAAGGTTCATTGAGCAGCCGCAACAAGAATAGATGGAATGGACCTATGGTTATAATTGCCAGAAGTAAAGGAGGTTCATATATAATCTCAGAAATGAATGGTGCACTATTCCATGGAAAAGTTGCCAGGTTCCGTGTCAGGCCATATGCACAGAGACACAAGCTAAGTCTTGGTGTCAAAGTCCAAGAACTCATAGATATATCTCAAGATAAACTCAATGAGATGATTAATGAGGAAGAGGATGAGGAACTCCAATTTCAGAATAAAGACTTGCAATTTGGAGGCATGAGATTGCATCCTAAAGAAAGAGTGGAGGATGATTTACACTCAGACTCAGACTCAGACTCAGACTCAGAATTAATTTCTGATGATTTAGATGTTATAGAAGACCAGCAGGATGAAGGTCCGAGACGGTCAAAAAGAATTGATAACATCAACAAAAATTGACAAGGTGTTCAAAATATTGAAAGTCGAAGGATTTGATTCCATCAGTGATTTGATCACAATTTGATGATCAAATCAAAAGAGCGACAAGAGTTCATGCATTTACAAAGGAAAACAAAGTACAACTGTGCTACAAGCTTTCCAACATCTCTGCCAACCTAGTAAGAACCCAGAAAAGACAGTATAGTAAGGAGTGGGTAGGTATAGTGCATAGGCCAAGAAAAGACAGGAGTATTCTAAAATAGGAAGTCCAGTCATAGAAGTAACCATAACTATACAACAAGGGGAAGCATAGGTAGAGATCAGAACAGAAATATGGAGAGAACAACTTGAAGCATATAGGAGGGGAAAATCAATAAATAAGGGCAACAGAGAAAAATGAAAGTTGCCCTGGTAATATACAAATGGACAGGGAGTTGATGGAGTGAAAGAAGTCCAATCCGAGGTTGCCAGTGCCGAGTAGTTGAGCCAGAGATGCCAAATCACCCATTTAGCAACAAAAACCAAGTGGATGATTGACATCAGAACAGTATTCACAACGTCTAGGCCGCCTGAAACAGCAGAAGTTAAAAGGACTTAATAATATAAGTAAAATAACATACGGCGTCAGCGGTCTTGGGGTTGTGAACTGGGACATTGCGGCGGAAGCGCTGTAATTGATTGATGCGCGGCGTTGCGTTGAACCTGGACCGACAGATGGCTTGGCGATTGGCCGCCGCCCGGTTGGAACGTTCGGGAGCCATAATCCGCTAAAAGAATCATCGGAAATCAGCGAAAAATCATAAAATGATGGATAGATCATACATCCACTTGAGGACGCGCTGGCGAGAGCGATGTGCGGCCACGGGAGCCATTGTTGGCACCGGAGTTATTGGATTGAACAGCGCCGACGGCCGGGGCACTGCCACCGGTGGGAGCTGCCGCAGACCCATCGGCTGGCCGCAAAATCAATATACATTGTGGTACTACTCAAAAATGACTCACCAGTGGGCTCAGCCGAAGGCTGGAGAGCAGTTGAGGAATCAGGGCATCAAGCTCGTCGCAAGTGTGGCTTACCGAAGCTATAGAAAATAATAGATTAATATGAATAGTGCCTGAATTGAACAGGTACATACCGGGATGTGCCTCCGAAGATGTCATCGGAGCACCGGAGTCAGCAACCACAGAGACAGGTGTTGTGACAATAGGCTGCAGAATTTCGCTCCACATCAGCACACGGTTCAAAACGGGCGGATAACAGAGATGAGAGAATCAAAAGGTATAAATTAATCCGGGCTACTCACCGCATCAGTCGCTCGGTCGACTTCCATAATATCGGGGACCGGCTCACCATGGTTGGCCGAGGAACCGGTGGAAGCCGGCGAAGGAGGACCGCCCGCCGGGGGAGAACCGGAGCCTGAAGAGCCAGATAAACCCGGTGCAGGAGGCATATCGTCGTCGTCGGAGTCGTTGATGACGTACTCAATGCTACGAGGGGTGCGGAACTGGCCAGACCACATTGTTAGACCAAGAATAATAATTAGAAATCGACTCACCGGCCGTGCCCGGTTCTGACGGCTACCCGGTACGATGGAGAGCCCCCTCCAGCGTTATTACGGAAGTGCGCATGCGGTGGAGGCCCCTCGGCTTTAACTTGATCTGTATGCGCCGGATGGCTGCGTTGACCGCCGGGGGCGTTCCAGATCGTCGTCCTTGACATGGCGCGGGACGTCTAGTTCACGACGTTGTTGTACCATGTCAATGCTTGCGCGCAAAACCTTGTTGTTGGCAATGAACTGCGCATAAGGCATCATCTTGGACTATAAAAATGGTCAGTAAATCATCAAACTTGAACTTTAGAAGAAGAAGTACCTGAAAATTGGCCTGATAACGGAAATGCTCGGTAGCATATGCCATATCAGTGAAGGGCATCGTGTTGTTGTAACCAGCCGACACGCGAAGTTGACGCTCGACGACTGGTGGCACACCATGACTGTTGAGCCCGTTGTTCAAGTTGCGAAACACGGGGAGTAGAGAAAGACATTCTGAGCAGTAGGAGTGTATGAGAACTGGGAGTGACGATTAAATCGACAGAGGATAGAGGAAAAACCCCCAGTATTTATACTGAAGTAGCTAGGACCTTACAAATCAGGAGCGTGGGTTCTCGGGATAACGGGGGACCGTTAAGAGCTATGAAAAAGGGAGGGGAATAATCAGTATGACATCAGAGAGATTCTGGAATGAGTCATATAATTATTTTCTCACCTGAAAGCAGTAGTAGAGGCCCAGAGTGTTGTTTCCAAGCCTGAGTAGCGGTAAAAATGACTCCAGAAACAAGATTTGCACATGGATCAAAATGGAACCCTGGGTGAAGAAGCCTCGAAGGCCTGGACTCCTAGACTTAAAATGAAGGAGAGAACCAATATAATGGCCAAGAATATGACTGGCCACACAAGAGAAGCTGACAAACAACAAATTTCCCAAAAAGGAAATTTGAGGAATGCAATCGGTAGCGGGGGGAAACTAAAGTGTGGGTATAGCCCTGAGTCAATTGAACCAGAATTGGTAAATGATACCCCACACCCATGCTATTCAAGGATTAAATGACTCCCACACCCACAATAGAGGGAAAATCAATAGTAAATGAATTACATGGGAATACTACATGAAGAACCCTACAGAGATATGCTAGACGGATGGAAGCGAGCTGTGGGAACCTTATGGAAGACCCCGGCACCATCCATGAAGTGATTAAGACGATAGGGCACAGGAAAAACCAGCCCCACCATGACCATGTGGAATGCTTGACATGAGTCAGTATAAAATATCGGACCTATACAGGAAGGAAGGGGCATCAATAGACTATAAACCTTCAAAATATGGAAGGGAATGAACCAAAACTGACGACACAGGACAAAGTCCTGGAATTGTCAAAATAAGAAGGCGCGTCGATAGACCGGTGTGGCAGCGTGGGACCTTCGGCGACCTCGGAATGTGGTAGAAGCACTCGAGACGATTCTCCCAAGCCCAAGAACGTGAGAATCGGGCCAGAACTGAGCAAATGGCGCACCAGAACCTCGGACAAGCCCATATTTGACTTGTGGGTCGAAGTTGAGGAGATATGGATAGTTGGGGTACATCCCCAGGTATTATTCGTCTGGGACTACGAATTTTAGATGGCTGGCACAGCTAGAACCGTCGTCCAAGACCAGCAAAGCAACGGACAAGTCCGGGAGCAACACTAGCAGAAGCCGGATTTGCGTGAGAAAATTGACCGTGAGAGACTGCCGGAAGCATCGCGAAGGCAGCCGATAGGTACGAGAAAGAGTTCCAGAAGTCCATAGCACCAGAATTGTGGTTCCTAGCCCCAGAGAGAATTGAAGATAAGCGCAAGAAGCAGCCAGCTGGCAGCTGACTCACCCCGAGATCCGTATCACGTAAGCGTGGAGCTGACCGGCACCGGAATCAGAGTGAGCCGATCAGGGTTCAAGGCATATGCAATCCGAGCTGCAACTTATTCCAGATTGTTGGAGTTTAAATCCTACAATATGCAGGAATGTAAGACAAAGCTGATCAATTTTAGATACGCATGATCTCATCAAAATAAAAGTCTAATGTGATGAGATTACTTGAATACTGGCTCAGAAGTGCAAAAATAAAAGCAGATTAGCTTCAGATAAGCCTGTATTATGTGAGATAAGTGGAAAGAAGGTGACATAAACAGAGATAAGGCAGAAGAAAGCAGGAGAATATTCAGAAAATCCAAATGACAAGCCATAAATTATGGAAAAATTCTGGCAAAATATTTGGTGATAATCCTAATATGTTGAAGCAACTACAGGATTATTCAGAGATGAATAGGAATCAGCCATACATTAGGACTATGGAAAATACCTTGGAATGTTCATCTATAGTGTTGCTGAAAAATGTAGGCAATTCTATGCCAGTGAAAAATGTAGCTGGGTTTTGATGAAAAATGTAGTCAATTCAAGTATGATCAGTTGACCGAGGACGGTCAATATTTATGAAAAAGGGAGATGATGAGCTTAGAAATGGAGCACATCTAAAAACTGATAAAAGGGGCTAAATAATTTATTTTAATGCTCCAAATACTTGAGAACATTCCATAATTTCCAGAAGGCTAATTCTATTATTATATTCGTCTAGGCATGTCTAGAGACCTAGAAACATCTAGAAAGGCCAGGAACATCAGTTCTGGACCGCTCTAGTAGCACAGCCACAGAACTCCGGCCTAGGTCTGAGCCAGAACAAGGGTAATCTGTGAGAATGAATTCTAAATTGTGGGTGTAGAACATCCTAATATAGAAGTTTGATTTGGTAGAATATTCTAGAATGCACAGCCACAATGACTCCAACTGAGTCATACTGACTCCAAATGAGTCAGAATGCTTCTTTGTCACATCATTGGTTTAATTGTCACATCATTAGTTATTTTTCTAAACAGTATATAAGGAGCTCAATTGTAGTAGATAGAATAATAGTGAGCACCCCAGGAGACCACTAGTTGTGACACCACCACTGTCACATTAGTTAGTTTTGCTGTGGTATCAAATTGATCTTCCCAGAGGATTACTGAGGGTGACACCACAACTGTCACAACCGGTAGTTTTGCTGAGGATTCCAACTGTTAGTAAACTCTGAGTGATCCTGTGTATAGTAAGACACAGATATAGTGAACTTGTGCATAGTAAGGCACATCCAGTGAATTTGTGTATAGTAAGACACAACCATAGTAAACCCTGTGCATAGTAAGGCACAACCATAGTAAGCCCCAAGTAGATTGGCTATAGTAACAGTCAATTTACTTACCTGGTAGTTGAGTATTGGTACTCTTCTGCTAAAATCCTCAACAAACTTCAAACCTTTTGTTGTTCTTTGTTCATCCTTGAAAGTTCTCTTTAATTACAACACTCAACCTTTAAGTTCCACCAGTAGCACATCTGAATCAGTTAGTCGTTTCCTGCGGCTCGAACCCCGAACACAAACACATACATATTTTGGATTTGATTTAGTTGGTTAGATTTGATATTTAGCTACCTAGCTCATTTCCTCCGTGTATTACCAGAAATGCTGCCAAAGCCAAGAAAGCTATGCGAACAGAAATCGACCGTGCAATTGCTCTCCAGGAAGCTGGTTCCTCAGTGCCTATGCCATACAAACTGTCCTCTGCTGTCTCAAAGCATCACCGGTCCTCCTCTCCCGAATCTCATCCACCAAACAAAAAGAGTCGAAAGGTGGTGGATTCAATGTCGAATGAAAGCAGTGGGAACTCAGAGGTAGAAGATGATGAGGAGGCACGTTTGATTGCCCGTCTGGCTGAGCTTCGGGCGTCAAAAATGGAGAATAAGAGCAAGAACAAGAAGGGCAAGCAGCGTGAGCGGCGTTACAAGCCTGTCAGTGGGAATTCCGAAAGGCTTGATGAGAGCGATGGATAAATAGACTCTATACTGATTCAACTCAAGTACCATTAGCTGTACTACCCTATATTCTCTAGATTCAACTCTATTAAATGTTTTCGGAAACTTGAAACCTGATTTGAATATTAGATAATCAACCTTCCTTGACCATGTCCGTGATGTCGACTGCATCTATAACAAAGCTTGTTACCATATTCGATCTGTTCTTCGATCCACATATGCAACTTCACCAAGTCCTCTTTCTTCTGACTGTGATCATTTCCCTCTACCCACTTTTGCGGCTCCATCAAAACCAGCGAGCAGAAGCATATCGAGGCTCGGCTGAAACGGGCTGGATTCATAGTATCCGAACGCTATTATCTCGTGCCTTTATTTCAAGTGCAGATGAGACTCAGCTCTTTTGGATGGAACAAGCGGACCATGAGCAGATGGCAAAACATTGGTCGTTTCGGGTTTCTAATGATCTCGACTACATCTATCGATACCTCGGAATCTCTCCTAACCAGCCCTTTCACCAGATTTTCCAACCACCCCGGCCTTTACTTGTGACCTCTCGGCTCAACTGCAAATTTTGCCCTGTTGGACACCGAAATATGGTGCCTTCCTTACGACGACGAAGGGCCGCAAATCCCAATTCACAAGTTTGGTTACTCGACACAAGCTTCCAATGGGTTGAGGCAGATCTGCTGGTTGCAACTTGCTCAAAATGCAAATCAGAGTACTATCCTGACCGGGTTACACGACCAGGTCTAACTCGGGGACAGCGAATCGACTGGTTGGAGTGGGACGCACGGTTTATCCGTATTTCTGTTCATGGCATCTGGGTTGATAGAGCTGTTGCCAAAGCGCAAGAAAAGGCGCTTTACCGGTTTCATTCTGGATGGGCCAATTTTGCCGACTGGATCAATGACAGGTTAGAGGAGAATGCACCACACAAATTCAGCTATCGTCAGTCAAAGCGACTATTTCTCGAACATTTCGGAAGGCGACTGCTTGTTGCTCATGGCAAACACTTATATTTCTCTCTGCCGGGAAATGCGAGTGCGCAAACATTAGCTCTGTCAATTAGACAACAAATTGGTCAAGATCAAGGTTTGATTCCAGGAGCATTGGAGCATGGTTGTATGGATTGTACTCATATCAAACGATATCGATCTGATTTGCCAGAGACGCTCGTTGACGGCCAGAGTACTGATGTCGCTGGGCTGATAAACTTGGAGGTAAGAACATTTGATAAAACTTTCTACCATCTATTGACCGAATTCAGCTGGACGCCAACAATGCCAACCCTGACACACTGCCTGCTAACCTGCCCGATGAAGTTTCAAATCAAAATGCGCCCCCAGCAGGAGAACCTCGCGGTTATGTACGGATGATGGTCATGGACGGAAAGACAATCACGCACAAGGTAAATGCAACTGAAAAGTGCTATAAACGCTTATGCACCTATTCAGAAATGTGCTTTATTTGCCTGTAATAATCCTCTGGTCAATTACAAGAATGGACGTTTCTGTCAAGACCATCTTCTGGAGGGACGCAAATGCGGTATCGTTTCCTGCGGGGAGCATGTGAGCTCTGTCGACTCTCTCACGTGCAATAAGCCGGAGCATATGGCTTGGTATCGACGGTTTGATGAACGATTTCATCTTTTATCTTATCCCGGAGTCAAACGTGTTATTCGAAGACAAAATATCGCGTCTGAAACTGGGGAAGACGGTGGTGGGCCAACACTCGAAATCAGCCTCCCTGAGCTGGACGGCATCCCCTGGAACAAAGTCGAACATACATTCCGGGCCAGAACAACTTACTGCTTGGAAACCGCTCAATGGGCCTGTGGATATCCAATTGGCTGGACAAAATGCTATCGGGCAGAGAGTCCTTCTGCTATTCTGGCTTTTATCGACTATTTATGGGATGGAAATAGTGCTGCCCGACCTGGTTTCATTGTTTATGACAAGGCTTGCGAGCTCCTTCGTCATATTGTGACCCAGAATGCTCGGAGTGACTGGATCGAGACAACCAAGTTTATCGTCGACGCTTGGCACTACATCGGGCACCGAGCGACAGATATTCTCTGTCGAGTAAGATGTAACCCGGCGCCAATGGATGGATCCCAGCCCGATCTTGTTCTGGTAGAAGAGGATGACCATGGTGGTCAGCATCAAACCCGAGCGTTCAATACCGAAACAGCTGAACAGCTTAATTCATGGCTGAATGGCTTTGAATCTCAATTGCGACAGATGACAGACGTGAACTATGACTTTTATGTCCACGTTTTGATGCTCCTCTACAGTGAGACGGTGAATGAACGGATTGAGAGGCGTGGGACGAGAGCTGGGGGAAGGATTTTTTGAAGTTGTTGATGGAGTCACTGAGTTAGGTGTGTATTAGAGCTCTGTACTCCATGTGAATCGAGACCAACACTTATCTGACTTAAAAATGGAAAAGAGCTGTCGAAAAGAGCTGTCTACTTCTCATGCTTAGTGAAATTGGGCCGCAGAAGAACTCCTCCAGACTCTCGCTGTCTGTCGTGAACAGGCGCTTGTGGCTGGTAAGCAAGTGCTCCTTGAATTGGAGCGCTCGTGTGGGCAGCGATACACCCTGCGAGTCATTGCGCAACCATTAGTTGGCAGTTACGAGTAACGGAGAAAGACGCACCGCTCGCCAATGTTGTCACGGTGCCTTGGCAAATCCGATGGGCAGTGGGCACCCGCAGGTCGTCGTGCAGCCCGCATACTGGCACGGAAACCGTACAAGCAAAAAATTTGGTAAAGTCCAAGGTGTAGCACCTGTTAAGCAGCATTTCCGTGTAGCACGTACTATCTGCAGGACTGAAATGCCAATGGTGTAGCACCATAGACTGGTAATTCAGCGTAGCGCTTACTAACCAGAAGGCATCAATTGTACTCCCTTATGAGCACTGGCCAATGTCATTCATTGCACACAGAATGGAGTGGCCACTCCTTAACGTGTTGCAACAGATCAACAATCAGCTTGACTCGAAACCAATCTGGGGACACCAGAACGGAAGAGAGTGAGAAAGCCCAAGTTGCTCTGCATGGCCTTATATACTCAACCATTGTGCCTGTGGAAGGACCAGTGTAAATGCTTGGTTGTTCGTGCTTTGATGCACACTAAAGGCTTTGACGCGCACTCGTCAAAGCGCACTCATCAAAGCACGGGTTCGCGTTTTGCTTGGGCCATGTGATCGTGAGGAGGCAATGCGCATGTTGGCTTTGACCAGACCTGAACAAATAATGCGCCGTGTGGGACCAAGCTCCAACTGCCTATAAAAACCCAGTAACTTGGGTGTCTTTCACTGCACCCTTCCCACTGCACTCTCTCCAAAGCTTCAGTTACATTGACTACCCATTCCCATGACGCCGCAAGCCATCCCCAACACGACTTCGGAAAGCAAAAGCCTCCACGGCTACTCACCCCGCAAAGAAGCGTCCTGGGGCAGTCATGCCACCATACGAGCTTTCAAAGAAGAACGAGGGCCGCTACCTCCGTGGGTGGAAACGTGAAATCAATCGACTGTATGATAAGAAGAGAACTAGTGCGTGAAAGTGTCTTTCAAATTATCCTATCTAACAAGAAGCAGTCGTCATTCCCCAGTACAGTGCCAAACGTGCATTTGAAGGCCGCCAGTAGTTGAAGTCCAAGACACCAATGTCCGAACTTGACTACACTTCCGACACACTTGCCGCTGGTGTCTACGAGTTTTTGAGTGCTGAAGGAGTACCCATGGTTGTGGTAGCAGTCAACGCTTGCACTAGTGTATTTGCGGTGTGTCTACATTCCTTTACTGAACTTTATAATGACATGTATTGATATCAGGACAAAGCATACAATACCTGCATGCAGTTTTATGAAGCATCGAGAATCCCCGATCCAACGCGCGCAGGTGCTGATGGAAAACGCAGCAATCCCGAGAACTATATAAATGAAGAAGGAACGGCAAAGGGGGTGGCAAAGCTTTCAGCAGTCTGGAATGCTGTTGGGCACCCGGTGCGAAAACAGTCACTATGTCTGTCTATTTACTAACATGAGCCTACAGCATGACCAGCCAGTTGCGGTAAAGGACATTGTTGGCACAGGCTACAAACTGGCAGCGGCTGCACAACTTGCCTTAAATCTACGACCACTTCAAGCCAAGAAGAATCAACTCTTCCAGCGTGTGGACCCGTATGCCTACGCTAGCTCTATTCAAGCTGGGCAGAAGATGGACGAGTTGCGGCCGGATATACGCAACTTGCGCCGAGACGATCTCGCCGTAATGGAAGGTCGAGAAATTATGTGGCAACGACGCAGTGCCAAGCATAAGGACTTGTCGGATCGCCCTGAGATGTGGGCCATCTTGAAGGCACTTTATGGCGACAAGAACGCGAAAGGCGGCGTGTTGAACATACCCGGGCTTGGGCTGCGAGTGCGTTATGGGCATAGGGACATTGTCATGATTCGGGGTCGTTTGCTTGAGCATTGGGTCGAGGATTGGTCAGGTGGTCAACGAGTGGCCATTGCTAATTTCACCCACGACACTTACTGGAAGTTTCTTGGTATGCTGCCACCAAATCCTTTAGAAACAGTACAAGAGATGGAAGATGAGGATATATAATTATATAGTACATACACAAAATTAAGAATCTACTGCTCCGTTCTCCACTGTGTCTGTGCCAAATGTGGCCGTGAAGTTGCCGACCGTGGCTACAAGGTCGGCGACCTTGAGGCCAAGGGTCACCGACTGAGGTTGCAAGGTCGCCGGCTGAGGTGGCAAGGTCACCGACTAAGGTCGCGGAATCGGCGACCTTGAGGCCGGGGGTCACCGATTGGAGAGAGGGAGATGGCTTGGGGAGTTGCCGACTAGGATGCTAAAGTCGCTGACTGTGCAAAGGGGGTCGGCGACTGGAGTGCAAGAGTCGCCGATTGCGGACCGAGAATCGCCAACTGAAGGCTTCAAGCAAAGCCGCTGACTGCAGGGTGGCGGTCGCAGACTATCGCCTGGGGGTCACCGACTGTCCCTTGGGGTCACTGACAGTCGCTGGTTTTGGTGGACAGTTGGCGACTGCGGCCATGGAGGTACGCGGTCAGCGAAGCTTCGGCGGATAAGAGCACAAGGGTCGCCGACTCTGACCCTTGCAGTCGCTGACTGTCGCCGACTGGTGTGACCGCGTTATTTCGCGGCGTATTACTGGAAAGTGTATTCGCTGCTTTGGTCCCTACAAGGAAACATGTGGTTTCTGTACCTACGTACATGCCCCCCCAACCATATACACTACAGATAAGTGCAGATGGCAATTGTTGCAAATACTGATGTGCATGACACCAGCATCTCCTGGAGCAACCTATACCCAGGACTGAGGAAATTTCTTGAAGTTATTTGGACTCCAGCGGAGTCCGGCCCAGGAGGATTTGGAACACCATGGTCTATTTAAAACATCAGAGAGGATCTGATACATTACACCCTCTGCTTGCCTTGCGCACCGTCAAGGGTTGCATGAGCAGCATCTAGTTTATAGCTGTCTTCTGTATCAGGACATAAAATCCAGAATATTTGTTAATAATAGATGCATCTCACTTAAGCCTCAATATTTTTCAAAAGAAATATTATTACCTGGATTTTTCTCTTAATATATATATATAATAGCCATTTTTTCACTTATCTCTGATATATTAGGTACATTGTTGCTGCTGGACGTTGCAGATTTGGTCTTATATTTTGTGGCACATTTGCCGTATTTATTTGCTACAGATTATGGTTATAAAATGGTCTGTTGATATTAGCTTTGACTTATATCCTATCTGAGAACTTGAAATGTGATCCCATTACTTGCAAATCAAGTCTACTTTCTTTAAGTTTTATTTTCCATCTGTTCAAGTTATTAAACATGTAAATTGTTATTGTCCCTGGTATGAACTGTATGAGTTGTGCCAAGTACTAGGATTATTTACATTTGTTACCAATAAAATAATATGTCTTGAACATGCATATATGACTTTTGGTTTACCATACTCTGGGAATACTGTCCAAAATATTTTCTAGGCAAGCTGTTTTCTTTTGTAAGTATTTTGGGATTTTAAAGCAAGAGTCTCTTTGACGTGAGAGCGTGACAGCGGCATGAGTGATGCGGTGGTCGTCACAAATCAGGGCACTTTCGGTTTGGTCACTCCCGGTCGGTATAAGCAAAACTGATAAATCAGTTTGTGAACTTGAACCAGATCTAAAAATGCTCAAAGGGACGCGTTCCTTCCCCCTGGGACAACAAGAGGTCAATACCTACTGGGACTTTCAATCGAGTCATATTCTCACCTGCCTTGCTGCTCATACTGTAGATATACCAGGCTCTCAAAGAACTCAACGAATCGGGCTTCAAATTGCCTGCCCATTTCGACCGCTCTGGTCCGGTTGCTGATGTGCGCCTCGGCTGGCCGCTTGGCGAGAAACAACGGGCCGCGATAGTTGAATGGGCAGAAGAGAACGACTGCCAATTTCTGGGTGTTGACGGCCATGTCAACCCCTCGCCTCACTGCGTATTGTGTCGGCGGCCACTTCGCCGCGCTCCGTGGGATTTATCGGCAGCGTGAAAGCGGTACATCAGCTGGAGGAGCCTGGCTCATACACAGCGTTGGCCATACTATGGGTCGACAGAAACGCGACCAGGCCGGAAGACCGATACACTGAGGAGCAGTGTTTGAAGGTTGCGAAGAGACTGAGATTCGAAGGGCTCCCGAAGTGGTATTTGGCTCTGGATTATGTCGAGTGCGTTATTCTCTCTGTTTGTGCCACGCTCTGATCATGGATCGTGGCCCCACAGCCAGATCTTCTAGTTGCTCTCAGCCTTGAATACCCTTGCCAGTGATCCATCCACCTCAGACATGTTTGCTTCCCTTACTAGTAGTGTTGACTTCGAGCTTAACAAGAGTCTCAAGTTCAAACTCACTCTTTCAAGTTGCTGATTCACGACTTTCGACACTTTTAAGACACATGTTGTTTCCTTGACAAGTCTGAATCAAGGTTGGTGTCGAGAATAAAGCTTTATTCTCGATGGTCTACTTGAAAGGTTCTATAAAGAGCCTTGTGTCATTGATGTCAACCTAAAAACTGGCCAGTTGGGTGTATCAAGTGGCAGTGGAGAACCGGACGAGAGCAGTCGAAATGGGTAGATATTACTAGGCCCTCGTAGATAATTTGAAGCCCGATTCGTTGAGTTCTTGGAGAGCTTGGTATATCTACTTACAGCATGAGCAGGAAGGCAGGTGAGAATGACTCGACTGAAATTCCCAGTAGGTATTGACCTCTCCCAGAAGGAACATGTCCCCTTGAGCATCTCTGGTTGGTTGGGGCGGAGACGCGTGAGTCACACGACACGTTATCGTGTCGGCAGAAAATTGATCACAAATTTCAATCTAACGGTGACGAGTTCTTATACTTCCTTAGAGGCGAAATATGTGTGTGGAATGGTCGGAGCAATCGCTAGACTGTAGACAGCAATGTGATATGTCGCAGGAGTTGTGACAAAAGACATTAACCGCTTCAAGTTTGGTTAAATCAGCGACTTGTACGACACGAAAGACACACTCGATGCATTCCATCGTAGGATACCATTTCGGCAACCCCTCGAAGCCGAGCAGCTTTGCGATCTGCTTGCACTCGCGCGCCGTGTAGCGGTCCTCCGGGATAACCGAGTTGGTGTCGACCCAGAACAGGGTCACCACGCCTTGCAGTGAGTAAACATAGTCCACGCCGCCCTCGATGGCCAGCGAGGCGTGCATAGCGATTGCCGGAAAAATACACGGTGCGTTTGCGGTCGATGTTTTGGTTCATGTCCCGTGATGCGCACTCTTTCTTCGTGGCCCACTCCACAATTATGTCCGTCTGCTTCTCACCCAGCACCCAGCCGAGCCTCAGGTCCTGCTTTCGGCCGGGAAGGCAGGGCGACTCGTGTGGGAAGTTCGAAACCAGCTTGCTCTAGTATTCGGAGACCTGCAAAAAGCTTCCCCAAGTCAGCTTGAAGACAGGTGCCTTTTACTCCTGACCTCATGGCGGTAGTCCTCTGTCTCTGTCTCTGTGTCTGTGTCTGAATCTGACTCCGACGACGACGGATTGTCACATTCGTCGAGTTCTGGAGTGCCTAGAGGGCGCGGGGTCATTAGAAGGACGTGATGGGGGAACGAAAAAACGCAGACAATGAGGTTGTGTCAAGGCAAGAAACGTGTACATCACGTGCAGCACCTCTGAAGCGGCGCGACCAGACAACGAACCTCAGGACAATTTGAATTCCTTACTCTGCAACAGATACAGGCGGCAGAAAAAAGAGTGGACTGGCCGGTTGGATGGATCAAGCCCTCTTCGTACTGGTAATAGTATTCATCGAAGGTAAAGACGCCCATTATAACACGGGTGATTCAAGCCACTTCAAACTTCAGACCAGTCAACCCCGAAGGCTCTCCACCCCCGCGAGCTTCAAATCCAATTGCGTCTCGCGATCGTCTCCATTCCGAAATCCAGCTCATTATCGATGCCAGTCTCTGCACTGCTAAGATGCCTGTATTCGCTGTGCCCTCACTAAGTAGCTACTGGAGATGATGTCAGATTATTTTTGGACCGATAGAAGACAACACACAGATATCAGAACAGTGATAACCAGGCCCAACTGCAATGGGTTGCGACGGTGTGCTTTGGATCGTCACGCCAGGCGCAGACATCGTTGCATAGAGCCAGGAATCACCTACAGAGTCAGCACTCTTAGCGCCGACAACCGAACAAAAAAAAACACGAACGTTCGCCGTTGGCAAAGAACAGGTTGGAAGTGGGTACATTCCAGCCAGCGTATAGCGTATTGGTGCGATCAACATGCACATTCGGAGGGGTGGGGATTGACGGAGGTCGTAAATAGGCTGGAGAGACAAGAGAAGGGACGCCTGATGGGGCCGATTCTTGCAAAAAGCCGAGTTCGTTGCATCTGGATCAGTGGATTGAGAATGGGGGTATCAAATGGAAGGGAAAATCCAGAACCCTGAGATAGCTTGAGAAGGAACGAAAGCAACAGATATAGCCACTTACAGGATCTGAAAGCATTGTTGACGGATGTGTCAGCCCAATAGGGCCGAGAAGTGTCGTAGCTTCCCAAACACTCTCTGGAGCCTGAGCTCATTTTAGCCTCTGGGAAATACAAGAACAAAGCACCGACTCTGAGTCACGGTCGCCACAAACTAAGGGAATGTCAACCGGGATATGCATTCAAGGAAGAAGCACGGACTGTGAGGGTAATAAGTAATAAGTATTGCGCCAGTATGATGACCATGCATTTAATGCATGATCTAAACCCCAACCACCAGACGGAGCGCCTGGGCCGATGGCTGGAGACAGGTGTTGCCAGTCCCAGAGATTGATGCGGAGCGAGGCAGCCACGTCATCAAGATGCCCGTGCTGAAGTGTGTAGACGCAGACTTTTGACGCTCAAATCAGGAAGCGGGTTACTTTGAGATACGTAAGTCGCTGTGATAGAGGAGGGAAACAGATACCTGAGGCCATAGAATCGATGCTCTACAACAACACCGGCGCCACGTTCTTCCTCAGCGATTTGCCCACTGATCCTCGAAGTAGTCAAATAGCCAGAGAAATCTGACGAGAGCAGTCAACAACAGGGGACTCGGAGATGGACCGAAGTTACGCACTGGCCGCACTGACCTCTCCCGGTGTGAGCAAGACGATCGGACCACCTGATGAGGCGTTGCCTAAACTATACTAGTACAAATAATCTTGCCCTGTTCATAAAATTCCCAGATGTGCCAGTATCGTTGCGTGAATGTGCCCAAAGAGGGCTAAACACAGGCCATCAGAATATACACCCGCTCCGAAGAGCACGTTGTTGTGGTCGATGAGCTGTTGGAAGGTGAAAGTGGTGCCATATGGCGGCAACAAGGTCCCGTTTTTGCTGAAAACCGGTCCAGTTTGCACTACAGGCACGACAGGGACTGTGGCTTTGCGAGTGAAATTGGCGTGCGGTCGCCCGTCTGATAGGTAGGCGTGAGCGACGGACAAGAATGCAAGGGCCGAGAGCTGGAGAAGCATGTTGTCACTGGACTGTTTATATGTAGCGGAAAAAATTTCTCCGTATTATTTGAAGAAGTTCGTATGGCGTAACTGCGTTGCGTTGAGAATGGTACAACCCCCAGGTGGCCCATGGCCAATAGCGGACATGCCCGATTTGCCACTCATTTAGCGAGATGTTAGGATATTTGAGGGAGTAAAGAGCCTTGGTTTGTGTTGCAGCACATCACATGCATATGAGCAGGAAGGCCTGAATTTGATGCTAAATCCTTCCTGTAGGATAACGACGTAAAGAGGGGACCCGGAGATGGTTCGAAGTTGTCTACATCGTCGTGCCGATTTGGAAAGGTTTGGTCCGTGATTGGCACGTGACGTTGGCTTCGACGTTGTTGTTTTCGTTTACAGTATCCTCGCACGGTCACTGGCACCAGGCACTCACTAACGACCCCGCGCCTTCTACGCGCTACGCACCCGACACTCACTCCAGAACTCAATGAATGTAAATCAATCCGACTCCGAGTCGGAAGCCTCGAACTGTGTCGAGCTTCGTCATTGCCCGTTCAAGTTGAACCCTGCTCTATCTCCTGATGGGCCGCTCTGTCTCATTCAGTCCTACCAAATGTAAACCCCGCCCGCTCTCCTACGTTGCCGACACACTCCCGTGCCGAAGCCGAAGATCTTGGTGCATAGGTATGGATTTTCTCCTGCAAGTGCAGACACTGCCAGTGACGCGGAGAGCCGTCGGATTGGAATGCTGTAACATTTATCTCAATAACGTCAACTTGAGGTAGTGGGTAGGTAAAGTACTGTCCACGTCTCCCCGCATTAATATTGGAAGTTAACTTCGTCCAAATCATACCCGCAGACCTGTATGCCCGGAAGGCCGCGCAGGTGCATACTTCAAGGCAACGTGCAAACGTGAGCCGCTGCTCCAGGCTGGTTGGTATTTGTACGGCATCAAGCCTCAAGCACGTGTACTACACCACCTGCCACACCATGTCCAACACGGAATATGAGGATACTAAAACTTCGTTCCCCGTCACCGACCACGAGGTCAGTGCTCATATAAGGACTATCGTCATTCAAGCTAACTCGTCCTGATAGTTTTTCGCAGCGCTTGCGGAGCTCGAGCGATCAGGCTTTCAACTTCCCGCACGTTTCGACCCACCTTCAGGTAGAGCAGCTGATATGCGTCTTGGCTGGCCGCTCGGCGAAAAGCAGAGAGACATGATCGTTGAGTGGGCAACGAAGAACGGGTACGCCGAGCGGGACGTAGACCACAGCGTTGACAGGTTCCTCACTGCATATTCTTCTGGCGGACGCTTTGCAAACTGGATGCGAATTTCCGGCGGAGTATATGGCGTCTACACACTGGACGATGGGAGCTACACAGCCATGCCCCTGTTCTGGGTCGACAGAAACTCGACCGTCAAGGAGGACCGGTACACGGAGCGCGAGTGCATGAAGGTGGCGAGGATGCTTGGCTTTGAGGGGCTGCCGAGGTGGTACCTTTCGGTAACCTACAACGAGTGTGTCTTTCCGTTTTTGTACTTACTCGCAGGCTCTGATTGCCACAGCCGTTAGTCATCGCGTCCTGACTTGCTCTGCTATCGAATTCGTATCTTGTTTTGCCTGTAATCTTGCTTCATAACTCAATTTATAAGCTTCTCAGAGAAGGCAGTGGTGGGCCCAAGTTGAAGCTCAGTTGCACGTCAGATTCAGAGACAAGGTTGTATCCCAACCGCAAGAGAGCGGTGCAGGAAGCAGCGCATAATAAGGAAAAGGCCTCGCTCGTGTTGTGGTGGTCAAGTAACAAGGTTTTTGCTCCCGTGCACGTGACTCGGACTTGTGATCCTTCGTTGCTGGGAACATCTCGACATCTCCGAACTCCCATCCTCCGTCTCTCCGTCCACATGCATAAGCAACAAGCGGTCGCCAGCATCCCGAACACGCAACGCATATGCATCATTTCAAGTTCTAGCACCCAATGCTATTGGCGTTTTCCACAGCCCTTTCTCTTTCACTTCGACCATGGCTGGTCTGCACCGCTGGCCGGTACCTTTTCTTCTCATTCTTTCCCTTGCGGCGCGGGTTCTGGGTGATTTCATTGTGGATGACTTGTGCGTTAAGAGCTCTTCTCTGGTCCCGATGCTGAACAGGATGTAGCACGAAGCCCGCGCGGACATGTGAGCCGTTCCTCCTGCAGTGGCAGGGCGGCATAAGTCAGTACAATCACAATGCAGTTATATAATAAGAGACTGAAGTGTGGTTGGCCAGCGCCATGGACATTGGTGCGGCATTCGTGACCTTCTTTCATTCACGCTGACTATCCTCTCAGCGCATCCTCGACGCACAAACTTTAAACGTCATCGACGACTTTGGGAGCACGAAAGAGACGGCCTTCACATGGACGGTCGACGTTTCGGCTGGTGTGTCTGCGACTCACCTTGAAGTTAGTGTTAGCTGTAGTGTTGATGCAGCATAGGCCATAGTGTGTTAGTGCAGGTGCAGGACGCGACGGGGAAAACGGCAGAGTCAAAGCCGTTGGCAGTGCAGGCTGGATGTAAGTCCGAGTGATACTTGGGAAAGAGGTGCTAACGAAGAACAGCGGCTGGCTGCAGAGCATCAAAAACGAGTACGCGGAGTACTGTGGCTAGCACGACCAGTAAGCCCACCACCACCACGAAAGCTGCGGAGAGCACCAAGACGATGTGAGTTTCGCGAGCGGAATTCAAATTTTTGCTGGCTCATTCAAGTTGTTATTAGTACATTCCAGCCGAGTTGGTCGTTTATTGTCGAGCAACCAGCAGCATCTACCAACACACCGACGAATTCTAGTTCACGATCATCCAACTCAACAACGGCGCCTTTCCAGTGAATAAAACTGCACCCTTCTCGCTCTGCGTGCTGATTTCTGCACAGATCTAGTCAGGAACGGGAACCCGATGCATCCGCCAGCGCTGCTGCTGTGCCGGTCATAGGCGCTGCCAGTGTTGCCGCACCAAACGTCGGGCTGATATTAGGGCTGCTGGTCCCTGGAGTGGCGCTCCTTGTTTTCATGGTTGTTTTCATTTCGCGGAGGCGGCGAGAAAGAAGGGATGTCGAGCATGTTGGCGGTGAGTTGGGCAACTGTTCTCTCGTTTCTTCACTTAGTATTGCTGCAGATCCGCAAATGAGCCCAGTCTGGTATGCCCGGCCGGGATACGGCTTTGCCTCCGCGCCAACTGCCACTACTTCCGATGCGCTGAGCTACAGCACTTTCCAAGCACAAGCACAAGCGACATCGCAGTCGTCTACTTCGATTTCGCGGGCCGATATTCCGAGCTCTCGCTACCGTGACTCGCTGTCAACGCACGTGAGCACCTTATCGTCTGCGAGCGGGGATCTGGGGGCGCGGGTACAGCGCGGTGTTGGTGAGCTGGAGAGGCAAACGCAGTTGAGCGCGTTTCGGTTCCCGTCTGCGGGATACTGACTGTGGGCGAGAGGTGTTTGAGTATAATAAGTACTCAGGTCCTGTTTTACTCATTTTCATGAGCATGGCGGGTCTTTTTACAATCTCAGATGCCCTTTTATATGTTACATGTTTAACTCATCTCATCACAACTTGAACTTTCTGCAATGAATTGGACCCGGAGAACTCCAGTATAAATTCAAGCTTCAAGTTAGCTTCAAGCTTCATGAACTAGGATGCCAAGAACCCGGCTGTTACACTGAGTAGGTCCATATGACTCGACTACTAGTACTTGAAAGCCTCTTCCTGCCGTCTGAACTTTCAAACCGGTCCTTCGCCATACTTCTGTCTGTGATGTCAGCGCTATGTTCGTCTGTTTACTTGAAATCCACTTACAGGGTCATTTCTTTGGACGTTGTACTGCCTCGGAGACCCAGAAATCCTTGCTTTTGACTCTTGAAACAGAGATTGGACAGCGAGGATAACATGGTGCTCGATCCAATCTATCTGTTTTTGTCTGCGTCGGGCACCCCATCTACTGAGAATTGGATACCTAGCAAACCTGAACAATAAATGTTGGAAATGTTTGGCTAGACTATTGTCATTGCCTGCAAGGAAGACATTATCCAATGATACTTGAGACTCAACAATCCCATCCCAACGCATACAAGTCCTCCAAGCCCTGCCACGGCGAAGTTATTTTCTGCAAATCCGGCTCAGGCGGGTATATCAACTCGACCTCAATGTTTCCCTGGGATTGCCTAACCTGGTCTGCAATTCCAAACGATCGTTCACGTGTCCAATGTACTTGCAATCGGCGCAACTTGTTATTTGTCTCCTTCCGTGCGTTCAAAAAGTCGACCAGGTTCAACTCAGTGAATGACGTGCAGTTCCGAAAGACGATCTTCTCTAACGACTGGAGCGCGGAATATCCGCCCTTGTCCGTAGGGAAGAATGCTTTGAGTACTTGATTGTCGACGAGCGCTCGTGAGGAGGACCACACCGAGTGCTCGGATGTGAGCATCAAGACATGCAATTGCTCAGGGACCATATGGAGGAATTCTAAGAGACTATCTCGGTTGGGATAGATGTCGGCGTCGACCTCACAAATATCGAGTTCTCTGGAGTTGACCAAGAGCGCACCCAACGGTTCTAGTGAATTGGCGATATTTCTGTGTCGACTGCCATGCGCTTGACATCGGAAATCTTGCAGTTTAGGCAGCGCTAATGCTTGCGAAAGCTCTTGTAATGTTATATCAATGCTCCCAACGAGTATTAGATGGAACACGACCAAAGAGCGATGCTCTACCCTCATCTGTTTATGTGGGTCATCAGACTCGTCATGATCCTCTCGTACCCACAGTCGAAAAAAAGCGAGCTTGACACAAAGTGAGAGTATTTCGACCGCATTAGAGGTAGTTATAGACCAGACTCTTTCGACCGCGAGGTCGACAATATTTTCCCATCGCTGTGGGAGGATCCCAAGAGGGATGTCGAACAAAACTACGCGACGAAGGTGAGGGGCTTGCAAGAGGTGTACAGATTCCCAAGAGGTCAGGTACCCGTGAGGAACCAAGGTTCCGTCATCCGAGTCCCCGTGGGTTGGCTGGACAAGCACAGATTCGAGTTGAGGAACTTGATCGAGCGTCAACCTCTGCAAGGGCATCAAAACGTTAGGAGGCCCTTGGATTGCAAAATGCGCCCAGTGGTGGGCATGGGATATAAGAATATCCATCAGTTCTTGGCCGCGCCAGCGTGTGCTGGAGACGGAGAGGCTCAAGGGGCACTGATTGGCAAATGCTAACCAATATTTGACGCCTTCAAGTCGGCGAGTGATTTTCTCTGAGAGCGCGACAGAGACGGAGTTAGAGGATTGGGTGGGCAGATGAATGTGGAGGGAGCTCCACAGAGCAGGTGATGACTGCACCAGCCGCCTCCAACCACTGCAAACGCGAGTGAGCAACAGCGGCGCCTCCCTCGTGCTCATCACGCAATTTCCCCGATTCGGCAAACATTCGAGAAAGACTCGATGTAATATTTCGACGGGGACGCGACGGATGGGGGAGAGCAAGGCGCGATGAGAGTCGATAAAGCTCTTCAAAGTTGCGCGCTCCGTTTCCAATTCAGCGATCTGTTCCGACAACTGAATGAAGCGGCTCGTCGGCTGAGCAAGGAGAGAGTGGATGTGTGCTATTTCTGAGTCGCTTGGACTGTAGTTGGTACCTAGCTTGGAAGAAGGAAAGCGAGACATGCCGATGATGGGATGGCCTCCGAGTTGGAGGAATGAGAGCCGCGAACATGTGATCGAGTCACGTTAGTCACACAAGCGTGTCGTTCGTTCAACTTGTCAGACTCAGAAACTGATGCTAAAAGTATTATCTCTTGGGGAACCGAGAATTCTAGCACTGGCACAATGTACCAACGTGGCTTCTGATTACTAAACGGCACCGTCCTGCGGTCCTATTTCTTGTTCTTCAACATCCATGTCAAGAAGCCCATAACTATGCATGAGCGACGACCATCTGTCGTCGATTGTCTGATTAGATCCGCCGTTACTCGTCATCCCATTGTTGGTGTAATATATACTGGGCTGAATCCCGTGTGTTTGAAGACCGTGCTGAACAGGGTCTGGCGCTTCGCGAAAAAGTCCCTCCCAGCTGTATTGTTGCGTCGCACGCAATGGTGCAGAGTCATATGCAAGTGTTTCGAGGGAAGGATGGAGAGGGGACGATGTTTGAAGTTGATGTGAAGTTGATGAAAAGGCTGTTACCGGACTAGTATGGAGTATCGCTTGTCGCGAACCAGTCTCTTGTTGCAAAGGTTGGTGATGCGTCGAGACTGGAGTCGGTGTTGCCAACGGTGGAGAACGGGAGCGAACCACAGGCTTTGCTCGGCCACCAAACACCGCAATCTCATCATCAGGGAAGATTGTGGGCGGCTCACCAGCGTAAGTCTGAGTGTGTCGCGCTTGATATGCCTTGACGAGCATACCTTGCAGAACCGGCTGAGGAATCATGAGATCAACATGCAGAGCTGAGACATCGACCCACCAGTGCTCTTGCGGCTCGACTGTTTGTTTGTGCCGCTTCGCGAAACATTCCACAGGCGGTTTGGAAAACGGGCCAAGGCTCTGGTTCGAGTTTCCGACCACCGTTGCCGGTTTCTAGACGGCTTCCGCGGATTGCCATTGTCCCGACCACCACTGCCGCGGTAAAGGCAAAGCTCCATATCCGCCATACGCGGGCAACGATTCCCGGGTTCTTTGTGAACTGCTTCAAAGTGTGGATTAGCACGTTACAAGCCGATTTGTATGCGGCAAACACGCTCAGAGAATATGGGCTAGATAATGGTGAAGAAGTGTGCGACATCATGGCCTGCGCAAAGTAGGATCGATGCAAAAAGAGTGACGCTACCCATTAGTTGGCATCATGATTACAGCTTATCAACACGCATACCCAAGTCAAGATAATGCCCTCTCACAAAGCTGGATGAATTTTCAACAAGAGATCAATAACTGCAAAGGAAGGAGTTACTTGTTCATCGCTACTGCTGTCCTGTCTTCGCCAAGGGTAGGATCCGGACGAGCAAGCGTCCGTATTTTAGCGTCAAGGTCCAAAACGGCGTTATAATTCGGCGGCTTTACCCCAAGTGTTGCGCGTACAATCAACAACAGCACAGATTGTGAGATATGATGACCCCAAATACCCACTGCAGGTCGATTTACCGAGACATAAAAAGGAATAAAGGCGTACATCCGATTGGGGGCCCACCACCGTTGAATAAGGCTTCTTCCTCCTCGGTCGGAATCTTACAGTCGACGTAAACCTGCAGAATCGATGGTGGTCGTCCCGTGATCAAACTTTGCCAAAGCACCGCGATTAGCAAATTCCAGAAGTATACTCGTCGTTCATAGGCCTCACGACCAGAAAAGCCCCACATAGATGGATCAATGTCTGTGGACCTTCACATTACAATCCCTCGACCAGTGGAAACGCACGCAACCCAGTCTATCGAGCACATTGAGAAGATGATACTGAAGAAAGCAAAGGAGACTGACTCGTAATGCGACTTGAGTCGCCAGGTCCAGATTGATGTAAGAAGCCTCTAAGTTAGCCTCCTTCCCGCTCATGCCATTGTAGATGCTCATCAGGTGCAGTGTCTGAAAAGATGATGGTCAGAAAAGGAAATATTCGAGCAATAAAATCGGTACCTTGACCGTAACCACCGATGGCTTAGTTAATATGCTCTGCAGGCCGAGAGCAGCACGCGCCAGCCGGTAATAATGTTGTGCTTCTAAGTTATAGGGCTGCATATTGAGGTCTACGAGTGCTCCGATTCCAAGGGTGACAAGCAGGACAGCAAGCTCGTGTGGTCCGTAATCCACGAGCACCCCATTTTGATGATATATCGCCGGTATGAGCTCTTCAATAAGTTGTCTCCTGGAGACAATATGAAACATCCATGATAAGTGCTCGAGAAAAGTCTCGCAAAGGAATATAGCGCGGTCAATAGGTGGCAGAAAGGCTTCAATCATCTCCTTGACCGGGTTGTGGGGGATTCCCGGCGGTGTGAAAGGAAAGAATGTGACGAATTGGTTGATTTCGGGTGGGAGATAGGACGGGTCTAGCTCGCGCAGAGAGAGCGGCGCGGATTTTGGGACGAACGACGCCTCAAGCCCTTTTGCTTTCTGCATAATATGAGGAAAAGGATGTAGCCTCGAATGGAGCTTACTAAAAGTAGACTCTGGAAAGAAATTTTAGCGTTAAGCAAGCGGCCTTGAAGCAAAAGGGCGTACCTCAGCGCCACCAGCGGGCCCAAAGAAGCGTGAGCCACCATCTTGGTCAATATGAAGCGACCCAAGCGACTCTACCAACGACGAATCGTCCTCTGGTACAGGCCTAAGATGCAATGTGGACTCTGGAACATCATCATCTTCCGCGCTTTCATCGTCTGTGTCCAGAGCAGCTAGAAGTGGATGTGGCTTGTTGGAGTTAGAACTATGTAATATTGCAAGTGCATCTTCAAGCGCAGTCTTCCTTTCTTGCATTCTAGAGAGCTTGTGACGAAGATGGTCTGTTGCTGCAAGAACAAAACGACTGCCTTCCCCAGGCGGAATTGTGCCTGTCGTGTCAATCTATCAGAAGAAAAATAGCTTTCTGGTGGCACATACCATTTGGACAAAGAGCCCCACAGCCACTGTATATGTTAAAGAGAGCGGTTCAATGGCAGAGATCGAAGCAAACCGCTGGACGCATGTTGAGCATGGTACTATTTTGTCGCAACGAATCTTCAGTCGGCGGCACTCGGCGCATGCAATTTCACCACGAATGCGTTTGGAGGCTTTGGATCGTTGGCCTGGAGCGTGAACTGCTGGTCGGCGCTCGTAAGGAGAAGGAGCCATGAAGAAAAGCTTCCGATTTGACAAGTACTGACAGCCTGCCGAGGCCGGCGATCTCGGGACCGAGCTGTCACTTAAGTTGCACGACCAAGGGCAAGGATGGCGAACATTGAAATTGTCTTACAGCTACTTTACTGAAGTTGTGTTTCCCGAGTCCTGTACAGCTCAAATTGAACAAGTATATGCTTTGAGGGTCATACCAGTGTGTGTTGCGTCGACTGCGAGATTCTTGAGGTCACGTGTGACACCTTTTTAGCTTCTTCACACTAGCTACTGACGGCGCCCACCACGATTTATGGCTCAGAGCACCTTAATTGCTGGAAAGATTTTCGTCCGCTAGGGCAACGGCTCTATTCGTAGGCAAACTCTCGGCTTGGTGGTATATGTATAAGTTGACGCCCAACAGTCAGACAGCTTTAATTGTATCGCAAACAATCGGAGTTCCACGTTTGACGACTCGGACGTTCCCACCATCCCGAAAACTTTTATACGACAACATCAGCTTCTTCACTCCATATCTGGGTACACTCTGGAATCTCGAGATCAGAGAATACAACTAGCTATGGGTAGTTTGGCGATGGTTGGTATAGGACGGACGACACTCATGATGGTTGGGCTCCACGGGAAGATTTCTGTCTGTGACTTTGGAAGCTCTTGCTCGACTAGAACCAACCAGGATAATCACTGAGCGGGGGAATGTGGGACGTGAAGCTCGGTCAAAAAATGCTGGTCCAATGTAAGACAAATACACCGTCACATTTTTTGCCTCGCCGCTCAAAAGTCGATCAAGCCCTCACTCCCGACCTATGGTGGCAATGGCAGCCCGAAAAATTATAGAAGGAAGTACGGGAACGGGAATAGACGAACATTCTCTCTCCACAAACCCTTATGCGAACTAGGAAACGTTTATTGTCTATTCGGCTTGCTCTTATCAGCGCTGCCTGTGCACTGTTTCTCCTCTATGGAGATCTTTTACTCCCTTCGCTCTCGACCGGTTCCACCAAAATCAATCCATTATCTTCGTCTCTGTCAAATGTTGAGGCCGTCCAACTTTTGGGTCATCCAACCTTCAAAGATGCCTGGGAATACGAACGAAAGCTGCCGCAGCACAAGAAGTCAAGCAGAATAGTAGCAAGCTCGACACGGAGGTAATTTCCTAACTCCACTTTTTGATACTTGGACTGAAGCGTTTTGCTAGGTACCTACGAATTCCACACGCCTCATGGGGAACAGGGTGATTTTGGAGAAAAGCGTAACGAGTCGCCAACTGATTAGCAGTTTTGCAGCTGGAACAACGTTTTCCAAGAGCAGTGAGTCGCCTTGCAATTACCCAATCGTTGCTGACCAACGAAACAGACTGTTGAATGCCTATCTGGCGCACATGAGCGACAGGGCCTACGTCTTTCCCGACTACATTCCTCGGGACCATGTCCCATTTCCCGATATGCTCGCCAACGGCACGAGGCACATGCTTCATATTCCGATGAACGCTTTTGTCGCTGGGCCCATTGCTGGCGGACCTTTATTCGATGACCCAGCCGAGGATATCATTACTAGACGCTCCATTTCAGACAAATGGTGGGAAGCAGTGTGTCCACGGGAGCAAGTCAAAGTCCTCAACGTATTCGAAGTTCACAACAGTTTTGGATATGATGCCCAACGGGTTGAAGGAGCGGAGATCCTGACAAGATGGGCAAAGAAACTGAAAGACCTGGAGGAACCATGCGTGAGTGTTGAGGAATTCTCGATATTGCATTACGGGTATGTTTGTCGACTTCATCTGACAGTTTGGGTTGACAAAAGCATATGTAGACTCATTGGTAGCCCATGGATTGTCAGTATATGGCCGTCGTATGTTGCTTCGCCGTTTCTCCAAAACTTCGCTTGGTCACCACTGGTAACATCGGCACTCTTCAGCAACATCCGTATTATTGCTCCTGGCCAAATCACCCCGCCAATATATCTCCGACCTATTCGAGCACTCTCATTGCAGGTGAACTCATATGAGTCCTTCCGACCTCTTCGCGCATCATCCCTCAGATTCCCCATCTCGGGTCTTCTGGGCCTCCATGTCCGGCGGGGAGACTACGCGCATCATTGTGTCATGCTTTCAGGCGGCGGGTATGATTATAATGCGTGGAACAACCTCGGGAAGCCAGGTCTCGTTGCAAACGCAAGTGCTGTCGCTCAACGTTGGCTTGGATTTGGCGGAGAATCGGCGATTTGGCCAAAGCTCGCCGAGGATCGGGACGTTCCTGATGGACTGTCAACCCAGGATGCGCTTTACCAACACTGCTACCCAGACATCGCGCATATCGTGAAACGGTCAGCAGATGCAAGAGCAAAAGCCCCGCTTACCCGCATCTTCATTGCCACCAACGGGGAGAAAGACTGGGTCACAAACCTAACGAGAGCGCTTTATGACGATGGCTGGGAACATGTTTCGACGTTGCACGACCTGAAATTGACGCCGGAGGCTTATGCGGTCAGCCATGCCGTCGACATGGGCATCTTGAGCGTGTTGGCGGAGGAGTTTATCGGAGTAGGCGTATGCACATAACTTCTCCATCATTTCGGACCACTTACCGCTTTCAGTTCTCTTCCTTGTCGAGCAATGTGGCTCAAATACGGTTGGGGACTGGGTTAGACGAAAGGACGATACACTTTTGGTGAATAACGTGCAGTGTCTTTGAAGTACTGCCAGGTTGATTTCGAGTTGCACTCTTAGTATTAGAATAATGATTGGACTCACACGACTACAAACCGGGAGTCGCACGAGCCCCTATGATCAAGATTTTTACTATATGCACGGTTGAAACGTTTAGCGGCACAGGAAATAACTCTTGATACCGCTACATCTCCAAGCGCTTATTTCCCGAATTTGAATCCGCAGTATATAGCAACTTCAACTAACTTGTCTCTTACCATCATGCGCATAGGGCAGGGCGCCGCCTTGCAGCGCTTACATTCGACGCTCGACTCGACTCGCCTTCTTCTCATTCGCGTCTCTCGTTCACTCGCATCTTCTCGACTACTTCCGGTCCTTGGACTCTTCACGAGCCTGCTCGCGCTCGCATTCGCGTTTCTGTGGCGGTTTTCCCACCTGCTCACCGCTGTTGTTCTTTTCCGATACATCTGGAAGTCGTTATACGCCTTTTACCAAGCTAAACTCGGGGGCGCATGGGGTCCAGCGTTTCCGCCGCATCGGACGAACTTTATCCTGGCGGTTGGGACGATACCAATATGGGGGCTGGGCATGGCGGGAATTATGCTTGCCAGTGCGATTGTGAGGAGGTTGTGGAGCGGCGCACGACTCCGTTGGGAGGGCGGCAAACGCGGGGGGCATGTCAACGGAAATGGTCATGGGCGGTACGAGGCAATTCCGTTGAACGTCGATGATGTGGAGGAAATGGAGGAGGAAGATACCCGGAGGCGGCGGCAACGAAGGGAGTCGCCAACTCCAGCCCTAAAAACCCGGCTGCTCTGGCTGGGCTTGCTGGTGTTTTACCTCTCCCTCGCCCTGTTTGGGCTCTATATGTGGAAGACGTATGAGCTCCCCATTGACAATCGGTTCAAAGCACGCGTGGAGCTCGCAAATCGCGTGCCCAAGAGAGAAGGCTACTCGACCCAAGGTATGTCTCAGTGGCTATCGCAAATTCTTTAGCTTATTCTGAACAGAGAAAATCTATATTGCCGCCATGTTCTATAATAACGAAGGTGTACTACCTTATTGGATAACCCAAACAACCCGCTTAATACACTACCTGGGGCCTGACAACGTTTTTGTCTCCATCGTTGAATCCAACTCTGGCGACAAGACGGCCGCGCTACTGGAATCTTTTGCCGACACACTTACGTCCCTTGCTGTCTCTCACAAAATTACTACCCATGATACCACCATACCTCGTCCACCGTCAATGGATACCGCTCCTCCCCGAATTGAATTCCTGTCGGCCGTTCGCAACCTTGTCATGGCGCCATTAATCGCGTCTGGAGGCTATACTCGAGTGCTCTGGAGCAATGATGTCTTCATCGAGGCCGAGACGATGGCAGAGCTAATTCACACACGCAACGGCGACTACGACATGGTCTGTGGTCTCGATCTCGCTTACTGGGGCCTGTACGACCAATGGGTCATTCGCGACCGCCAGGGCGGCTTCGCGTCCACCTTATGGCCTTATTTACTCGAGGAGACGGGTTTCCGTGCAATCCAAAAAGACGAGGCGGCGCCAGTTTCCGCTTGCTGGAACGGCATTGCTGCCATGCGCGCGGATCCATTTCTGCCTCCCTCAATGCGAAAGGGAGTACCTGCATTTCTCTCACCGATCGAGACAGGCCAAACCCAGCCGTGGTCAATGTCGACCGAGACCCTCCCACAGCTCGCAAGTACTCACCCAGCATACCCCCGGCCCGAAAACGCCACTGCACTGGACATGCCCGCAGTCAAATTCCGGGCTTCGGGGCCAAAGGAATGTTTCTCCTCCGAGTCCTTCTTGCTGCCCTACGACCTCCGCCGGATATTCGGCATGCACAGCATCTTTGTCAACCCACTGGTGATCAACTCGTATTCGTATGTCACTGTGCTTTGCGACCTCTTGTTTCTGACCTTGTGCAGATGGGAGTTCTACGTGTATTTCAAGTACATCACCCGACACTGGGTCGTCAAATGGTTCATCGAGCATGTTGAGAACGGCTATGGCTTCCACCAGGCGCGAATGATATTGGGCAATCCGGAGAATGTGTACATGTGGGACGGGGGAGCTTGTCACCCGGTACGCCCTTGTTGCTTTGGATGAAGAATTCTGACATTTTTCTAGTGGCGGTGATGCACACCAGAAAGTATTTGTACTTGTTCTGTTAATTTTTTCGTGTAATTGGATAGCGAAGAAACAAAACTCAGACCAGTGAGAGTATATAGAGCAATCTGGAGGACCATCGAAGAAGTGAGAATAAGAGCACTTGCCCCATAAGATAGATACTCCATTGCCGCATTTGCTGGCTACGATTTCGAAGCATGGCGCCAGGCCTCGGCATGCTGGCTCGACTTCTTCCCTCTCTAATTACCCCACTCATCGGCTTACTGCTTGTGTGTACTCTTTCCATCAACCTACTCTCTCCGTCCCTTCCCATCTGGCACGCCCTGGTTCTACTGGGGAGCATCCCGGTCGCGTTCACAATCCGTTTGTGGCACTCCTTAGCCCGAGAGTGGCTAGACGCGCGAGCCAATGGAGCAACAGATAAGTTGACTGACGCGAAGGAAGGAAGACTTGCTATGTTTTCCCAGGAAAGCTAAAGTTCGCCTTTGAAACAAATGAGATAAAAGATCCATTGCTAATGATGCTGAACAGGTGCAAGAATGTAAACGGAAACACAGAAAATAGCTGCTGGAGGTGTCAAGCGAGAAGAAAGGTAACAAATGGCACACCTCAATTCACTTGGGTGCATCCGCACTCTCCCTTGGCCTTTGTTCGCCCGCGCGCAAAGGCTCACGTTCTGCTGCCGAAATCATCGTCATTGGCTGGGCTGGGGCGGGCTGGTTGTCGATATTTTCGCTCTGGCGGACGTTCGCGCGGTCTTTCGCCAGGTCCTTCTCCCAAGCGTCTTCATCAAACGAGCGGCCGCAACATGACCCACAACAGCCGCCTCCCCCTCCCCGAATGCCGTTCCCATTACACCATGTGGCCCTGAAACCTTATAATTCAAGGATGTGGCAAGAGTAGAAGACCCACAGTGCAGCAAATCCACACAGACCTAGCACAAGTTCAGGAGCGTTACCAAGGCTGAAAGAATAGAGCGCACCAAAAATACCACAACAGGCAGCACCGAGTTCTTCCATTCAAAGGTCGTTCAAGTTCAGGTTCGTTATCGCCAGTAGTTGTCGTCAAAAGGACCCAGGATTATAAAAGCGGAAGGTTGGATGACAGGAAGCTGTAAGAGACTGGCAACTGCATGGCAATAAGCGGTGAAATTACTTGAAGCAGAAAACTGCACTGTGATCATTAGCTCAAACGCTCCCACGGGCCTCGTCTCCGCTCCCTCATCGTTGCGAAACGTACAACGGGCTGCAAGGTCAAACTCGGTGCTCTCCGCTCGCCCGGTGCTCTCCGCCAATGCGATATTTCGTCCCAAGAAGGAAGGGCCCAAACTTCGACTGGCCCTTATTCTCGCAAGCATGGCTGCGGCGAGCTTATCCCGTCTTGACGACCCGCGCCATCCATCTGTCTGTACCCCGGCTGTGCCTTCCTACTTTGAATCGCCTTTCTCTTCAATCACGACCCAAAGTTTCATCAGTCTCATGCATCTCCTTCGTAGTTTTCCTTCGCCCCAGAAGCAATGTGATTAACTCACACGAAGATACTCTCTCGTCAACTTACGCTTCAAGCTTCAAGACTCATTCACATTATTGTTCTCATCGAATCGAAATCGAATCCCTAAACACCCTCAAGATCCCCTTTCATCCTCCCCAATCAATCACGTTCACGCAAATTCAGCCCCCTCTCGTTCAATCTCCTGGAGTCAGGGACAGACCTGTCGCGCGAAAAAAGTTATAACGAGGCCAGGGCAGCGCCAGCCCGCACCCTCTTTGACTTTGCGGCTCGCACCTCCAATCAATCACACTCACACTCATTCGCAAGCATGTCGCACTACAGCCAGAGCAGCCAGCAGCCGCTCGCCCACCCTGGGATGTGTATGTCGCTACGCTCGCTCTCCCCGCATTCATGGCTCACCCACGCTAGCGGAGTTTCGTGGTGGAGAGCAACACCAGCAGCCCAAGCCCAAAAAGGAAGACTCGTTGATGGCGACGGTCGGCAAGAAATACGCCGGCGGGGTCGCCCAGAAAGCGGGCGGCCACACGGAGGAATACGTCAAAGAAAACCACGAGGAGATAGGGCAGAAAGTCGAGGAGGGTTATGACGACGCAAAGGAACGCGCGCAAGCTGAATTGGACAAGGCTAAACAAGTGCGTTGTTCTCACCTTATGGTCTCGTTTGACGCCGAGCACAGACTTGGGCCAAGATTTTCCCGTGCTGTAGTTGAAGATGGACCTTCAAGTTCTAATGTTGTTACACACTGAAAAATACATAAATTCCCCGCGCTACATCGGCATCGACCCTTGCCCATATTGGTGTTGTTGTTGCTGCTGCTGACTATACTGGCCATAATACTGGCTCTGAGATTGGGGAGCAGCTTGTTGTCGTTGAGGGAACATGGAAGGGGGAGGCATCTGTCCATATGCTTGTTGTTGGTAGTGCTGCTGAGGTGCGGCGGCATATTGTTGCTGTTGTCTTCGGGCTTGGGCTTGTACGGGATGGGGAAAATTGAATGACGGAGGCCCCATTGACATGGGCGGATTTGGGGCTGCGAGGGAAGCACCAGGGTCGGTGAAGTAGGGATGTGTCAGTGCCTCCGCTGCAGAAATGCGTTCCGCGGGGTCGAATTTTAGCAACCGGTCAAGGAGATCGAGTGCTAGTAGAATTGAGCCTTTGGGGGTGCCGCGAATACTGCCCACACACCTAATGGAGAGGCTTTAGGTAGGACCTGCATCCAATTCATCTTCGGAAAGACTGCAAATTCTTTGAGGACTATTTCCGGCTGGAAGAACATTTCAGAGGGGGGCTTCTACATAGATGAACCACAACTTACGGAGTCCTGCAGCATCTTTGCGAATTGTTGGTGCGAGGGAGTGCCGATTATCTTCATTATATGAAGCAGCTGGTCGTTATTGTCCTTGCCGCGGAAGAGCGGCACCCCCGTTATCATCTCGGCAAAAATGCAGCCACAGCTCCAGATGTCGATCGATGTACTGTAGGTGCGGGACCCCAGCAGGACATCGGGCGCTCGGTACCACAATGTCACAACCTCGTTCGAAAATGTGTTGACAGGCACCCCAAATGCCCGTGCGAGACCAAAGTCCCCGAGCTTCAATTCGCCTTTGCGGTTAATGAGCAGGTTCTGCGGCTTGAGGTCGCGGTGCAAGACTTGGTTTTCGTGGCAGAAATGCGTGCCTTTGAGAATCTGGAACATGAAGTTACGAACAATTGTCGGCTCGAGCGCGCCACGCGTGCCATGCTGGTCCATGTACTTCTTCAAGTCCGAGTCGCAAAACTCAAAGACAAGCGTGAGCTTCGTCTCGGAATGGATAACGTCGTGCAGGCGCAGAATGTTCACGTGCTTCAGCTCTTTGAGCAGCGAGATTTCGCGGATGGCTGTTGAGGGGGTGCCCTCTTCGGCGTCGAGGTGGATTTCTTTCAGAGCAACGATCTCGCTCGTCGTTTTCGATCTTCCCTGAAGAGAGTGTGTGAGCCAAAGACGGCTGATGAGGCAGCGCAGCGCACCTTGTATACGGTCGCATATGTCCCTTCACCGAGCTTCTCCAGCTAACGGAGGAGAGCTCAGATGTTGTAGAACTGCAGCACAAAAGACACACCTGGATGTAATTCGACGCCATCGATGTCGGACCAAAGGCACTCCAGGCTCCTTTATAGCTCTGTTTCGGCGGTTCCGGCGACCACGAGTACAGGCACGGAGCACTGCGATGGGCGACGCGGAGGAAAGCGCCCACGAGTCCGAGCACAGCCACGCGCTGTCATGTGTCAGCAGGCTTATGTCACGTTCGAGTCATTACAACGTCGAGGACCCAAAAAGGAAACTTTGGTGCAAACTGTGGGAAGTTCCCAAGTGATAGTGGTGTGGAGATGTGATTTCTCTTACTTCTCGTATTCTCTCGGCGTTTATCTGCCAGATATACAACAGCACTCTTCACACTAGAGCGGCTGGATGTAGCGAGGCGGTATATTCATCTTTCGGGAACAAGTCAGGTTTCCACGCCCAAACAATGAGGTGATACCCGCAAAAAGATATTAGCGGAAGAGAAAGTAAAATTACACTGTCAATCGTATATGATAAGTAAATCCTATTGGCTACATTTGAGAGGGGAGATTTATACATGGCCCAAGTAATAACAATAGCTCAATCGGTAAACCATACATTGAGAGTGGGGGAGATAGAGTGACAGATTGTGATATAGAATGGCCAGGATCAATGAGAAAAGAATTGTCGAGTCAGCAAGCGTCGTTAACAGCAGGAAGCCAGATGGATCTGCTGCGTGTTCAGCCCTGGCGGTTGGCCTGCGAACGTGTCGAACGACCATGCACATGTCGAACAGGGCCCGGATCTCCCCGGACAGAAGAGATGGGCCGCTGAGTGGTCGCAGGCTCGGGATCTGGAATGGCCACAGCGGCAGAGTCATTCGGATTGGTGTTAGTCTCAACCGTCGCAGTCGAATTCGGTGCCGCGTCGGTGCCGCGCGGCCAGGATATAGTGAGTAGGCCTTCAGACATCGACGCCTCGACAGCACTAGACTACAGAAAAGATAAAGTCAGTCCAAGTTCATGAGACGAGAAAGAAGATCTTAAGAGGCACGATAAGATCTTGGGGAAAACTTGATCGACTAAGAAACAACACTCACGTCAAGGCCAGCAGGGAGTGGGATCGTTCGATGGAAGCCGCCGTAGCGCAGCTCGTGTAGAGGGAAGAGACGAGGATCGCGCTGCAAACCAAGAGCGTCGTTTGTGTCAATCTCCATCTCTTCTTGCTTGACTTGATCCCGAGCATGAGTAGGAACTCTCGCAAGGCGTCGACCGCTGAGCTCGAGACACCCTTGCTTGAAACCAATAGACAAGTCCCCGATATTAACGCCAGGAAGCTCCACAACAGCGAAAATATGCGAAAGAGCGGGGTTGTCGTAGAGTTCCATCCTAAAAGGGCAGATTCACATCAGAAAAACTGGTTATCTCGGATGGTCAAAACTTACCTGGGCTTAAAAATCGCATTTTCAGCAGGATTAACCACCTTAACGCGACCAGCACGCAGGGCTGCGTCCATATGTATCAATCGGCGGATCAGGGCCTCGCGAGCAGCATCATGAGAGCGAGCGGATGGCGGGGCGGAGTGTGAAGTCTTGCGGGTGGTTTTCGCAGGCATGGCGGAGTCAGTAGAGAAAGGGAAGGGCACCTCCATTGTTCCCCAGCTGCCTTTTATACTCCTGGGTAGTCTCGTGCACTGAGGGCTGTGCACAGCCATAAAAGGAAACAAAGCCTGGTGCGGCGACTAGAACTTTCCGGAAGTGAGTCACTCGAAGGCAAACCGACGCGTATGTGTGGCGTGAACATGTGCTTTTGGAGCGATCGGTGCGCGTTCGGGAATTGTCAGCAGCGGTCAAGCAAATGGTGGCGATGAGCGGAGGCTGCGGAGCCGGAGTCGGTCCTGTTCGAATGACTCGAATATGGTTTCAGGAGGGGTTCTGTGGGAAAAAAATAAGTCTCAGTCATCCTGCTGCGCCCGACCGATGTAACGTGGAGAGCGTACACTGGCCTGAATCGCTACTGTTCGGGAGCATGCTATGTGTGTGGATAGGTTATGGGTGTGACAGTAGGTTATGGGTGTGACAGTGTGCTGCCACATCATCTGTCACATCATCCTCTCTCTCAAGTTTCTCAACTTCGAGACGCTTGAGATCCAGAGCCACACAGTCAACAGCTCAAGGCATTTACTTCAGAATTGTGCCTGCTATTGGGCTCGGTCAAAAGAGGCTTGCTGATTCATCCTATCTCCAAGACCATCAAGCTTTGAAGTTCAAGCCGCCATATCGAGAGGTCTCTGCAAATGTAGCTGTCTACGCCGGTATCCCACGTATTCGTGTAATGACCTTCATAGATACTACTCTCCTTAACTCCAAACGCTCAATTTTTGTCAACCTGAAGGCGCTTGTCGCAAGCACGACTCAACCTTCCTCCTCAAAATCCTATATTATCACGAAACAGCGCTGTTCTCTCGCTCAACCTCCAAACAACCTTATGAGCAATCTGCTATCAGTATCTTCGGTGTTGTGAGTATCTACAAAGCGTCGCATTGTCCTGAGCTCTGGCGCTTTGATCACACGCCGCATCAACGGTGCTCTGACCTATAAGAACACCATGGCCTTAATCCAGCACATCTTTGCTTCGACAAAAACCAGCCTGATTGGTCTTTCATCTGCACCTGGTTGTGCGTTCTCTTCAAACTCACCCGTTCATTTTGCCCAGGTGCGAGATACTTGAAACAGGCATGGACCTCCCTGACCTTGAACTTTAAAGAATGTCCTATCCTAACTCGCGCTCTTACTATCAGCCCCAGCAGCATCAGTCAGCGCGGAGCCAGCAAGCTCAACCCACCACCTCATCTCGCAGTCGCGCGGAATCGCGGGATCACTCTTCCCATCGTCACCGTGTCGTATCCTCCACACGCTCCTCCACAAAATCTCAGTCTCGCCACCGGGACCCAGTTCACAGCTCTCGTTATGCCCCAGCCACCTCTATGCCAATGCCACCTATGCCATCCCACCACGTATCCTCCTCGTGCATTCCTACGCAAAGCACCCCAGTGCCATTGCTGACCAACCCATTCATGGGTGGCGATGACGAATCATATATCGGCTCTGTTGACGACGAAAGCGGCCTCAGCGCGGCCGAACGGGCAGAAGCCTTTGGCTATCTCAACTTCGAGCCTCTTCCTGCGTCGCTTACGCCCGCGGGCCAGTATGCCTCGATGAAGCAGCTGCGCCGCCGCTCGCGCTCCGTTGGGTCCTTCCAAGTGAGGACCGGCCCGCATACCGGGGTCCCGGGCCGGCAGGTCGGGCGCGAAGGCGTCCCAAGCGCCCAATCGAGCAAAGTCGAACGCACATCGTTTTACACGGTGCGCCATGCTTCGCGCTCGACTGCTGCAATCAATCCCTCGTCATCTTTTCCACCCAAGACGGCACCCTCAACTCCGAGTCGCGCCTCGAAGCCACGAAAGAACTACAATGAGCAGAAACCTATACCACCGTTGAAGGACAAGAAGTGGCGCAATGCGGCAGCTGCGGCTCCAGTACAGGCCGCTGAGTTTGACCTGCCTCCCGGCGGCTTCAAACGGAAGCCTATGAGCTTCTTCGTCAATATGTTCACCTAATCTAAGTATTACGAGTTACTCTAGTCGTGGCGCCTTCTCTCGTGCGTGTTGTTGTATATATATACTAGTAATACACAATTAATCTTGTTATTTGTCTCATTCCGGTCGCTCGTTTTGCTCCTGCACTCACCATGTCTTCATCGTCTTATTTCTCAACTAATATCCATTTCTTTGCCACACCCGAGACGCGATATGTCACGGAAACGTGATACTTGTGTGACCGTGGCTCCTGACTGCGAGTGTACAGTGGCAAAAACGAAAAAGTCAACTTTACTGACATTTGGATATGCTTTAACCTCTCCTTTTAATGTTACTAGTAGATGCCCGAAAAAAGTCGAATTGAACAAGTTCTTGTTGCCTATCCCACTTTTGCCATTTTTGCGCGGCTCCAAGCTTTGATGATACCTGCAAGCGATTAGTAGCAGTATCGTCAACGGTACATATCACGCACGATCTACGGCATTCTGTGCGAGTTCGTAGTGCATTAATTCGATGGAAGCACTGGATACGGACAGCTCACAGGGTCCCAGAAGTATTTCCCATCGTCCGGAAACCAGTGTGGCCCTTCGGTGACACATCACAAAAAGCGGCCGAGCGATGTAACGGTCATGCTACGTAATTGTAACAGCTGTAAGGTCTTGTAAGCGTCAACAACACTCTCAGCAGAGTTATATCTCGGTCATATGGAGATCTTTAAACCCACAAACCATGAAAAGTCTCTTGTAAGGCTCAAATAGGGTTGCATCTCTCTTGCATTGAATTTCTAACCTTATTGTTGCCTATCAACCTTCGTCTTGTTCACAAGTGCTACAACTGATTGCCAAGGATTCTAGGGAACCAAAAAGTCCCTCACTAGATACACAAAACCTGAGGGAGAATATAAAAGTTTTTTGCTCTTGTAAGCCATCCCAAATCAAGCTGAAACCTACCACAGCCTAAAATTCTCATTGGCACTGGGAAGCTAAGAACAGGATAGGTTGAAAATACAAGCTGTTGAAAACGACATCAAGTCCACTGCTCCCCGTTTCAAATCTACTCTAAGGCTGTAAGCCATTCTGGGTGATTGCCAACTGCTAACCACCTGACAACGGATTACCACTGTGCTTAAATGATGCGAGAAAATCAATCCAGGCTTCACAAACATCAATTTCATTATTGAATTGGGGAGTACGATATAAGTAAGTGACTGGTTAGGCAACGAGCGTAGAAGAAGGAGTGAGGGGACCACTATGTAAACGATCGTGATGAGGGACAGATTGATACACGACATAATGTCCGCTTTGAAAATGATTAGAGAATGCAAACATGGAGATGAGGAACCAACATGAATTCAAGTGCCACCAGAGTTGGTCGCATCCGCAAGCACACGTTGGCTAGCACGACGGCGACGTTGAGCCACTGCTTCATCTTCGCTGGCAGCTCCATCGCAATCCGACCCATCTGACAGGTTATCATCGCCTTCGCCAAAAACTCGCCTGCAAACGATGAGAAACAAGATTATAAAATGAAAGATGGGATACTCGGTCAACCAATCAAGTGTCTCTTTGCCCCATTCTGGGCGATCGGGGTCGGAATCGTCAGCAAACGCATCCAAGACTTTCTGATAGAGAACGGTAAACTTGTATTTTTTGGACTCCTGGTTTGTCCACTGAGGAGCACTGCTGATGGATAGCCAAACCTGAACAGTTTCAGCGTAGACCTGAGAATATATGCACATTACCTGCACAACCACATATGCAACCATATGAGCGGTGACACGACGAATGTTATGAATAGCAGCTAAACAGCCGTAAGAGAGCTCGTCGTCTGCGGCGTTAATTGCGCCTGAACGCGAGACGAATAAAAGCCTGATGCCCTGTTGCACAATCATTATTCAAGGAAGGTGGGCCAGAAAAGATATACATACTCGCCAAATTGCAACGCCGGTGAAGAGATTTTCGAGGTAGGCGTCTGGGTTCCACTGGCCATCCGGGTAGCAAAACGAAGGGAAGTATTTGCAAGACGGGGTATATTGACTTGCGACAATCTTGTCATAGATACTACGTAAAGGATGAGTGAGTCAATTGAGGTGGTGAAAACGAAAGCACGTCTGAGCTTCTGGGCTGAGATGGTTTGAGGCGTCAATGAAATGAGGCGGCGAGCGAGAATCTTACGATAGAGTGGGTGTTGGACTGGAAAAAATGAGCGTAGGTCTCAAATGGGGAACGAATGATTAACTTGGCGGGTGGTCCATAGATTAAAGGCGGAAATAAAACTCGGTCTTTCCAGGGCATGATGAGCATGCGGAGTTGAGGATGAGCAAGACCCCGTTTGGATTTGGCAATGCCTTGTTCGATGGGTGGAAATAGGCAATCCGAGCCGGGAATGGGGAGTAAAATCGCAAGCTATTCTTGAATGTGTTCGTATCCTGAGTTCGTGCCTCACTAGCGGCTTTGGCCATCTAAGTCATAGTAAGGAAGGTAAATGAGAGAAAAAGGACACTCACTCGATCACATAGTGCTTGCCAGACGGCGGGACGAGCATTCGAGTCGTGGTAGATGTGCTGCAAAACAGGTAAGAGATCGATGCGGCATGTCGACATAATCTTCGCGAAAATATCCGCGTGATGACCTGCACGTTCACTGTGATGCATAATGAGAGAAGAAGCTCGAAGGACTGGGGCTTACCTGGGAGGAAGGTCGTCGATGCGGGCAGCCCCAGCGGTTGGAAAGGACTTGAGACAGCCATAAGTGAGTATGCGCTTCATATTCCAAAAGGCGTCTGCGCCGCGAGGAACGAACTTCGCAGCGTCGATTAACTGATGGTAAGCCCCTCGATGTAGCCTGCACAGTGTGATTGATGGATTCCGTCAAACAAAGAAATGGGCTTGCGCGTTTGGGGAGGTCCAATTTTGCGCTTCCCGAGGACGGAAGGAATACCGGAGGACGCCGCAGACGGAACGGTGAGGCCTAAGTGGTCGAGAATATCCTGGTAGAAAGCGTGTTGTTCGGCGGTGAGCGAAGTCGAGGGGGGAATTAGCACGGGTATGGTGGATGAAGGAGCAGGTGTCGGATTATTTGGGTCAGGGATTGCCTCCGATTCAGGCATTCCAACGCTGCGAGGAGTACAGTATAAGAAAGAAGTGAGGAGGATGATCGAGGGCATTTAAACGCCAAATGTGGATTGATGATCAAATCACGTGCTGATGGAGCTGTCGCTGAAGGACATTGAGATGGTTATGGGCACGAGTGCTGCCCTGATGTGAGCGTAGTAGGTTGGCAAAAGGGAAGTAGTAGGAGATGGGGCACATATCGGAGTCAATGGCTCGAGCTGGGGAGGTAACGCCGCTGTACGGCGCGGTCGAGGCGACGCTGAAGCGGGCATAAGTAGATCGTCTTCTCTTTCGGGTTGTCCTTGACGATTTCGACGATCAATAAGCCGTAGACCGCAGGCAAGTGGGTGTGAGCAGCAGGCCAGAAATGGTACAAGATCAAGCACGTTCCAGCCAACAGCAGTTTGGCCTCGTCGATCCACTCGAACCATTCCTTCGATTGCAAAACACCAACAGCAGCATGCGTTTCGAGCTTGAGAACGTAGACAAAAAGTGTTGTCGTAGTCGATAAAGCGACCACAGTAGAGGAAGGCGTAAACGACCGTGAGGACCGGCTTCCCGGCCCAGCAGAGGTGACCCTTGCGAAACCACCTTGCTCGCGTTGGTGTGCGAAGCAATCTTGGTCTCAGCCTTGCAAAGATCTCTAATGCGAAGGGTGTCTCGCCGTCGAGCATGCGGAAGCCGTTAGACAAATGGACCAGACGGAGCAAGTCGCCGTCGATGAAGGCGGGGGAAATTGACTTCATGATAGCCTTTGAAATGCGTTAGTAACTCTGAAAAATGAAACTAAAAATGAGCAAACAAACCTGCCATCCAGTCACAATCGCGAAATCCATTGGCGCGGTAACCTCCTCGTTGCGAATGGTTGAGAAAGACTCGCACTGGTCGCCCACAATGGCACAGAACTGCTCAACAGCAGCACTCTTGATGGTGACCTCGGGTCCATGGGAAGTCTCGTGGATGTCGATTTGAGGAAGGACAGCATCGTCTCCATACCACAACTTCCAGTAGAACTACTTGATGCGCGTGTTGCGATCAGTCGCGATTTCGTGAATGGGCGCGAAGCCCTGCAACGGCTTGTACTCGAGTGGAGAGAGAGCGGAACGGAGACATCGCGACGGTCTTCGAAAATGGTAATGTCGATGAGTTTCGTTGTCGGGAGTACTTGATTTCAACGGCCTCAAACAACTCCTTATGCTCGCCGTAAGAACGAGCACTACCATAGAGGGAGACCAAACGGGGCGCCATTCTCATAGCCGACAACCATCTTCTGGCCTGTTCGTGGCGCAAGAAGTCGCTTGATGGGGTTGTCGATGTAAGAAGTGCCTTGAACGATGGTCGTTGAAGTGGTCAAAGCACGCAACCAGCTCAGCTCTTGACCGCCCAAGGTTCTGAGCCAAACCGAGGTAACAGGCAAGCGGTCGACGAACTCGAAAGTGACCTCGTTCTTCTCTTGGGTGCGTTTAATGCAAGTGACAACGGGAGGAGGAATGGGATGGGCAGCGAGGTAGTCGATAGTGGCGACGTCGCCGTTGTACTTGAAGGTAAGAAGACGTTGAATGAGTTCAGCATGGATATTGTGCCCTTGGTATTCGAGTGTTTAACGGCTATGAGACCTCGAGGGATGCAAACATGCTGGTCTTGGAGACGACCTCGATCCTACGAAAGAAAAAGATCAGTCATATTAGGAAAAATGGGTAAAGTCAAACTGACCTTCTTGAACCAGACTTCGAAAATGGCATCGAGAACAGGAAAAGGGGGCAGGCTTTTGACCCAGACGTTGCGAGATGGCAAGAAAGTAAGCGGTGTCTTCTGAGGCAAGGAGCCGCTTGGTGGCAATGGGAGATTTCTTCAAGAAGGACGCGATGAAGGGAAGAGGGTCTTCCGATTGAAGAAGAGAATGCTTCTGTCCACCACCGTTGGCACCACAAAACGCTCTTCAACCTGATGAAGCCAATTAAATTGCGCAATGAGACATCCACCCGACTCCGCGAAAGATGTTCGATGCATTGTCGGGTCGCGAACCACACAACAATCTTAGTGAGTCGTCAACCACCGCAGATAATGACTTGGGAGAAATCTGACCGGTGAATGAGCTGAGGACAATGACTATTATCATCGGAGAGAATTTGAGCCCACAAATTAGACTGACACCGCTTTATGAAGTCTCTCGTTTGCTTCAGCCTTGGATTCTCGTGTGTAAATCGCCCCAATGTACCCCTCGTCCACAGAAGCCTTTGACGTGGACAATCAAGGCGAAGAACGGGTCGCGTTTCTCGCAGAACCTGCCAACCACCGTGGAATCGTAGAGCTGCGTGTGTGTCAGCCGCCCCGAGTAAATCAGTGATTGTCAAATCGACATACACATTGTTGCGCTTGAGGAATACTCCAGCATTGTGGTCGCTGTAGATATCGATTTGTGCGATGGCATTGAAAACGGCAGTGTCCCGGCTACCAGCTTGAACACGGGCCTCGAGGCAAGGAAGAATGAATGGTTTTGCTGCTCGTTCGTTCGCAAGCTCGTCGACGGTGTAATTAGGCTGTTGACAAGGGCCTCATTGCACCACAATGCAGAACACAGTCATGCTCAACGTCAAATCGATTGCAGATGGTGATGAGAGGGAGCTGATTGGAGAGTTTTGCCTCTTCAGGAGAATTCTTGACCTTCTCTGAGTTGTGGCAGTTACTCTCCCAGAAAATTTGTTCGACTTCGCGCGTATCTGTCCAGTGTCAGTAGGATACAAGCGAAAATGAAATAAAAGTGCGGACCTCGGGATGAAGCTATGGGGGGCCACACGTTCGACGCCAGCGAAATCTTGATGATGCATGAGAATCTGAGGGTGTATCTTAATAAGTCTCGCACCTCGACGGAAACAATGGAAAAAGCACCTATTGCACCAGTCCAACCTTCTGGAAAAGATGGCCTTGATACCAGCCCAGCATCAACCGTCGCTGCTTGACCACCTACTACAGCAGATTCTAATTTGCTATTCCGAGCGCGTAGGCGTATGGATTGACGGATGCGCATGTTGAGCAGAGGATGCACGCTGCGACGATTGATATAAATTCAAGTTGTTCAAGTGTGAAACTAAAGACACGTACTTGGGAAGACTCCAGTCTCACATTGTCGCCATCCAGCTCCCACCCATGCTTCAGAATGAAAGCGAGCAGGCTCCGTAGTGAGAAGGCATGCATATTGTCTGCTTTCACTGGGGCTGCTTCCTCGGCCACAAGGTAAAGTCAGGCTTGCATAACGCGTATTTTGGAGCGCCTCCGGATATAAAAGGCCCAGGATGCGTCTCCGTGGTGGTAGCCGCCATTTCTGTCGGACACCAGAGTGTTGAGTTTGTGTGGCAAGAGGTTGTCTATTTTCAGATGTGAGCTGGATTCAGAGTAGGTGATTGAAGAGGCTTTACCGGTATCGCTACACACACTTCATCGAGGGGCGTTCGGACTTCTGATTTGCAGCTTCGTCGTCTTCGTCGTCTGCGTTGTCGTCGTTGTTGCTGTCCGAGGCAGCGGCGAACGTGTTCAGTGTCAAGCAAGTCATGTTACATAAGCGTGACATTCAGCGAGTGCAACTGTGCAGATGCCTTGCAGCCTAGATGGTAGTGGGGAAGGAGGAGCAGGTTGGAACGTGAGAAGCCTGAGTAATTGGGTTCCTATCGTTCTCAAACCCAGAGTAGACATCCCAAGCAATACTGCGAAAATAAAAGTATCATGGTGATGATAATTACGCTAGAGAGTATACAGTCCTTCAGTAAAACCCGGTCATTTGAGGCATTATCCCATTCGTCTGGGAAGAGTAACAAGCCCACCAATTAGCCGCTTTGTGGTCATAATCCTCTTGCTCCTTCTGCACTTCCTTCTTCGACCGTTCACTTCTTTTTCAGGCTGCGTGAAGCATTGCAATGTCGACATTGGTTGCTCGGCAATCTTGGTCGATCCAAAGACCGCTGCTGTGGTCATTGCATTCTTGAAGAGTCTGCCGTTCTTGGACAGAGCGATAAACGGGTCCCATCGCGAGTCTTTCTTCTGAGAAAGTGAGAAAAGAGAAGAGGAATCAGTTACCCTTCGTACCTTGGATAGATACACGGCAAGTCGACGGGGCTCGAGCAGTGGCGCTTGGTCAAGGCAATCGTACTAAAGTTGTTGATAAACGTCAGACAAAAAGATTAACCCGTTTGAACAACAAACCATGTAAAACGGGTCTTCTCCGATGACCTCCCGGACATTGTCAATCAGTTGCTGACCGGGTTTCTTGGCCAATGCGTACGTCTCGCCCTTTGTTGGGTCCATTTGGCCGATGTTGTACTGCATATAGGCCAAAACTTCAGCATCGGCACGGTTCATCAACGCGATGCAACGAGCAGTAATATCACAGTCGACAGTCGTCAAACGACCGAAGATAATGTCATAGAACATGAGAAGGGCATCTTGACGAGCCCAATTCAAGTCGAATCGGCGAACCTTGATGGGGTCAAACATGAGTTGAATACCCTCGATATAGACGTCTCCGTGCTCCTTGGCGACGTTGTCGGGCTTGGTCTGTAGCGCAAGACCGTTGGCCTTCTCGTTGACGAGAGCAGTTTCGCCGGCCCGGGAGTTCCGGTTGAGGTAGCGCATATACAGCTCGATGTGCTGAGCTGCGAACGCAATTTGAGTGAACTGGGTGGCGAAAAGCAGACCTTCAACGTACCACTGTGGCCATAAGAAAGCGCTTGCCAAATCTTCAAGCAGAGGTTCCTCGCCCTTCTCGGGAGCGGAGGTAAACTTGAGTTGGAGATCACTGAAAATCTCATTCTGAAGAGTGGACTTGGAACCGACGAGGTCCTTGATGGACTTGGGAGAGAGATCTCGTCGATTTTCTTCTTCAACTTTTTGCGCGACGATTGCAGTAAAAACATGAATGACTTTGACAGGGAAATTGTCGATAGTTGCGACTGGCCCAGAAGGAGCCGCAAGAGCGACCGCCCGAGGCGCACCAGCAGTAGCAGCAACTGAAGTAACAGCAGCGGCTTCGGGAGTTTCAGACTCAGCAGCTGCCCTAGCCTCGTCCTCGAATTGGCGATCTTGAGTCTGAATCCCACAGACGGAGGACGCAAATTGATACAAAAAGCTCAAACAGGATAATGCAAGCGAGCTTTTGGTGTTTCTCAGCGCTGGCCCAGTTCTCTTGGCCCCATTTCTTGAGAACTTTGTCGAGACGGGGAGGAGGTCTGGTCGTAGATGATTTGCGCGCACTCCCTAGCGAGCTTGATGCGGTGACCAGCGTCAAGGACGGCACTGCAGAAACCGGCTGGCACAGTGGAAAGAGTCATTCCAACGACCATAATCGGCGGCTTGCCAAGAAAACGCGAGAAGGGAGTGTCGACCTGCATAGTGCCCTCACTCAGTAGAATTAGTATGGGTGGAAACGAAGGGGGGATTGTAACATACGTTGTCTTCCCAAACCCGGCAAGAGACTTCGTTCGCAGAATTCAAACCACCGTCAATTGCAACAATGTGGTCGCCAAGGACGTGCATGGTGTTCGTACTTCTTGTAGATAGTCAGGGTTGATAGCATTCAGAAGTGAGAGGCTCTGGAACTTGAAGTTGCAAATGGTGAAGGCTCAATGCTGATAGAAGGTCGGACTGGATGAATGCTGTCTTATAGTCGGATGGTGTAAAACCAGATTCGCAGCGATGCAGGTTTAGGAGGGGAGCTGATCGTGTCAAGAGGAGCCTGGTGGATGGTCGTTTGAAGTGTATTGGCTAACGGAGCGGTTTCTTGAGGGCCGAGACGGGGCATGAGTGAGACACGTTGGGAATCGTCGTCAAAGTTACAACTTGAAGCCTGTGACAGCGACGCCGCAGCCACACGTTATCCCGTTTGCTAATGCCCTTACGGTCTCGTTCGCAAAAGACTGTTCATTTGTTCATTCGCCACCATACGTCCTGGACTGCTGGAAGTCGAACGTCAAGGTCGTTGTGCTCAACTTGAAATCACTGTCAATTCAATCTCCTAAAAGGCCATCCCAACGAAAGTCTTCAAATTGTCCAAGTTATTTTGTAGGTCGGTAGTACTGAAAACTGTTCTACGGAATGGTACGAACTCAAGTTAAGCGACTAATCTAGGTCGGACGACGGTATCTCAATTTCAGTCATAGGATCGTCCAATTCCTGCAAGACTTGCGAGGCCTTGTCCACCATCTTGACCAATTTGTCGACGTTCTTCAGCAAAAAAGCTCCCCGCTGCTTGGCTTTCAGCAACGCGTTCTCGTAGGATCCGACGCGAGCCATGGCATCCTGGTGCTTATCCTGCAATTTGTCGATCTGGTCCTCCGCCTCGATAACCTCTTGGAAGAACTGCTCTCGACCGTGGTTGACGTGGGAGAGTGTGATCCTAAGCTCTCGAATTTTGTTGCGGTGGGCGTCGATCTCAAGCTCATTCTGCTGCTTGAGGGCATCCTGCGCCTCGGTAACACTCGGGTCGTCGGCTGCCTCCTCGCCTCGCAGCCGCTCCACTTGCTCGCGCAAGAGTCTGTTGTCCAGCTCAGCCGCATGGTGCGCTTGTCGGAGGGCTTCGTGTTCTTCGAGGAGTTTCTCGTGTCTGATGCCTGCAGCCCATGATCAATCTATTGTAGCCCTCAGCACGGCGCACTCACGCAAGTTGGTGGCATCATCGAAGGGGTTGGGTTCATCGCTTGGGACGGAGCTGAGCTGGGCGCAAATGCATTGTGGCCAACTTACCTGTGTTGGGCCCCGATTGGTGAGAAACTAGCTGACCCGCGCGTCGCGTTCGCTGATTGAGGCGTAGGAGTACTAGCCACGGTAGGTGAGGCCGACTCAATATGGGTGTATTTGCGAACGAATCCACGAAAGGCAGCCGAGTCGGAAACGTCTGAAGATAATTCAGACATGGTCGAAAGGAAAAGGTGAGTGAGAGTGACCGCCTTCGATCCTTGAACTTCTCACAGAAATAAATTTCCCGATTTGGAAATCTCAATTTGCGCGACTTTTCACTCGCTTTCTTGCCTCCCCCTTCACCTGACTCGGAAATCTCTGTTCAACTCCTGGAATGTCTGGTGGGGAGCCCATAACCGGGAGATGTTAAAGCTCACCCCTTCCAGATACTGTCCAACTTGAAGTTTTGAAGGCCGAGCTTGAGACTTCGCGCGAACTTAACCACCAATTGCTCATCGCCAACGCGAGTGTCGCTCAAGACCGCGACCAGATACAGCTCAAGCTGGACGCACTCGAATCTGCCCCTGCGCATCAGGCTTTGAAGGCAGTGAGGGTCGAACTGGCCCATGCCAAGTTCAATATGCTCGCTTGTCAGACTCAAATAGACTCTCAAAAGAAATTGATTCAGGTGCGTCTTTAGATTTCATGGACATCTCGCTGGAGCCTTAGGGTCTTTGACAGAGTTTCATGGCGGAATCGGTTCATCTTCGGACCAATCTCCAAGTGGCGGAAGGCCAAATCGCCCTTCTCCGAGCAAAGAATCGGATTCTTGAGGGGAAGTTGTCTGAAGCTCAGGCGAAAGCTTAGTGGTGGGTCGGAGGGAGTTCAAGTGATGTCGCATGTACTAGTCCGAGTCGCAAAATGCATCTTTTGGCAACCACACGATGCGTGACGTCATTCATTCTGCTTTCCTTGCGCGTTCTCATCCTTGTTTGTTCGACCCGTGGCCTGTGTCGCCTAGACCGCTTTGATCTATTTCTTCCTACCAAAAGGGCTCCAGCGGTAACTCTCAGCTCGAGCGAGTCTTGAAGTTGGCAGTAGAATGCCAGGTCTGGTCTCCCGGTTAGACCTTGCTTCCAATCCTTTTTCCAACCGCAACCACCTGTCGTAACGTGCGCGTGCTAGTCTTTCTCTGTTCTGTTACTTCGCAACTGCTAACCTTTTGGCCGTTTCTAGTTGACTTATTTATCACGCCACACTGGCAGGGAGACTCGGAGAACGTGGTGAAGGAAGTGGCTGATTATTGTGAGCTACAAAGCGGCTTACAATTTTCGGAGTAAGCGCTGACTGTCGTGCAGTCCAAGTCAGTGATCCCAAACTTGACCAACCTCCTTCCTTATACTGCCTATTTTCCCTTCTGTTTCCCTCGATTACTTCCCTCCTCCTCATACGCCTGTCACGGTCTTGCACGTTTTGACACGACTTGCCGTTGCTGCCCTTGCAACGCTTGTCGTAATCGCTGGAGATGCATTCGACCAGATCGAAGTCGAAGACGGGACTGCCAGTTTTATGACCCAGGCCTCGGTGGTATTTTACAGCTGGTTGATGCAGTCGACACTCTACTCTGCTCCGCCTTTCCTTTCCTTTTGGCAAGAAAATTGTATTAATTAACGACATTGAGTCAATGCCCATTCCTGGACAGTCCCTCGCCCTTTCCTTCCACACCCGACGCTCACCTTCATACCGTGTCTGTTTTTTAAAACACTGTTTACTTGCCGGCCGGCCGGCCCCACGTAAGTCTCCTTGCCAGTCATTTAAATGCTTTAACCGAAGTGATCAAGTTATTCTTTCCTTTTTTGCTTCCACCTGCAGCCTGGATGGCGTCCCAGCTTCCACACGTTTCCGAGACTGCGAGCAAGTCAGTATTTCCTTCTTCCGCTATTATTCTCTCTTATTCATACTCTTTCAGCCCTGTGACTGGCGTCGACCAGACTCTGCTCATCGCTGGTAAGACCTCCCCTCTGGTTTTGTCGCACTTCAAGTCAGCCCTCCAGACAATTTACGTCTGAAAGAGTCCTGCGATATCATGACGGGCGAATGCCGCGACCTGCGCAACGAACTTGAAGAGGCCCGCATTGCGCGGACCCAACTCCAAGCTGGTTATGATCGGCTCGCTGCTCTTCATCTCGCTCAAGACCAAACCAATGCTCGCCTTAGCACCCAAATCTTCAAACTCGAGACCGAAGCGGTCCACCACGAAAAAACCTCCTCGGCCTTAGACCTGGAACTTGTGGCGCTCAAGACGCAACGCGACCGCTCCCTCACTCGTATGACAATGGCGATTCGCGAGCTCGCAAGTAACAAGGCGCTTACCGCTCGAAAGGATCGGGCTTTGACCGAGTTGGATCGAGACCTGGTCGCTATTCGGATGCAAGCATTGAGCGTGCGCGATGCTCTCCAGAACCTGCTTGCCAATATCGGCTTGGCCGTTGCTGAGGACGAGGATGACGAGGAGGATGATGTCGCTTCTTCAGATCCGATGGAACATTAGTACCAGATATGCATACTATCGGACCGTCAAATGTAGACTGGCTTTCTTCACATGAATCGCAAATGCGTTATAATTTGGACCGTTCAATTGAAGGCCGATATCATAGGTACATACAACGATTTTAGTACAAGGCGATTAAGATATCAAAGCTTGACTTGGGTACCGCAGTATCCGCAATTTGTATGTCCACTGGCACATGGCCCCGCCATCTCCCTTGACAGACTCTGAGCGCTGACAACAGCCTGCGCCCGAGAAATTTCCTGCTCGATGTGGTGACTTTTTTTCGCCGCCAAATTTACTTGGTGTTGGAGTAAGTCGAGATATAGCACTGTTTCGTGGAGTCTGAGCTCGATGGTAGCCTGTTCGTACAATACGACCCGCTGTTGGGCCTGCAGCAAATGTTGAACCCGGTCGGATTGCACGGGAGTTGCCTCGATTTCCAATGTCCAGCCCCGGTACTTTTACACTCTACTGAGGATTAGTAAAACTCAGGTTTGTACTCTTGGAATTCACCATAGTTTCACTATCACTTATTTCATCGGGTGGGGATACACAGGCAGACGGACTGTCTTCGATATTCACTGTTTCCGCTGGCCCCATAACGCTTTCTACCGACTCTCCCTGGCTAATATTCCAAAATGTGGTTCGGAGATACGAGGCGAATGCAGAAGAGATGGCTCCTCCCGCAGTGTGAGGGGGCGTTCATAAAAACCAGTGATCACGCGACGCTGATGGTATCAGCGTACTGCCACATCATACGTTGGCTTCGACCCTCACTCACTTTCGAGTCAAGTTACCGGAAGTTTGCCATGGCGAGTCTCCCAAGTCGCGTTTCTGCTGCTTATGGAGTGCCCGCCTTATCTGGCTCATTAAATCTTGGTTGACAGCTCGTTCCGGCTGCACGTGTAGGCAACCCTGAAAACTCAAAATTGCCACTTTGGGAAACTCAAGTCGTGAGTGTCCTGCCTGCACAATTTCTGTTTTGTACTTCATGTTCTCAGGTATGAAACCATTCATAACTACACGCCATGCTAACCATTCTATTAGATTTCGACGCCCAAGCGCACTTCGCTGCCGCCGCGGACTTGGACAACTCCAACGATGTAGATCTCCCCTACTACTCGAATGATTACGCTCACTCCCCTGGACGACGGTTACAACAATCCATTCGATACACAGGTTAATTATGCGCCCTACCTGCTTGTTCTCAGAGCTCATGCGCTTCAGTTTGATTCAGAGCAAGTTCTTGCATCGCAATTCACGTTCGAGCCGGTATCGCGTTCCCCATCGCCAGACTGGCTATCCAGATCGTCTTCGACCTTGCCACTTGCTGGCTCGTCTCCACAGACGTCTTCTGTACACCCCAATACGTCTCCTACACCGATCTTCTCCAATATTCCCCCGGACGACTCTTGCGCAATCACTCTCGTGGGCGACGCGTCTTTGATGCAAAGTCACGCGTCCATCTCCACATCCACCGTCCATGAACACATCTGCGCCTCTGCAACAAATATGTCATCGTCCTTGGGCGTGTCTGAGCCATAGCTGTAATATATATCAAACATGACCCGGCAGCTGTCAGGCCATTCAATTACAAAGCTTCTGTGAGCAGCCAGGCTCTGGCAGCTGCCAAATAGGTGATATATCACTCCGTCACCAGCGCAATCACACGGACCACGGGTGCCAGTCAGGCAATCACAGTTAATCAAATTGTGTTTGTTGGTCCCAATCTCTTACACTTTAGGTCACTTCTGATGTTACAAACAATAGTCGAGCATGCCCAACGACTGCCATGATCATTCTTATTCTTCATCTAAAAAATTGACTACCTTTGATTTGAATCGCGAATTCGACAGAGCAGAAACAACTTAAATCAGTCCTAGTAAAACATGACGAATTCTTTCACAACTTCACTCGACATTCTTACTATTTACACACAACTACAGTTTACGACAGAGCAGAAACAATTTAAATCAGTCTCAGTAAAAAAACAACAAGTTTGACGAATTCTTTCACAACTTGACTCGACATTCTCACTACACAAACCGCGACTACACTACAGTTTACGTTTTCCCTTCTTGCCTTGTCCATTAGCTTCCTGCTGCTGCCAGTCAGCGCGGAGTCGGATAATCTCTGTGGGAGCATCTTTGACAAGATTTTCCAGCACCCAGGTCACCTCCGCAGTTGCCTCCTCCCACAACTTCGACAAGGGCAGCTTAGCTAAACTAAGCTCATGTCCCCACCACCCAAGGGTTGCAACGATGACTGACATTCCGCTCTTGCCTGGCAAGGCAAGATCTCCCCAACTTCGACCATCCGATGCCACCCGCAAAAGTTCTCCGGCGGGTCCCTTGCGCCAGGTGGGCTGACGTCGAGTCCACCAAGCTCGCCATTGGGTCGAAAAAAACAGCCACATCCTTAATACGAATGTCATCGTTGGCCGCCGTCCACTTCCGAGCTCGTTTGAACCAAGCCGCAACCTGGCTAGGTCGATCAACATTAGACAGTGATGCTTGTTTGTCTATCCAGCCATAGGCCCTTTCTAGTTGCCCCAGCAGTCGCAACATGTGATGATATTGCGGGCCCGCTTCCATCCTAATCAACTCGTTGTGTAGATCGTGGAACCATGCAGGCGCATCAGTTGGGGGAAGAGGTTGATTTCCAACGGGAGGAGGCGGTTGCGAGCCGACAGGAGGAATTGGAGGCGGCGGCGGCGGTTGCATGCCAATAGGAGGAGGAACAAGTTGACTTCCAACGGGAGGAATTGGGGGGGTTGCGAGCCGACAGGAGGAATTGGAGGCGGCGGCGGCGGTTGCATGCCAATAGGAGGAGGAACAAGTTGACTTCCAACAGGAGGAATTGGGGGCGGTTGCGAGCCGACAGGAGGAATTGGAGGCGGAGGCGGCGGTTGCATGCCAATAGGAGGAGGAACAACTGGATTTTCAACGGGAGGAATCGGAGGCGGTTGCGAGCCGACAGGAGGAATTGGAGGCGGAGGCGGCGGTTGTATGCCAATAGGAGGAGGAACAACTGGATTTTCAACGGGAGGAATCGGAGGCGGTTGCGAATCCGGCATCATAGATTTCCCCTTTTTCTTCTCCCTCCGAGCTCTATTAGCAGCCAACGATTGCGACGACTTGATGTCGGAACCTTCAGAGGTCTCGATATCACTACCTGACTGCTGTCGTTTCCTTTTCTTGGAAGTAGTGGCTGATTTGACCTGGGCCTCGCCCAGCGATGCCGCGCTTTTGTTGGCTTTCTTGACAGTTGGCGCCTTCCTCGAGGTTGAAGCTTTGGCTTTTGTCGAGGGTGTTGGCTTCTCTTGAGCCTTCTCCTTTGCCTTCTCCTTTGCCTTCCTTCCCCTTCCCCCCTCCTTTGCCTTCTCCTTCCCCTTCCCCTCCTTTGCCTTCTCCTTCCCCTTCCCCTTCTCCTTTGCCTTGACATCACGCTTTTTACGAAGGCTGGACGTGACTTCGTCATCACCACTGTCAACGCTGCCCTCATCATCGCTGCTGCTACCGTCGCTGTCGCTGTCGGACTCGTCCAAGTCTGACTCGGTAACTTGGAGGAAGTCGACATGCTGGGTTTCGTCATTCATAGAGATCAACCCATCTAATACGTCTGTCTTCTCAGGCAGAGCGGCATCGGCCTTTTGCTCTTCAGCTGCATTACAATTTTAACACTAACTCAACCACGATGAAGCCAAACTCACTGAAGGCTGTCTCCAGATACTCCATCCAAAAGTCGATCATTTTTTGGAATCGCTCCTTGTCCCAAGCAGGCCACGGCACTGGGGAAGGTGCCTGGTTCGCCCGAGTAGGTCCTGGTATAATCAGTCATAATTTTATCAGACCGATCACACAACTCACGACTTAGTCCATATACGGCCCCCGAGCGAGGGCCTGGGTCCACCAATCATGCAAAAGACATGACATCCGGTGAACTCGGCAAGTCGCATAGCAATCCCCTAAAAGAAGTTTTGGAATTCCTCGATACACCTGTCCTTCATTAGAACTAATAGACTCGCACGTATGGAAGGCTCACCGCTCGGAACTCGGGCGTCGTGGGCACTCCGTCCTTCTTAAACTTGGCGAATTCTTTTTTCTTCTCTGCGACATCTGCCTGGGCTCGATCCTTCAATGCTTGTATTGCTTCTTCAACCATTTCGGCAAGAATGGGTTTCACCACTTTCGCTCAAACGGCGCGTCGATGGTCACCTTACGGCCAGTTGCCGCCTCTTCTTTGGCTTTCTCTTCTTCATATTTGGGCCGCAACTCTTCTTTGTTTTTCGTGCATGTATTGCTGAGCAGCTGAGCGCTTTCGCTGGTTTCGGGGCGCAGTCCATCTTGTAAAAGAGCCGGGTATAAGGACTATCAAGGTCGGGATGTGAATATTTGCCACGGAGATTCCTCGCGTGGTATTTTAGATACCGCGAGATACGCTATACAACAGCATCAACTAGACTGGACAAGCTGATAGAAGGACGCGGTAAACCTTGTTGTCAGATTTAATCTTCTCCTGCATTAACTGGGTGTCTTCGGTTGACAATTTCTCGACAGGATGTGGAGCGAGAGGATTGAAAGGCGGTAAGGGATCCGGAAGGTCAGGCTCTTCGTGGTCCTCCAGCCGCCAGTGGATGCGGGCGTGATACTCGTTGCAGACTTGCTGAATGAAGTCGCGATTTTTCCTCCAGTCTAGTGACAGTGCCAGCGCATAGCGCTGAACGTGAGGTTGTAGAATACGCGCTCGGACGCCCTCCGCCCAAAATTTCTTGTTTTTGCGGTCTTTCTTGTTCATGCGCTGAAACTTCTTATTCGTCTTTGTGACGGTCATCTAACAAGCAGGTTAGGATACTCTCGTGAGCAAGTTGTTGGCATACCGCTCGTGCAAACAAGGACTGGAAGAAGCAAGCAAGGTTGTTGTTTTTTGCAAGATGCCGATTTCTGGCACCTGCCACTAGCAAACATCAACAAACATCTGCAAATAATGCAATCGTCGGTCAAGATGACCAACTGGCTGCCGCTTGTTGTGAAAAGCAAATCAATCTTGAGCCCCTGCTTGGTATGTATTTTGCGCAGTAGCTAGGGACGGTCGCCAGGAAAGCACGTCGTAAAGAATAAGAGCAAACGTTGATCAAGAACCTCGCCACGGCTGCCGGTAGAACGGCTGACCGAAACAGACGCGAACTATCAGAAACCCCCACACAGTTGCTGGTCAAGTAGTTGCGAAGTAACCAACGACTAACTAGGGACGGTCGCCGGTAAACTGTAACCTCGCCAAAGCTGCCGGTAGAACGGCTAGCCACTGCTCGGTATCTATTTGCGACCACCGTCTAGCTAGAGCCAACCTCGCCAGAGTCAACCTCGCTACGGCTGCCGGTATAACGGCTAGCCACTCATTGTGTACGAATGCAAGAGGTACAGAATCGAATCGAATCAGATCGAATCCGTGACCATGTTACAGTGTGACCATCTACCTTCTGAGCAATCTTAAGTCGCCTTTGGGCCGTGGCAGCACCCAGTGTCTGGCAGCTCCCACACCGTCCAAGTCAGCTGTTGCAACAGCGACAGGCTAACCATGGCACCCAGCTCCAACCCGACAGCACCCACAGTCTGGCAGCTCCCACGGCCTTGACAAAGTCAGCTGTTGCAACGGGCGACAACCGTGAAAACCCTGACAGCACCCACGGTCTGGCAGCTCCCATAGCCTTGACAAAGTCAGCTGTTGCAACGGGCGACAACCGTGAAAACCCTGACAGCACCCACGGTCTGGCAGCTCCCATAGCCTTGACAAAGTCAGCTGTTGCAACGGGCGACAACCGTGGAAGTCCTGGCAACCAATCAGCTGGAGGTGACAGCAGCCAGTCTCTGGCTCTGGTCATTGCACCAACGAACCCACGACGGGGTTGGGTTTGCTCGTCTCTGTGGTCCGCGGCTATGACAGCGATCAAACATACGCTGACTCATGCCCTCCAAAACTTCCGTCCGCGTCCTCTTTTCCACGATTCTGGCTCGCCGTCGAGCTAGCGCCAGGTACAGAACCAGGTGTGTAAGGCAACAAACATCTCCGCTTCAACTTAATGTCGAAAAGGAATCCTGAACTTGTTCGGCAGAGGACACGGGAGAGGATGGCTCGGTGGGTTCCTATCTCTAACTTTTTCGTGCACTCAGCAGATATATGCAGTCGACGATCAGAGCGCACTGCTAGCGAACGCGTGGCAGACCGCGAAAGGGCCAAGCTCACTGGCCAAAATTACCGAGCCTTGTCCGTCTGACTCCGTCAAAAGTATCCAAGCGTGCAAATTCCTAACTATTCTAGACACCGAGAGAATATCACTAAAAAGCAGCGGGCTGCCAGGCTAAGGTGAACAACGAATCACATATTGCTCCACACCAATACCTCTTCAGACGAGACGAGGCCAGATGCGGAGCGACATCGTGGAAACCGAGCTGCGACTGAGACGGAGAATATCGCTTATAAGCTGCAACTCTTCTTCTTCACTCAGATAATGTATTTGTTCCTATCGATAGACTCTTTTTATTAGAACATATATTTGTATAATTGGCCAAACTCAGTAGCTACTCTGCCAATGCCTCGATAGCCATACTCAAAAACATCAATTCAAAGCCCTTCATTCCGTTGTCCCCGCCCAACAACCGCTTCAATGCATTATCGAGGCACTTTGCGTCCTTCCAGCCCGCCATAACTCGGAAACCTTCCATGTTAGTGAGTCCCACCGCCCGGAGAAGCGGAATATGGTGGGTGAGATCGTAACCAACAATGTTGGCGACGAAGGATCGGACTTGAGCATCGACAATGCCGGAACCAGACGGTGGCGAAACATGATTCGCTGATGGGTTGAACCGCTGAATGACATTCGGGAAATTCTGTTGACGTCTGACGTCTCTTTGCGTGTTGTTGGAACTGGTAGTATCGTTGCCTTGTGAAGCTGCCGTGGTTTGGGATGATGCAGACGGTGGCGAAACGTGATTCGCTAATGGGTTAATGACATTCGGGAAATTCTGTTGATCTCTTTGCGTGTTGTCGGATTGGATTGGATTGGACTGATACGCGGCACGGTCCGACTGACGAACGCCGGAACTGGTGGTCGAGAGCTTTCCCAGTGGTGACAACGTTGGCATCTCCGCGACTCTGCAGATCCCCCTGAGAGTTTTTCTGTTGGAATGGTTTGTTCTATTCTTCAATTTCCTATGGCACTTACTGTTGGCGGAAATGCTGCCCTCCATGCGTCGCTGTTGTCCAAGCATGCATAATCTTCGCTCAGGTCATCAGCCGGCTTGTATTGGTTCTTAACCGCCATGAGAATCTGAATGGGGTTCACACCCATGATGATGCGCGCAAGTCTGCGGTAAGGGTATGACCCGCGATCGCTGCCGTGAGACGATGCGGACGATTGCGCGGTTTGTGCGATCCAGCCATGGTAAGCTTTTGAGGACTTCAGCGTAGTTTTTTGTGGAGGCCCTCACTACTCACAGCTTGCTGGCTTCACTTTTGCCATTTGGTCTGAGTAGCTTGCCCGTTTTGCGGGTTTGAACGTGGTTGACTGTCGGATGCCAGTCTGCTGGTGCCAATTTATCTTCTGGAATCTTCTGGCTGTTTGATTCCCTTTCCCGCCGTTTTCGCGTAGACTTTCCCCTCCGAGTCCCCTTGTCTTCGGCGTCGTCGTCCTTTCCTTCGTGCTTCACCTTGGCGGACTTAGGCATCTGACGAATGGCGAACTTGATGCAACGCGATGAACTGTCTTGGCATCGGAATTCGCCCACTCCGCGGCCGATGCTCCGATTTGGGCTGGGAGAACTGGCGCGGCATCTTCAAGTTTTACAGGGGTATGGCGCGTTGTCTTGGTGTCAGAATGGTCGTGAGTGAGGTCAACGACAGCCTGCGTCGTTGGAGATTCGACAGTTTGGCCTTCCTGTTGCGGCTCGAGTGATATATCTCGTGTGAGGTCAATAATCGGCGAAGGTTGCACAGGTCCATCGGGAATCAGAATGGCGGACGAGGAACTGGTGCCCGGCGCCGGCTAAAAAAACGTTGAGAACCCGGAACTACCTGTCCACAGAAATTGACCTTGCAGACCTGACAGAACCAGCGGAGGAGATGACGACGATCTGAGCGTTGTGCTTTTTTATCCCAAGCCATTAACAACCCATGGAATTCCTCCGGTGTAACAGCTGGAACCGCACATCCTAAGGCAGTCGATAAGTCACGTCGCGGAGAAGACGATCTACTTACGAGCATGGCAGCGTCTAACGCAACCGTTGCATTGGAAAAGAAAATTGGTCATGAGAAAATTGCTACTCCCACAAACGTAGCACGACATGGTGCGAATGAGAAATGTCACGCCGTGACCGTTTGACCGCCGTGACCGTTTGACCGTCGATCAATTCTGGCAATGACCTGGCAAATAAGACTCCGAAGAGGAACTATTGCGGCCGTGTGGGGGCGCTGAAAGCTCTTATCATGGTTTTGTAGTCTATGTAAACGAAGAAGAAAAAAATGACATCACGTGTCCCTTATACCTTGTCAACATGCAGCCACTGTCAAGGAATGTCTGCCACCCACATTTCTTTGCTCCTCAAGAGCTCCAGCATCTCACGCGTGATCGCCAGACCTCTGTCCAATTCTGGGTAGTTTTGGATGGTCAATGGTCTGGCGATACGCCTCTCGGTATGTGAGCATCCTTCGATAGGTCCACTCTAACCCATTGCTTCCAGTGCACTTGTCAGCGACCGACACGAAGGACAGCCAATATTCTACCATCAGTTAACTGCAGGAGATAGGACTTTCCGCCTACCCCACGAGTGAGTCAACTTGCATCAAAGGTATTCGAGCTCACTCGACTTCAGAACACCTATTGCTTTGGGAATGACAACGCCGTATATCCCCTGCTACGAAATAGTCAGCTGGCAGGAGGTCCTTCGCCTATGGGCTGCCAATTGCGCCTTTCACCACGAACATCGAGACAACAATCAGCACTGGGCCGACAGTTTCATGCAGATAACGATTCGCAAACCAATTCCACACCCATTGCATGCAGCGGAAGACTGTCCGGGCTGCAATACACCCTCTAGTCCAATGGAAGGCGATTATGGGCCATCGATTGAGCGATTCTACCATTCCCTACCTCCAAAATCGTCTTCTAATCAACCACCATCCCCGTGTAACTCAGAAACTGCATCCTTTGAAGCACTGTCCCACACCACATTCTCTCCGTTACCATCTCCCTTACCCTCTCCGCTCGCCACCAATATGGGAGGACTTGTCACCTATCGTTCAGATGGACAGAACGACGACAGCAGGGGCAACTACTTTCGTCGTCTCACGCCTTTCCTAACGCTTCAACGACGTTTATTGATGGGCCGATAGCAATGGATTCACCGTGCAATACGCCTGAAGAGACTGTGTACGAAGTGAAAACACGCCAGATGTTGGGTACATGGTATGTCTCCCAGTTCTATTTGATTTGATATTGAAGGAAGCACCAGGGACGCCGTAGTAGAATATCTCGGCGCGATGAAGAACTTGGCCCAGGAAATAACTCTACGAAAGATTGTAGTAGATGAACGATGAATGCTCGTCTAAAGTGAAATTTCCTAAGTATGCCAAGCGCTGCAGGGAAACTCGCGCTTTAACAACACCGACTGATATCTTCGTCTCGAATACGACAATCAGGATGAACAATTCTGCCCTCAAGACATGCAGAATCTGAGAACGGCAAGGGCTTGGAGGGCACAACACCAGACGGAGCAATAAAATTTTCGAGACGCCGGTGAAACGGCTGCCTGCGACATCCAGAGCCTAAAACGCTTTGGGCACCGACGCTCGCTGGTTCCTGTTGAGGCATTGACTTCGAGACGCCGGTGAAACGGCTGCCTGCGACATCCAGAGCCTAAAACGCTTTGGGCACCGACGCTCGCTGGTTCCTGTTGAGGCATTGACTTCGAGACGCCGGTGAAACGGCTGCCTGCGACATCCAGAGCCTAAAACGCTTTGGGCACGGCGACGCTCGCTGGTTCCTGTTGAGGCATTGACTTCGAGCTCGAAGGGGGAAAACTATGTCAGGCAGGTGCTTCAACGAAGAGGAATCACCGATTTAATTAGCTGAATTCAGGGAGCTGGGAGACCGAGAAGCGGCTGGCCTGGCTTTTGCTGTTGCGTCGACTTCAGGCGCTGGTGTAACGGCTGCCTTCTCATAAGAGTCAAGGTTCCTGTGGAGGCATTGACTTTGAGCGGGGCAAAAACTATGTCAGGCAGGTGGTACTTTGCTTCAACAAAAGGAATCACCGATTCAATTAGCTGAATTCAGAGAGCTGGCTTTTGCTGTTGCGTCGAATTCAGGCGCTGGTGTGACGGCTACCCGCTAATAAGAGTCAAGGACATCTTTTTGGGACGAACTTCGAGAGAAGGAGCACGAATGATGTGTGACGTCGACGAGTGACTGGCTGTTGCTGCAGACTGTTCATCGAACCGGCCATAAAGCTTGTATTTTTTGCCCTCACATACACACCAAAGTAAAAAAAACGTGCAAGTCGCACTTTCTAAGTTTTTTGTAGACTACTCTGACTCGGACTCAGTCACATCATGTCTCCAATTTTCGATGACTTTGATCTTGACTTCGCTGAGATACTTTCCAGACAGTATGGGATGTCTATTCCATCGCCTCCATGTGTCGAGTCGTAGGCGGTGTCCCTGTAATCCATACATTGTTCAATACCCAGACCCGCATTTGACCATATTGTACTGGAGAAACTGAAAGTTCTCCGAGCTTTGCCCACTGCTGCTGTTGCTGTGTCGTGAGTGGTGCAACACCTGGGGGAAATCGGCCGAAAGCTCTCATTAGGTCGTCCATAACGTTCGGGGTAAAGAATTTAGCCCAGTGAGCTCGGGATGAGGCTTTGAAGTTACGCCAGCGACGCCGCGCCACCCTATAACTGCACAGGTCGTCAGTAAGCATACAACCAGCGACAAGAATCATCCTACTCTTCTGCGATGATAGTTCTGTGCACAGGAACAATATCCAAGCCAACCCCGCTCTCCGCAGCAACGACCATACTCCCACACGCATCCCCAGCCCACCAAAAGACTCAATCGTCGTTGCCGATTGATTCGACTCGGACGCGGAGTCTGTCTTTGAGTGTTTCCTATTCGACTTGAAGATAGTAACATCATCATAGCATTCAGAATCGGCAAAGGGAACGACCTCCTGGTAACTGAAAATCGAAACAGTGCGATATCCCAGTCTGCAAAACATTAGTACACGTCCAGTAGGATCATCAGGTCTTGGTACCGCGGCTTGCTAGTGGGATTTTGACGGTCCACCGAAGGTAGAACTTGAACTAGTTGCGACTCGGAGTCTGAGATACTAGTAGGAGTCGATTGAGTTGCATTGTATGCTACAGATTTTCGTGCAGCCAGTGGTAATGTGTGAGAGGCACTCCTGGGGCTTCCGATATCGGAGGCAATGGGTCTAGCAAATCAGACATGTTGTCCGCTAGTGGTGAGGGATCTAAGTTGTTTGCAGCTTTTAGACTCGGAGCAACAAGAAGTTGAACTTGAAGTCCAAAATCGGGGCACTAGGATTATGCAACTTGAACGCGTCCTGAGCTACTAGTCGGTCACGATCGGCCTCCGATGTAGTAAGTTCAACCGATGAGTCTGGCAGGTCAGACATTGGCGAGTCGGGAAGCAACTCGCTAGGCCATGTCGCTGCCAGTGGGACAGTCTCCGTCCAAGTCATAGTTTGAAGAGATTCAATTTGTGGCGGGCATTGACTCGGACGTCGGCCCAGCGGAAGTTTGCGCTCGTTACGCCAGTGCCTTTGCCTGCTGATGGCAGTGAGAAAAACGGTGGTCGCTTTATTTCCAAGCAATATTACCGGGCATTTGCCTTGCGAATTCTATCCCGTTCACGAATCGCATCCCCGTGACTAGAGGCCGTCGTTTAGTTGTCAGGTTTGCAGCGTTAGTTGGATCCGTACCGCAAACGGTAGTTTTTGTGTTTACTACTAGAACTACTTTTCTTCACTGGTGGTGGTTCCCACTCTAAATCGTCAGACACTAGTAATTACATGGAAGTTGCCCACCGTCAGGCCGTTTGGTTCGTTTCTTCCTGGCCAATGGGTGTGACATGGAAGTCAAAACGAACGCTGGTCAAGTCATCATGATCAGTATGTTTGTTCAAGTCAACGATAAGGAAACACAGTAATTGACACGGTTCTGTTGCGCTTGGAAATCAGAACCTGTTTTCGTGTTCCCGGCTTGTGAAGCTGTTGGACGATCCGAGTAAGGAATTCATTTTGTCCGCGACCCACAAGATCGTCCTCCCTACCCCTTTCAAACAAACGCAGTAATTGACACGGTTCTGTTGCGCTTGGAATTCAAAACCTGTCTTCGTGTTCCCGTCGGCTGGTGAAGCTGTTGGAGGATCCGAGTAAGGAATTCATTTTGTCCGCGACCCACAAGATCGTCCTCCCTACCGCTTTTAAACAATTGTCATCTACCCAAGGGCATGTCGGTACCCAATAAATGTCACCCCCCAGTATTCTCTCTGGTCGGTTCACCCCGACAAAATTCTAGAATACCCAGATAGGCAATTTCTCATTAGCGCGTAACATTGGATGCCAGCCCGAGTGCTTTCTAAGTGCCTTCGCGCCATTCTAATTGCTCTTGCAAAATTTGACTACACATCCACACACTGGTCTTTATTACGAAGACCGCATGCGCCGAGATCCAGACGAAAAAGTTCGGTTTCTATCATAGTGCCTTGGTAGATTTACATAGATATCCAAGGTCATCGCTGGTGACAGAACAGCTGGTGACCGCATGCTCTCTACAGAGAGTTCGTGCAGGTTTGATATAATGATATTCGAGGTCAGCGCCGGTGAACAGCCTGAGCTGGTGACCACATGCTACAGAATGGTCTTTGGGTAGGTTTCGATATTCGAGGTCATCGCTGGTGAAACAGCTGGTGAAATAGCCTTTGGGTAGGTTTCGATATTCGAGGTCATCGCTGGTGAACAGCTGGTGAAATAGCCTTTGGGTAGGTTTTGATATCGCTGGTGGTGACAAATACTCAGAGTCATCTCAATGCTGTGACGAAAGCAATGTGACCGTCACTACCTTTCTTTCATCTGTCCAACATGGAGTTGGACCCCGAAGAGTTAATGTTCTCAGCGCAACACACCCGTCTCCCTGCGCCGATTCTAGCACCAAAGCGACAAAGTGGGCAGGGCTCGCTAGCCAGTGACGACCAGCGACTGTAAACCGTTTTCCCCATGTTCCCGAACAATAGAATCGCTCACGGCAAGTAGCATCAAAAAAGGGTCGAGTAACAAGTCCAACAGAAGTGGGAGTCCAGCAAAGAAGATCTCCAGCGATACTGAGATCACCGGCAACGCGGATAGGATGATGCACAACTTGATGAACCTTGAGAGTGCAACACCACCGCCGACAAACCCAGTACTGGTCGGAAGCAAAAGAGGCCCCGTTCTCGGAGTACTGAGTCTATGGGCCCTCCCCAGATCCCCAGATCGCTACTGGCAGCAGGGGCGCGAGGTTTTTTTGCCTTCCTCAGGGGTTGACTCCATTTACAAGTGCAACCGGGAGTAGTACGCTTGGCGCTAGCTCTTGGAACTCAATGCAGACTATTGTGTCGGAGACACCCTCCAGCATGCCTCCACCACAGAAACGTCCAAAAACCGACGTATCGCCACAGAAACGTATGAAAATCGACGTACCCCAAGTCCTTCAGGTAAACCCAAAGCAACGCTACAGGAACGCAAGGGCCAGTCGTTCGCGTCCCCAAAATTCTATGCAACCTGCCAACCAATCCGAAGGGCGATCAGTCTGGCAGCTCCCCAATTATGAGCACACTTCGCCTTCTCCATCTTCATCTGCGCCATCCGCGCAAATACAATTTTCACTTCCATCAGCAACTTCCGACGAAGCGAGTACCACCCCGCAAGCACCAATCGGCATCGAATCAATGCGCTTCGATAATCTCAGTGGGGCTCGGGATATCCTTTCGAAAGGGGGAATCTGCAATATCTGCATGGGCCCTGCTCATTGGAGAGTTTCCCATCCGTCTGGACAAATGGCCCATTGTCTTCCTGCGGCTGCAAAGGTCGCCTTCAAACTTCGAAACCGTGCCGTCAGCGATCGTCTTGTTAAGCATGATAGCGAACTGGCCATAAAGGATGCCACGAAGAACGGCATGTGGCGTAGGTTTTCACTTAGGACGAATTCAATGTTGCTGAACTCAATCTTACAGTTTGTGGTACCTGTCATAGCTCCTTCGACCAGGGTGATATGTCGCTCGTCCCCGCGGAGCCGATTCTTTGGGCCCTGTATCAAGATTGGGAGCCGGAAACACACACAGCGAAGGAGTTCCTGGAGGAGCTATTCATTCAATCCCCTCTCCTCCGACACCTGTGCCAACTCATTCACATTGGTCAAAAGTCCGTCTCCCTTTCTGTCCGTGCCGGACGTCTTGGGAAAGTGGACCATGCAATTGATGGCTTCCCCATTTGTCGATACATCTTGCACAATTACCGCGATCATCTTTGTGCACATCCAGCGTGGGGAGGAGGATACAGAGGACGTTCCAGCCTTGGAGATAATGGCCAAGGGCGAGGATATGGTGATCGACTACGACTTCAAGACCGCCTACTACCAGAGCACAATGCAGGTCCTCCATTTTCACGGGAGTCGATCCAACCTGCAGAAGCACGCCTGGTACTTGGACTATGTGCAGCCCATCAATGCGCTCGCTTATGCTCTCTACTCTACCGACTTCGACCGCTCGGTCGGCGACTTCTCCTATGAGATGTTGTTCCTCCTTCAGGGCATTCGCCAGAAGATCGTGTGCACGTCGCGCCGTTATCGCGCAGACGTATTTCAACGAGAAATATAAGCCGCGGCGGAACCGGGAGGGACGCACTGGCCAATTGACACGGCCTTACAGTTATCCGAAGGAGTTGCTGATTCAGCAGAATGCGGCAGATCGGAAGGTTTTCAATATCCGTTAGTGGCGTCATCTGTTCAAAATGTACAATTTACGTAGTGATTATGCAGAATTCTCGTTGATGAATGCCGCGATGTCTGAGGACTACGACAGCGAAATGCGACAAAGAATCCAACGGTGGCGGTCAGAAATTATCTGACGAGCAGCATCACTTATTTGGGACTTTTTTATGAGCAGCATTTTTGGGACTTTTTTCATTTACATACAGGTAAAATTAACACAAGGGAAATCAACTCTTAAGAGTTGATATTATTATAACGACAATTCAATAAATATTCATTGGAACTTTATGAAAACTTTTTGGGCAACAATACTGAATAACACGCTGACTACTGTTATCATCGTTTACACTGCTCGTCGGCGTATGTCACCGGGCCATCCAACGTTTGTACAACAATTCGATTGTGGCGTCGATCCTGGTGTTTGCTTTGTCCAAAGTGTGTGCCAATCGACCCTCGTGGATATATCAGCGTGCCCTCGTCGTCGACAACAGTGTACAACTCCTCAAAAACCGAGCGACGAAGTAGGGATGAGGCATGGTTTTGTGATCCGAGGTGATAATACTCGAGATGGGCCAGCGAAGGGTTCGAGGGCATGTTGAGAGTCCGCAGTTGGCGACGGCCGCGAGATGCAGGGCTTAAAGCCCATGCTGTCTCGATAGCTTCCCCCTTCGACAAGGCGTTGACGCCCGGATTGCATGTGAGGCACGAGTTCAGCCGGTAAATTCGGGACAAAACGATCAACGTTGAAACGAGGAGGGCCACTGCGAGTAGGGGAAATAGCTGGTGGGCCGTTGCGGGGAGACGGCCAGCAGCCCGAGCCCGTTGCTCAGCGAGCTCAACCTCGGCGTCTACTGTAACAAGTTGTCGCATAATGTCGGAATCGCAAGGGGCGTAGTAAGCACCACCAGCTTTGAAACGATTTAGCCAGCTTCGAGGGACAAAACGAGGCCTTACACTGGTGGGTAGTGTCCTCAGACGCACGGCTTGAATCGTCTTCAAGTTCATCGTCCATACAGTCGTCTGTGCCACAATTCAGTCAATTTAAGGACTTGAAGTAGTAGGAGATAGACCTGAATCGAAACTTATGGGAGAAGAGGAGGAGGGCGGAGGCGTTGGAGGCGTGGAGGAACGCGTATTAGTCTCGAAGGAGAGACGAGAATCGTCCAAGTTTTCAGTATGGGGATCCGAGTCCATGGTGGTGGAACGAAATTTTTTTTTTTTGCGTGACTGGGAAAGTTACGGGCCCAATTCTCATTTGGAATAGCGCGGGGGTTTGGATCTATCGGCGTAGCCGGTGTCGGTCGCGTCAGCATCAAATGTTATGCTTCACTCATTTCAAGCCCGTCTTTTTGTCCTCAACCTATTTCTTCCATGCGAGAGCAGTCCTACGACGCCGCCGCCTCGCGGAGAAGATGAGGGACATATAACCGTTCCTTCGACTCCTCGCAAGATATCCTCACACTTCCAGCCTCCATCAAAACCGCAAAAGCCTCCGTCGTCTGGTCGTAAGGACATCCAGCAGTCGTCTTGAGAGTCTTTGTCGTTGACTTGTCTAGGCTTCGCTTCTCCAGCAATCATTCGAGGTAAAAAAACCTACGCACGGCCAAGTCCCAGACCTTTGACTGGTCAAGGTACGCTCTGCTTGACGTCGACGTTGTCATCATCTCTGACTCTCTTTCAGACAAAGCGGAGCTTCGCCAAAGGCACCGAGAGCGACGAGAACGATTGAATACTCAACGCAAAGCACTTCAAACCCTTATTCGCCAGATACAAGCCTTAGCTGGAGATTTTGACCTGGTCAAACAGAAACGAGATTTGAGTGGTCAATATCATGGCATGGTTATTCGAGCCAACCAAAGCGTGGCGGACTGGTGCGAAGAAGTCGGGCATCATGTGAAGGCGACTCAACACCATCGAGAAATCGCGTACCACCTAGCTCGAGCTAAGATGGCCAAGAAGGAGGAAAAGGATGCGTTCAATGCATACTGGGCCTTGTTTCACGTTGAAGTTCGCATGCGCCCATGGCGACATTCTCAAAGACAAAATTGAGTCCTTGTTGCCTTGGTAGATAGTACATATTACCATGCACAATCGAAGCACGATCGACGAGACCTATTCAAGATCATCGCTGGTGAACAGCTGGTGATATTCATGAAAGAGCAAGAGTAGGAAACAAGGTCATCGCTGGCGAGCAGCTGGTGACAGTGCATCAGACGAGTCATCGTTGTGACACTCAATGACTTGTCACATTGTTGGCTGCGCGAGGCACGCACGGCGGTCAGCAGGAAATAAGTCGGCGACCGAGTGGGTAGCAGCTCTGTAGTACTACATTACACATTTCTAGCGTGCTTTTCGATGTATTAATTACTGAATAAGGCGTTGTCCATCAATATCTGAATCGAAATCGGAACCAAATTCGCCAGCTGCAGCTATCTTTGCTTCTAGTTGCGGATTGCACCAGAGCCAATCATGCACGACTCCCAGCATGTCGTCCAAGTCCCCTACTTCGCCCCAGCCGTAGTGTACGCTCCATTGAGACTCCGCCAACCCAACCGCACGGAGGTGTCCCCATCCCTCGTTGACAGCCCTGCCTCGGGCATGAGATTGTGAGATCATCGCATTCCAGCATGCTTTCTCCCATGGCAAGCTATCCCGATCTTCGGAAGGATTAAACCAGGACGGGGAGGATTTTTCGCAATCTGCTTCGCTTTTCTCATTGATATTTTCTTGTCGGATATAGTCCGACCCATTATTCGAATCCGCTGTTGGTCCGCGCCGGAGAAAACTTGCTCGGCTTTTACTATCGCATTGCGAGCAAAGTGCGCGTCGATCTCATAATTAGTCGGCTCAAACCACATCAGCGTATGCGGAGGAGGAGGGTGCGAGGACAATTCCTCTATCGTGACTGCCATAGATTCGCTGGCAACCACCAAATTCTGCAAACGGCCATAGACGATATGATGGAAGAGCGATCGGATGTTTTCAGGCTCTGAGCAGCAGCATAAGAGGAACAGTGTGTCGAGAGCGGGCAAATGAACCTGGGTGGCTTCAAGGTCGGATTGACTGCGGCACACAGCCCATTTCAGGTGCCGAAGGTTTGGTAGAAAATTCAACATCGCGACAAGGTCGGCCTCAAGCTCGTTGGGACGATGAGTATCGTTGATGCACAGCACCGTAAGATTGGAAGGAGCCAGTGTTGGTTGATGAGCGAAAAAACAGGAGTGAGTCAGTTGGCTGGGCGAGTCGAGATTAAGGACGCCTTCCCCCAGAACAGTCAACTCCTTCAACCTTGGGGCGGGTCCGTCGAATCGAGAGAGCAGCTCGGCAGGCAATTCCAAGCAGAGAGATTTCCATCGCATTCGGACGGCGCAAATTGCGTTTATTGCATCGATGAAGTGGTCGTGAATTGGAACGAGAGGCCGAGGGCGGATAACGTATGTGAGGAGTTGTTGGCCAGAACGGTCGGCCCAAAGCCTAACTAGCTGAGGTAAACCTGGGTTATCCACCCGCTGGAAGCGCAAGGAGGCCCATAGCCGAGAGTTGTGGAGGACAATTTCCTCCAACGTCTACAGACCGACGCCAAGAGCGTAGGTGTTCCTTCTCCTTTGAAACCCGCAGGGTTGGTAACGTAGTGCTCAAAAATGATATTGAGAACTTCCACGGGAGCAGAGTTTGTGTCGAATACGATACCACCCAATCGGTCGCTGACTCCTTTGTTGGTCGCAACCTGGAATTGCAGTAGACGTCTCCATTTATTGGCGTGGGCTTCAATTGCTTGCAACTTGGAGCGGATTATGGCTTTCGGTAGCTTGCCCACTGGAGAGCTCAGCGCGCAGGGCCTGGTTTTGCGATGGAGGCGTGCATCAAGAGTCAAATACATAAGTGCTTATTTTCTTCCTTTGTGACCAATGTTGCTTTTTTGTTTTCTTTACTTGTAATCAATGACTGTGGCTTGTGGGAGAATGTCGGCATATGAGAGACAAACGGTAGCTAGCTGGGCATCGATCTTGGAAGAAACAGAGAAGAAACAAAGGACAAAAAAATATATTAAGATGAATTGCTGCCGTTGAATACAGCGGACACTAGCCAGGACAACAAATAGGCAAGGGCGCCCATCACTACTGCCGGTGAATACGGCGGGCAGTCGCAAACCAGCTGGCACAGACTCTCACAACCAATCTGGAAGCGGGTCAGAGCAGGACAACGATTACTGAGATAAGACTGATCCATCGTCTGAATCCCTGACAAGTCGTTTTACGGCCATTCGGGAAGCGGGTCAGAACCGGCAGGACAAGGAATAGGACAAGGCGCCCATCGCTGCTGCCGGTGAATACGGCGGACAGTCGCAAACCAGCTGGCACAGACTCTCACAACCAATCTGGAAGCGGGTCAGAGCAGGACAACGATTACTGAGATAAGACTGACCCATCGTCCCTGACAAGTCATTTTACGGCCATTCGGGAAGCGGGTCAGAACCGGCGGGACAAGGAATAGGACAAGGCGCCCATCGCTGCTGCCGGTGAATACGGCGGACAGTCGCAAACCAAAGCTGGCAAGTCATTAAGTCCCATCGACCACTGCTGCCGGTGAACACGGCGGACAGTCGCAAACCAAAGCCCGCAACGCCGCAGAGAAGCGCGTGGTCATTGGTTGAAAGGAGGATGAGAGTGACGTGACCCGTGACATCAGAATCATCAGCATCATCAGAATAACGCTGTTTGAATGATTGGAAGAATTCTTAAGATTTATAAGACACGTTGTACATACAAAGCAGTGGTTTACAATCGAGATGAAAGGTATTCTTGGCATAACAGATCCTGATGTTCGTAAATGTGGTGGGCCTTCTGAAAGTATTTAATATTTCGTCGCCATTTTGTGTGAGTCCACATCCGGCCACCACCCGACTCCATCTCATTCAATATCTTCCGGAAGAAGTGCTCGCAATTAGGCGTCCACCATCCAACATTAAGACCTGATTTGAAGAATGCTGCGGGCTGAGGCCACCATGATAATCTGGCTGTGGATGTTTGCTGACCGCCCACTCGGACGTGACGACTATGTTCCAGGTGGTCTAATAACATACTGAATGGATGATAGTCATGGAAATAATCTGGATACACCCACTTATTTCGACCAAGTACACACCACAAATGAGGTCCTCTTCCTGCGGGGTGAGGCGATGGTAATAATACGGCGTGGTCGGCGAACTTTGGATCCACAATCTCCGCGTCAGCCCGCAAGATGTCGACTGAGTTCCAACGTATTCTGTGTAGAGGATCATCGAGAACATGACGTGCGATACGGCTGATGATGCCACCGGAATATAGCGCAAGCACACCTCGTGGAGAGTGAAGGAATCGGTCTCGGTGGGCCACATAGGACAAGAAATCGAGTCGAGATGGCCGATAACCCTCTTTGACGAACCCCAAGACCAACCCATCTCATGTATCTAGGAGCATATGGGATTCTGGAATTTCGCCAGTATGATATGGAATGGGCAACCGAGATGAACAAGTTCCGACAATAGATCTTCCCAGTCTTGAAATCTCAGTCGAATGAGGTGCAAAACAGTGGTCGCACTGAAAAGCAGAATCTTTTCGCCATGGTCGCTGTTCCTTCCACGGGGGGTTATCACGCAAACGCGGCTCTCGTGGACCGGAGCGTCTTGTTGTCGGAAATAAACAACGTTAATCCCCCGATCTTTCCAGAGGTGCGTCTCTTCTTCCGCCTGGGCCAAATCAAGCAACACTGCTGGGATTTCGGCTAGGGGTTTTGCATTTGCAATCTCCTGGAATAGAACTCGAGTCGAATTTGACACTAGGTACGATGAACGGAGGTCTCCGAGCACATTTAAACAGTTCTCGGATGTGATAACCTCAGGTCCTGGAGCGTCGAAGGATTGATTTTCTATATGACCAAAGCGTTCTGCTAAGACGACACCGCAATCATCCCAATTTGTCAGAGACTCCAGTTGCGTTGTCTCAAAGTCCATTCTTTCAGACTCGTAGAAAGCGGCGACGACATTGGCGGAGGCTCCACCTCCATCGTTCAGCAACAACGACATGTTATCCGGAAGATTTACGGGAAGATTTGGGAAGGCAGGTCGACCACTGGCATCCGAGTCGTCGGCAACATCACTGACACTGGCTATCCCAACCGTGTTCGACTCGAAGTCGCTCACTTGAGACTCGATGTCGTCAGGCTCCAGCTTGTCGTCAGGCTCCAGCTGAACATCATCCCCGACACCATTCGCTACAGACTCGCTGTCGAAAGTCACCGGATGGGATTCAAGTTGAGAGTTTGGAATTTCCAGCTGGCCCGAATTAGACTCGGAGTCATCGGACTGATCATCAGAACTTTGACCCGATTCGAGAGTTTTTGCTTGGCCCGGAGCAGAGTTCTGACTGGTTCTCGTCCTCGGTGCCGGATCATCTGCGATTGTCGTCAAAGCTGTGCTCTCTTCCCAAGTCCTGATTCCAGGACAGAGGTCCCATTGATTCGAGCCCACATCATAGACACGTTGATAGGGCTCATAATCTTTCCACACACTGACAGCAAATGAATGTGTTATCGGTCTGCGTATCAAAAAGCCGTCATAAGCATTCCACATGAAAACCTGTGTGTTCTTGAACTCGGACCCAGTCCTTGCATCTTCGTGACACGCTCTTGTCGTTTTTTAAGCTGTGCCTTCTCCTCCCAGGAATTGATCGCCGTGTTGTGTCTGGTGCGCCGCAGGAAAAATCTTGATAACTCTCGCCGAATCTTTGGCCGCTATTCGGATCAACCGGCGGCATTTCCCTTGGCGGCTTCTTTGGCAGTTCCTCAGCTTGAGCGCACGTTGCATAGAAATCAGCATTGCGGAATACTCCAAATCGGCGCCTAGCGTTGTCGATGAATGTCCATTCCATGATTGCATCTTGGCCACTAAGATTGCGAACTTTCTGTATGTGCTCTGATTGGACAGAAAGGTGGTAACATCGCATGGAGGGAAGAGCATTGAACAACGGGATCGGTGCTGTTCAAGAAGAAATACAAGGGTACACGAATGTCATTCTTCAATATCATGGAGAATAGCCAATCCAGAGACCGAGCTTTCTCGATTGCTGCTGGGCTTGAAAAGTCTAAGATACCTCCAATGGGTCCCGCGGCAATCTGGAAAACGACTTCTTCTAGTTCGTCCCACAGTGCCGCATCCACTTGACTCTCCTTGATATAGCGTTCGCGCCATCCTGGCATTTTAATGTCATCGAGAACTAGAGTCAATAATGTGATAGCCCCAAGCAGCGGGCGAAAAGCATGGAGAGATTGCAAGACAGCTTTGTGTAGATCTTGTGGGGATTCAAGGTCAAAGTGTTGTGTATACCCGAATGTTGATGGTAGAGAGTGCCACGGACGAACGTTAGATTTGAGTTCCGTCGGAGCCTTTGGCGCTTTCATAACATTTTGATCTAACCAAGTCAAGGTCGTTTCGCAAAAAAACCCTCGAGTCGGAGCCATTGATCACGCAAGTCACCTTTCATACCCCTAACTTCGAGCGTGCTGCGCACCACGAAAATGCGGGACAACAAGCTCCTCTTGCGGGGTTGCACCGATCTGAAAGTCCAGCGGCTTCAATAGAGTATTGTGCAAGATGTGGAAACGAGGCATAAATAACAAGTGAGGTAGGTCCATATTAAGCCAGGCCGTTTTGGCCATCTCGCCGTTAAGCGTTTTGTTCGAGGAAGTGGGAGGGGCTTGCCGCTGACTGGGGATGGAGTAAATGACAGCCCGATCGCCGTTGAACACGAAAAAAATTGCGGGCTTATTTCGCACAAGACCAGTATAATGTTTGGGGGAGGTCTTGATAACAGAGGTTAACGTCGAGTACCGGTTTGGTGGGAGCTAAGTTACCTTTGGTCGCTCCTCCTCATCAAGCGCTGAGAGGTAGCAGCCGCACAAATGAATTTCCGGACGTCGACATTTCGCATGACGCCATGAATGGTTGTTACCCGGCGTCTTAGCGTCTGAGCTAGTCTTGAGATCTGAGAAACGGCCCGACCCGACGTCTTAGCGTCTAAGCCAGCAACAAGAGAGGAAGGAAGAGAGTATCCAGCAACAAGGAAGAGAGTGTTCAATGTCGTCGTCGCTCGCTCGCACAACTTGAGCACGGTGAGAATGTGCTTGCAGCCAACTGTCAGACATGAGAAACGAACAGTGTTCAGCGTGTACCTTCGCAACACGATCCAGACTGAGAAAATGGCAGAATCGTGACCTTGGTGCGATGAAGTCTGATGAGGTGTGACGATAGGTGACGATGTGACGACTCGTGATGACGATGTGACGACTTCGGAAGCGGTCCCTTCCGATTGTTAGTTCGTTCCTTGACACTGCGAGCTGTTGGCGAGCTGTATCCACCAGCCGTGACGGTTTACACACTTTAAAGCCCTTTCGCGAAACTTTCGGACGTTGCGAGCTGTATCCACCAGCCGTGACGGTTTACACAGTACTTTAAAGCCCTTTCGCGAAACTCTCGGACGTTGCGAGCTGTATCCACCAGCCGTGACGGTTTACACTGTACTTCAGACGCCGCGAGGTGCCCCCTTCCGACCAACTTCTTTGAAACGATGCGAATCTACCAGCCGCAGTCGCATGTCCTGCACAAGATCCACGAAACACCAAGAAACCTTCAACTTGGAGAGCGGCAAGTTCTTGGCTTATGGGAGCAATGCGATCCTCATTTTTGGACAGTTATGAAAATGTGGATTGGACTGCGGGATGGGCCTTGTCCGATGAGACGGGCAGTCTCTATGACTGCCATTATCTTCACATAGCGCCCGGCAGGGAGGTCAAGGAATCAACCCGACCTGAACTTCCCCCAACTTCGCCAGCCAAGGTTGACCAGAGTAGCCTGTAATTACTTATGGACCAAAAGAAATAATTGTCGTGAAATAAATGGACAGCGCATCAAGTTGATGCCTCCATCTTTTCGCATGCCTCGACTCCCCAACGTTGTCGACACACATATTTTGACGACGCCGCTGAGGAGGAATTCAACCACCTACAAGTTCATTATTCTCTGGATGGACAGGCGTGCTGAGCCAGCAGACAAATCCATCGCCTAAAAAAAAGGCTCGCCTTAATCAAGAGGTCATTGAAACTCAACCTGAACTCGCTGACTGGATGCCATTCCCAGATGCGCAACTGGAGGACGTAAGAGAGCTGGTGGATACTGTGTCGTCGTTGGAGATTCAACTGGAAGAAGAATCGACATTGAAGAGAAAACGTTATGCATCGGTCGGTTGATACTACGACTTTATACAGAAGCTCATTCCCTTAGGACGATCCTATGGCAATGTGGCAACCACTGACGGCTCTCTTTCTGGAGGAAATGCTACGAAGAGACGGTCTCGGAAACCCTAACGCATGCCAAGAATGTGTGAATTGTCAAGCCAATCATATGGAGGAGACGGGGCTCCGTTTTTTTCGCTGCAAGCAATGTGGGGACGGACTCCATTGTGAGACCTGTGTGGAAGCCGCTCATCAGAAATTGCCGCTCCATGAATTGCAGGTATTTATTTCTTCACCGATTTTGTTACTTGTTTACCTAGCTTGTTTAGGAATGGACGGGTCACTTCTGGACGAAGGCCTCCTTGTTTTATGCCGGACCCATCCAGCATGGAGCTCGTGGTTTGGCGGGCTGTTATCAACTTGGTCATGACGGTGCCCCATGCCCATTCCCCAGTAACCGTCGACCGTTGGTGGTCATCGATGTCAATGGCATTTTTACTTTGGACGTGCAGTACTGTGGCTGCGTGAATCCGTTCGGATTCGACCCCGTCAGACAATTGCTTGAAATGCGTGGTATCCGGCCACGACAACAAACCCTGCGACCTGTGCAACCTTCAACGTTTTGGAGACATTTTCGCTTTCCTGCGCTCCATCGCAAACATCAATGTCCAAGACTATGTGCGCACGTTGGAGAAGTTGACGGATTCAACCGGACTGGAAAAGGTCCCAGATCGTCGCGTTGCTTTCGGTCGAATGGCTCGACAATACAGCTATCTTAAAATGATGAAGCGTGGAGGTCGCGGGCATGAAGCCAATGGAATTGTAACTACGCCGCCAGGGGCGTTGGCTGTGCGTTGCTGGGCATGCCCAGATGCTTCTCGTAACTTGCCTTCCGGATGGGACAAGGTTCCGGAGTCGAAGGCGTGAGTAGCTATTTAATCAAACTATTCTTGACCAACAAATGTGCAGATACTTGTATAAGCTCATGTTGGCATTCGATGCCAATTTCCGCCTGAAGAACAAGCTTCGTGCTGGAGAACGCATGGATCCGGCGTTGACCGATGGCTTGGGATACCCGTCACGATCTGGACCATATAAAGAACATATCAAAACGCTCGTTGACGAAAAAGATGTCAGTGCGCTCTAGTCGAATCTATTCCATGTTATGTCGATACTTCAGGTCCAGGCTTGTGCTGCGTTTGCTGCTCTTTTGCAGAAGGAGACCAAATTGACCACTGGCCTGAGAGTTTCTGGCGTAGTTGGTTGTGTCTGTGCACGGCACGGCCTCGTCACGTCGTCGAGGGATGGGAGACCTTCAACGTGGAGAACGGCAAGTTGCTTGATGCCAGGAACAACTTGGATACTAACTCTTTGTGCCAGCTATGGAAACGTGGATTGGACCGTGCTATCAACTCTGTCAGACGAGGAAGTTCTGTGGGTCTTGCTTGCATACGACATCGTATGTCACTGGCAAGTATACTTTCCTGAGCGCGTCGCACGAATGAAGACAACGGGCGTGGATATCGAAGAGATATTCACCAGGTGGACCGTATTCGCCTGCAATACGGACTGCCGGTCTGGCATGCTGAAGCTCATGACCCCAAATGTCGAATTCAGTTTGCGCTTAGGTACTTGTTGGGTGTTGGAAAGACGGATGGGGAAAGCACCGAGCGTTTGTGGAGCCTACTCAATCCCGCAAGTTGGTCGACAAAGGAAATGGGAGAAGGCGCCCGTCATGATGTCCTGGAGGACAAGATCGACCTGATTAATTTTGAGAAAAACAGGAGCATGGGTCAGTTAAGGTTTCTTTGAGAGTTTAAGCTCACTATTTGCAAGGGCGGACACTTGCAAGACGTTTGATTGTCGCTGTAGCAGAGCGTCAAAGGCAGGGCATTGAATTCCAGGAGCTGGACGACAGCGTTCCTAAAAAAAAAACGACGTGAATGGGCCAAGATGATGGATGCCTGGTATAAGGATAACACCCAGACGAATCCATTTGAAGTCCAGGGTGGGAAGCTCGGTATGCATGACGTTGAATACCTGTTGTAGCATTGATGACCTGTCTCGACAGCCGGGCCTAGTGAACGCGAAATAAGTGAAGAGTTGAAACGAGCTGAGGTGGAAGATGCACGAGCCGGAATCAAACCTTTGCTGGAAGGTAAAATGACCATAACAGCGTTCATCAGAGCGGGTATGCAGCTTCAGGCCATCCAGTATGTCAAAGTCTTCATTCCACACACTCTATTCACTATCCCCAGGCGTCGTATACGGACTGCTCTGAAGGCAAAAAAGTCAGCAGATCAAGCGAGCCAGATACAAGAATTACGTCTATCTCTGATCAAACAAATGCGCACCTTGAAAAACTTCAACTAACTTACATGCCTGGGGTTCAGGGTCTTCGACGCAGCGGTATAAATTGGACGCGGAGGACGCGCAACCGGAAAACGCAAAGCTTTATCTTCCGTCACAGTTAACCGCGGAAGAGTGTCGACAAGTCAGCATGGCGGACTTGATTGAGACCAGCGAAATTGCGTCGGGGACAGTGTGCAGATGCACTGGCTGCCTTACGAGGGAGGCTTCATTGAAGCAACACATGATTTGGTTTTCGCGGGGAAAACATGGTGGGGCAACGTGCAAGAACGCGCTCCGTCACTCTAATGGCTCGGATGGAAGAAGGTGTAACGAAGGCCGCTGCCAAATATACTGAAGGCTACGAGGCTCTCGTTCACCTCAAAGGCAAACGTTACGCTCCCGAAGTTTCAAAAAATTGGACAAGGCCCATTTGAACACTCGTATCGAAATCGAGAGTGACGAAGATGCAGCAAGAAGCTTACGAACAGCAGACGGATCGCGACCTACGAGAGAGGAGACTGCTGCAAAAAAGAAGAAAACCAAGACGGCGCCAATTTCCTGGATTTGGGCAGCAGGCGGGCAGGCCGACGGGGTTGAACTTCATGACTGTGAGTAACTATGGCTTGTTGACCATTTGCTTTCGGTTGAACGTGGTATCATAGCTATGCGTGTCGAGTGGGCAAAAGCACGTGCACGGAAGGAACGCTGGAACGAGGAGGTTGAATTGTTGCGAGAGGAGATGAAGCGGGTCATGCGATCATTGAAGTGGGAGGCTTCAGAATGGCAAAAACGAGCCGACGAAGTTCGTTCAGACGTTGATGGAACGACGGCGGCTGGAATCCGAGCTTATGCGCTGCGTAACGTGTACCTGCATACTGAATTTATAGTGCGCTTTCGAGAGGAGTGGGACAAAACAATGGGAGCTGCTGTCCGTCATTGGGCAGCAGAGGAGGAGCGGGAAATATTAGAGGGAACATTTATGGCAGAGGGAATGTAGAGAACAATGTTAAAATTGTATGATTCGGACCAAATCAGTCGTAATGATGATATCAAAGCTGCAGGATAAAGCGGAGTTCGGAGATCAGCGGCAAGGAAGCACGGAAACGGGTGGGGTTTGAGTGTTGTCAGAGACCTGGCAACACACAGGGATGATGGAATCGGATTTTCTGGCAGTTCCCGGGGATGATTGAAACAGGCTACAGCCACGGGTGCGTGTCTGAAGGTTGGCCTCACGCCACCCACTTCCAGACGACCGCGACGACCACCTACGACTACCCGCCTCGTCAAACTGCGGCTAATATGTACGCGTCTGAGACACAAGCTACTACCGGCTCCCACAAGCATCATTCAAATACGAGCGGCATTCTCGATCGCATGGGCACATCTGGAGCACAGCGTCCTACCACCCACTTCCATACGACCACCTATGCCCACACCAGTTATCCAACGACTACCAATGTTTTTCGACGGCATGGAAATAACTGAAGCACGGCCTTCGACCACCCATCCAACGATTCAGCCCGAGCGCCCAGTTAAACATTCGACGTCTTTGCCGATTCAAGCTAGGGCTGTTTCCAATCCCGCGATCTTAGCTGTCCCTTCTCCGATCTTATCTCCCGCAACGATTCCGGCATCACAAGCGCGGGCGATTGGTATTCATACGCGAGGGGATATCGCAAGCACATCGTTCTTCCGTTCTACCACACGACCTGTTCGTGTTTCTATCTCTGGCACAGAGCCTTGCTGATTTTCCTCGAACTTAGATCCCAGTTATCATGGTACCTAGCCGAAGAGCTCCGCTTGTCCCTGCGCCATCTCGGGTGGGATTTATTGTCATGCAAAGTTTATCTACTTACATCGAACTCAGTTATGCGTGGAATTGCGACTGGATCCATACAATGCGGCTCGATCTTATCGCAACCCGCAGCTTTCTGCCTCCGTTCTCACTCAGAAATCCAGTGCAAACTCCTCAAGCGGAGACTCGTCTTCGTCCTTGTCCAGTTTTATCTCGCTTCAACGCCACCACCATGGAACCCAAGCCACGGGGTCCTCGCAAACCTCTGGCAGCGGCTCCTCTCCAACAGGTGGATTCGGCGCTCAACACCGCCGACAACCAGCGAAATACCCGATTGTTGGGTTATGTGGGGTCTGTATACTTGGGCCACTCGATGGCGGTACAAGAGTTCTATCCAGACGCCTCCAACCTTGCACAATTCGAACAGTTTCTGCGTGCTGCGCAGAACTGGCTAAATGCACGACCCTCGGACTTTCCAACCGTCTCGGATGGTGCGCCAACACTGATCTGAGGATTTTCGCACATTCTAACTATCAGTTTAGCCGTATATGATGTATTTTTCAGCAGCATGCAAGACTACGTATGATCTTACTACCTCTGAGTGAGTACTCGTGCTGAAGCATTCTCAGATATCTCGTTCCGTCACCCAAATTTGGACGGGATATAGGACATACATGCAGTCGCACCTTGCCCCAAGACTAATTGCCGAGGCCGACGTGCACGAGCTTCTCCGAGGTTACCAAGCTTTTGCACAATACGGTCTGTTATGCTTGCACAGGCTCTAGTTGTCTTCTCACTTAATTATAGTCCAATGGTCATGTGGCAGATGACAACGAGGAGGAGGAGGAGAATTTCGAGGATGTCGAGGAGGAGGATGGCGAGGGGGAGATGACAGACGCAGTCCACTCTGGCGGGACAATTCATGTTAACCCCCAGGGTCAAGTCCTCGAGGGCGAGCCGCCTAGTGGCCTCATAAACGAGGAGGCCAAGGAGCACCGGAAGAAATTCGTACTCCGTCATCGACCTGAACACGGCGGTTTCACTGGACGTCATCTTATCTTTGCCATCAAGACGCTGCTCAAATACCGACTCCTTAGCCCAGTGTGCCCGGAAGCATTCGAAGAAGTTATACCGCTTCCGGTGATTGCGCTCAGTGCAGTCATGGTCAGTGTTTTCTCCTTGACGCTTATCTCTGTTTCACCTCTCATTCAGCTGATCCACGTTCTCCATACCATTGTCAACCCAGCGGTGCGATTTGAGACTTCACGCTACAAAATGATTTACTATGTGATCCTCGAGCTTCTGGAGGAGACTTGGAATCATCCAGTTCATGGGCTAGCTCTACGCCGCCTCAGCGCCAAATTGGTCAAAGCCCTCGGGAAAAGTCTGTACTTCCTATCACCATTCCAGAAGCTGACACCAAGTTGCAGGAAAACAACAATAGAAACTGTCGTCGACGTCTGCCAAAGTGCAGGCGCCTGATTTTTCCCTCAACTGACGTATGTTATTCACAATTTGTAGTCTTTGCCCATAGATACTGCACAAATAGACCCAATCCATTTTCCTGACTGCGAATATTGTCTGCATTACATGAGAGAGCGAATATGATCGCATCATCATGATCCTTGAGCTGTGTTACTCTCAAGTTCTTACCACCACCACGAGTTTCATCCAGAGCCAGGGCTTCTCAGCGCTACTATCGAGATGATAGAATGCTCTGCAGACTCCGAGGAGCGCAATCAATTCAAGGACGACATCGTCCGAGGACTAGCTCATATCGAAAGGTGCGTTACGCGTTGCACTCCCCGTTTCACTGGAATACTTTCCAAGCTGCTACAGATTCTATCGCGTGTTGTCCTTCTACCTGGAGGAGCAACCAACATTACTGACCGACCTTCTTACTGTTCTTATTCCTCGTAACTCCGACAAGCAAGATCATTCGCCTCTAATTCGAAACTACTTTATCGGGGCAAGTTTCTTGAACTTCTCCAGTCCTTTACCACCAACTCCCACAGCTCAAGACTGAGGATGTCAACCACGCCTACAACGAAGAGGAAGACTACAAGACCTTGCGGGATTCCACCAACAACTTCAGTCCGGTTGTCGTTAACATCGCGACTTCCAACTCTCGTGGCGAAAGAGTCCTCGTAGGCTCGGCCAAGGTCTCGCAGACGACCAGGGTCTATGTCCGCACTAGTCAAGGTTCACAAGAGCAGGGAATGGGAATGGACCCGTACCATTTCTGGCCTGCTGCTCACGCTGTCTGGGATGGGGCGGATACCCACTTGCATGCGGTCTACGGCTTCTCGATCGTCGAAATCGTCAAGGACAACCCCAAAGAGAAGACGATCTACTTTGGTGGTCTCAAGGGCCAGGCCATTTGTCGGCGCTATGCGCACATGACATACGACACGATGGACAAGGACGGAACCATCAAGACTCTCCCGCTTTTCTTGGACATCAACGTCAGCACTCCCAAGTACACCTTCAGCCATCTGCAAGGTCTGCTTTTCGCGACCCAACTCGCTCAAATCGCGCTTGTCGTTACCGAGAAGGCTGCTTTCGAGGACATGCGCATGAAGGGCTTTGTCCAGAAGGACTACGCGTTTGCGGGCCACAGTCTTGGCGAGTATTCTGCTTTGGCTTCGATTGTCGATGTCCTCCACATCTCCGCCCTCGTCGATGCCGTTTTTTCGGCGGTATTGCCATGAAGCGCTGTAGAGCGTGACACGCACAACTGCTCTAACTACGCAATGTGTGCTGTCAACGCAAGTCGCATTTCCAAAACCTTCACTGATGCGGCCTTGCGCGAGGTTGTCGATACATGATTTGACTTTGCCGGGTACCCTTCTCCAGATCGTCAACTTCAATGTCGAGGTATGCTTTGTTTTCTTTGCTGTTCTTGTTCTAATCATTTGTAGGGTCAACAATATGTCTGCGCTGGAGAGCTTGTTGCTCTGCAGACGATGACCAACGTTCTCAACTACTTGAAGATCCAGAAGATCGACATTGCCAAGGCATTCAATCCATTGTTTTCGCCGATTAAAACTCATTTGTTGGTTCAGCTCACAGAACAGTTCACCGTTGAGAAGGTCAAGGAGATGTTGGGCGACATCGTCGAGGAATGCTTCGGTCGTGCACAAGACCAGCAAAAGGCTCAGGGCCACATCAAACTTGAGCGTGGCTTCACTACAATCCCGCTCCTCGGTATTGATATGCCGTTACACTCACGCTACCTCTGGGTCGGAGTCCTACTCTTCCGAGCTTGTATGAGCTCGATCGTTCTCTTTCTTTATCTTGCTCACATTTTTACAGACCTGTTCAAGATGATTTGTTACGGCTTGATCCTGACATGCTCATTGGCAAATACATTCGCAATCTCATCGCCATTCCCTTTGCTGTCACCAAGGAGTGCGCGCAAATCATCTACGACCAGACCTCCTCCCGCGTCTCGACAAAGTTCTCAAGAAATGGGGCCAAGAGAACTGGGCCAGCGCTGAGAAACACCAAAAGCTCGCTTGCATTATCCTGTTTGAGCTTTTTGCGTATCAATTTGCGTCCTCCGTCTGTGGGATTCAGACTCAAGATCGCTGGTCGAGGACGAGGCTAGGGCAGCTGCTGAGTCTGAAACTCCCGGCCGCTGCTGTTACTTCAGTTGCTGCTACTGCTGGTGCGCCTCGGGCGGTCGCTCTTGCGGCTCCTTCTGGGCCAGTCGCAACTATCGACAATTTCCCTGTCAAAGTCATTCATGTTTTTACTGCAATCGTCGCGCAAAAGTTGAAGAAGAAAATCAACGAGATCTCTCTCTCCAAGTCCATCAAGGACCTCGTCGGTTCCAAGTCCACTCTTCAGAATGAGATTTTCAGTGATCTCCAACTCAAGTTTACCTCCGCTCCCGAGAAGGGCGAGGAACCTCTGCTTGAAGATTTGGCAAGCGCTTTCTTATGGCCACAGTGGTACGTTGAAGGTCTGCTTTTCGCCACCCAGTTCACTCAAATTGCGTTCGCAGCTCAGCACATCGAGCTGTATATGCGCTACCTCAACCGGAACTCCCGGGCCGGGCGAAACTGCTCTCGTCAACGAGAAGGCCAACGGTCTTGCGCTACAGACCAAGCCCGACAACGTCGCCAAGGAGCACGGAGACGTCTATATCGAGGGTATTCAACTCATGTTTGACCCCATCAAGGTTCGCCGATTCGACTTGAATTGGGCTCGTCAAGATGCCCTTCTCATGTTCTATGACATTATCTTCGGTCGTTTGACGACTGTCGACTGTGATATTACTGCTCGTTGCATCGCGTTGATGAACCGTGCCGATGCTGAAGTTTTGGCCTATATGCAGTACAACATCGGCCAAATGGACCCAACAAAGGGCGAGACGTACGCATTGGCCAAGAAACCCGGTCAGCAACTGATTGACAATGTCCGGGAGGTCATCGGAGAAGACCCGTTTTACATGGTTTGTTGTTCAAACGGGTTAATCTTTTTGTCTGACGTTTATCAACAACTTTAGTACGATTGCCTTGACCAAGCGCCACTGCTCGAGCCCCGTCGACTTGCCGTGTATCTATCCAAGGTACGAAGGGTAACTGATTCCTCTTCTCTTTTCTCACTTTCTCAGCAGAAAGACTCGCGATGGGACCCGTTTATCGCTCTGTCCAAGAACGGCAGACTCTTCAAGAATGCAATGACCACAGCAGCGGTCTTTGGATCGACCAAGATTGCCGAGCAACCAATGTCGACATTGCAATGCTTCACGCAGCCTGAAAAAGAAGTGAACGGTCGAAGAAGGAAGTGCAGAAGGAGCAAGAGGATTATGACCACAAAGCGGCTAATTGGTGGGCTTGTTACTCTTCCCAGACGAATGGGATAATGCCTCAAATGACCGGGTTTTACTGAAGGACTGTATACTCTCTAGCGTAATTATCATCACCATGATACTTTTATTTTCGCAGTATTGCTTGGGATGTCTACTCTGGGTTTGAGAACGATAGGAACCCAATTACTCAGGCTTCTCACGTTCCAACCTGCTCCTCCTTCCCCACTACCATCTAGGCTGCAAGGCATCTGCACAGTTGCACTCGCTGAATGTCACGCTTATGTAACATGACTTGCTTGACACTGAACACGTTCGCCGCTGCCTCGGACAGCAACAACGACGACAACGCAGACAACGAAGACGACGAAGCTGCAAATCAGAAGTCCGAACGCCCCTCGATGAAGTGCATGTGTAGCGATACCGGTAAAGCCTCTTCAATCACCTACTCTGAATCCAGCTCACATCTGAAAATAGACAACCTCTTGCCACACAAACTCAACACTCTGGTGTCCGACAGAAATGGCGGCTACCACCACGGAGACGCATCCTGGGCCTTTTATATCCGGGAGGCGCTCCAAAATACGCGTTATGCAAGCCTGACTTTACCTTGTGGCCGAGGAAGCAGCCCCAGTGAAAGCAGACAATATGCATGCCTTCTCACTACGGAGCCTGCTCGCTTTCATTCTGAAGCATGGGTGGGAGCTGGATGGCGACAATGTGAGACTGGAGTCTTCCCAAGTACGTGTCTTTAGTTTCACACTTGAACAACTTGAATTTATATCAATCGTCGCAGCGTGCATCCTCTGCTCAACATGCGCATCCGTCAATCCATACGCCTACGCGCTCGGAATAGCAAATTAGAATCTGCTGTAGTAGGTGGTCAAGCAGCGACGGTTGATGCTGGGCTGGTATCAAGGCCATCTTTTCCAGAAGGTTGGACTGGTGCAATAGGTGCTTTTTCCATTGTTTCCGTCGAGGTGCGAGACTTATTAAGATACACCCTCAGATTCTCATGCATCATCAAGATTTCGCTGGCGTCGAACGTGTGGCACCGCCCATAGCTTCATCCCGAGGTCCGCACTTTTATTTCATTTTCGCTTGTATCCTACTGACACCTGGACAGAATACGCGAAGTCGAACAAATTTTCTGGGAGAGTAACTGCCACAACTCAGAGAAGGTCAAGAATTCTCCTGAAGAGGCAAAACTCTCCAATCAGCTCCCTCTCATCACCATCTGCAATCGATTTGACGTTGAGCATGACTGTGTTCTGCATTGTGGTGCAATGAGGCCCTTGTCAACAGCCTAATTACACCGTCGACGAGCTTGCGAACGAACGAGCAGCAAAACCATTCATTCTTCCTTGCCTCGAGGCCCGTGTTCAAGCTGGTAGCCGGGACACTGCCGTTTTCAATGCCATCGCACAAATCGATATCTACAGCGACCACAATGCTGGAGTATTCCTCAAGCGCAACAATGTGTATGTCGCATTTGACAATCACTGATTTACTGGGCGGCTGACACACACGCAGCTCTACGATTCCACGGTGGTTGGCAGGTTCTGCGAGAAACGCGACCCGTTCTTCGCCTTGATTGTCCACGTCAAAGGCTTCTGTGGACGAGGGGTACATTGGGGCGATTTACACACGAGAATCCAAGGCTGAAGCAAACGAGAGACTTCATAAAGCGGTGTCAGTCTAATTTGTGGGCTCAAATTCTCTCCGATGATAATAGTCATTGTCCTCAGCTCATTCACCGGTCAGATTTCTCCCAAGTCATTATCTGCGGTGGTTGACGACTCACTAAGATTGTTGTGTGGTTCGCGACCCCGACAATGCATCGAACATCTTTCGCGGAGTCGGGTGGATGTCTCATTGCGCAATTTAATTGGCTTCATCAGGTTGAAGAGCGTTTTGTGGTGCCAACGGTGGTGGACAGAAGCATTCTCTTCTTCAATCGGAAGACCCTCTTCCCTTCATCGTCCTTCTTGAAGAAATCTCCCATTGCCACCAAGCGGCTCCTTGCCTCAGAAGACACCGCTTACTTTCTTGCCATCTCGCAACGTCTGGGTCAAAAGCCTGCCCCCTTTTCCTGTTCTCGATGCCATTTTCGAAGTCTGGTTCAAGAAGGTCAGTTTGACTTTACCCATTTTTCCTAATATGACTGATCTTTTTCTTTCGTAGGATCGAGGTCGTCTCCAAGACCAGCATGTTTGCATCCCTCGAGGTCTCATAGCCGTTAAACACTCGAATACCAAGGGCACAATATCCATGCTGAACTCATTCAACGTCTTCTTACCTTCAAGTACAACGGCGACGAAAAAGTCGCCACTATCGACTACCTCGCTGCCCATCCCATTCCTCCTCCCGTTGTCACTTGCATTAAACGCACCCAAGAGAAGAACGAGGTCACTTTCGAGTTCGTCGACCGCTTGCCTGTTACCTCGGTTTGGCTCAGAACCTTGGGCGGTCAAGAGCTGAGCTGGTTGCGTGCTTTGACCACTTCAACGACCATCGTTCAAGGCACTTCTTACATCGACAACCCCATCAAGCGACTTCTTGGCGCCACGAACAGGCCAGAAGATGGTTGTCGGCTATGAGAATGGCGCCCCCGTTTGGTCTCCCTCTATGGTAGTGCTCGTTCTTACGGCGAGCATAAGGAGTTGTTTGAGGCCGTTGAAATCAAGTACTCCCCGACAACGAAACTCATCGACATTACCATTTTCGAAGACCGTCGCGATGTCTCCGTTCCGCTCTCTCTCCATTCGAGTACAAGCCGTTTGCAGGGCTTCGCGCCCATTCACGAAATCGCGACTGATCGCAACACGCGCATCAAGTAGTTCTACTGGAAGTTGTGGTATGGAGACGATGCTGTCCTTCCTCAAATCGACATCCACGAGACTTCCCATGGACCCGAGGTCACCATCAAGAGTGCTGCTGTTGAGCAGTTCTGTGCCATTGTGGGCGACCAGTGCGAGTCTTTCTCAACCATTCGCAACGAGGAGGTTACCGCGCCAATGGATTTCGCGATTGTGACTGGATGGCAGGTTTGTTTGCTCATTTTTAGTTTCATTTTTCAGAGTTACTAACGCATTTCAAAGGCTATCATGAAGTCAATTTCCCCGCCTTCATCGACGGCGACTTGCTCCGTCTGGTCCATTTGTCTAACGGCTTCCGCATGCTCGACGGCGAGAAACCCTTCGCATTAGAGATGTTGATGAACCGTGCCGATGCTGAAGTTTTGGCCTATATGCAGTACAACATCGGCCAAATGGACCCAACAAAGGGCGAGACGTACGCATTGGCCAAGAAACCCGGTCAGCAACTGATTGACAATGTCCGGGAGGTCATCGGAGAAGACCCGTTTTACATGGTTTGTTGTTCAAACGGGTTAATCTTTTTGTCTGACGTTTATCAACAACTTTAGTACGATTGCCTTGACCAAGCGCCACTGCTCGAGCCCCGTCGACTTGCCGTGTATCTATCCAAGGTACGAAGGGTAACTGATTCCTCTTCTCTTTTCTCACTTTCTCAGCAGAAAGACTCGCGATGGGACCCGTTTATCGCTCTGTCCAAGAACGGCAGACTCTTCAAGAATGCAATGACCACAGCAGCGGTCTTTGGATCGACCAAGATTGCCGAGCAACCAATGTCGACATTGCAATGCTTCACGCAGCCTGAAAAAGAAGTGAACGGTCGAAGAAGGAAGTGCAGAAGGAGCAAGAGGATTATGACCACAAAGCGGCTAATTGGTGGGCTTGTTACTCTTCCCAGACGAATGGGATAATGCCTCAAATGACCGGGTTTTACTGAAGGACTGTATACTCTCTAGCGTAATTATCATCATGATACTTTTATTTTTGCACCGACCCCTCGACATTTGTTTCTCTTCTATAAAAGCTTCCGGCATAACTTAAACGATGTCCTATCTCACCTATCATCTTCTGTTTCGCTGTGCTTCCCTGGCATTTTGAATCTGCGTTACTTACACCAAATCCCCGTCTGCTGACTAATCACTTCTTCTTCTTCCTTTTGAACGGTCAACTGTGACCACAGGCAGGCCATCGCCTGTTGGGCTGGGTCCTCTACATCTACAATACCTCCACCCTCCTTACTTTTTAATGCCCAAGAGCAAGATTCAATGCCCATTATGCGGCAAAATTTTGAAGAACCGCGAAGATGCCCAAACTGTTCACGATCGAACCTGCTCTCGATTCAAGCGGCTCCACCAGGAGTCCGTTCAGTACATCCAACAACACTTGGCAAACCAATCTCAGCTGCCTGCGGAAACCCCAGTAATTATTCTGTTTTTTTATGCTGCCACGCAGTCCTGACACCAATAGATGGAGATCGACCATCCTCCGCCACCAGCGCTACCACCACCACCCTCCCCTCCAGTCACTCGACCGAGTGGGCTTCCCAACCGGCGCACTCGAGTACCTTCTAAATTCAACGACGCAGCACCACCACGACCTCCACGGCTTCGACGACGCGACGTTCAGAATCAAATATCCCAGCCTCCCCTCGCATCTCCGCCAAGTGCGCCATCTCCCGCGCCATTTGACGCTGCCCCTTCGCCTCCACCACCTCCAAAAGATTGGGTACAAACTCTCCCCAACGCGTTTGGTCTCTACAAGATTTATCCTCGTCGCCCAACTCACGATCCTGACGAGTCTGTGGGCCTCTCTGACCTGTATCGGGTGCCCAAACCTGGTGATCCGGCTCTCAAAACCCTTCCGCTTCCACCGGAGCCATGGTACTACCCCTTTCCCAACGAGTCGGTCGCGCATATGATCAAATACCATGTCGAAGAAGAGCATCCGCAGTCTATTGCTGGATTCGATCGGTTAGTTACGAACTTCCTGCATCCAAACGAGGAGGCACAGTCAGACGGAATATCTTTGCATGAATTGCCAACGCCATTTTCTACCCAAAAGTTCTTAGACCAGCTCGACAAGAACGGTATCACACCACTTGGTATCACAGATAAGTGGAAGAATGCTTCTGTTACAATCAGACTCCCTTGTGTGGGTGTCAATCAATCCGAAACTGCGGCGCCTTGTTTTACTGTCAACGACATCCTCCACCGTCCTCTGCTTGACCCCATCAAAGAGGTTTTGCAAGGGCCTCTTTTCCAACGGTTCCACACCACTCCATTCTCTCTGCGAGCTATTCCTGAATCCGACTTGCTGTCACCCGTTGTGGCCGATGACGCGCCAACCCTGAACGAGTATGGGCTACCTCCTCTCCTCCCTGACCACGAAGAAATCTTCAGTGAGATTTATACTTCCCCGCAATGCTCGAAGCCTATCACGCCATTCCCCAACCCCCGGCTCCTCAAACTCCCGATGATGCTGTGGAGAGTATCGTCGTTGCACTAATGATGTGGTCTGATGCCACCCATCTGGCGCAATTCGGTACTGCGTCCCTGTGGCCAGGCTATACTTTCTTTGGAAATCACCCCAAAGAATTTCGTGGCAAACCGACATCCAATGCTGGGTTCCATCAAGTTTATTTTGCATCGGTGAGGCAGCTGATCCTCGTATGAACGTCTCTGAATTATATCAGCTTCCAGATTCTGTCCGTGACTCATATCGTCAGCAATATGGTTGTGATATGCCCGACGAGGTATATACTCACCTGAAGCGCGAACTTATCCACGCGATTTGGGAGCTATTACTGTCCGACGAATTTATGGACGCTTACGATAACGGCATTAAAATCAAGTGTTGGGATGGGCTTGTTCGCTTGGTATTTCCGCGTTTCCTCATATATGGCGCAGACTATCCAGAAAAGTGGGTTCGGTCTATCTAAGTAGTTTTTACTGATCTGTCACAGAGTTCTCCTTGCAACGATTGAAGCTTCGGCGGTTGCCCTTGTCCCCGGTGTTTTATACAGAAGGGGCAGATCATGGAGACGGGCACCGTCAATGACATGAAGCGTCGGAGTAACATTCGAGTGGATGATCATCCACGACGGTCAACCATCGAGTCCGCCCGGGCGGCCATCTTTGGCAACGGAAATGCAGTTGCTGGTTCCGCCATCGACAAAATGCTCAAGGCACAATCTTGGGCGCCTACCCGAGCGAGTATTTACCACACGCATATCATTCGCTTTGCTCATTTGCCTAGAATGCTTTCTCAAAACTGGATACGATCAAGACGCCGTTCAATTTGTTCACAATGTTCGTACCCGACCTCTTGCATGAAGTCGAATTGGGGGTCGCCAAAGCCATTGTCATCCATATTATTCGAATGTTACACGCCTTCAAGAACATCGATGAATTTGACCAACGGTAAAAAATTTCAATCCAATCAGGGCGTGGAAGAACTAGTGGTGCTGACGGAGATGCTAGATTCCGGCAGGTTCCACCTTCGGGCGTAGTACCATCCGTTCTTTCTGCAAGAACGTGTCCGAGTTGAAATACGCTGCCGCCAGAAACTACGAAGACATCATACAGGTCGGCCATGCTTCCTACTTGACAACTGACTGGTACTGACTCATGAGCATTCTATAGTGTATTCTCCCGGTTCTCGAAGGATTATTTCCTAAACATCAAGCACTGATCGACAAACTTGCTTTCGAATTAGCAATCTGGCACGGATATGCCAAGCTCCGGATGCATACTACGTCTACTATCCAACTCTTTCGCCTGGCGACCAAAGATCTTTGCACTACCATTCGTCGTTTTGCTCGTGAAACTGTGAATGTCAAAACCTACGAGCTTCCCAGAGAAACAAGGCGACGAATGAACCGACCATCCAAGGCCTCTCCACCAAACTTATCCGTTCCAGCCCCGGACAATCTACCGATACCTTCTGCCTCATCGCAGTCTGCTACCCAGGCTGTGGCAACACCTCCGACCTCGAAGAAGAAGAAGACGCCCGCTCAGAAGCTGGAAAAGCCATTCAACTTAATCACATACAAGCTTCACTCAATCCCCGATTACCCCGATGCTATTGTGCGGTTTGGAACGACTGATTCTACTTCCACCCAAAATGTAAGAAGCATTTACTGGGACTTGGCGTGAGCTTATCTGAAATTTTTAGGGAGAAGTTGCACACCGTCTCGTGAAGTATCTCTACCAACGAACCAACAAACGAGAACATGTAAGGCAGATTGCGAAGCATGAACAACGTCGACGATTAATGAGGGCCATGTGGGAACGAAGGAGGCGGTACAAGGAAGCAGAGAAAGGACATGTCAATCCATCCTCGGCCTCGAATATTTCCACTTACGCCAACTCCACGATTTTCGCACAAGCCAATCAAAAACCGACGTGAACGCTTGCGCACTGTGCTCTGTCCCAAAGCTACGTATAGTCATTATACATACATGCCTCCCGAACAACATCATTACATCTCGGATTCCACCCGAACATCGATTCGTCTCTCAGACCTTGTCGACACGGACTTGCACTCAGACACTGACACGGATGGTGGAGATGGTCCAATGGTGATCTATTTCTCGATCCTACCGTTCATTAACTGATGCTGTGTACAGGCTATTGACCGACCCGATCCTGTAATCCCTGACCCTGCACTACATGTAAGGTCTTTATCTCGGTTTTCTTCCTTCACTCATTTGTGCTAGAATTTCACACGCAAGTTAAAGTCTCACCTACGACAAAGGCTCCTAGGTTCGGAGTACGATGGTGACGACACATGTTTCACTGATGAAGAGCTCATAAATGTGGTACTCGAGAAGGACACCCTCTATAGTCACGCCACTCTGCGAGTAAACTTCACCACTTACGATCTCCGAAGAGACCAAGACGTCATCAACCCCGGTCCCGGAAATTCTGTATCGTTCGGGTCAAGACCCACAGAACCGCCATGAACTCTGGTATGGCGAAGTCCTTGGGATTTTCCATACCCGTGTGCTTCTGGCCGACCAGCCGAACAAAGCTCGACGTATGGAGTTCCTTTGGATGCGGTGGCTGCAGCGCGATGTGACCTACCGATGTGGTCTGAAGGCTAAGCGCCTGCCTCGCGTACATTATATGCCTCATGACGTCCCGGATACATTTGGCTTCTTGGACCCCAGCGATATTATTCGCGGCTGCCATCTTATCCCAGCATTCGCTCACGGCCGCACTACACAATATCTTCCTAAATCTATGGCTCGACAGGCATCTGAACAAGACCAAGACTGGAAATATTTTTACGTCAATATGTAAGTAAGTTTTGTCAAGTAGTACACTTGTGTTTGACCAAGTTCATTCTAGGGTCGTCGATCGAGATATGATGATGCGGTATCACGACCGCGTCATTGGTCACCGCAAAACTCGAGCTCCAATAAGCAATCCCACAACAGAACAGGAGCAGATAACTGAAGAAGTTGTCGATGATGTGGTGGCTGATATGGTCGATGATGTGGTGGCTGATATGGCGGAGGAGGTCAATGTGGCGGCTGTTGTGGCGGAAGAAGATGAAGGAGAAGAAGGAGAGCCAGATGACTGGGTTGCAGAGGGTGCCGATTTTGATACAGATAGCGAGCATGAAGAAGATGAGGGTGGCGAAGACGAAGATTCACTCAGCCATGCTACCATTGTAAGCAGATTAGGTTATGATTCAGAATAATTGCAATGTGGGTTTTATCGCGCCACGCACAAGAAATCGTTGGGTTTAATGATGAAGAATTGCCATTTCACTTTGTCAATGCCGCCTCCCACTTATCAGTGATACTTAGTGAGAAAAGGTCATCGGTCAGGTATAATACTATTGCGAGGGAGTAATAAGGATTTTCTATACGGGCAAAGGTTTTGGCTCCCTCATAAACCGCTTGTGGTCTGGTGGTAAACTAAACTGGACCTTGCCCGGTCTTGCCAGGGGCTTGTAGCGGGTTTGCTGGCATTTGTTGGCATCAAAACCTGATACATCAAACCGACACTTTTTGTGATGCACCCATCGATTCCTCCAGTTTCTTTCTCAGCCGCTCGTTTGGGATCCGATTCGTCCCGCTCTCCATGCTCCACACAGTGTCGTCTGTGGCACGGTAGACTGCAAGGTACACCATTGCGCTCTTGCGGTCTGTGGTGACAAAGGCAAGGTTACGCAGGTCCTGGCACACACCCCAGAGTCTCAGCGATTGAGCCTCGTTACGGACGTCATAGTTTCCCTCGAAAAGTTCGTAGCCGTAGAAGTAGCCAGAATGGGAATGGGGTTTCGGGGGTGGTGAAAGGGGTTCCGTTTCTTGGTCGGAGCTTTCTATGTTTCCAATCAGGCTTATCTGGAATTGGATAGACTCACAGGTGAGGAAAGTCCTTGAATTCCGAAAACCATGACATGGCAGCACACAAACAAGTTGTAGTTCCCGTGACCGTCACGGTACCGGGAGGAGTCTATTGACGATCTCTCAGGCTAAGTATGTGTACAGTACAAGGTACATACTACCTTTTACATCATGATATATGCATGATATTTGACTGATGAGGCAGTACTACCATAGTACAAACAAACAAACTCTACTTGAGGTTAAGATTCGCTGATTGCGGTTTATGTTGATACAGGTCTATCATCATGACTGGTCGCCTCCAAGCGCTCCGGAAACCTAACATTCTTCAGTGAGAGGGGGCTGTGATTGGCCAACATTGAACACGCACGCTCGACAGCATTCTTCGAAAGATGATTGAGTGGGAAAAAAGAAACCAAGGAACGACCACATACTGGGTACCACAAAAAGCTCCCGTCGTCCAGATGCCACTGTGGACCCTCTGTGACGCCCATTCCTTTCTCCAGCTTCTCTCTGAGTGCCTTATTTGGGATGCGGTCCGTTCCGCTTTCGAAGCCGACGACGGCCTTTGCTTCAGTGCTGTAGGCCGCAAGAAGAACGAAGACCGTATTCCGCTCTGTAATGAGCCGGGCCAGACGACGCATGCCAGTCGCACAACTGATCTGATAGACCCGCTTCAGGTGAGTCTCGTTCTTTTTCGGTCGTAGTCATCCATAATTTTGTACCCGTAAAAGTACCCAGCATCAGAGTGTGGCGGAGGTGGTGGCAGAAGGGATTCCGTGTCTTCTTCAGAGCTTCAAAGGGTTAAGACTCGTCAACCTATTGACAATATCTTGTACCCACAGGGCAGGGAACTCTTTCACGAAATCTTCGAACTGTAACATGGCGGTTTATGTAGAAAGTACATCAACTCTGATGAGTCTGATCATGAGTGATTGACAGGCTCGGACCGTCGACCGCAGTTGAGCCAATAAGTATCCTGGATATCCATGTATCATCATTATTATTACACACATATTGTATTACTTAGTTTGCAGGGTCGTGTTAGATGTAGACAAGTCCGTGAAATTGTATGTAGTCACCTCAAGTATGGTTATGCGATCACAGTAGAACGTGTCAAGGTCCTCCCCCCATCGCTCCATGAATACGGCGTGCCACGTGACTCGATGTTTTGCGTTCCTTGAGTCATGTGCTTTGTTGAGGTCTGCGCATGCATGGTGACACGGACGGTGCTGCAGCGCTGGGCGGTGATGCGCCGGTGACGTGCGCTCGCGCGACGATATCGATGTGGTCTGCTATGTGGTCCAAGTTGGGCACATAGTGTACGTTAGGATCCCGCGGAAAAAAGGCTGAGACAACAAATCGTCCAGATGTAAGGTGGCCGAAAGCATTCGCCATTGTGGAATTCAAAACACGGGAGGCACTGAATGAATTTTCTAATGACTATGCAAGCAGAGCCATTTTTGTATGGCTCCAACATTTGATTATACCTGCATATAGGTGAGCAGCTGCAGTAGCCCATATACCACGTACGATTTACAGCATCCTATGCCGATTGACCTTGCCTCAGTTCCGAGTCGGTGTCAGGTCTGAAAACGGACGACGCACGGGGTACCAGAAATAACTTCCATCGTCGGGAAACCAATGTGGGCCTTCAGTAACACCCAACGATTCCTCCAGCTTTTTTCTCAGCCGCGCGTTTGGGATCCGATTGTTCCCGCCCTCCATGCTCCACACAGTGCTGTCCGTGGTGCGGTAGACCGCGAGATAAACCATCGCGGTGTCGCGGTCCGTGACGACATGGGCAAGGTTGCGCAAGCCCTGATGCACCGCAAAGAGTCTCATGCATTGCTCGTCGTTATTGACGTCGTAGTTGCCTTTGAATACTATGTAGCCATAGAAGTAGCCTAATGGTGATGCCTTCGGCGAATGGGCCTCCAAGGGGGGTGGAAGGGGTTCCGTGTCTTGTTCAGAGCTTCGAAGCAATTTACAATCAAGCTTGCCGTTCTGGGATTTGGGGTCGGAGTGGCAAGGACGCACAGGGCAGGGAAATCTTTGAGGTTTGAAAAAAAAGACATGGTGATGGTACACAATCAAGCTGGGAAAGTCACGGGGCCGGGGAACAAACACTCTACCGATTATCTCAAATCGCCCTTGACCACCATCGTCCTGTGGACTAACTTACTAAAAGTTACAAAGCTGGTCTAGCGAGGACATGATTGTCAGCATTGGCAGAACAGTAAGATATCAATAGTCCACCACATCGTAACCAGTACGAGCTCATACTATTGTTTTTATTTATCCCCGCTCCATACTGCTTTCAAAATGTACATATTTCAGTTTGGGTTAAGACAGTCAATACACGACCGATGGACACAGCGCAATTCAAACAGCTCACATCAGCTCCACCGTCTGGAACAGTCGCTCGACAATGTTAGCCCCTGGCGCGACATCGTCACCGGCGCCAAGCCACAAAAAATGCATAACAGCATAACAGCCCCACGGCAACGAAATGCCAATGATAATGTGCTCGTTGTGCAGCCCGTTGTTCACGACACCATCCCACCTTACTCGGAACTCCTGGTGCTCGTGGTAGCCCGGCTGCTTTTCCGGGGCACCGACGACTATCACCCCTCGAGGATTATCGACCTGTGTGAGTGTAAACGACAGGCAAGGGGTCCGCTCGGGAGGGTCGGCACGCCAAACGGGGACAATTTCTGCTTTGCGGCGACCGATTTCGTTCATGACTACCTTGCGAGTTGCGAATTCATAGTCTTCGCTTCCTGGCTGAAGGGCTGGAGCACGACCCTCTGATCACACAATGAATAAGTCTAGCAAACTGGCGAAAGAAAGCCAACCTGCTCGGAGTTCCTTCAGGGTTTTGCATTCAGCACGATGGGCACTCTTCCAATGGGCCTTTTGACAATCTTGCGAACAGTATGACACAGTAAAACAGCCACTGCAACTTGAAAAGTTATTGTTTGTATCAATATTGCGACACTGGTGCTGTTGTCAACAATAGTGCATACTCTCGAAAGAACAAACACACCGTGGAGCAACGCATATTCACGTCCATATCTGGAGAAATTGTACTCCGCTCTTTAATGAATCCTTTGAGCTGCTGATACAACTCATGAAATGTCTTGCTGTCCTTGAGCTTTTCCTCGAGATTGAGCTCCTCAATGCGTCGCAGAGAAGCCAGCAGTGGACGGAGGACGGATGGGTAGATCGTATACAGCGAGAGAAACTTGAGCAAGCCCTCGACCGATGGCTTTGCATCGCGATCTTCTGGCAAATCATCCATCCACTCTTGAGCACGCAGAAGAGCCGGAAGCAATCCAACTTGAATTGAATGGATGGTCCAAGCATAACCGGAGATTGACGGTAGCGTCCCATGCAGAAAGGTCAAGGCTGAAACAATCGCTTGTGCAATTCCTGTCGCAATGCCGTCGTCATACGTTGTCGAAGTAAGAGCAACGAGAATCCGAACGACTGTGCGGACACCAAATGCCGCGACTAGACTAGTTCGATATTGGGGGTAGATCACCATGTTGGAAAGCATTCGAAGATGATAGTCGAGGAGGAACAATAATGGAGGGCTCCATGGAGCAGGTTGGTCAAGGTAGACGCTAAGGTGATTAAGAGCGACACGAGCAGACTCGCGGGAGTCTTGTGAGTTATCGAACATGAGGCACCCAAAAAACAAGTCACTTGGTCGGCCAGGAACGTATGTTGTGATATCAAGAAGAGGCTCCGCCGCAGAAAGCAAGCGGTCATTCTTCGATGCATCTTTGAATTCGTCTCCATCCTCGAAAAACCAGCAAGAACCAAGCAGGCGGTAAACGGGGAGACCACCTTGGTCAGCGAGAAGAAGGTCGCAAATTGGAGGAAGCTTGATGAAACTGCGCAGGGAGGATATGACCATGACGAAGGCGTTATATCTGCCCGTCTCTGTGCCACCATATTCGAACTTGTACATAGGGTGGACAATCCAATCTTGGAACGTATATTCTAGCCACTTCCAGATGCCGGGCCAAGCTTCTACCAGTCGTGCAACGAACGGAGAGTCAACAGAGGGACGGAGAATGTAAGAGATTTTGGCGAGCATTTCGAGGGCGAATTTGGCGTGAAGTTGGCCCATAACCTGAGTCATTCAGCTCGAAGTCAAGTCACACTCAACAGCAACGCACATGGGTACAACAGCCCTTTTCTCTCAGAGGCACATCGGTTGCTTGGAGGTATTCGAGGCAGAAGGTGACGGTCGCATCGATGTCTTGAGGTGAAAGTTGTTGTGGGTCCAATGCATCTTTTCGCTGTGCAATCTTAGCGAGGGAGGCGTTTGTCAGACGCGAGTTCGGATCCTGATCAATCCTCGTCAGCAATAGATAGCGTTCGAAAAGTGGGGACTTGCCGCACAAGAACAGTCTTGGTCGTGGTTATGTCTCGCAGTCTGGTCATTTTAGCTCACTGGGTGTGTCTATGAAGGGTAGCACGCACAGAGCTCATGGTGGGAGAGGACAAAACGGGTAGACTTGAGAAGCTGGACCATGGGACAGACAAAGCAGTCCGTGTTACGTCACTCCCCAACTTGTCAACAGCATCCACCTTCAATTGTTGCTCAACCGTGTTCTGCTTCACCACTTGGCTGCACACATGGGGGAAGACAGATATCCTTCTTTGTATGTCCCCGTTCGCAATGGCGACTTGTTATAGCGAGGCACATCGAAAAACAGGCGTAAGCTGAACGAACTGTCCACATAACTAATGGCTTCGTGGGCTAAGAAAAACAGGACTTCAACTCAAGTGATAATATCAGTTGACCTTATGTAAGTGGAATATTCCGAAGACTTTCTACTGGTGGATAAAATGGTAAAGAATTTTCGTCGACAGTCGTTACACGCGGTTCTCATCATCTTATCTCCAGACCCGGTAACACATAAAAACGCAATCATGTCAGATTGCGTGCACTCCCCCTTCTTGGACAGCCATGAAGTCTGTGGTTGGACTCCTCGTTGCTCTTGCTGTATCGTTGTCGGTCTCTCTTCCAGTGGCGGGCGATCCATGTGCAGCCATTGCAGGGAAATCATTTGTGTTGGCACCAGATGCACTGGCATGTCTCAAGTCGTTTCCTTTCAACGAGACCCTCCGCCAAAACGTCCTTACCCACAATATCGCTCGAGTTTTCGACTTCTTCACCTTTGAAGACTATTATCTGCGGTCTCCCGTTCCCTTCCAAGAATCTACATCAAACATCCGGGCCGAGCTCGCACGAATCAATACGACCACATATGCGGTGCGCCTCGTGACCTTTGTCTATTTTTGACACCTACTTTCGCCAGACAGACTATGATTTCAACTGGGACTTGTATACCACGATCACGCAGCTAAACGACGGACATACCCGTGCGTGGAGGTTTTGTCGATAGTCTCAGAGACTCATGTCCAATGATAGGCTGGTTTCCTGACTGCTACACGTCATATCAGAGTCTTGCTCCAGCTCCCATCGTGTCTTTGGAGATAAATGGAGTCCAAGGAGTCTATATCATCCCAGACCTTGTCGATTTCATCAACTCACTCGGCGCAAATTACACCAATCTTATCACAATCGACTGGCAACGACTTGCGGGCGCTAAGGTGGTTTCCATACAAGGACAAGACCCATATGAATATGTCGACTTTGTCGCGAAAACTGTGTCAGGAAACTACCTTGACCACGGTGTCCGCGTCAACTCCGTCTTCAGTTCCTATCGACTTGTCGGTGCCACATACTCTCAGCGATTTGGTAGCTACAAGCAATAACTACATTTCAAGGCTCATATTAACACCAAGCTAGGTGACCTTGCAGGACCCACAGGTGTCGCTCACAGTTCCATCAATATGCAAGTTATCGTCAATGGATCGACCAAAGCAGAGGCAATCACCCTCCCCTATATTGCGAACTTCGCGGGGGCGGCTTTCACTAACCGCGAGTCTTTGTGTGTTCGACTCGTGTCACCGAAATACTCTGTGTTTGTTAACAAAATGCTAGCTGGGCTAATAACTGTGTTGCGAATGACGAAACGAATGGTGTCGACTTCAAAAACCCCTCGATTGTCCCCAGTCCAATGCGGCGCCGAAGAGAACCCATTGCAAGCATTGTAGATAAGAGCGTCTCTAGCGCTTTTGGTCTTCCTCCCCAGTTCCAGCCAACTCTTCCAGTTCAAGGAGATAATCAAGGCATTATGAAAGCTTATGTTCTACCAGGAAATCGTACTGGAGTGGTATGCTCGGCAATTTCCTTCTCTGAGTCATCGCTTATTGTTTTGCCGCTTTTCAGCTTTTTGTTGGCTCCTTTGGCGGCAACTTTAGCACATTCCAAACAGACGTTGTAGCTGCCTTCAAGATATTCAAGGCCTCCGGTGTCACGCAATTGATGATCGATCTGACAAACAACGGCGGCAAGCATCCATGAATCATCCCGTTGTGTCGCTAATCATATTTCCCAAGGTGGCTTCGTTTGCCTCGGCCAATTTCTACATTCGTATCTCGCGGGGACCATCATAGGATATCCAGGCTTCCAGTCGACCAACAGAGCTAATCCACTGGCCCGAAAAATTGTGGCTTCCGATATCAAACTCGGCCTCACAGACCAACTCAGCTTCTACACAGCGGATAACTGTTTGGCGTGCCATTTCAAGACGTCGAGACATCGCTAACTCGTTGCCAGGGGCATTTCTCAATGGAACTCAGATGCCGGCCAACTACAACTACATGGATCCCGACGTCCCTCTCGTCGTGAACGGAAAAAACGACGTGACTTCACAGCGTTTTCATGTACGGGGTCATCCAGGCTCGGATTCATGTTGACGAATCGTTCAAAATCTGGCAGGATACCTGTGAACTCAGCTTTGACGTCCCAATGCCGAAAACCCCGCCAATCGATTTAAGGTCAGTCCTCTCAGTCCATAACTTGAAAATCTCACCGAGGCTACGACTCAGGAATATCGCTATTGGTAGTGACACCTTGTTTCAACCTGAGCTCGAACTGAAGGAGTGTAGTGTCGAACGGGAATTGCGCCTCGACTTGCGCGATGTTCAGCACACTGATGTTCGAAAAGCACCAGACAAAGATAGCTGTGTTCGGTGGAAAGCCTAACGAAGACGTGCAATTCAAGGGTGGGTCGCTTTTTATGCCTGCTTTCTTTTTATTCTCGTTGCAGGTATGGCAGGGAACCAAGTTTTAGAGTGGTATCGAGGTTTCCTTTGTTTGCGGGTCCAAGTTGGAGCTGATGTGATTTTCCAGGATCGATATTGATTCAGAAATCAAAACCGCCAATCTGAAGGATGTGAGTCGATTCCTTACCTAAGCTTTATGTAAACGATGTCATGGTCACTTTTGCCTCCGGCATGTCAATGGTTCAGAGAACTCGACCCTATACTTATACAGACCATTGCCCTCCAAATTCTGTCCACGAATTACTAAACGAAGCCTCTACATAGGATCCACTCGCCCCCGCAGATTTGTGCGTTGAGCGCCTCGTTTGCGACGTCCCCGCTGACGTCATGCTGATTGCAGACTTGTCTCCGGAAATTTCCGTCACAATTGGCGTGCCGGTCCGTAATCCACTTTCTGGGCTTCTGTTGCTGTTACTCAACACCGAACCAAAGCATGGAGTTTCGTGGACGAGCGGCTCCCTATTGGTATGTGGACGACACCGTTCTCAAAAGAGCATAGATCATGGCTAATACCTGTGTACAGCATACGTTTCTGAGCTGCCAAAATGTAAGCGGTGTTCCACTGGCATAAGCATAGGTAGTCAGCAAGATCTTGGGCTAAGTTACAACATTTCCCCAGTTCGATTTGCCTATACATCGGAGACGTACAATAACCCGCAAAATCTATGGCTCTTCTCGTGAGTTTGCGGTCAGCGAGCCCGTTACTTCTGTGGCTAATGCGTCATGCAGGGAAAAGACACTATTCGGCAAGTGAATGTTAACGTTGATATGTACAAGCCAGTACAAGCCGCTGGCTATTATCTGGGATCTGTGTGTGCTTCGTTCCTGGTAAATATTTCATTGGCGGAGTTTGAGCTCCGCGCGTTGCTAGTGCTTTGTAAACTATACAGTGCGAGTTGACGTTGTTTGACAATGTTTCTGAGCAATTTCTGAGTGTTGTAACTCCCGGAGATGGATGCGTCCGAGATGCGTCGGGCTGCGAGGATGTTTGCAGAGCGGCAGCGTCAGCAGAAAACATAAGCGCCGCAGCCGAACAACAGCCGAACCACCTTCGCAGATTGGGCTCGGCAAAAACCGCTGAAGTCAACGATCATGAGCACTGTTTGACGGATTCCGATCCGTTGAGATTTTTTTTTCTGCCGCAACATATCGCAGGCGTCGCCTATAATAATATGCACTGCGATGGGCCAGCGCAAGTTTTGCTCTCCCTCACTTTCTCTCAGTCTACCACCACTCTCTACCATGAATGCCGAAGGCAGACCGAATATGGTGGCGGTCGTATACTCCCTCCGAAAAAATAGCGAACGCCCCATCCTCCGCTCTGCATTCAGCGCGTCAGAAATAGCCCACGATCGTGCAACCTCATCTTCCTGGGATACTCGAAGAATTAACTCTGCTCCTGTTACTGGCGCGAGAATCGCCCGGCCTCTCCCTCATGTTAGTCGACCTCTTCCCCAACTTCCGTCTGCTGCTCCTTCGTATTCCGCGTCGACTGCAATTACTCCCCTCGCACCTAGACGTGCGATCTCACACGCATCTCTCCGACCCTTGCCAGCATTACCAAACCCCAAAACGCCACGGCCAATGGCAACACCTATTCAGCCGCGATTACGACCACCAGCGATTGAACTGCCCTTGGGTCCGCGTCCTTTAACTTCACGATCACAGGCCCCCATGATAGAGCGAGGTCCTACACCGCCTCCCAAGTCCAGGACGAGCTCAAAGCTCATTCCACATCTGGATGGACAACCAAGTCAACCGCGTTTTGCGTCCCTTTCGTTGCAAGTCCAGATACCAACAACGCCAGTGCTCTCCCCCAGCGTCGACAACATACCTGAGCCGTATATAAGCCCAGGTCCGAGTACACCACTTGACCTGGAAGCCCTGTCGCCCAAAACCATTTACATGCCTGGGGTTCAGGGTCTTCGCGACGCAGCGCGGTATAAATTGGACGCGGAGGACGCGCAACCGGAAAACGCAAAGCTTTATCTTCCGTCACAGTTAACCGCGGAAGAGTGTCGACAAGTCAGCATGGCGGACTTGATTGAGACCGAAGCGAAATTGCGTCGGGGACAGTGTGCAGATGCACTGGCTGCCTTACGAGGGAGGCTTCATTCGAAGCAACACATGATTTGGTTTCGCGGGGAAAACATGGTGGGGCAACGTGCAAGAACGCGCTCCGTCACTCTAATGGCTCGGATGGAAGAAGGTGTAACGAAGGCCGCTGCCAAATATACTGAAGGCTACGAGGCTCTCGTTCACCTCAAAGGCAAACGTTACGCTCCCGAGTTTCAAAAATTGGACAAGGCCCATTTGAACACTCGTATCGAAATCGAGAGTGACGAAGATGCAGCAAGAAGCTTACGAACAGCAGACGGATCGCGACCTACGAGAGAGGAGACTGCTGCAAAAAAGAAGAAAACCAAGACGGCGCCAATTTCCTGGATTTGGGCAGCAGGCGGGCAGGCCGACGGGGTTGAACTTCATGACTGTGAGTAACTATGGCTTGTTGACCATTTGCTTTCGGTTGAACGTGGTATCATAGCTATGCGTGTCGAGTGGGCAAAAGCACGTGCACGGAAGGAACGCTGGAACGAGGAGGTTGAATTGTTGCGAGAGGAGATGAAGCGGGTCATGCGATCATTGAAGTGGGAGGCTTCAGAATGGCAAAAACGAGCCGACGAAGTTCGTTCAGACGTTGATGGAACGACGGCGGCTGGAATCCGAGCTTATGCGCTGCGTAACGTGTACCTGCATACTGAATTTATAGTGCGCTTTCGAGAGGAGTGGGACAAAACAATGGGAGCTGCTGTCCGTCATTGGGCAGCAGAGGAGGAGAGGGGAAATATTAGAGGGAACATTTATGGCAGAGGGAATGTAGAGAACAATGTTAAAATTGTATGATTCGGACCAAATCAGTCGTAATGATGATATCAAAGCTGCAGGATAAAGCGGAGTTCGGAGATCAGCGGCAAGGAAGCACGGAAACGGGTGGGGTTTGAGTGTTGTCAGAGACCTGGCAACACACAGGGATGATGGAATCGGATTTTCTGGCAGTTCCCGGGGATGATTGAAACAGGCTACAGCCACGGGTGCGTGTCTGAAGGTTGGCCTCACGCCACCCACTTCCAGACGACCGCGACGACCACCTACGACTACCCGCCTCGTCAAACTGCGGCTAATATATATGCACGTCTGAGACACAAGCTACTACCGGCTCCCACAAGCATCATTCAAATACGAGCGGCATTCTCGATCGCATGGGCACATCTGGAGCACAGCGTCCTACCACCCACTTCCATACGACCACCTATGCCCACACCAGTTATCCAACGACTACCAATGTTTTCGACGGCATGGAAATAACTGAAGCACGGCCTTCGACCACCCATCCAACGATTCAGCCCGAGCGCCCAGTTAAACATTCGACGTCTTTGCCGATTCAAGCTAGGGCTGTTTCCAATCCCGCGATCTTAGCTGTCCCTTCTCCGATCTTATATCCCGCAACGATTCCGGCATCACAAGCGCGGGCGATTGGTATTCATACGCGAGGGATATCCAAGCACATCGTTCTTCCGTTCTACCACACGACCTGTTCGTGTTTCTATCTCTGGCACAGAGCCTTGCTGATTTTCCTCGAACTTAGATCCCAGTTATCATGGTACCTAGCCGAAGAGCTCCGCTTGTCCCTGCGCCATCTCGGGTGGGATTTATTGTCATGCAAAGTTTATCTACTTACATCGAACTCAGTTATGCGTGGAATTGCGACTGGATCCATACAATGCGGCTCGATCTTATCGCAACCCGCAGCTTTCTGCCTCCGTTCTCACTCAGAAATCCAGTGCAAACTCCTCAAGCGGAGACTCGTCTTCGTCCTTGTCCAGTTTTATCTCGCGCTTCAACGCCACCACCATGGAACCCAAGCCACGGGGTCCTCGCAAACCTCTGGCAGCGGCTCCTCTCCAACAGGTGGATTCGGCGCTCAACACCGACAACCAGCGAAATACCCGATTGTTGGGTTATGTGGGGTCTGTATACTTGGGCCACTCGATGGCGGTACAAGAGTTCTATCCAGACGCCTCCAACCTTGCACAATTCGAACAGTTTCTGCGTGCTGCGCAGAACTGGCTAAATGCACGACCCTCGGACTTTCCAACCGTCTCGGATGGTGCGCCAACACTGATCTGAGGATTTTCGCACATTCTAACTATCAGTTTAGCCGTATATGATGTATTTTTCAGCAGCATGCAAGACTACGTATGATCTTACTACCTCTGAGTGAGTACTCGTGCTGAAGCATTCTCAGATATCTCGTTCCGTCACCCAAATTTGGACGGGATATAGGACATACATGCAGTCGCACCTTGCCCCAAGACTAATTGCCGAGGCCGACGTGCACGAGCTTCTCCGAGGTTACCAAGCTTTGCACAATACGGTCTGTTATGCTTGCACAGGCTCTAGTTGTCTTCTCACTTAATTATAGTCCAATGGTCATGTGGCAGATGACAACGAGGAGGAGGAGGAGAATTTCGAGGATGTCGACGAGGAGGATGGCGAGGGGGAGATGACAGACGCAGTCCACTCTGGCGGGACAATTCATGTTAACCCCCAGGGTCAAGTCCTCGAGGGCGAGCCGCCTAGTGGCCTCATAAACGAGGAGGCCAAGGAGCACCGGAAGAAATTCGTACTCCGTCATCGACCTGAACACGGCGGTTTCACTGGACGTCATCTTATCTTTGCCATCAAGACGCTGCTCAAATACCGACTCCTTAGCCCAGTGTGCCCGGAAGCATTCGAAGAAGTTATACCGCTTCCGGTGATTGCGCCTCAGTGCAGTCATGGTCAGTGTTTTCTCCTTGACGCTTATCTCTGTTTCACCTCTCATTCAGCTGATCCACGTTCTCCATACCATTGTCAACCCAGCGGTGCGATTTGAGACTTCACGCTACAAAATGATTTACTATGTGATCCTCGAGCTTCTGGAGGAGACTTGGAATCATCCAGTTCATGGGCTAGCTCTACGCCGCCTCAGCGCCAAATTGGTCAAAGCCCTCGGGAAAAGTCTGTACTTCCTATCACCATTCCAGAAGCTGACACCAAGTTGCAGGAAAACAACAATAGAAACTGTCGTCGACGTCTGCCAAAGTGCAGGCGCCTGATTTTTCCCTCAACTGACGTATGTTATTCACAATTTGTAGTCTTTGCCCATAGATACTGCACAAATAGACCCAATCCATTTTCCTGACTGCGAATATTGTCTGCATTACATGAGAGAGCGAATATGATCGCATCATCATGATCCTTGAGCTGTGTTACTCTCAAGTTCTTACCACCACCACAGTTTCATCCAGAGCCAGGGCTTCTCAGCGCTACTATCGAGATGATAGAATGCTCTGCAGACTCCGAGGAGCGCAATCAATTCAAGGACGACATCGTCCGAGGACTAGCTCATATCGAAAGGTGCGTTACGCGTTGCACTCCCCGTTTCACTGGAATACTTTCCAAGCTGCTACAGATTCTATCGCGTGTTGTCCTTCTACCTGGAGGAGCAACCAACATTACTGACCGACCTTCTTACTGTTCTTATTCCTCGTAACTTCGACAAGCAAGATCATTCGCCTCTAATTCGAAACTACTTTATCGGGGCAAGTTTCTTGAACTTCTCCAGTCCTTTACCACCAACTCCCACAGCTCAAGACTGAGGATGTCAACCACGCCTACAACGAAGAGGAAGACTACAAGACCTTGCGGGATTCCACCAACAACTTCAGTCCGGTTGTCGTTAACATCGCGACTTCCAACTCTCATGGCGAAAGAGTCCTCGTAGGCTCGGCCAAGGTCTCGCAGACGACCAGGGTCTATGTCCGCACTAGTCAAGGTTCACAAGAGCAGGGAATGGGAATGGACCCGTACCATTTCTGGCCTGCTGCTCACGCTGTCTGGGATGGGGCGGATACCCACTTGCATGCGGTCTACGGCTTCTCGATCGTCGAAATCGTCAAGGACAACCCCAAAGAGAAGACGATCTACTTTGGTGGTCTCAAGGGCCAGGCCATTTGTCGGCGCTATGCGCACATGACATACGACACGATGGACAAGGACGGAACCATCAAGACTCTCCCGCTTTTCTTGGACATCAACGTCAGCACTCCCAAGTACACCTTCAGCCATCTGCAAGGTCTGCTTTTCGCGACCCAACTCGCTCAAATCGCGCTTGTCGTTACCGAGAAGGCTGCTTTCGAGGACATGCGCATGAAGGGCTTTGTCCAGAAGGACTACGCGTTTGCGGGCCACAGTCTTGGCGAGTATTCTGCTTTGGCTTCGATTGTCGATGTCCTCCACATCTCCGCCCTCGTCGATGCCGTTTTCTACGGCGGTATTGCCATGAAGCGCTGTAGAGCGTGACACGCACAACTGCTCTAACTACGCAATGTGTGCTGTCAACGCAAGTCGCATTTCCAAAACCTTCACTGATGCGGCCTTCGCGAGGTTGTCGATACGATTTCGACTTTGCCGGGTACCCTTCTCCAGATCGTCAACTTCAATGTCGAGGTATGCTTTGTTTTCTTTGCTGTTCTTGTTCTAATCATTTGTAGGGTCAACAATATGTCTGCGCTGGAGAGCTTGTTGCTCTGCAGACGATGACCAACGTTCTCAACTACTTGAAGATCCAGAAGATCGACATTGCCAAGGCATTCAATCCATTGTTTTCGCCGATTAAAACTCATTTGTTGGTTCAGCTCACAGAACAGTTCACCGTTGAGAAGGTCAAGGAGATGTTGGGCGACATCGTCGAGGAATGCTTCGGTCGTGCACAAGACCAGCAAAAGGCTCAGGGCCACATCAAACTTGAGCGTGGCTTCACTACAATCCCGCTCCTCGGTATTGATATGCCGTTACACTCACGCTACCTCTGGGTCGGAGTCCTACTCTTCCGAGCTTGTATGAGCTCGATCGTTCTCTTTCTTTATCTTGCTCACATTTTTACAGACCTGTTCAAGATGATTGTTACGCGGCTTGATCCTGACATGCTCATTGGCAAATACATTCGCAATCTCATCGCCATTCCCTTTGCTGTCACCAAGGAGTGCGCGCAAATCATCTACGACCAGACCTCCTCCCCGCGTCTCGACAAAGTTCTCAAGAAATGGGGCCAAGAGAACTGGGCCAGCGCTGAGAAACACCAAAAGCTCGCTTGCATTATCCTGTTTGAGCTTTTTGCGTATCAATTTGCGTCCTCCGTCTGTGGGATTCAGACTCAAGATCGCCAATTCGAGGACGAGGCTAGGGCAGCTGCTGAGTCTGAAACTCCCGAAGCCGCTGCTGTTACTTCAGTTGCTGCTACTGCTGGTGCGCCTCGGGCGGTCGCTCTTGCGGCTCCTTCTGGGCCAGTCGCAACTATCGACAATTTCCCTGTCAAAGTCATTCATGTTTTTACTGCAATCGTCGCGCAAAAGTTGAAGAAGAAAATCAACGAGATCTCTCTCTCCAAGTCCATCAAGGACCTCGTCGGTTCCAAGTCCACTCTTCAGAATGAGATTTTCAGTGATCTCCAACTCAAGTTTACCTCCGCTCCCGAGAAGGGCGAGGAACCTCTGCTTGAAGATTTGGCAAGCGCGCTTTCTTATGGCCACAGTGGTACGTTGAAGGTCTGCTTTTCGCCACCCAGTTCACTCAAATTGCGTTCGCAGCTCAGCACATCGAGCTGTATATGCGCTACCTCAACCGGAACTCCCGGGCCGGCGAAACTGCTCTCGTCAACGAGAAGGCCAACGGTCTTGCGCTACAGACCAAGCCCGACAACGTCGCCAAGGAGCACGGAGACGTCTATATCGAGGGTATTCAACTCATGTTTGACCCCATCAAGGTTCGCCGATTCGACTTGAATTGGGCTCGTCAAGATGCCCTTCTCATGTTCTATGACATTATCTTCGGTCGTTTGACGACTGTCGACTGTGATATTACTGCTCGTTGCATCGCGTTGATGAACCGTGCCGATGCTGAAGTTTTTGGCCTATATGCAGTACAACATCGGCCAAATGGACCCAACAAAGGGCGAGACGTACGCATTGGCCAAGAAACCCGGTCAGCAACTGATTGACAATGTCCGGGAGGTCATCGGAGAAGACCCGTTTTACATGGTTTGTTGTTCAAACGGGTTAATCTTTTTGTCTGACGTTTATCAACAACTTTAGTACGATTGCCTTGACCAAGCGCCACTGCTCGAGCCCCGTCGACTTGCCGTGTATCTATCCAAGGTACGAAGGGTAACTGATTCCTCTTCTCTTTTCTCACTTTCTCAGCAGAAAGACTCGCGATGGGACCCGTTTATCGCTCTGTCCAAGAACGGCAGACTCTTCAAGAATGCAATGACCACAGCAGCGGTCTTTGGATCGACCAAGATTGCCGAGCAACCAATGTCGACATTGCAATGCTTCACGCAGCCTGAAAAAGAAGTGAACGGTCGAAGAAGGAAGTGCAGAAGGAGCAAGAGGATTATGACCACAAAGCGGCTAATTGGTGGGCTTGTTACTCTTCCCAGACGAATGGGATAATGCCTCAAATGACCGGGTTTTACTGAAGGACTGTATACTCTCTAGCGTAATTATCATCACCATGATACTTTTATTTTCGCAGTATTGCTTGGGATGTCTACTCTGGGTTTGAGAACGATAGGAACCCAATTACTCAGGCTTCTCACGTTCCAACCTGCTCCTCCTTCCCCACTACCATCTAGGCTGCAAGGCATCTGCACAGTTGCACTCGCTGAATGTCACGCTTATGTAACATGACTTGCTTGACACTGAACACGTTCGCCGCTGCCTCGGACAGCAACAACGACGACAACGCAGACAACGAAGACGACGAAGCTGCAAATCAGAAGTCCGAACGCCCCTCGATGAAGTGCATGTGTAGCGATACCGGTAAAGCCTCTTCAATCACCTACTCTGAATCCAGCTCACATCTGAAAATAGACAACCTCTTGCCACACAAACTCAACACTCTGGTGTCCGACAGAAATGGCGGCTACCACCACGGAGACGCATCCTGGGCCTTTTATATCCGGAGGCGCTCCAAAATACGCGTTATGCAAGCCTGACTTTACCTTGTGGCCGAGGAAGCAGCCCCAGTGAAAGCAGACAATATGCATGCCTTCTCACTACGGAGCCTGCTCGCTTTCATTCTGAAGCATGGGTGGGAGCTGGATGGCGACAATGTGAGACTGGAGTCTTCCCAAGTACGTGTCTTTAGTTTCACACTTGAACAACTTGAATTTATATCAATCGTCGCAGCGTGCATCCTCTGCTCAACATGCGCATCCGTCAATCCATACGCCTACGCGCTCGGAATAGCAAATTAGAATCTGCTGTAGTAGGTGGTCAAGCAGCGACGGTTGATGCTGGGCTGGTATCAAGGCCATCTTTTCCAGAAGGTTGGACTGGTGCAATAGGTGCTTTTTCCATTGTTTCCGTCGAGGTGCGAGACTTATTAAGATACACCCTCAGATTCTCATGCATCATCAAGATTTCGCTGGCGTCGAACGTGTGGCACCGCCCATAGCTTCATCCCGAGGTCCGCACTTTTATTTCATTTTCGCTTGTATCCTACTGACACTGGACAGATACGCGCGAAGTCGAACAAATTTTCTGGGAGAGTAACTGCCACAACTCAGAGAAGGTCAAGAATTCTCCTGAAGAGGCAAAACTCTCCAATCAGCTCCCTCTCATCACCATCTGCAATCGATTTGACGTTGAGCATGACTGTGTTCTGCATTGTGGTGCAATGAGGCCCTTGTCAACAGCCTAATTACACCGTCGACGAGCTTGCGAACGAACGAGCAGCAAAACCATTCATTCTTCCTTGCCTCGAGGCCCGTGTTCAAGCTGGTAGCCGGGACACTGCCGTTTTCAATGCCATCGCACAAATCGATATCTACAGCGACCACAATGCTGGAGTATTCCTCAAGCGCAACAATGTGTATGTCGCATTTGACAATCACTGATTTACTCGGGCGGCTGACACACACGCAGCTCTACGATTCCACGGTGGTTGGCAGGTTCTGCGAAACGCGACCCGTTCTTCGCCTTGATTGTCCACGTCAAAGGCTTCTGTGGACGAGGGGTACATTGGGGCGATTTACACACGAGAATCCAAGGCTGAAGCAAACGAGAGACTTCATAAAGCGGTGTCAGTCTAATTTGTGGGCTCAAATTCTCTCCGATGATAATAGTCATTGTCCTCAGCTCATTCACCGGTCAGATTTCTCCCAAGTCATTATCTGCGGTGGTTGACGACTCACTAAGATTGTTGTGTGGTTCGCGACCCCGACAATGCATCGAACATCTTTCGCGGAGTCGGGTGGATGTCTCATTGCGCAATTTAATTGGCTTCATCAGGTTGAAGAGCGTTTTGTGGTGCCAACGGTGGTGGACAGAAGCATTCTCTTCTTCAATCGGAAGACCCTCTTCCCTTCATCGCGTCCTTCTTGAAGAAATCTCCCATTGCCACCAAGCGGCTCCTTGCCTCAGAAGACACCGCTTACTTTCTTGCCATCTCGCAACGTCTGGGTCAAAAGCCTGCCCCCTTTTCCTGTTCTCGATGCCATTTTCGAAGTCTGGTTCAAGAAGGTCAGTTTGACTTTACCCATTTTTCCTAATATGACTGATCTTTTTTCTTTCGTAGGATCGAGGTCGTCTCCAAGACCAGCATGTTTGCATCCCTCGAGGTCTCATAGCCGTTAAACACTCGAATACCAAGGGCACAATATCCATGCTGAACTCATTCAACGTCTTCTTACCTTCAAGTACAACGGCGACGAAAAAAGTCGCCACTATCGACTACCTCGCTGCCCATCCCATTCCTCCTCCCGTTGTCACTTGCATTAAACGCACCCAAGAGAAGAACGAGGTCACTTTCGAGTTCGTCGACCGCTTGCCTGTTACCTCGGTTTGGCTCAGAACCCTGGGCGGTCAAGAGCTGAGCTGGTTGCGTGCTTTGACCACTTCAACGACCATCGTTCAAGGCACTTCTTACATCGACAACCCCATCAAGCGACTTCTTGCGCCACGAACAGGCCAGAAGATGGTTGTCGGCTATGAGAATGGCGCCCCCGTTTCGGTCTCCCTCTATGGTAGTGCTCGTTCTTACGGCGAGCATAAGGAGTTGTTTGAGGCCGTTGAAATCAAGTACTCCCCGACAACGAAACTCATCGACATTACCATTTTCGAAGACCGTCGCGATGTCTCCGTTCCGCTCTCTCTCCAATTCGAGTACAAGCCGTTGCAGGGCTTCGCGCCCATTCACGAAATCGCGACTGATCGCAACACGCGCATCAAGTAGTTCTACTGGAAGTTGTGGTATGGAGACGATGCTGTCCTTCCTCAAATCGACATCCACGAGACTTCCCATGGACCCGAGGTCACCATCAAGAGTGCTGCTGTTGAGCAGTTCTGTGCCATTGTGGGCGACCAGTGCGAGTCTTTCTCAACCATTCGCAACGAGGAGGTTACCGCGCCAATGGATTTCGCGATTGTGACTGGATGGCAGGTTTGTTTGCTCATTTTTAGTTTCATTTTTCAGAGTTACTAACGCATTTCAAAGGCTATCATGAAGTCAATTTCCCCGCCTTCATCGACGGCGACTTGCTCCGTCTGGTCCATTTGTCTAACGGCTTCCGCATGCTCGACGGCGAGAAACCCTTCGCATTAGAGATGTTGATGAACCGTGCCGATGCTGAAGTTTTGGCCTATATGCAGTACAACATCGGCCAAATGGACCCAACAAAAAGGGCGAGACGTACGCATTGGCCAAGAAACCCGGTCAGCAACTGATTGACAATGTCCGGGAGGTCATCGGAGAAGACCCGTTTTACATGGTTTGTTGTTCAAACGGGTTAATCTTTTTGTCTGACGTTTATCAACAACTTTAGTACGATTGCCTTGACCAAGCGCCACTGCTCGAGCCCCGTCGACTTGCCGTGTATCTATCCAAGGTACGAAGGGTAACTGATTCCTCTTCTCTTTTCTCACTTTCTCAGCAGAAAGACTCGCGATGGGACCCGTTTATCGCTCTGTCCAAGAACGGCAGACTCTTCAAGAATGCAATGACCACAGCAGCGGTCTTTGGATCGACCAAGATTGCCGAGCAACCAATGTCGACATTGCAATGCTTCACGCAGCCTGAAAAAGAAGTGAACGGTCGAAGAAGGAAGTGCAGAAGGAGCAAGAGGATTATGACCACAAAGCGGCTAATTGGTGGGCTTGTTACTCTTCCCAGACGAATGGGATAATGCCTCAAATGACCGGGTTTTACTGAAGGACTGTATACTCTCTAGCGTAATTATCATCATGATACTTTTATTTTTTTGCCGACCCCTCGACATTTGTTTCTCTTCTATAAAAGCTTCCGGCATAACTTAAACGATGTCCTATCTCACCTATCATCTTCTGTTTCGCTGTGCTTCCCTGGCATTTTGAATCTGCGTTACTTACACCAAATCCCCGTCTGCTGACTAATCACTTCTTCTTCTTCCTTTTGAACGGTCAACTGTGACCACAGGCAGGCCATCGCCTGTTGGGCTGGGTCCTCTACATCTACAATACCTCCACCCTCCTTACTTTTTAATGCCCAAGAGCAAGATTCAATGCCCATTATGCGGCAAAATTTTGAAGAACCGCGAAGATGCCCAAACTGTTCACGATCGAACCTGCTCTCGATTCAAGCGGCTCCACCAGGAGTCCGTTCAGTACATCCAACAACACTTGGCAAACCAATCTCAGCTGCCTGCGGAAACCCCAGTAATTATTCTGTTTTTTTATGCTGCCACGCAGTCCTGACACCAATAGATGGAGATCGACCATCCTCCGCCACCAGCGCTACCACCACCACCCTCCCCTCCAGTCACTCGACCGAGTGGGCTTCCCAACCGGCGCACTCGAGTACCTTCTAAATTCAACGACGCAGCACCACCACGACCTCCACGGCCCCGACGACGCGACGTTCAGAATCAAATATCCCAGCCTCCCCTCGCATCTCCGCCAAGTGCGCCATCTCCCGCGCCATTTGACGCTGCCCCTTCGCCTCCACCACCTCCAAAAGATTGGGTACAAACTCTCCCCAACGCGTTTGGTCTCTACAAGATTTATCCTCGTCGCCCAACTCACGATCCTGACGAGTCTGTGGGCCTCTCTGACCTGTATCGGGTGCCCAAACCTGGTGATCCGGCTCTCAAAACCCTTCCGCTTCCACCGGAGCCATGGTACTACCCCTTTCCCAACGAGTCGGTCGCGCATATGATCAAATACCATGTCGAAGAAGAGCATCCGCAGTCTATTGCTGGATTCGATCGGTTAGTTACGAACTTCCTGCATCCAAACGAGGAGGCACAGTCAGACGGAATATCTTTGCATGAATTGCCAACGCCATTTTCTACCCAAAAGTTCTTAGACCAGCTCGACAAGAACGGTATCACACCACTTGGTATCACAGATAAGTGGAAGAATGCTTCTGTTACAATCAGACTCCCTTGTGTGGGTGTCAATCAATCCGAAACTGCGGCGCCTTGTTTTACTGTCAACGACATCCTCCACCGTCCTCTGCTTGACCCCATCAAAGAGGTTTTGCAAGGGCCTCTTTTCCAACGGTTCCACACCACTCCATTCTCTCTGCGAGCTATTCCTGAATCCGACTTGCTGTCACCCGTTGTGGCCGATGACGCGCCAACCCTGAACGAGTATGGGCTACCTCCTCTCCTCCCTGACCACGAAGAAATCTTCAGTGAGATTTATACTTCCCCGCAATGCTCGAAGCCTATCACGCCATTCCCCAACCCCCGGCTCCTCAAACTCCCGATGATGCTGTGGAGAGTATCGTCGTTGCACTAATGATGTGGTCTGATGCCACCCATCTGGCGCAATTCGGTACTGCGTCCCTGTGGCCAGGCTATACTTTCTTTGGAAATCACCCCAAAGAATTTCGTGGCAAACCGACATCCAATGCTGGGTTCCATCAAGTTTATTTTGCATCGGTGAGGCAGCTGATCCTCGTATGAACGTCTCTGAATTATATCAGCTTCCAGATTCTGTCCGTGACTCATATCGTCAGCAATATGGTTGTGATATGCCCGACGAGGTATATACTCACCTGAAGCGCGAACTTATCCACGCGATTTGGGAGCTATTACTGTCCGGCGAATTTATGGACGCTTACGATAACGGCATTAAAATCAAGTGTTGGGATGGGCTTGTTCGCTTGGTATTTCCGCGTTTCCTCATATATATGGCAGACTATCCAGAAAAGTGGGTTCGGTCTATCTAAGTAGTTTTTACTGATCTGTCACAGAGTTCTCCTTGCAACGATTCGAAGCTTCGGCGGTTGCCCTTGTCCCCGGTGTTTTATACAGAAGGGGCAGATCATGGAGACGGGCACCGTCAATGACATGAAGCGTCGGAGTAACATTCGAGTGGATGATCATCCACGACGGTCAACCATCGAGTCCGCCCGGGCGGCCATCTTTGGCAACGGAAATGCAGTTGCTGGTTCCGCCATCGACAAAATGCTCAAGGCACAATCTTGGGCGCCTACCCGGCGAGTATTTACCACACGCATATCATTCGCTTTGCTCATTTGCCTAGAATGCTTTCTCAAAACTGGATACGATCAAGACGCCGTTCAATTTGTTCACAATGTTCGTACCCGACCTCTTGCATGAAGTCGAATTGGGGGTCGCCAAAGCCATTGTCATCCATATTATTCGAATGTTACACGCCTTCAAGAACATCGATGAATTTGACCAACGGTAAAAAATTTCAATCCAATCAGGGCGTGGAAGAACTAGTGGTGCTGACGGAGATGCTAGATTCCGGCAGGTTCCCACCTTCGGGCGTAGTACCATCCGTTCTTTCTGCAAGAACGTGTCCGAGTTGAAGTACGCTGCCGCCAGAAACTACGAAGACATCATACAGGTCGGCCATGCTTCCTACTTGACAACTGACTGGTACTGACTCATGAGCATTCTATAGTGTATTCTCCCGGTTCTCGAAGGATTATTTCCTAAACATCAAGCACTGATCGACAAACTTGCTTTCGAATTAGCAATCTGGCACGGATATGCCAAGCTCCGGATGCATACTACGTCTACTATCCAACTCTTTCGCCTGGCGACCAAAGATCTTTTGCACTACCATTCGTCGTTTTGCTCGTGAAACTGTGAATGTCAAAACCTACGAGCTTCCCAGAGAAACAAGGCGACGAATGAACCGACCATCCAAGGCCTCTCCACCAAACTTATCCGTTCCAGCCCCGGACAATCTACCGATACCTTCTGCCTCATCGCAGTCTGCTACCCAGGCTGTGGCAACACCTCCGACCTCGAAGAAGAAGAAGACGCCCGCTCAGAAGCTGGAAAAGCCATTCAACTTAATCACATACAAGCTTCACTCAATCCCCGATTACCCCGATGCTATTGTGCGGTTTGGAACGACTGATTCTACTTCCACCCAAAATGTAAGAAGCATTTACTGGGACTTGGCGTGAGCTTATCTGAAATTTTTAGGGAGAAGTTGCACACCGTCTCGTGAAGTATCTCTACCAACGAACCAACAAACGAGAACATGTAAGGCAGATTGCGAAGCATGAACAACGTCGACGATTAATGAGGGCCATGTGGGAACGAAGGAGGCGGTACAAGGAAGCAGAGAAAGGACATGTCAATCCATCCTCGGCCTCGAATATTTCCACTTACGCCAACTCCACGATTTCGCACAAGCCAATCAAAAACCGACGTGAACGCTTGCGCACTGTGCTCTGTCCCAAAGCTACGTATAGTCATTATACATACATGCCTCCCGAACAACATCATTACATCTCGGATTCCACCCGAACATCGATTCGTCTCTCAGACCTTGTCGACACGGACTTGCACTCAGACACTGACACGGATGGTGGAGATGGTCCAATGGTGATCTATTTCTCGATCCTACCGTTCATTAACTGATGCTGTGTACAGGCTATTGACCGACCCGATCCTGTAATCCCTGACCCTGCACTACATGTAAGGTCTTTATCTCGGTTTTCTTCCTTCACTCATTTGTGCTAGAATTCTCACACAAGTTAAAGTCTCACCTACGACAAAGGCTCCTAGGTTCGAGATACGATGGTGACGACACATGTTTCACTGATGAAGAGCTCATAAATGTGGTACTCGAGAAGGACACCCTCTATAGTCACGCCACTCTGCGAGTAAACTTCACCACTTACGATCTCCGAAGAGACCAAGACGTCATCAACCCCGGTCCCGGAAATTCTGTATCGTTGCGGGTCAAGACCCACAGAACCGCCATGAACTCTGGTATGGCGAAGTCCTTGGGATTTTCCATACCCGTGTGCTTCTGGCCGACCAGCCGAACAAAGCTCGACGTATGGAGTTCCTTTGGATGCGGTGGCTGCAGCGCGATGTGACCTACCGATGTGGTCTGAAGGCTAAGCGCCTGCCTCGCGTACATTATATGCCTCATGGCGTCCCGGATACATTTGGCTTCTTGGACCCCAGCGATATTATTCGCGGCTGCCATCTTATCCCAGCATTCGCTCACGGCCGCACTACACAATATCTTCCTAAATCTATGGCTCGACAGGCATCTGAACAAGACCAAGACTGGAAATATTTTTACGTCAATATGTAAGTAAGTTTTGTCAAGTAGTACACTTGTGTTTGACCAAGTTCATTCTAGGGTCGTCGATCGAGATATGATGATGCGGTATCACGACCGTCATTGGTCACCGCAAAACTCGAGCTCCAATAAGCAATCCCACAACAGAACAGGAGCAGATAACTGAAGAAGTTGTCGATGATGTGGTGGCTGATATGGTCGATGATGTGGTGGCTGATATGGCGGAGGAGGTCAATGTGGCGGCTGTTGTGGCGGAAGAAGATGAAGGAGAAGAAGGAGAGCCAGATGACTGGGTTGCAGAGGGTGCCGATTTTGATACAGATAGCGAGCATGAAGAAGATGAGGGTGGCGAAGACGAAGATTCACTCAGCCATGCTACCATTGTAAGCAGATTAGGTTATGATTCAGAATAATTGCAATGTGGTTTTATCGCGCCACGCACAAGAAATCGTTGGGTTTAATGATGAAGAATTGCCATTTCACTTTGTCAATGCCGCCTCCCACTTATCAGTGATACTTAGTGAGAAAAGGTCATCGGTCAGGTATAATACTATTGCGAGGGAGTAATAAGGATTTTCTATACGGGCAAAGGTTTTGGCTCCCTCATAAACCGCTTGTGGTCTGGTGGTAAACTAAACTGGACCTTGCCCGGTCTTGCCAGGGGCTTGTAGCGGGTTTGCTGGCATTTGTTGGCATCAAAACCTGATACATCAAACCGACACTTTTTGTGATGCACCCATCGATTCCTCCAGTTTCTTTCTCAGCCGCTCGTTTGGGATCCGATTCGTCCCGCTCTCCATGCTCCACACAGTGTCGTCTGTGGCACGGTAGACTGCAAGGTACACCATTGCGCTCTTGCGGTCTGTGGTGACAAAGGCAAGGTTACGCAGGTCCTGGCACACACCCCAGAGTCTCAGCGATTGAGCCTCGTTACGGACGTCATAGTTTCCCTCGAAAAGTTCGTAGCCGTAGAAGTAGCCAGAATGGGAATGGGGTTTCGGGGGTGGTGAAAGGGGTTCCGTTTCTTGGTCGGAGCTTTCTATGTTTCCAATCAGGCTTATCTGGAATTGGATAGACTCACAGGTGAGGAAAGTCCTTGAATTCCGAAAACCATGACATGGCAGCACACAAACAAGTTGTAGTTCCCGTGACCGTCACGGTACCGGGAGGAGTCTATTGACGATCTCTCAGGCTAAGTATGTGTACAGTACAAGGTACATACTACCTTTTACATCATGATATATGCATGATATTTGACTGATGAGGCAGTACTACCATAGTACAAACAAACAAACTCTACTTGAGGTTAAGATTCGCTGATTGCGGTTTATGTTGATACAGGTCTATCATCATGACTGGTCGCCTCCAAGCGCTCCGGAAACCTAACATTCTTCAGTGAGAGGGGGCTGTGATTGGCCAACATTGAACACGCCACGCTCGACAGCATTCTTCGAAAGATGATTGAGTGGGAAAAAGAAACCAAGGAACGACCACATACTGGGTACCACAAAAAGCTCCCGTCGTCCAGATGCCACTGTGGACCCTCTGTGACGCCCATTCCTTTCTCCAGCTTCTCTCTGAGTGCCTTATTTGGGATGCGGTCCGTTCCGCTTTGGCCGGCCGACGACGGCCTTTGCTTCAGTGCTGTAGGCCGCAAGAAGAACGAAGACCGTATTCCGCTCTGTAATGAGCCGGGCCAGACGACGCATGCCAGTCGCACAACTGATCTGATAGACCCGCTTCAGGTGAGTCTCGTTCCTTTCGGTCGTAGTCATCCATAATTTTGTACCCGTAAAAGTACCCAGCATCAGAGTGTGGCGGAGGTGGTGGCAGAAGGGATTCCGTGTCTTCTTCAGAGCTTCAAAGGGTTAAGACTCGTCAACCTATTGACAATATCTTGTACCCACAGGGCAGGGAACTCTTTCACGAAATCTTCGAACTGTAACATGGCGGTTTATGTAGAAAGTACATCAACTCTGATGAGTCTGATCATGAGTGATTGACAGGCTCGGACCGTCGACCGCAGTTGAGCCAATAAGTATCCTGGATATCCATGTATCATCATTATTATTACACACATATTGTATTACTTAGTTTGCAGGGTCGTGTTAGATGTAGACAAGTCCGTGAAATTGTATGTAGTCACCTCAAGTATGGTTATGCGATCACAGTAGAACGTGTCAAGGTCCTCCCCCATCGCTCCATGAATACGGCGTGCCACGTGACTCGATGTTTTGCGTTCCTTGAGTCATGTGCTTTGTTGAGGTCTGCGCATGCATGGTGACACGGACGGTGCTGCAGCGCTGGGCGGTGATGCGCCGGTGACGTGCGCTCGCGCGACGATATCGATGTGGTCTGCTATGTGGTCCAAGTTGGGCACATAGTGTACGTTAGGATCCCGCGGAAAAAAGGCTGAGACAACAAATCGTCCAGATGTAAGGTGGCCGAAAGCATTCGCCATTGTGGAATTCAAAACACGGGAGGCACTGAATGAATTTTCTAATGACTATGCAAGCAGAGCCATTTTTGTATGGCTCCAACATTTGATTATACCTGCATATAGGTGAGCAGCTGCAGTAGCCCATATACCACGTACGATTTACAGCATCCTATGCCGATTGACCTTGCCTCAGTTCCGAGTCGGTGTCAGGTCTGAAAACGGACGACGCACGGGGTACCAGAAATAACTTCCATCGTCGGGAAACCAATGTGGGCCTTCAGTAACACCCAACGATTCCTCCAGCTTTTTTCTCAGCCGCGCGTTTGGGATCCGATTGTTCCCGCCCTCCATGCTCCACACAGTGCTGTCCGTGGTGCGGTAGACCGCGAGATAAACCATCGCGGTGTCGCGGTCCGTGACGACATGGGCAAGGTTGCGCAAGCCCTGATGCACCGCAAAGAGTCTCATGCATTGCTCGTCGTTATTGACGTCGTAGTTGCCTTTGAATACTATGTAGCCATAGAAGTAGCCTAATGGTGATGCCTTCGGCGAATGGGCCTCCAAGGGGGGTGGAAGGGGTTCCGTGTCTTGTTCAGAGCTTCGAAGCAATTTACAATCAAGCTTGCCGTTCTGGGATTTGGGGTCGGAGTGGCAAGGACGCACAGGGCAGGGAAATCTTTGAGGTTTGAAAAAAAAGACATGGTGATGGTACACAATCAAGCTGGGAAAGTCACGGGGCCGGGGAACAAACACTCTACCGATTATCTCAAATCGCCCTTGACCACCATCGTCCTGTGGACTAACTTACTAAAAGTTACAAAGCTGGTCTAGCGAGGACATGATTGTCAGCATTGGCAGAACAGTAAGATATCAATAGTCCACCACATCGTAACCAGTACGAGCTCATACTATTGTTTTTATTTATCCCCGCTCCATACTGCTTTCAAAATGTACATATTTCAGTTTGGGTTAAGACAGTCAATACACGACCGATGGACACAGCGCAATTCAAACAGCTCACATCAGCTCCACCGTCTGGAACAGTCGCTCGACAATGTTAGCCCCTGGCGCGACATCGTCACCGGCGCCAAGCCACAAAAAATGCATAACAGCATAACAGCCCCACGGCAACGAAATGCCAATGATAATGTGCTCGTTGTGCAGCCCGTTGTTCACGACACCATCCCACCTTACTCGGAACTCCTGGTGCTCGTGGTAGCCCGGCTGCTTTTCCGGGGCACCGACGACTATCACCCCTCGAGGATTATCGACCTGTGTGAGTGTAAACGACAGGCAAGGGGTCCGCTCGGGAGGGTCGGCACGCCAAACGGGGACAATTTCTGCTTTGCGGCGACCGATTTCGTTCATGACTACCTTGCGAGTTGCGAATTCATAGTCTTCGCTTCCTGGCTGAAGGGCTGGAGCACGACCCTCTGATCACACAATGAATAAGTCTAGCAAACTGGCGAAAGAAAGCCAACCTGCTCGGAGTTCCTTCAGGGTTTTGCATTCAGCACGATGGGCACTCTTCCAATGGGCCTTTTGACAATCTTGCGAACAGTATGACACAGTAAAACAGCCACTGCAACTTGAAAAGTTATTGTTTGTATCAATATTGCGACACTGGTGCTGTTGTCAACAATAGTGCATACTCTCGAAAGAACAAACACACCGTGGAGCAACGCATATTCACGTCCATATCTGGAGAAATTGTACTCCGCTCTTTAATGAATCCTTTGAGCTGCTGATACAACTCATGAAATGTCTTGCTGTCCTTGAGCTTTTCCTCGAGATTGAGCTCCTCAATGCGTCGCAGAGAAGCCAGCAGTGGACGGAGGACGGATGGGTAGATCGTATACAGCGAGAGAAACTTGAGCAAGCCCTCGACCGATGGCTTTGCATCGCGATCTTCTGGCAAATCATCCATCCACTCTTGAGCACGCAGAAGAGCCGGAAGCAATCCAACTTGAATTGAATGGATGGTCCAAGCATAACCGGAGATTGACGGTAGCGTCCCATGCAGAAAGGTCAAGGCTGAAACAATCGCTTGTGCAATTCCTGTCGCAATGCCGTCGTCATACGTTGTCGAAGTAAGAGCAACGAGAATCCGAACGACTGTGCGGACACCAAATGCCGCGACTAGACTAGTTCGATATTGGGGGTAGATCACCATGTTGGAAAGCATTCGAAGATGATAGTCGAGGAGGAACAATAATGGAGGGCTCCATGGAGCAGGTTGGTCAAGGTAGACGCTAAGGTGATTAAGAGCGACACGAGCAGACTCGCGGGAGTCTTGTGAGTTATCGAACATGAGGCACCCAAAAAACAAGTCACTTGGTCGGCCAGGAACGTATGTTGTGATATCAAGAAGAGGCTCCGCCGCAGAAAGCAAGCGGTCATTCTTCGATGCATCTTTGAATTCGTCTCCATCCTCGAAAAACCAGCAAGAACCAAGCAGGCGGTAAACGGGGAGACCACCTTGGTCAGCGAGAAGAAGGTCGCAAATTGGAGGAAGCTTGATGAAACTGCGCAGGGAGGATATGACCATGACGAAGGCGTTATATCTGCCCGTCTCTGTGCCACCATATTCGAACTTGTACATAGGGTGGACAATCCAATCTTGGAACGTATATTCTAGCCACTTCCAGATGCCGGGCCAAGCTTCTACCAGTCGTGCAACGAACGGAGAGTCAACAGAGGGACGGAGAATGTAAGAGATTTTGGCGAGCATTTCGAGGGCGAATTTGGCGTGAAGTTGGCCCATAACCTGAGTCATTCAGCTCGAAGTCAAGTCACACTCAACAGCAACGCACATGGGTACAACAGCCCTTTTCTCTCAGAGGCACATCGGTTGCTTGGAGGTATTCGAGGCAGAAGGTGACGGTCGCATCGATGTCTTGAGGTGAAAGTTGTTGTGGGTCCAATGCATCTTTTCGCTGTGCAATCTTAGCGAGGGAGGCGTTTGTCAGACGCGAGTTCGGATCCTGATCAATCCTCGTCAGCAATAGATAGCGTTCGAAAAGTGGGGACTTGCCGCACAAGAACAGTCTTGGTCGTGGTTATGTCTCGCAGTCTGGTCATTTTAGCTCACTGGGTGTGTCTATGAAGGGTAGCACGCACAGAGCTCATGGTGGGAGAGGACAAAACGGGTAGACTTGAGAAGCTGGACCATGGGACAGACAAAGCAGTCCGTGTTACGTCACTCCCCAACTTGTCAACAGCATCCACCTTCAATTGTTGCTCAACCGTGTTCTGCTTCACCACTTGGCTGCACACATGGGGGAAGACAGATATCCTTCTTTGTATGTCCCCGTTCGCAATGGCGACTTGTTATAGCGAGGCACATCGAAAAACAGGCGTAAGCTGAACGAACTGTCCACATAACTAATGGCTTCGTGGGCTAAGAAAAACAGGACTTCAACTCAAGTGATAATATCAGTTGACCTTATGTAAGTGGAATATTCCGAAGACTTTCTACTGGTGGATAAAATGGTAAAGAATTTTCGTCGACAGTCGTTACACGCGGTTCTCATCATCTTATCTCCAGACCCGGTAACACATAAAAACGCAATCATGTCAGATTGCGTGCACTCCCCTTCTTGGACAGCCATGAAGTCTGTGGTTGGACTCCTCGTTGCTCTTGCTGTATCGTTGTCGGTCTCTCTTCCAGTGGCGGGCGATCCATGTGCAGCCATTGCAGGGAAATCATTTGTGTTGGCACCAGATGCACTGGCATGTCTCAAGTCGTTTCCTTTCAACGAGACCCTCCGCCAAAACGTCCTTACCCACAATATCGCTCGAGTTTTCGACTTCTTCACCTTTGAAGACTATTATCTGCGGTCTCCCGTTCCCTTCCAAGAATCTACATCAAACATCCGGGCCGAGCTCGCACGAATCAATACGACCACATATGCGGTGCGCCTCGTGACCTTTGTCTATTTTTGACACCTACTTTCGCCAGACAGACTATGATTTCAACTGGGACTTGTATACCACGATCACGCAGCTAAACGACGGACATACCCGTGCGTGGAGGTTTTGTCGATAGTCTCAGAGACTCATGTCCAATGATAGGCTGGTTTCCTGACTGCTACACGTCATATCAGAGTCTTGCTCCAGCTCCCATCGTGTCTTTGGAGATAAATGGAGTCCAAGGAGTCTATATCATCCCAGACCTTGTCGATTTCATCAACTCACTCGGCGCAAATTACACCAATCTTATCACAATCGACTGGCAACGACTTGCGGGCGCTAAGGTGGTTTCCATACAAGGACAAGACCCATATGAATATGTCGACTTTGTCGCGAAAACTGTGTCAGGAAACTACCTTGACCACGGTGTCCGCGTCAACTCCGTCTTCAGTTCCTATCGACTTGTCGGTGCCACATACTCTCAGCGATTTGGTAGCTACAAGCAATAACTACATTTCAAGGCTCATATTAACACCAAGCTAGGTGACCTTGCAGGACCCACAGGTGTCGCTCACAGTTCCATCAATATGCAAGTTATCGTCAATGGATCGACCAAAGCAGAGGCAATCACCCTCCCCTATATTGCGAACTTCGCGGGGGCGGCTTTCACTAACCGCGAGTCTTTGTGTGTTCGACTCGTGTCACCGAAATACTCTGTGTTTGTTAACAAAATGCTAGCTGGGCTAATAACTGTGTTGCGAATGACGAAACGAATGGTGTCGACTTCAAAAACCCCTCGATTGTCCCCAGTCCAATGCGGCGCCGAAGAGAACCCATTGCAAGCATTGTAGATAAGAGCGTCTCTAGCGCTTTTGGTCTTCCTCCCCAGTTCCAGCCAACTCTTCCAGTTCAAGGAGATAATCAAGGCATTATGAAAGCTTATGTTCTACCAGGAAATCGTACTGGAGTGGTATGCTCGGCAATTTCCTTCTCTGAGTCATCGCTTATTGTTTTGCCGCTTTTCAGCTTTTTGTTGGCTCCTTTGGCGGCAACTTTAGCACATTCCAAACAGACGTTGTAGCTGCCTTCAAGATATTCAAGGCCTCCGGTGTCACGCAATTGATGATCGATCTGACAAACAACGGCGGCAAGCATCCATGAATCATCCCGTTGTGTCGCTAATCATATTTCCCAAGGTGGCTTCGTTTGCCTCGGCCAATTTCTACATTCGTATCTCGCGGGGACCATCATAGGATATCCAGGCTTCCAGTCGACCAACAGAGCTAATCCACTGGCCCGAAAAATTGTGGCTTCCGATATCAAACTCGGCCTCACAGACCAACTCAGCTTCTACACAGCGGATAACTGTTTGGCGTGCCATTTCAAGACGTCGAGACATCGCTAACTCGTTGCCAGGGGCATTTCTCAATGGAACTCAGATGCCGGCCAACTACAACTACATGGATCCCGACGTCCCTCTCGTCGTGAACGGAAAAAACGACGTGACTTCACAGCGTTTTCATGTACGGGGTCATCCAGGCTCGGATTCATGTTGACGAATCGTTCAAAATCTGGCAGGATACCTGTGAACTCAGCTTTGACGTCCCAATGCCGAAAACCCCGCCAATCGATTTAAGGTCAGTCCTCTCAGTCCATAACTTGAAAATCTCACCGAGGCTACGACTCAGGAATATCGCTATTGGTAGTGACACCTTGTTTCAACCTGAGCTCGAACTGAAGGAGTGTAGTGTCGAACGGGAATTGCGCCTCGACTTGCGCGATGTTCAGCACACTGATGTTCGAAAAGCACCAGACAAAGATAGCTGTGTTCGGTGGAAAGCCTAACGAAGACGTGCAATTCAAGGGTGGGTCGCTTTTTATGCCTGCTTTCTTTTTATTCTCGTTGCAGGTATGGCAGGGAACCAAGTTTTAGAGTGGTATCGAGGTTTCCTTTGTTTGCGGGTCCAAGTTGGAGCTGATGTGATTTTCCAGGATCGATATTGATTCAGAAATCAAAACCGCCAATCTGAAGGATGTGAGTCGATTCCTTACCTAAGCTTTATGTAAACGATGTCATGGTCACTTTTGCCTCCGGCATGTCAATGGTTCAGAGAACTCGACCCTATACTTATACAGACCATTGCCCTCCAAATTCTGTCCACGAATTACTAAACGAAGCCTCTACATAGGATCCACTCGCCCCCGCAGATTTGTGCGTTGAGCGCCTCGTTTGCGACGTCCCCGCTGACGTCATGCTGATTGCAGACTTGTCTCCGGAAATTTCCGTCACAATTGGCGTGCCGGTCCGTAATCCACTTTCTGGGCTTCTGTTGCTGTTACTCAACACCGAACCAAAGCATGGAGTTTCGTGGACGAGCGGCTCCCTATTGGTATGTGGACGACACCGTTCTCAAAAGAGCATAGATCATGGCTAATACCTGTGTACAGCATACGTTTCTGAGCTGCCAAAATGTAAGCGGTGTTCCACTGGCATAAGCATAGGTAGTCAGCAAGATCTTGGGCTAAGTTACAACATTTCCCCAGTTCGATTTGCCTATACATCGGAGACGTACAATAACCCGCAAAATCTATGGCTCTTCTCGTGAGTTTGCGGTCAGCGAGCCCGTTACTTCTGTGGCTAATGCGTCATGCAGGGAAAAGACACTATTCGGCAAGTGAATGTTAACGTTGATATGTACAAGCCAGTACAAGCCGCTGGCTATTATCTGGGATCTGTGTGTGCTTCGTTCCTGGTAAATATTTCATTGGCGGAGTTTGAGCTCCGCGCGTTGCTAGTGCTTTGTAAACTATACAGTGCGAGTTGACGTTGTTTGACAATGTTTCTGAGCAATTTCTGAGTGTTGTAACTCCCGGAGATGGATGCGTCCGAGATGCGTCGGGCTGCGAGGATGTTTGCAGAGCGGCAGCGTCAGCAGAAAACATAAGCGCCGCAGCCGAACAACAGCCGAACCACCTTCGCAGATTGGGCTCGGCAAAAACCGCTGAAGTCAACGATCATGAGCACTGTTTGACGGATTCCGATCCGTTGAGATTTTTTTCTGCCGCAACATATCGCAGGCGTCGCCTATAATAATATGCACTGCGATGGGCCAGCGCAAGTTTTGCTCTCCCTCACTTTCTCTCAGTCTACCACCACTCTCTACCATGAATGCCGAAGGCAGACCGAATATGGTGGCGGTCGTATACTCCCTCCGAAAAAATAGCGAACGCCCCATCCTCCGCTCTGCATTCAGCGCGTCAGAAATAGCCCACGATCGTGCAACCTCATCTTCCTGGGATACTCGAAGAATTAACTCTGCTCCTGTTACTGGCGCGAGAATCGCCCGGCCTCTCCCTCATGTTAGTCGACCTCTTCCCCAACTTCCGTCTGCTGCTCCTTCGTATTCCGCGTCGACTGCAATTACTCCCCTCGCACCTAGACGTGCGATCTCACACGCATCTCTCCGACCCTTGCCAGCATTACCAAACCCCAAAACGCCACGGCCAATGGCAACACCTATTCAGCCGCGATTACGACCACCAGCGATTGAACTGCCCTTGGGTCCGCGTCCTTTAACTTCACGATCACAGGCCCCCATGATAGAGCGAGGTCCTACACCGCCTCCCAAGTCCAGGACGAGCTCAAAGCTCATTCCACATCTGGATGGACAACCAAGTCAACCGCGTTTTGCGTCCCTTTCGTTGCAAGTCCAGATACCAACAACGCCAGTGCTCTCCCCCAGCGTCGACAACATACCTGAGCCGTATATAAGCCCAGGTCCGAGTACACCACTTGACCTGGAAGCCCTGTCGCCCAAAACCATCCAGCATCGCCGAATATCCAATCTGCGACGACATTTAGGCCAATCGGTCCAGCTGGAAATCCTGGAAGAAGGTGGTGGGAAAGTGGCGGAGGCTCAAGTCTACGCGCAAACTGTTGTCGCAGTCCAAAAGCTGCTCGATCTGGATTCGCCCCAGTCAGACGACGAGGACGAGAGCTCGACAGAGGACGGCGCGCATTACTCCCTTGTGCTGACAGCCGGAAATACTCACTGCGAGTTTCCTGTCAGACAATATTCGCGACGTTGGGTGCGTGAGAAGGGTTCCCGGAGATGGGTCGAAGAAAACATTGCAAATATATTGCGCGATTTACGTGCCCTGTAGTATAATATTGTCCTACTTATTGTTCGTTTAGTTTGTATGTAGCTCCTTATAATGTATCTCACCAGGACTTTGCGAAGCTCAAAGCTTGCTCGGAGTAGTCGACCAAGAGCTACAAGTTGCTATGTCGATAAGCGCACTGACTTGAAGTAACATTGAGTTGGTTGGCATAGAGTAGTGGAAGCCAGTCCCGTTTGCGTGAGAATCGAGTCGGTAAATGTGAGCAACACAAAGCAACTTCACAGGCTCGATCCCGACACAACTTCAGAGTGGAATCGTTTCTTCGTGATAAGTAGTCGCGCTGCCTGTAGTCTGGCTCAGGCAGCGCCCTAGTGAACCGACCCTGAACGTTTGAGTTCATCTTGGGCAATCCAACGCGTGATGTGACAAGTGTGACCACCATTACGCCTCCCTTTCTCAAACGTGGATCTGGTTGGCGAAGTCTTGGATGAAGACAATATACTAAGCCCATCTACCGTCCTATATCGGACTATCCAAACCTAATCCATCCGACATGGGCAATGCTCACTCAGGCTCGACCTTCACACGTACTACTGCGGCACTCGATTCTTTCGTCGCAGAACTTGGTTCAGACATCATCTACGATAAGAGGTACTTTGTTTAGCCTCTCCTCATGGGCCAAAATGACTCTCTGAAGCTTAGGATCCGCGCGTTTTCTCAAAACAGTGAAATGCCGACATCGAAATAGCTATCTTGTTGTCAAAGTCTTCATCAAACCCGACCCTGGCCTGTCGTTGCGCAACTACCATCGAAGATTGAAAGGTGAGTGACTAGCTCTCAGCTCTGTGTCTGGCTCAGTCTCGGAAAGCCGACCGGGAAGCTTTGACGGACATTGCGAATGTGTACAACTATCAGTCATTTGTGGAGACAGAGAGGGCGGGGTATATCGTTCGACAATGGATTGCGAGCAGTCTGTATGACCGGATAAGGTGTGTACCGGTCTTGCGCGCCTGCATTTGTTTAACTTCCACAGTACCCGCCCGTTCTTGAGCATAATAGAGAAAAAATGGATAACCTTTCAACTTCTAAACGCCCTCCGCGACGCACGCAACCGCAAGGTATCTCATGGAGACATTAAATCGGAGAATATCCTCGTCACATCGTGGAATTGGGTCTACCTGTCCGACTTTGCATCCTACAAACCGACCTACCTACCACTCGAAGATCCCTCCGACTTCTCGTTCTACTTTGATACTTCAGGACGTCGAATTTGCTATATTGCACCGGAACGTTTTTATACAGCCGCCAACAATCCAGATATCAGCGCGAAGAAATCCAAGCTAGACGAGACGGAGGGCAAACGCGACGGGAAAGTCACAGAAGCGATGGACTGCTTCAGTGCTGGTTGTGTTATTGCAGAGCTCTTCCTTGAAGGGGCACCGCTTTTCACTCTCAGCCAGCTTTTCAATTATCGTGATGGCCAATATAACGTCGACAGCTATCTTGCGCCAATCGAAGACGAGGGTATCCGGGTGAGTCCATCGTTTTTCGAAGTGGCTTTATCTTAGGGTGGACAGTAGAATGTGATCAAGCAAATGATCAGTCTCGAGCCCAGTGCGAGGCCGACTTTCGACACCTTGTTGCATACTTCTCGAGGATCTGTCCTCCCAGAGTCATTCTACTCATTCCTGCACAACTACGTGTCCTCCGTCAACGACCTTCCCTCTAATCCGCCTTTTTCAAATACGACGTCATCTACCCAAACTCCCGGGCCTCTTACTCCCACCGTTTCTGGAACCAACCTGCGATCGAATTCATCACTGAACCCCAATCCCACGGCGGTCATCGAGTCGTCTACCGATGTGCTGCCAAGCGACTCCGACCATCGAATGGAAAGGATCTGGGCAGACTATGAAAGCGTCGAAACCTACCTTATTCCCGAATCCGCCGAAGAAACGGTGATGGATGTGAAGGTCGAGTATAACTCGACTATCGGGATGTCCCGTCCTTTCCAGGTCCGTGATTCCCGCTTCCTTGCCGATGATCACCGATCGTGCTAGGATATTCTACCGATTGAGATTCACATCCCAAATCGGGAATCCAAGCTTCGTGGAACTCTCAACCAAGGCTTGCGCGCATCTGAAGGTATGTCGAGTCCATTCCACGTTCCTTGGAGTTGAAGGTTGTTCCTTAGACGGACCTGCGCTTATCATTTTGGCGTTGGTCACTGCGAATGTCCGGAACTGTGCTCTGCCGAGCTCCAAAGTCCAAGCATTAGATGTCTTTCTGGCACTAGCGTCTCATCTTACGGACGAAGCCAAGCTCGACAGGATGCTGCCATACATTGTCGAACTACTCCACGATGACTCAGCAACAGTTCGTTCTGCAGCCATGCGCACTATGGTTCAAGTGGTGAGTGCCCTTTGATCTTCTACCTATCTATTCCTGACAATGGCTCTAGCTCATGATGGTCACCGTTATAACTCCATCGAACGCCCTGATATTTCCTGAATACATCTTACCCAACATCAAATATGTTGTCCAAGACCCCGAAGTTTCCGTTCGTTGTACGTATGCGCAATGCATCGTCCATCTGGCCGATACTGCAGTGCGTTACTTGGAGATGGGGCAGGCTTTAAAGGCCCACGGGACGTTCAAGCTCGCTCCAGAAGCGGTCGCCCAGCAAGAGTATGATAACGCGAGATTTGAGGTAGTTGTTACGTTCAAGTCTGCGATCTTCAACTGTTTGACTTGTTTTTTTCTCAGGTTTCATACGACGCGAGCATGCAAGACCTTCAAAACAACATCCAAGAACATTTGTCCGCCCTTTTAATGGACTCCTCCAGTGTCGTGAAGCGATCCGTTCTCCACAACATTTCGTCGATGTGTGTGTTCTTAGGGTGGCAAAAGACCAACGATGTTGTTTTAAGCCACATGATCACCTACCTCAATGACCGCGACTGGTTGCTTCGTTATGCGTTTTTTGAGAGTATCGTGGATGTCGTCGCTTGCGCAGGAGGCAGGAGTTTGGAGGAGTACATATTGCCGTTGATGATACAAGCGCTCTCCGGTAATTCCCCGTCCTCATCCATAATTCCGACCGTTCACCGCCAGGCATAGATGTGGAGGAGACTGTCGTCGCCAAAGTTCTTGTAGCGTTGACCAGTCTCTGCGAGCTTGGCCTTTTCAAGAAGATGCGGATTTGGGAGCTCATGACGAACACGTTGGGTTTTTTATACCATCCCAATGTGTGGATACGACAGGGTATGAAGTCGTCCTTCGTTTTGGCTGATGCTCAACATTTTCAGGTGCTGCTGCATTTATCGTTTGTGCAACATCCCACCTTCCTGAAAGCGATGCATGGTGTATCATTTACCCATCTCTCCGTCATTTCCTCAAGTCTGATATCGTTACTCTCGATGAGCAAAGTCTTTTGTCAGCAATGAAGCCTCCCGTCAGTATTTTGAGTGGAACTCCAAGCTCGAACTAAACCTGATCAAGTTATCGCGCCAAGTTTTTGACGCCGCCGTGCAATGGGCAATGAAGTCGGACAAAAGCTCTTTTTGGCGAGGACAGCGGCGAGTTCCGAGTAGGAACGAGTCGCCTCGGGAGAGTGTCCTGTCCCTTCGCAAGACTGGCACCGTTTCTCGTGGTCCGAAGTCAGACGAGTACGTGTTGTCTATGGCTTATTCCCTTGCCTTACTAATTACCATCTAGGGACGATGCACAGTTTGCTAAGCTTCAACAACTAGGAATGACCTCAACAGAAGAGGTCAAGCTGCTCGCAATGAGAGAGTATATTATCAGGCTAGCCAACGCAACTTCCAGGTTTGTTCATGTACCATTATGAATCGATTCTAACATCTCTCTCAGTTTCGCGTCTCGTGTTAGTTTCGAGCCAGAAGCCGACAAGAACCTTAAATCTATCGGGGACATCGAGCTACCGAAACTGGGTGTTGTACCTCAGACGGTCTTTCTCAAATCACGATCCAGTGATTTTGGCAATCGGAGACTATCTCACGCGCGAAGAACTTCGGCCCTCACCACGCCTCTTCTTAGTCCTAACCGTATGTCGGACCATGGCAGCATCGCACCGTTCGAAGACCTGCGACGGCGTCTCGCCACGATCAATGGCTCTAGCTCTTCCATTATTCTTAGCCCTCCACGCAATGCTACCATGTCACCATCCCTCTCCATTTCATCTGCTGCCGCCGTCGCAGTAGGTGCTCCATCACCCATCGAAAGACCTGTCAGTCCAACGGACTCTGTTGTGTCGACTACAAATTCTACCACTTTCCGACCACTAAGTCGGATGCAATTGGGCGGGACAACGGATAGTCAAAAGGCCGCTCCCGCTGTAGGATCCTCGAAAACCAATGCGATCGGATTACTTGATGGACGCGTCAAACTACGATCAGACGGATCACCGGAACGATCAGGCACCACATCACCCCTATCAATGTCGACAACCACGATTCGGGGTCCGACACGTTCTCGTGTTCCGTCCTTACAACCAATCTCCACTTACGGTGCGTATATTCTGCTCGTTATCTTGATTACGGAACCGATTCATCTTGCTTAGATGGCCAAGAAGCCGGAATTAGTAATCTGCTGGAAAACCTCTATCTTGACAATAACCGGGAACTGCAGAACGATTTTGGTCCCAACGTCCATGAAGGCCCTGTACGGCGCCGGAATGCGGTCCGGCATACTTTCCAAGCCCGGGAAGGCGCGAAACACACAGAAGCAACCCTTGTTTCTCACCTCACTTCGCACTCTGATGCCATCAATGGTCTCGCCGTTTCGCCTGATCACATGTTCTTTGTATCCGCATCAGACGACAAGACGGTCAAGGTTTGGGACACAGCACGTCTCGAGCGTAATGTAACGACGAAACCGAGGCACACCTATGGTCAACACCATGCGAAAGTCAAGTGTGTCTGTATGCTTGAAGGGGTACATTGTTTTGCAAGCGCGGCGGACGATGGGAGTCTCCATATTGTGCGGGTTCATGTTACCCAAACCGGGTCACTGCCAAAATATAACAAGCTGCAAGTGATTCGCGGGCACCAGGTAGAGCACGCTGCTCAGGGCGAGTTCATTACTTGTATGACCCATTATAACACCGGTCAGTTTACTCTTCGGCGGTTTCTAGTACTAAACCTACATACACAGATTCTGGCTCGCATCTCGTTTATGCCACCACACATTCGAATATCACCATTCTTGATCTGAGGACGATGGATGTCGTGCAAACGATGGAAAACCCAAGACATCATGGCCCCATTACTTGTCTTTGCATTGACCGACGACGGTCTTGGATTGTTGTGGGAACCTCAACAGGCGTGCTGACGCTATGGGATCGGCGTTTTGGGCTGCTGCTCAAAAGTTGGCATGTCGGTGTTGCGTCAACTGGCCGGTTCGTCCGGATACGCCAATGTGTCGTCCATCCTTCGAAAGGTCGCGGGAAATGGGTGATGGTGACGGTAGAGGGCTCGAGGAAGAATGATCGAACGTTTACCAACCTGGTCGAGGTGTGGGACATCGAAAAGGCATTGCTGGTGGAGACCTTTGTTGCGCGCCAGAGCGGAGAAGAGACATTGGCTGAGCCGCATGAATTGACCGGAGTCGATGCAGATATGACTCCTGCTGCTGCCATCGCTGCTCTTGTTACTTCACGACAAGCCATTCCGCCTGACCCATCGCAAAGTACATTCCACGATGAGCTTCTCCCGCCACCCTCGGCTGATGTTCGTGCTTTGGTCGTCGGTGTCGACTTCGGTGGTCATGTTGGCGTCCATCGCTCTGACCTGGCTGAGGGTGTGGAGGCTGGTGGGCACGGCCGCAGAGGGTTCATGATTTCGGGTTCTGAAGACCGAAAACTCCGGTTATGGGACCTCGCCAAGCTAGACAGAACGACCGTCCTCAGTGGCCTTGACTCTGAGGCCGAGCGCCCGACATATACCTCCTTCTCCTCCACTACTGCGTCCACCTATGTGGAGACTTGGGCAGACCCAGCTACAACAGCCAGCCAGAGTAACCGGCCCGCGCAACGGATGTCGTTGATCACGCATACACAGCAGAATTTGCTCAAAGCCCATCAAGATGTCATCACGGCGCTCGCCTGTATTGATTCACCTTTTCGAGCGGGTGTTGTCAGTGGAGATAGGGCAGGGGTAATTAAGGTCTGGAGGGTTGAACTATCGTAGAATACACGCGTTAATCACTGAATATCGCTATTCTCAAGTCTTGGTAAAGCACAGTTCCCGCACTCGCAATTTTCCGAGGCTTTCTCAATCGTGTTCAAGGAGGAAAAGCAACTAGGTTGTCTACACATGCGAAAATAAGAAAACCGCCTTTCTCAAGTACCTCGAAACCGTTTTCCTTCGGCGGTACTGTGGCTGGAACGAGTGGAGTGCGTAGGTTGCTTACCCAGTTGGAGCTTCTGTCGTTCGAACTTTAGCACATTAATACAACAACAATGTGTCTAGTACTCAGTGCTCAAGGACCAGCGGGACTTTGCTGCACAACTTTTTTGTGGTGTTGGTGCTTCTGAGAGTGAATATTCATCAAGTGTTGTCACGTGACGTCCTCGGCTCCTGTCAACACTTCCATTCTTCTGACACTCCTAAAGCTTGAATACTGCTACATACTGAGACCTGTGTCAGATTCAACTTGAAGCCGACTCGGAATCGTTGTACTCGGAGGATTAGAGTGCTTGCGAACGATGGTTACCACGGCTCAAGTGGAATTGACCTCGACTTTAGGCTCTGTCAAGAGTAGAAACGTCATATGCACAATCGATGGCCTCCGACTAACAGACCCGCCTCTTGCCTCGATCTTCACTCTGCCCACCGAAATTGTGACAAAAATTTTCTTGCTCAGTGTCCCACCATATCCAATCTGTCCGCCGCTGACCGGAAACCACTCACCCACGAAACTCGCCCAGGTATGTAGATTATGGCGCGAAATCGCAATTACTACCCCAATGTTGTGGCGAGCCATCGGGATTTTCCTGCCGCGACCATCTTGCCGAACTCTGCCTCAACTAGATCTTCAAACGGCGCGTGTGTGGTTGGAGCGGTCGCAAAATACGGCGCTCTCGCTTCTGCTGGGCAGATCCGTATTGGGCCATCCCGGAATCTGCGAAGAGGCCCTGGTTCTGTTTTGTTCTCACAGTGCGCGCTGGCAGCACGTTGCGCTCGAAATCCCTCCGGATTGTGACTGGAATGTCCGCTCTGGACTGATCAAAGGCTCTCTTCCAGCTCTGAGCGCCCTCGAAGTCCGATTTGACGAGTCGGAAAACACACATGTGGACCTGCTCATTGGTCAACTCCATGCCCCGTGTCTTTCAACAGCCTTTCTTGACCTTTGCAACCCGGACATGGAGAGGGCAGACCTCAGACACCACTTGCTACCTTGGGGGCAGCTGACAACGCTCTACCTCTCCTATACAGACGTAGACTCGGCCGTTGACATCCTTTCTCACACGCCGCATCTTGTTGCGTGTGTGTTGCGGTTTGCGGCCCCCTCCCGAGGGTGGGATAGCACTGCCTGGGTCACTGGCACCCGCACATTGTCATTTCCCCGGCTGGAGACGCTCATTGCCAGTGCCAGTTTCTCGGCCTCAGAGGAGCTATACCAGCTCTTTACCGCATTTCGCGCCCCCGCCCTGCGGCGCCTCCATATTGAAGAAAAGATGTTTACACCACATGCTCTGGGTCACGGTGGCGCATTGTCGGTTCCCGTTGTCGTCCGCTCGATGGAATGTCAGCTGGAGCACCTCTCCATCGGAAACGGTGCGCATTGGCAGCTAGAGCGCTACGTCGAAGCCCTTCCCCAAGTAACATGCATTGAACTAGATGCAAGCCTTGGTTCATGGGGAAACTGGGACCTGTTTAATCTGTGGGTACACATTATACAGCTCTATAAATTCTGACAGAAGCTCAGCAATCGTTGGTACAGATAGCGATTAACAAGTTCAACCACAAGAAAGTGACTTCTGCCTGGTTAATATTATTTAGTGACTCTTGATTGATTTTCTTCTGTGGTCTTTTACACTTTAGTAACTGTGGTAGGTATTGGATACTTTTTAGATGGTCGCCAAATGCATCCCTCCCTTGCCCGGTTTCGCTGGCTGCACTCCCTGTTCTGAATGCGGCGGCGTGTACCCGCCAACAGTGCTCTCCATTGGACCGGGAGACGATGGCGACGAATTCGAATATGAATATGGCGATGCCGGGCCCGGTGCCATCGGCGGCAACAGCGCCGGCTGTGGCATGCCGGTCTGCGCCGGTGATACGTAATAACCGGCCGGCGTGACTGCCGGCTGTGGAACAGAGTAGCCCGGTTGTGGCTGTGCGCCTGGAGCCGGAGCAGTCGCGTAGACGTATTGCGGCTGTTGCGGCACCCAAAGTTGTTGTTGAGGCGGGTACTTGAACTCGTCTTCGCCCCACCAACCCTTCTTCACGCTCGCAACGAGAATGACGATGATGATACCGATCGAGCAGAGTGTGGTGAGCAGCACGCTGGCGAGGTTGGCGCTCTCCAGGGTGCTGAGGGACGCGCTGTCAGGCAGCCCGTTTGGCGAGAACACGATAGTGAAGATCATTGTGAACAGCGCCATGAAGCAATACAGCGGAGTAATGACATAGAACAAGACATTAGTCACCTAACAGCAATGAGTGGATGCACTAAACGGAGGAACAGTAATGGTAGACATACGCGGTCTGAAATTCCCGCCCTCCTCCACCCCCGCCAAAGAACGATCGATGTGGCGAGGATATCGATGAACGAGAGGATAACGAAGCTCTGGAAAGCATAGAATAGACTGTTTCCCGTGCTGATACGACTCCGCAGTGCCTGACGACCGCGCGTCCCCCTGAACTGGGTCGTGTTGTAGAATTTGACATTCGTGTCAAAAGTATACCCCTCCGCGGCGGTGCCCAGTATGAACAAGAGCGACGCAAAGGTCACGTGCAGAGCGATGAGTGCAGGATGGTGGCCTCCCGATTTACCCTCCGTGGCTTTGTGCAGCGCGGTTTCGCGGTTGAAGACAACGGCGTGGATGGCGAGGAACAATAAAACCAAGGCCCAATCGCCGGCAAGGTTACTCAGGAATCGCAGGGTGGGGAGGAGGAGGTCGGGTAAACTTGACCGGAAGGATAGGTTTAGACTGTTTTGCAGCACGATTATGGTCATGTAAAGGGCATTACTCCAGCCGAAAAAAATGATGGCGGGGGAGGAGGAGGGCATGGGGCGAGCGATGGCCTCGCGCCGTGACCAGACAAATAAAGTTCCATATCGAAAGCACGGCATAGAAGAACGCCCAGATACACACAATGGCGAAGGTGCCCTATACTATTCTGTAAGTTGGAGCAGGACGAGGGACGCGGCGAATTGACCGTCGTTATTGAGTCGGGCCGAAACCCGACATACGGATTCGAGCTGCTGCTTCCGCTAAACTGCGCGACTGCAGGTAGAACGAAGGTCGAAAAAAGTATGATGAGGGAGGAGAGAGACATGGCGCCTGCTTGGGGAGGGACAAACAAGCAGGGGTGAGGGGTCGGCACGGCAGGCTTGGCTTTTAATGACCAGTAGATCGAGATTTTTATCTTGTCATACGGGAACGTGTATGTTTAAACGCTGCAATTAACGTCCTAGAATGCGGAGATCATGTCAAGGATTAGCGCTAAGTAACTTCAGAGTCCCTTTGGAGTCCCTCGACAAGGATGTCGAGTACAAGCCGTCCGGGTGAACGGTAAGAACCACTTCACAAGTTGGGAACTGAGGACAGGGCCAAGAACTCTAGGAAATTCTAGCCTGTGTTCTTCAACTTCATTTTTGGACCCTAGCTTTGGACCGTTTTGCCGCTGGCAGTTCTCGAGGCGGTGTTTTAACTTCGCCAAAAATGGAAGGCGAGATTTAGTGAGTAGATGCTAGAGATGCAGAAGTTGTGGCAGCGAGTTATGGCGGCGAGAGGATGGAGGAAAGTAGAAAGTAGGTAACGATGTGTCACATGCACGTGACGGAACTCTATCCTCCCTTCATCAACACCTTCTTCATCTCAACGTTTTGTCTTTCCGCCGCGTCAATCTTCATACTCGCTGCACGCATCTTCGAACTCAAATACCGCATGCGAACAGCAGCGCCAGTGTTCCCACCGCCCCACAGCCAGTGGCCCTGCACATCAATCTCTTTCAAGGCCAGTAGCTCTTGTTCACATGCTTTTATCGTGCTCTCCTGGCTTAGGATAAGCTTTTCGTTGAAGGCAATATCTTGCGTGGCGCGGAATATTGGATCTACAAAGCACTTCAGCTATTTCACCACAGTAAAAAACTTGTGATCACCATTGACGAGCCGCTGGAAGACGTATGTGTAAACCGGGCGACCGGGTTTTATGGTCGATGGCCGCTGCGCAAAGATTAAAAGACGCTCTACGCAAATTCACCAGCCACCTACCCCTGTAGGAAATTCTGAGAAATACATAATAACAGATTTGAAAAGCACGAACCATTGTGTGTACCGATCGCAATGATTTCAGCATGCTCTAAACTGCGAAGGGGTGCCTCATCGCCTTTGAAAGGGAACTCTAAAAGAGCCTCGTGGTAATTGATCTAGGCAACTTCAACGGACAGACGGGGAACAGATACTGGAATCGCACCTCCGATTGCTTGGAAAGAAGCTTGAAAAGCGTCCATGCCTGTTCGCGTGTCCATGGTAGTTGTTTCGCCTCCTCTGCATCATCAGCAAATGCATTCTTCTGGAGCTCATTGACACCTCGAGCTATGATGTCTTCCACTGCCTCCGGAACCGTAGCGCCATTGCGAACCTTGTAAACAAGCTTTGGATATTATCAGAGTATATCCGCCTGCGAAAAGGACAACAGACACTATCAAGATCACTGGCCCGACCACCAAGCTTCTGAACAGATGTCACTTGTTCATGAGTATACTTGAGGCTGATGTGAGCATCCTCAAGTTTGCGCTTGACGAATGCCAACGCGCTCGGTGCGTCTGCGTCGCTGAGGGTGATGGTTTGCAACGGCTTCGAAGGAAGTGCTGCATAAGGTAAGTACATCGGAGGAAAATTATGGGCGAAGCACCTTTTGCAAGACGCTTGCCATTTTCTCGATTGTCGCTGACAACAATGACATGTGCAAGCTAAATCGTGAGAATACGCATAGTTAGGCCTCTAATATGCCGCACCTGAAGTTCGGCCAACGAAGCGGCCCATTCTGCTAACACATCAAAGATTTCCTCGCGCCTCGACCCTCCTTCAAAATGCTTGATGACAACAACGGGCAGCGAATATAGAGCCTGCAGTTCCGCCTTTCCTTTCGGATAGGGTGTCCGCTTCTCCACCTCCTTGCGGTGAACGACTTCCAGGTCATCCGGATCGTCGAACGCTTCATCACCGACACCTAACTCTGCCATGACACCGTTTCCAGCAACACAGTCCAATCGACCATCATGCCATGCACCGCGTTGGATCCGCTCCATACGACGCGCGTTGGCTTGAGCCAATTCCTCTTTCTGCGCAGCACGTTGGGCGTGGCGCTCAGCATCTCGCTTATGTGAACCCCCGACACTTTTGATTGCGCTTCTGACAATAAGCAGCATCGATCGTAATTGTTCGGGCAAGGAGTTTGAGCTACTGATGTTTGCTGAAGCTTTATCAAACGCACGATGTAGGACTGAATCAAAAACGCGCCTTTCTGGCCCATTATCCCGACCGTCACCATATCCACGATTTGATTGATCGAGTTGAGGAAGGAGAAGACCGGCCAGTAGCCCACTTGTCTGGCGAGGATATCAATGACTTGTACGTCAGAAGTAGCATCTTGCAGCTCCCGACAGTCAATCGTCAGCACAGTCCGTTTGTTCTCGCTCAGGACGGCATTCATCAGACTGCTCTTCCCACTGCCCTGAGGTCCGTGAACAAAGGCGACAGTTGTCGGCCAGTCGGCGATATAAGCTCGCGTGGCTTTCTTCGCTTCTTCACGCTCCTTCCAGACATCCTCTGTCTTGTGTTCCGGCTCAGGTTCAATAATGCGTAAAGCTCTCGACTTCTCCCGAAGCCAACGATATATGCCATATTCTAGGAAGAGCTTTGAGCAATGAATGTTGTTGTGGGATGATCCAAACCTTGGATGACAAACCAGTCTTGCATCTTCGCTTTGATCATGATAGATCGTATGGGATCGAATATCTACACTGGGGTCAGAACTGCGAGAGAGAGCCTAAGGGTTATCTTACTGCGTAAGAAATGCCACCAAGAATAAAGAAAAAGAGGGGGAGTGAGATTCGTGGATGTTTGGATAACCAGTCAATAACGGAAGGCTGGAACATATTAGCTCGGAGAGACGGCTGGCGACAAGTGTACCCTATCGCCCCATATATGACGTGGGGTGTACAACATATGCAGCGTTGTTGACGCGGAGCTGGTGCTGCTCTCAACCCGAATTCCATGGAGCGCGTTTCTTGCATTGACTGCATCTCTCCCTTCGCGGAAAATCGCTGTCATATATCGTCGGGTACCAGCTGGGAAGGTCTCGGGTTGCATTATGTTGACAATGGGTCCGTATGGGCGGAGCAAGTGGTATATGCGCTCCTCATCCACGTCGGGACCGTCAAAGTGGATGTTGAGAAATTGCGTAGGCAAGCGCCACATGTCCTAGATGCCGATTAATATAAATGGGATGGAAAATGTGTGCTGACCTCAATCCACGGTTCACCTTTCACCAGCCATGCCCGTGCCCGACGAAAACCAGGCATCCAAGAAGGCAATCCACCATGTTTGAAAGTTTCGGCCTCTATCTCCTTTTCGATAGCTTTGAGAGCGGCCTCCTTGTCCGTTGCACGGTACTCGAAAGTTACGAATATGCCGCCCTCCTTGTTGTGGGGCGTCATATCAACAACAGAAAACCCGTACGCCGTTATATTGGCTAGCCGGGCGCGAAGGTTCGCAATGATGTCGTCCTGGAGGAAGATTTCCGCATATTTTTGGAGTGTAAGTACCTGCCAGTAATGGTGGGAAGTGGGAAGCGCGTCAATGAAGAGTTTGGCGCGATGGGAAGTAAGTGGGAGTGCTGAGTCCGTATATCTGCGCAATGGGGCTCTGAGGGCGCTTCTCCCTAGCCAGATACGACGAAACATGCCGTCGTTTGACTGGTTTAGGTCTGCATTCAAGTTAGAGTTGAGGTTTGGGACCAAGACGCGAGCGAGTGATCGGCCCTCACGTCACCAACGCGTCAACCTCGCCTTTTTGCTCCCTTCTCTGATGTACCATTCGAAGACCAAGCAGTCGAGTCTGTTCTCGTTATGGATATCGACTGACTGGTGCTCACCGCTCACCAGACCATATTATATCTGTCTTGCTGATAGATCCTAGCCGACATTCGCCCGAACACAGGTTGTCATGGGTCAGTTTGGCCTTGGTTTGGCCCGCTAGGCAAAATTCCGGCAAAGTCTGGCTTCGTTGACCGACATATAAATGCGTCAACGCCAAAGACCAGACCTCGTTCGACCTGAACAATGCCGCTTAGAATCGCGACATCTCTGGCTGCCGCCGTTGCGTTGTTGCCTCTTGCCATCGCACAGTCTCCCCAATGGGGTCAATGTTTGTCTTTGCTTCTCACCGATAACTTAGGCTCACGGCGAAAGGTGGCGGGCAGACGTGGACAGGGCCAACGGTTCGAGACTTTGCAAGGTGCTCAGACAACAGCTCATAGGAAAATGTTACCAGACTTGCGTTACTGGCTCGACTTGTGTCTACCAGAATCCATACTACTCTCAATGTGCGTTTCATACTCAGTTTTCCAGCTTATTCGTAATAACTCTCTTCACAGGTTTGCCTGTATGTTCCTTGCAATTCCGATCCATTGTCCTTTATGGTCTATTAGTCTGGTTCAGGGACAACATCATCTGCTGTCGCTTCTGCAGCTCTTCCAACCGGTACATCCACCGCAAAATCCAACACCGTTGCGAAAACTTTGGGCGGGAAGCTTTACTTTGGCTCGTGGGTTATGTCATTCAGTTACCATTCCCCATCTCACTCTGTTCTCAGTGCCACTGACAACCCGGAGCTCTCTGACGCTACCTATGTCGCAAAACTCGGCGACAACACGCTGTTCGGGCAAATTACCCCAGGAAACAGCATGAAATGGGTTCGCTTGCTACTTGCTGGTCGAAGACAGTTGGCTGAGAAACCTTGTAGGATTCTACTGAACCTTCTCGAGGTACTACGCAACCTGCTGCAATTCTGTTGCTCATATCTATGTGAATCAGGGGTGTTCACGTTCACCAATGTCATATTTTGGCTCGAGATGGATCCACACTAACATTCAGGATTATAGGGCGATACTGTGACTTCCCTGGCCAAGAAAAACGGTCAGCTTATTCGTGGACACACTTGTGTTTGGTATAACCAACTGGCTGGATGGGTTACATCTGGCAACTTCAACGCATCTACCTTGACCAGTATTCTCCAAACCCACTGCAGCACTTTGGTACGATTATGATTTCGCTCTCATTTTTTCTCTGATACCTCTTATGTAGGTATCACATTGGGCAGGGCAAATTTACAGCTGGGACGTTGTTAATGGTCCGTCAAATATAAGACTCCCTAGTCTATCTCACCATTGACTCTCAGAACCCTTCAACGATGATGGAACGGTCAGAAGTTTCGTGTTCAGTTTGGCCGGCGGTACTGTCCCCAACCTGAACTACATCACTACTGCTCTTGTTGCTGCTCGTGCTGCTGACCCTAAAGCCAAACTTTACGTGCGTGGTTTACCACCTGCTCTCCTCCAGCCCTCATTCGTCCTCCAGATTAACGACTATAACATCGATTCCGCCGGCGCAAAGTCAACTGCCATGCAAAACCTCGTCAAGTCGCTCAAGGCTGCTGGCACACCTATTGATGGTATCGGCATCCAAGGACATCTCATCGTCGGGCAGGTGCCATCGAAAGCTGCGCTCATTGCGAACTACCAGGCCTTTACTGCGCTTGGCGTCGAAATCGCAATAACCGAATTAGATATCCGCATGACGCTTCCCGAAACGCCCGCGCTGAGAGCACAGCAACAGACCGACTACAACACGGTTGTGTCCGCGTGCAAGGCTGTCACCGGCTGCGTGGGTGTCACGATTTGGGATTACACCGACAAGGTTTTCCGCATTTCTTTTGGCTGCTGCTTATGGATTAACTTGTCTTTCAGTACTCTTGGGTGCCTGGCGTCTTCTCTGGACAAGGCGCCGCGCTACCATGGGATAATGTGAGACCCATCATGTTTTACTGGGCTTATTAGTTGTACTGATTGCATCCAGAACCTGGTCATCAAGCCTGCATATGACGGTAAATTGCTTTTCGGGTTGTTACTTGGTCTCATTGATGCTGTCAGGAATCATCGCTGGGTTTACAAATTGAGATTTAGGTTGTTGAGAGAAAAACAGACAGTCGTTTTTGTATCGGATGACTCATAAAATACTTCATTTGGGCCACTATTGTAAAACATGGAACCTTTCGTCAAACGTTTTTAAGGAATCTAGTTTGAATCATTAGATCATGATGTCGGATCAACACGACTCTTCTTCTTGTTCCATGGCGTCTTCAATACCGTGTTGCTCGAGATTGCAATGGACGTCGGTCTGGTTGTGAGTGCGCGCATCCTCAATGGCCCGCAGTGTCATCCGCCAAACCTTTCTCGATGGCTAAAGCAAGCACAATTTCAATCCTCTCAAGTCCCAAGCGCAACTTTCTTAACGGCAACACAATACGGCCCCCTCTGGTATGTAGACGCCCGAGTCGCTTTCCTGTCACTCTCGGCCTCCTTGCGAACTATGCTGCCCCCAAGATTCCCAGCGACTGATGCAGTATGGTCAACGCTGATTCTGACCTCAGGCTTGGGGATGCCCACCGTCTATTGTGAAGGCCCTCGGAGTCAGCTTCGTTCAGCTTTAGGCAATTACTGTCAACTCCAGCCAATACGCTCCTCGTTATATTCTTGAGACGCGGTCAACTCTATTCAAGTCAAGTTGTGTAGGATTCCGCCTGACCGACAGATTTCTCAGGCTATCCGGCATAGCCATCCGCTGCTTGGGTCCATGGAACATTACGAAAGTTCCCTCCAGTCAATGCAAACAAAGCGTTGTCACTCCTTTCCGTGACTCGGCTTTATAAGGTCCTGGCTCCTCCAATTGTCCCCCCACTACTCTCTACTCGCTCTCTCAATAGCTCTCTCAGCGCCCCAATCGTTACCAAGCACAACCACAAGGTATCTTTCCCTCACTTAATCAATCACGGTGGCACCCACTTATAACGTATAGAGAATGTCTCAGAACAAGCAAACTACCAGCAACAACAAAAAGACCACCGTGTCGGGCTCGGGCTCTTCGCTCAATGTTCCTGACATCAAGGTCTCTCAGCCGCGGTCTCGCGCCCCTACCCCGCGTTTCGAAAATACGGCTATTTTCTGTACCCGAACCCCAATCGACTTCGCCAATGGGATGAACGTGTCATCGTCCTCCTCTGCCAGGTCTCGCACTTCATCGGTGGGGACCCAATCATCCCGCGCCCGCACTGGGTCGTCTGTCTCGACTGCGCCAACCACTCCCCCCTTCGAGTTCCCAACCGAAAGCAAATCGCTCAGCCCTCCGACCCCGAAAGCAGAGTCTGTCAAGAAGTTGTCCGTCTCCTCGACCCAAAAGGCAACTGACACCAAGCTTAAATCACCCACCCCTCCCAAAAAAGAGTCCGTTTCTCGTCGTCGTTACGAATCCGCGAACAAGTCTTCGGTATCGCTGCGGGAGATGGGGCCAGGGTCGCCCAAACCGGCTCAGAAGTCCTCCTCGCCCACTGTGCCGTCTTCTGTAGATGCGGCGATGGGGCCAGGATCGTCAAAACCGGCTCAGAAGTCCTCTTCGCCCACTGTGCCATCTTCTCTCGATCCGGCTCCACTTCCCTCTAAAACCAAGTCGGCCGCTAGTCCTCGCGACAAGCCTTCGGTCTCGACACCACCTAATGCACCCACCTCGCCAGAACCGGCTCAACAGGCCTCATTGCCGGCTGAGGCACCCCCGGAAGACCAATCGCCACAAACGCCAACCACTCCTAAGCCTGTGCTCAAGGGTGTCTTGAAAAACAAGGCGAAATCCAGTGCGACATTGCACGTCCAATTCGTAGGCGACCTCAAGCCAGAGCCTCTTTCAAACCCTATCTTCATCCCGACTGTTGGCGAGGAGACGGATGCGGAAAAATACCCTTTCCTTGTCGACCCCTTCGACTTCTCTGGGCAGAACCAGCGCGAGCTCGAGGCGATGACACGGGAGTTTGTGAACAAACAAGTGGAAATGATGGAGGCCGCAAGCAAACCGAAGCCTAGGAAAGTGAAGAAGGTGGTGGTGGAGGGCCCGCCGCGGTCCGCCCAGCAACGCTATTACGACCTCCTCGCGAGTCAGGTCCCACATAATCACCCACACCGCGCAAAGCTCATTGCGGCAGCCAACAAGCCCTCGACGCTTGGTATTTCGCCTTACTATCTGCAGGCAAAGGCTGCCGCGAGCTCGGCATCCGTCTGGGTAGAGCCTGAGCTGCCGAGGCCCTACCGGAAGGACCGATGGGATTATCTCAACAAGAAGGAGGAGCCCGCGCCGGCCCCAGCCCCAGCACCAACGCGCTCGTTGTTCAAGCGCATTTTCAACAAAGTTAAACCCTGAATTGTACGATGTTTCTCTCGATTTCTCTTGGTCTTTTTCTTGGTACCATCATTTGCCCATGCACCTATGCCTATGCACTCTATGCCTTATGCTGTATGCTCTCTCCCTTATTGTGTACTTTTGTAGAACTTGCAACAATCCACTTTTTCTGAAACGGCGAAGAGCCCAAATTGTCTCCCACGGTCAGTGTAAAAAAATGAGGCGGTTGGACGGCTGATAGCGTTACATAAATCTGACACATTTTCTCTGAATTTTTCCCTTGGAACATGGACCACTATCATTCACGACCGATAAGTATAGCGCACCTCTGCAACAAGGTGTTGGCAATGAAGTTCTACGGATAAAAACAAATGCAATTCTAAAGAATGGAGTGATACGATCCTCATGAATTCATTCGTGCCGATAGTCCGGATTGCTCGAAACTGGTGGCGGTCTTGAGAGATCTGACTGGATGTCAATGTAATCCAGACTCTGACCTTGCTTTGACCTAGCCTACCGAATAAGATTTGCCCTTCCTCTTTTTCTGCTTATGCCCTTCGTTCGACACCGCTCGTGGCTTTGTACGTCATGGAGAGAAAGAGGGATATCAGCTTCGGAAGGCACTGCAAGTCGGATGAAAGGCATGTCCGGCTGCCATGATTAGCGCGAGCACTGGCCAACCGTCCTTTTTGCGACGATGGAAGTTGGGGTTGGATATGGGAATCGTCAGAGAATGTTTGAATGATGTCGAGCGAAAGCGATGGGATGAGGGTTGTAAACAAAGATGGTTGGCGTTACTCGACGTGGCTGGCTGGTGTTACGCTCTCTCTTCCGTCGTCGATGTCGGGCACTGGCCGGGCCCCTCCCCGCGGGCCTCGTGCTTTGCTGGCCGAGTCAGCGCGCGGTTCACTGCCAACAGGGCCCCGCAGTCTGTCCTTATACCAACCTGTAAATTAGCCTTTTTCCGGCCTCATTGTTGTTGCTCACTATAATAAATAGCCGAATGGCCATACACAACATATCCCGCGCCCACCCGTCGAGCCCCCACCACCAGCCCCGCCAACCGAGTCGATAGCTGGGCCCTCATCACGCCCAGCTGTGATGTTCGCGTTGTCAAAGGGGAAACCGCCTGGGCTGGCGGGATTCATGCCACGGACAGTCGCGTCGAAAAACAAACCCCAAGAACCCTCACAACCAACTCCAAAACCCCCACAACCAACCGAGCCGCCCCCACCACCCCCGCCTCCCTCAGAAATTCCTCCCCCCGCCTCCTCCCCCCACGGAAAAACCACCACCACCGCCCCCGCCAGATGACGCGCCCCCACCACTTCCCCCAGAGCCAGTGCATAAGCCATTTCAGATGACGTTAAAGCGAGCGGAAGTGAAAACGAATCCCTTATTTCACCCTTTGCCATCGCGGCCGACAGCGATCAAACCACCTGAATCCGTTCCACCACCGCCAAGCTCAAAACCTCCTTCACCTCCTCCCTTACCACCTCGAGTCTCTCCTCCCTTACCCCGCTCACCACCACCACTACTACCGTCACCTCCCAAATCCGACCCGAGACCAGTTGTCCCGCTTCCTCCCACGCCGTCGAGGACCAAGCTCACACTTCCTTCATCAAATAACGACCAGCCCGTAGCTTCATCTTCCAAAACCTTACTCCCAGACCCTCCCAAATCACCACCAAAGCCTGAAGTACCGCTATTACCTCCATTGCCTGAATGGCCGCCGCCTCGCAGCGAATTTCCGGCTTTGCGATCATTCCGCGTCCTGTTCGACCCTGTTATTGATGGTTTACAATCTATCCCTTCCTCGTCACGACATGGCAAGGAGAAAGACGCGAAAGAGTCTCCGGAGTACTGGCGTCGGATGATCGAGCATGTCCGTTCACGATGTACCCCCGAAGTGATTGCAGAGCGGATAAAGGGAAAGGGGAAAGGAAAAGAGATTCTTTATCGGTTTGAAGGCGAGGTTATTGGTGATGAAGAGGAGGAGCCCCCAGTGCGAGATCCTCGTCGGCTAGCTACCGCCAAGCCCCCTCGTCCACCGAGAGATGTATTCGGGATCATGTCTTATGAGGTGTGTGTCTAATTGATCCAAACATTCACTCGTTTGACTATGCAATAGTACGATTCCAACACACCGACTACACCTCCTACGACGGTCCTTCTCACCGGTTTCCCCCCACTAACACCAAACAAGACACTCCAATCTCATCTAACACAATATGGCACTATCGACCATTTCAGCCGTCAGATGGACTCCGTGACGGGTGCAACGTTGGGTGTGGTTTGTGTCCGGTTCAGGAAGGTCGAGGAAGCGAAGAAGTGTGTCGAGAAAGAGGACGGCGTTCCGAGTGGTAGTGGGCTAAACGTCAATGGATTGGGGGCAAGTCTTGTTGGTGAAGAGCGCAGAGCGGTGTTGGACCCTGAAGGGTTGATTCTGAAGGCGTATTTGAAGGAGATGGAGGAAAGGAGGAAAAAGGAACGGAAAGAGAAGGAGAAAGTCACTGAGAAGCCGCCACAGACGCCGTCAACAGCAACGATACAGCCACCGTCAACGCTACCAACGTCAGCCGCGTCTGCACAGCTACCACCTATACCTCCACCCCCAGTTGTTAATGGACTCCCAACTGCCCCCAAACCACTGCATCCTTCATTACCTCTGAACCCGATGTTGAACAAGAGTCAGCATGTCAACGGCTCCGCTCGGAGTGGGCCATGGTCCACGGCACGGCTTCCACAACGACCAATGAATTCGTGGAGACAAACAAACCGAAGTCCATCGCCACAGTTGGACGAGAAGGCCCGTGCTATGTTACAATCATCTTCACATTATGGTCGTGACAGGGATCGCGACCGAGATCGGGGGCGTGATTCGTGGCGGAGGGATAGAGACGAGAGGGAAAGACAGCGGGATTCTGAGCGGCAACGGCAGAGGGAACGAGAGAGGGAGGAAAGGGAGCGGAATCGGGAGCGAGAGAAAGAAAAGGAACGAGAAAAAGAAAGGGAAAGAGAGAAGGTGAAGGCTGATGTCCGAGCGGCGTTGAGCGAGAATGGTCAGGAGCATTTGCAGATAAAACTGCAGACTTCAACGGATGCGGTGCTTGATGATGATGTTGCGGAGTGGGTGAAGCAGTTCAAGGACGAGGTCGACAAGGTGCGTGTTGACGAGTTTGGTGTCTGTCTTGTTTGTCTGAGGCTGAAAGCAGATTCATCGCGATCACGAGTTCATATACATCACGTTCAAATTAGCCAAGACTGCGCGACGCGTCGAGCGTGTGCTGACCGGACAGTCTATTGGTTTCCAGACTGCGGTACTCAGTGTCCATGCGGCTCCTGCTCCTGAAGAGGAGTGGAAGGAGACCGACTTGCTGAGTAAAGCCCAGGAAATGGTGTTGAAAGAACTGAGCAAGGTCGTGCTCAAAGACATCGATGACCGCATTGTGGGACCGGAAGTGCGCAACGTGATGAACCAGTGGAAAGCGGACAAGGCTGCTGGAATTGCCACCAGTGTGGTCGACAAGGATGTGCCTGCGACACCGAAAGTGATGGACCTCAAATCACTGTCGTTCAAGAAGGCGCGTATTGTCGTTGTTGCTCAGCCCCAACCTGAGCCAGAACCGGAGCCAGAACCAGAACGGCCAAAGAAGAAGCGGAAGAAGGAAGTAGTCCTCAAGAAGCCAAAAAAGGTGGTGGTGGTTGTCGAATCAGAGGATGAAGAGAATCTTGTTGAGTCAGAGGACGAAACGGTCGATGTACCTCTGAAACGGCCACTTGCCGACGAGGTGATTTCAGAGGAACCTCTGAAGAAACGCATCAAACTTGATGTTGACAAGTCCAAGAAAAAGAAGGAGAAGGACAAACGGAGAGTGTCTGTGGACGATGTTGTCGTGCCTGAGGACATTGAGACATTCGAGCCTCCCGTTGTTGCCGACCTCCGACTTTCTGTCGAGCGAGAAATCTCTTCCATTGCGACCTCTCCATCTCCAATCGAAGAACCACCCGATGCGTTTGATGCTGGCTTATGTGAGGACGACGAGGACCTGTATTTCGCCAAACTTGTTCTTTCTGGCGCGGAGCCCACCGAATCAGCCTTCGACGAACTGCCTGTTCCCGACACAAATATTCGCAGGCATATGACTGGATCGGCGCGGTCGGAAGGGTTCTACAAGATCTCTCATGCCGAAAAGGTCGCCTATGTCCCACAATACCAGACACGTGCTGCAGAATCAGAGGCATCCAAAGTCGTTGTAAACGAACCGCCACCGCAACATGTCGAGTCGTCTCGGTCGAATCGTGCGAATGCCAGGAGACGGGCCCAGGGCTTGGAAGAGATCAATCAGGTCCAGAGGGCGGTTGCGCTGTCCAAGGGCGAGGCGGCCGCGTCAAACGAGGTGACGTTGACGTTCAAGTTCAATCAGCTGCAAACTCGCAAGAAACATCTGAGGTTTGCTCGCTCGCCAATTCACGACTGGGGACTGTATGCCATGGAAAAGATTTCACGAGGGGAGATGGTGATCGAATACGTCGGCGAGATTATACGGGCGCAAGTGGCGGAGAAGCGGGAGAAGGCGTATGAGCGGCAGGGTATCGGAAGCAGCTATCTGTTCAGGATTGACGAGGACTTGGTGGTGGATGCAACCAAGAAGGGCAACCTCGGACGACTGATCAATCACTCCTGCGACCCCAATTGTACCGCAAAAATCATCACGATCAACGGGGAGAAGAAGATTGTAATTTACGCCAAGCAGGATATTGAGCTTGGGGACGAGATCACCTACGGTGAGTCGTTTGATTCTTATGTCCCTCCTTGTTGCTTACGCTTGTGGCGCAGATTACCACTTTCCGTTCGAGCAAGACAAGATCCCGTGTCTGTGCGGATCGGCAAAGTGTCGCGGCTTTCTCAACTAGATCCATTTTTATTTTTTTTCGTCATCTCTTTTTTTTTTGGTCTCATACCCTCAACTGCATATTTGTTTTGTATCGTGTTCAATGTCAAGCACTTGCTTTCTGTCTCGAATTCTTGTGATGCTGCTCTGGACCACGAATCCAAGGTAATATTACAAAAGACAGCAATGGAACTTGGGACCAACAACTAGTTGGAATATTAATTGAATCTTGTTGTGAGGTTGTATTATCCTCGAGGCTTGAATTAGATAGGAAAAAATTTCAGTTATGTATGACTAAATTTCTAACAATCTGTAAACATATTCATACACAATTCCATCCTTTTCCTTACCATTGAAACTCAACATAAGTAGTGTCCCTACTTTCCAGCCTTGGTTCAAGTTTTAGTCGTAATATACAATTTCAGTAGGAAGAAGTCAGCTTGATTCTTTCACTAATGTAATGTGACTTGTTTGCAGTGTATTGAGTGAGGCAAAAAGGATAAGACCTGAAGTCCGACTCAGAGCTACTGCATTTGCTTGTGAGTAAAATGGCTGGGGGTATACAGCCAGACAGAGTCTCCCGCAGAGGACTCAGCTCTGTTAAGGTTACAGATGGGGATGCGACAAAGTGGAGATGATGCAAGTTAGAGTCAAGATACAAAGAAGGTCATGTTCGGAGCTAGGTATGTACTTGAAGTTTGGCTATTGTATCGTACTCAAGTAGCTGTTTTAAGGGATCAGTAGGCAAGTCCGATAGGTGTTGCAACCAACGAGCGGCCGTTATGGATAAGAAGTGATGTCAGCTCCGAGTCTGATCCAGGTTCTTGGACCAACCAAAGTCTGCTATCACCTCTACTAATTTCTCTCCCTCAGCCGCGTCTTAGCTCAGCTGGGAGAGCAGCAGACTGAAGCATTCGGTTGCTATCTGAAGGTCCCGTGTTCAAGCCACGGAGATGCCATTACTTTTGCATGTTTTGGGTCTTTGTGTTGGTCCATGCATATGCTCAGCCTCTTTCCCACAAAAGACTGTACTACCCCCCACAAAAGACTGTACAAGCACACGTAGCTTAATTGAACCTGTTTCGAAGAACTGCTTCTTAACTCGACTCAAGTGGAATGACTCGTTTTGACGACCAGTGATTACGTCACGCATACTTCAAAAAGTCGATCGCACTTCACCATCCCCACCATGACGCTTGATATCCTGCAGTTTATCGACACGAAGGGGGGGAATTCCGAGGAGATCCGTGAATCTCAGCGGAAACGTGGACACTCTGTCGAGCTGGTGGATGAGGTTGTGCAGATGTATCAGGATTGGGTGAAGAGTGCATCGCGTCGTTCGGTGCGCGAGTGACAGTGCTGACGAGCGCCAAAACAGTGGACTTCGAGGCCAACAATGTGGCGAAGGAGGTGAACGCGGTACAAAAGCAGATTGGGCTAAAGAAAAAGGCTGGTGGTGTGGTTAATCTATGCGAAAAATGCTGACTGTCTGTGGAGGCGAAGGAGAATGCTGATGACTTGCTGGCGTCAAAGAAAGAGCTCGATGCTAAGGTGGAGACACTGCGGAAGGCCTCGAAGGAGCATGAGGCGACAATGAGACAGAAGGCGAGCACGATTGGGAATATCGTTGGCAAGGATGTACCCGTCAGCCAAACTGAAGTGAGTATTTTTCATTTTATTCAGCTTAGGCCAATTCTTTCGACAAGGACGACAATGTTACACTCCGTACATGGCATCCAGCACAAGAAGAGGCTGAGCCTCCAGTCCGAACAGACATTATGCCCCACCACGAAGTTCTCCTCCGATTAGATGCGATGGACCTCGATCGCGGCGCAAAAATCGCTGGCCACCGTGGTTATTTCTTGACAAACGATGGCATTGACCTGAATCATGCCCTGATCGCCTATGGACTCGACTTTCTGCGGGACAGAGGCTACAAGAAGATACAGCCACCGTTTATGATGAACAAAGACCAGATGGCAAAGACAGCGCAGCTGGATCAGTTTGACGAGGAGCTTTATAAGGTGCAAAACTCGCAAAATGCAAGATCCTTCGCTGATTCCCTGTTAGGTCATTGCCTCGGACGACGAGAAGTATCTGATCGCCACTTCTGAGCAACCCATCTCTGCCTTCCATTCGGAAGAGTGGTTCGAGCAACCCGAGGTCCAACTCCCGATAAAATATGCGGGCTACTCCACGTGCTTCAGGAAAGAGGCGGGCTCTGCGGGGCGAGACATGTGGGGCATTTTCCGTGTCCACCAGTTTGAGAAGATCGAGCAGTTCCTCATCACGGACCCCAGCAAAAGCTGGGAGGCATTCGACAATATGATCGCCAATAGCGAGGCGTTCTACCAGAGCCTGGGATTGCGGTATCGCGTTGTTGCGATCGTTTCTGGCACCCTGAATCTCGCTGCGGCACAAAAATACGACTTGGAAGCGTGGTTCCCTTTCCAGCGTGCACATAAAGAGCTTGTTTCGTGCTCCAACTGCACCGATTACCGTGCGTGTCGCTTCTGCCCATTGGCTTTCTTGACATCATTCCAGAGAGTCGAAGACTAGAGGTCAGGTGTGGGGTCAAGACCAAAGACCAGGCACGCAAAGTCTACGTCCATATGCTTAACGGGACGCTTTGTGCCACCGAGCGAGCGCTGTGCTGTCTCGTCGAAAACTACCAAACAACCGAGGTTCGTGGCTCATTACTGGCTTTTCCCGCTAATTGATCCCACGACGCGTAGGGTTTGGTGATTCCGGAAGTTCTTCGGCCGTATATGCGTGGTCGCGACTTTTTGCCATTTGTGAAGGAGCTGCCGAAGGGCATGCAGCAGAAAAAGCAGAGTTAGTTGGTGTAAGTATTCTTATCATTGTTGTATGGCTACGTAGAAAACTTGACCAAGTGTTTGTAACCTATGGAGCACAGCTGGATATCAGAGGTTACTCTTCTCCATATCGTTCAATGAAAGGGCATCGTGAATTCCGGTGCAACAAAAGACAAAAGCAACCATTCTGCAATTTACGCCATTATACTGGCAAACGTGCCACAAAAAAAAAATGTCTCCTCACTGCAAAACATTGAGTTGGAAATGCCAAGATCGCATAATAATTGGCACTGACGCAAAGAGCCACAAATTTTGGGGGTTGTTGTACGCCTCCAGAGTGTAAGGGAAACGGACTGTGCAATTGCTGGCGTATCACATGGCTGTCGTTAACATCACCCACATTGCGGCAACTCGGAAACATATGTGGTGTGGTTACGTAAGCACAATACTTCTTACAAGAGCCAACAACCTCAAAACTTCCCTTGAGCATTCCTTAAGCGGTCCTAGGCTCCTCCGCCAGTACCACAAGCTGTCTAATTTCTTTTTTGTGAACCCCCTCTTCATCAGCTGACTAGGCATGTGCTGTAACTGCAAAGCCCATATTACCGCATATTACTCGAGAGTCGAGGGCACATAATCAGCTTGGTGAGTGGCGAGCAGTTCCTTCAACTCACGCATCTAACTGTAGTTGTTGCACAACAGAAGCTGATCCCGCACATTTTCATATTCTTCTATTCCAACTCTATCGACATCATACCTGCTGCTTTTCTCCCTCAGGATACCATGGTCTATCGTACACTGGAGTCACCAGCTCATAGCGGAACATCCGCTCGAAGTACTTGGGTCCCTTCCGCTTGAATTCGACGTCATCGGGAGGCAGGGCGTTAATCCGCTCAGTCTGCATCTTCGCTGCATTTCGCGCCTGTTGTCGCGCTGCCTCTTTTGCACAACGTTCTTCCGCCTCCGTGGCATCCTGCGCGTTGCGATAAAACCAAGGGTGGTTGTAGTCTTTTGGAATGTCGGTGCTTTCTCTGTGGGCCCCTTGTCGCGCGGCTACTCCGGGGGCACACCCTCGGGGAAGTCGTCCATTGTTCGAGGTGGGGGAGAGAACATTTGTGGATCGGCTGGCACCGCCATTCCCATAGACATTTGCTGGGGCGTAGCGTGAATGATACAGGCTCGGGTGGACGTCAAACGACCCCACGGACCGGGAGCGACGCTTCAGCGTCTTTTCGGTTTCGATGGAGGAAGTATCTGGATCGATCTCCTTCTTGGCCTTGAAGAGACGCCAGAACGGGCCTTTTTTCGTCGACGGAGGGTTTTTGGCGTCGTTAGACGGATCCACGAGCGTTGTGCTCGAACTCGTGCGACTACGGGAGCCAGAGCTTGCCGTATATGGGTGCAAAAAGTTATTGTTGTTGGGTGGCAACGGGGCCGTGGGGGTGGCATAATGCGAGCGGTGGGTCGAGGAAGTCCGACTACGAGATGTGGACCTAGAATTCCAAGAGGTACTGGAATCTTTCCGATAACGGGAGCCAAAAGACGTAGGCGGGTATTGCTCAGGTTGGGTCATTCTAAAGGGTTGATCTCAATGCATATCCATGGCTGATAGCATGAAGAAATCGAAGTACCTTCAACTTGTTAGTGTGGTGTCAGGCGGGGGATACTTTCACTGAAATAGAGAAACCTTTATAACACTACCTTTCCCGGCCGGTCCTGTCCAAAGGTTCAAAGCGTGAACAGCTTGCAAAGCTCACAGAAATTGACCGTACTTGAAGTTGGCGCTTTGATTATATTGCGTTGGTCTGATCATCGTAATCGTATGCGTAGGGGTGTCAAGTCCGGTCTTTAGTTGACTACCTACATAACCCACCAACGACTATGGACAACTTGGAAGCGAGGGTAGAACAGCTTCGCTGACCGGGACGATTCATTTATTGAGGTAAGAATTGGTGTCGAGTTGTTGTTGGTCGTCATTGTCCAAGAAAGACCACTTTTCGGGCTTGGCGGCACTGCATAGTTTGGTTTTGACACGATCGCCAACTGTGATGTGCGCCGGTCCCCGGATGCTTTTCGACTTAACGGTACATCTTTAGCTGCTATACCGCTACCAGACACTCAAGCCAGGTGTCGACGCGGTGCGATTGCCATGATATGTGGAATACGCTTGAGCTTATCTAAGGTAACGAGTCGTAAGTAATCTGAGCAGATTCAAAATCTAGCCAAGCTCTTCGGTCGCAACACCAAATGATGGAATGTCAAACGGTAAGTACTTGCGCCGTTTTTTTCCCTTATAAGCACGATGTGGTGCGCCGGATCCCTCTGCCGGGTTGCCCACATACGTTCGCTTTCTTCTTCTTCTTTCTTCCGTTTACTCTTCCCTTTCTTCGCCATGGTTTTAATTCTTGCTTCCCTTCTGCTTTTATCCGCGACGACAAGCTCGGTTATTGCTTTGCCCGCTGCTGTCAAGACTAGCAAATCGACTGGCACTAATGCGCCCACCATCAAAGAGCTTCTTCCGAGCTCAAAAGCCCTTGCGTCGTGGACGACGCTGGCTGGGGCACCCGGTGCACTCCCCCTATCCGACGCGACGCTCAAGTCGTTCAACATCATGAGCGGAGTTACCCACCCAGTGACAAAAGCCCCAGACGGGACGCTTGCGATGCAAGCGACATACCCAAAGGGCTCATTCAATCCCTCTCACCAGCCCCGCGGGGGCTTCTCCTTCTACGCGCCAGGACCGGACAAAGTCGATTTGACCACTGCACGCGAAGCCTTGTTTGGCTACTCGATCATGTTTCCGAAGGGATTCCAGTTTAACAAGGGCGGGAAACTTCCCGGACTGTGTGAGTGACATTCTGCTTACCTTTCCATCTAACAAAAAGATGAAGACGGGGGAGACGATCCCAAGACTGCGCTCGGCTGCTCGGGCGGTCGCAGAGACACAAGCTGCTTCTCCGCTAGGTTGATGTTCCGCGCTGATGGGGCTGGCGAGCTTTACACATACATCCCCGACCCATCCTTTGGCCCGCAATTCGCAGCCAACAAAAAGATGTGCGACATCCCCAACTCGCACTGTAACGCCAAATTCGGCAACTCGATTTCGCGTGGCGCGTTCAAGTTCACTCCGGGTCAATGGACTACAGTCAGCGAACGCGTTAAGCTGAACACTGTGGGCAAGTCGGATGGCGCCATCGAAATCTTTGTGGGTGGCAAGAGTGTCATCAACGCAACGAATCTTGTTATTCGGGACAGCGACAAGGGACGGATTAGGGGAATGCAAATGGAGACATTCTTTGGTGGGGGGACCAAGGACTGGGCATCGCCGGTTGACCAGAAGGCCTTCTTTGCGGATTTCTCAGCAGCTATTTTGAAGAAGTTGTGAATATAATTTTTTTCTTTATGGACAGAACACGATAGCCCGTCACCTTCTGGGCACGGCATACGGCAACAACGTCAAGAACAATCGCCAGCTCCCGTCTTGGAACACCATTGGACGGACCCCTCCCCATTGGCGAAACATACCAAGCACATCTATCCTTCTAAATGAGCGCGTTGAGATGTCCCTTAGCTCGTATGCGTCATCTGCCCGCCGATATGCAGCAGTTTTGAGTGTGACAAGCGGTTTCGGGTTAATCGGGGAAGAAGATTGGCGGATGAGGGTAATGTCGGCGTTGGTCAACGGGGCCTGGAAGTAATCGCGGACCGCATCGAGGAGCTCGAGGATTTTGACTGAACCCGAGGCTTTTTCGATGATAATGGGGCCCCAGACCTCCATCCAGTAGCCAAGAATCGCAGCACTTCCCGCACTACTTTCTGGGTCGGCACACACCCAAACTGTCGATGCATCCGGAAAGACAACGGCTTCGCTGATGGATTTCCCTAACTTCTTGAAGATTCCCCGGCCCGTAAAAAGTCGCGCTTGTTCAGGCGCATGCAACAGATCCCACTGAAGCACCGGAAGAGTCGGGTTCATTGGATTGAGAATGAGGTTTGGGTGGACGTGAAGAGGTACTGGTGTGCCAAAGGGTTGGGGCGGGAATGTGCCGGGAACCCAAGCGTTGGTTTCGGCTGGGAGGGTGACATGGCCTGAATCGAGAGGAGTCATGGGAGTTGTTGGCCAGACTGGTGTCGTTGCTGGAGTCGGTTGGTCATGGTGGTGCCCCAGAACATGCTCTCGCCATCCCAGCGCAGAGGGAGCACTAAGTGAGATGCCTGGCAGTGGGCGACTGGGCATGTTGACGAGGTATGGAGATGGTGTTGTGGGTTCGAGCGGAGCCCGAACTGGTGGTACTATAAAAGCATCAAAATCAGACGTAAGAGAACATGCTTTTCAAGCGCACCAAAAGGAAAGTCCGCGTATCTAGTATATCTGACGGAATGGGGGGTCGGCAGGCGTCTGCGGCGTTGCGGGTCGTTCATTTTGGAGCGCTCAGTGAGGCAGGGAAAGTCGTGGATCGATGGAAACCGTTAGAATAAGCCCCAGACAGCTTATAACAGCGCATGTTGTCCCAAAAAAGTGGTCGAGAACAAGAACAACAACGCCACACTACATAATCGATGGCCGGTGTGTGGGTCCCAATTTGATTCCCGGAAAAAACTTGATTGGTTGCAAGTTGTGGGCGCCTATTCACAAAAAGCCATCATTATTCGAGGGTGTAGCAGCAGGTCCTAGACCTGAATGGATTGGGTTTGAACGTGGCCGTCGAAGACAACGTGGCGGTTGTGTAAGAGCCAATTAAGAAGTTTCGAACAAGGCTCGGTGTCATACATATACAGATACGATAATTCCACGTTGGAAGGCCATGAGCGAGTTGGACTCGCCTGTTGAGTGGTCGTCGAAGTACGAGACTTTGCACGTTGACTAGCAACCACTGGCAAAAGTGTTTAGCAAGAAATGGGTAAACACGCTCAACAAATTAGATCCAACAAGCATTAACGTTTCGTGTACAAGGGAGTAGCGATGGGAGGGATACACTGGGTGGTAGTCGTAAGTAAACAAGAGCAGAGCAATAAGTAAATCAAGCGGAAAAGTAGAAGCTTTCCGAGGTATATCCTCCATCCTCCACCGAAATAGACAATAATTCACGCATCACTTGTTGGTACCTCGTCCGAAACCGCTTCGACGGGGTCTTCGGCTTCTTTGGGAGCAGGCCTGGTCTTTGCCTTGGATTTGGCACTTGAACGAGGTTTCGTAGCCTTTGGCTTGGACTGTGGCTCGTCAACGACTGCAGGAGACGCGTCTTGTGGTTCATGAGAAGTGGGTGCATCAAGGTCGCCATCGTCATCCACAACGGGAGCTGGTGACTCTGCCGACGCGTTTTCTTGGTCGACGGTAGCGGGAGGGGGAGTGGAGGCGGTGGATAAATGATCCGCGTCAAGTTCCCCATCTTTCTCCTCAGGAAGGGGCACACTTTCAGGCTTGGGTTTGTCGTCGAGTTCGACCTCTTCAACACCCTGAGTGACCTCTTTCACATCTTTCGTCTCCGGAACCGGTGTACCGTCAGTTGTGGCGGGAGTATCGACCCCATTGCTGGTCGTTTCGCCGCGAGCCTTTTTCTGGCGCGCTTGCTCCTCCTCGTCAAGGTCGTCATCCACAATTCGGCGCTTCTTTCCAACCTGAGGGGCATTGGAGGTGGCTGTGGTTATTGAGAAAGGATTTGGTGAGAGGTAAACTGACACGCACCATCTTCGTCCCAAGGACGATCAGGTCGTGGAATGACCGAGCCAGAGAACCGACGAAGGAGGCTGAACATGACCGGTAAGAGAGGCGAGGAGCAGCGAAAGGAGGCCTTTTGCAATTTGAAGATGGTTGGGGTCACTGGCAAATGCTCCAAGACCACGTGTCAATCTGGACGTCTGTCGAGGACTCGACATGAACTGAGGATGTTGTCGAAGGTGGCATTCAGGTTGTAAGAAATACAAAGATCGAGTACGGAGGTGTAGAGCAAAAAGAATAGATAAGGAAAAGATAGCTAATGTAAAAAGAAAGGGATTTCTATCCAAAGAAACCGAATAATCTTTACGGTAGATTCGGTTTCTGCGACTCCCACAGGGAAGACCGACTCGTGGCCGTTACGGATGAGTCAATGGCAGTAATAGGCTGCTTTGGGCGAGCGAGCGCTTAGCTGCGAGCCAAGATCCTAGCATTGAAACGGAAGAAACACGACAACATCGCAACGAGAATGCACGAGGTTGTTGCGTCCTGCAGACCGATTCAGCACCGTGCATAGTCCTTTTGTTCTCGATAAATGAAGTAACAAGCGGTGAAAGAACGATGAATGGATGGATTGGAGGAGAAGAACAAGGATTGGTCACAAAAGTCACAACGTCTCAACCCTCCCTTGGACGACCATGTCGTTCCACACACCACCCTCGACTCCGACGCCGCACAGACTACAGCGTCGTGGTCGAGGGTCTCCTGCAACTCCTTCCTCCGCCCGCTTCAGCCACCTGCTGTCCTCAGTCCTCGGGTCTCCATTCGTCACCACAACCGACCTTGTTGACCTCGTAGACGGAGAGAACACAACTGTACCTCACTCAGACACGGTCACACGTCCCCCTTCCCCAGATCACGGCTTCGAAGTTATTCAGCATGAAGATAGTGACGAAGAATGGTCATTCAGACGCTCGCCATTCCGTTCCATCCTTCCTCGCCTTTGGGATGTTCTTTCGACTTCGCCCCCACGAAGGCCCTCGCCTTTCTCTTACTCTTCTAGCAGCAGCTCTATTTGGACCTCGAAACCGATCGACTACTCCCAATTACCACCTCTCGATGGTGAAGAAGGCGAGCTTATCGACGACGAAGCTTGTTTTTTCTGTCCGCCAGTCAGAGCCGTAACTGGAATCGGTAATTAGAGCATAACCTTTACTTGAATAACCACTGAGACTGATGCATATCGTGACAGACATCCTCTCTTTACTCCCGCCCGAGCTTGCACTTCACACTCTTTCCCTCCTTGCGCCAACACGGCCTGACCCTCATTCTCCTGCATCCACTGTCCTTGCGGACATTCCAGATCATGTCATCCAGGCCAACTCGGCTCTTACAAGTCTACTCGCTTGTCGCAGTGTCTCACGCAAGTGGGCCCGTTTTGCGAACGACAACTCTGTGTGGCGGTCTCTTTATACTGCCAGATGGGGCACTCCTCCAACTCTTTCACCATCATTATCTCCATATACACCTCCTCCAACCCCTTCGCGGCGGAATAGCACAATGCCCGATATTCGGATGAAGAAATTGCCCGCATTACCACCTGGAGAGTCTGTCTTTCCCGCTCCTCTCGCACTGGACTTTTCCAGGTTATATCGGGCCCGATTGGAGCTTGATCGTCGGTGGGAAGGCTTACACGACGAGCAATGGAGTCCGCGGCCAATGGCGCTTGCGGGTCACACAGATAGTGTCTACTGTCTCGAGTTCTCTCGCACACACATCATCACTGGCTCCCGCGACCGCAGTGTCAAAGTATGGTCGCTTACTTCGGGTCGTCTTCTTGGTACTTTTAAGGGTCAACACAAGGGCAGTGTTCTCTGTCTCAAATTCGAGCTTGAGGAGACACATCCGGCTACTGGTGGGCTCCGAGGGTTCCTCGTAACTGGCAGCTCTGACTGCAATGTATGTGTTTGGGACCTATGGACAGAACATGGTGGCGAAGATGCTCAAGTCTTCGGCGAGGTTAGGGCGGTGTTGCGTGGCCATGGCGGAGGCGTCCTTGACTTGAGGATCGACCAAAAGTGGATCGTCAGTTGTGCGAAGGATGCTGCTATTCGGGTCTGGTCGAGGGAAAGCCTGGATCTGCATCGCACCCTTCGCGGACATGAGGGTCCGGTCAACGCTGTGGGGTTGCAAAGCGGGTGCGTTCATTTGTTTTTATGATCATCAGTTCTTACTTATCAGCAAAAGTGCTTACTCTGAAGAGAGCTCACAGCACGATGGTCGTATCGTCAGTGCAAGCGGGGATGGCAAAATGATTCTATGGGACATTGCTAGCGGGGAACGAGTTCGCACATTTGAGGGTCATGATCGTGGGTTAGCATGCATCGAGTTCAAGGTGAGGTCTCTCTCTGGGGTCAACTTGTCATATTAATATCCTTAGGGTGACCTGATAATCTCTGGTTCAAATGACTGCAAGATTAAGATCTGGAGTGCTTCGAGTGGAGCATGTCTACGTACTCTTGTTGGCCACGAAGGCTTGGTTCGAGCACTGTCTTGTGACCCTCAGAATGGCCGTCTGGTCAGTGTCAGCTATGACCGCAGCGTGCGAGTTTGGGATCTTGGGACTGGCCGAGCTATCAGAGTCGTGCGAGACAGTCATACGAGCCATATTTTTGATGTCAAGTTTGATTCAAGACGGATTGTGAGGTAGGTTTGGCAGTTACTTCGATGACTTGGTTATCAACTTGTTGCAGCACTTCTCACGACCGCAAAATTGTCGTTCTCGACTTTTCGCTTGGTTTAGGCGTCAATCCGGCGCTCTTCGTTTGACGTTTTGCTTTTAACTTATCTTTATACAAGCCGACTCGGCGGTATGTACTACCATTCGCGCATATACTTGCATACCCTCCTTGGACCATCGTGTAAATAGCTTATAACCCAGACAAGACTGTACATTAGCCATTTTCCTTCTATGTAGCGGTTCCTGAAATCCAGACAAGATGATAAGATAAGCACCCCTGCCTAGAAATTCGAGCATTGGAAAACAGGTTCATGGATTGAAATGACCCCCGACGCAAACCGGTGTTTAGTTCCAGGGATTTTCAATCCAACTTATCCAATGGTAACTGTTTGTAACCAGGGATTATTTCAACATCTCATTGTGGCTCCAAACGCGGAAACATCTAGTGCTTGGGTATACCTCTTACTTCAAATGATGTTCAGCTGAGATAAGGCTTAGTATATATTCATGCAAGAGCTTCGAGTTTCGAAGAAGACCCAGCCTTCAGCCCATGCGCATGAAACAATCCTTTGGGCTCTTCTCGTTTGCCTCTGCTGTCATACCGGTTCTCGCTGGGACCTATTCGCGCACTCAGAAGATCGTTGGAACTGACTTCTACAAAGCATTTGAATTCGAAGCCATTGACGAGCCTACACATGGCAGAGTGTACCTATTTGTTCGGTCTATTCATTTGCGATTACTGACACATTGTAGTAACTATGTCGATAGAGCCACGGCGGAGGCTCAGAACCTAACATTCGCCTCAGCGGACAAGTTTGTCCTTCGTGCAGATGCCACAACAGTGATCAGTGACGGTAGTCACGTGGGAAGGAACTCGGTTCGCATCAGAACAACCAGGACATACACCACCCATGTTGCCGTCTTCGATATTCAGCATATGCCTCAAGGCTGCGGGTACGTTGTGTTTGATTGCAAGTGTACCCACTAGCAGTCACTCATATGTTTGGAAGAACATGGCCAGCCGTTTGGGAAACTGACGAGGACAACTGGCCGAAAGGCGTAAGTATGCTTCTTTGCATTGGTTCTTGGGCTTCTAATGACGCTCTTCAGGGCGAAATAGACATTGTTGAGGTGACGTTGTGTCTCTAGATTATCTTATCGAGGCCTCAATTTCATCAGGGTGTCAACGACCAAGCTTCCAATGAAATCACGCTGCACACAACTCCAGGTTGCACAATGCCCGCATCTCGAGACCAAACCGGGTGCGGAACTGTATATACGGGATTTCCGGCAGCTAACCGACCAATAGGACAAGTCTTAACCTAAACTGCGACTCGGAAACGCCTGAAAACAACAACGTCGGCTGCGGGGTAAATGAGGACCTCCCGGCCAGTTATGGCCCCAAATTTAACGCCAATGGTGGCGGTTGGTATGCAGTCGAAAGAACGAACACATTCATCAAGGTAACCTTATTCAATAGTTCTCAAATTCAGCGCTGATCATAAGGAAAGGTGTGGTTCTGGCCGAGGTCCGCTGGAAATGCCAAGGTCCCTACTGACGTTGCCCAAGGCGGCTCAAGCGTGGATACATCTACCTGGGTATACCTTTTGCTTCAAATGATGTTGTTCCCGTCTAACCGATCCAATAGGGAACACCCACTGCCAACTTTCCCTCCACAAGCTGCAATATTCCGAAATTTTTCTCCCCCCACAACATCATCATCAATCTTACCTTATGTTCGTGTCCAGTCTGTCATCATGCTTCGAAGTTGCTCAACCGTATTATCTTCCAGGTGGTGACTGGGCCGGATCTGTTTACCCAACATCGGGATGCCCGGGGACCTGCGACAGTTGGTCGAATCGTTTCGCTACTACTTCCTACTAACACAAGACTAGATTTCGTCGACAAAAATCCCAGCGCACTAGTGGAAGCGTATTTCGAGTTCAACTCCATCAATGTTTACACTGAAGGAAGTAGACGGCGTCATCATGCGACTCACAGGGCTAGAATAGATCACTCATGGCCGCATAAATGATCAAAAGGCCTGCGTGGAAAGGCTTCTGGACCTCGAACTCATCGCTGGATATTTCCTCTCTGACACTTGTAGATACCTTTCTGAGTAATTATCTATTGACATGCTTATGTAACATGATGAACTTTGACACCTATCTACCGGTTTCTCTTCTTTCCGGCAATGACTATTCTTGCCTCCCAGAGCTACATCTTCGACGCTGCGCCAGATTTTCCGCTTTTACTTTCCGTCAAGCGGTATTGGGATCCATCGTCCCCCAGCCTTGATGACCCGGACGCGTTTACGCTGGTATTTGCGCATGCAACTGGGTTTCACAAGGAACAATACGAGCCTACCATTGAAGACCTCTACGCTCTCGGAGCAAAAGGCCTCAGGATACGCGATGTGTGGTCGGTAGACTGCCCGAACTGCGGCGAGGCAGCGGACTTGAACGAAAAGGATTTGCGGTGGGGTTACGAGCCAATTTGTCAGTTGTCTTTCCACTTCACGTCAAGAAGACTGATTGAATTGGTGCGGTGTAGTCGGTTGGCAGGAATATGGACGCGGAATTCACGCGTTATTGACTGGCCTCGGCACCGGCGTCGATGTTGACTTCTCAACGCGTCGATTGGTCCTTATCGGCCATTCCTTTTCTGCTGTCTCGCAGTACGTGCAATAAATCTGACCTTTTTCTCCTTACGATCGAGACAAACAGAGTCCTGGCGCTGACCTATCAGCCCCCACTCAAGCCTGCCCTCTTGATCCTCCTCGAGCTGATGTGTCTCCGACCAGAAGACACAGGACGCATGAGGGACTTCCTCGTGGGCGGTTCTGAGACCAGGCGGGATATATGGGTGTCGCGAGAGGCTGCCTATGAGCAGTTCAAGTCGCGCCAGCCCTGGAAAACCTGGGATGAACGTGTGTTGCGTAGTTTTGTGGTCAGTGTTATCTTATTCCATACTCAGACTGGAACTTCTTATAGGACCATGGATTGCGCCCACTGCCATCATTAGAATACCCCGACAAAGAGGGTGTAACGTTGAGATGCACCCGAGCACAAGAGACAGCAACTTATCGGGATACCCATGGAAGCGGCGTGGTTTACCGCATGATGAAAGACATTGTCAAACGGGTTCCAACACATCTGGTCTACGGCGCGATTGACGACTATATGTTAAGTGTCTCTTTCTTCTTCAGATACTTGCTCACGACTCAATAGTCCGCGACCCGTCAAGGACAAGTTTCTGGAGAGAGGCGTTGGAGGAGAAAAAAATCTCGCATCGCTTACACGTATCGCCGGTGCTGGACATTTAGTGAGCTTTTCAACCAATAATTCCATTTTTAAACAATTCCAGGCTGCACAAACGCATCCACAACAGTTTGCGCAGGTTATTGCTAGTATTCTGGAGAGGCCAACTGCAAGATTATAACAACTCGTACTCGAGACTGGCCAGAATGAACGCTGAAAGCCCTTTTAGGTCGTTCAAAGTGATTGCCTGACTGATGTAGTACTGTCCAAATGGCTCAGCAGACGAAAACAAGATAGAATGAACCAAACTCACGTTGTAGTCGCCGGCCATATTTAAGCTGCCCACGACCACCGTGTTGTTCCACCCCATCGTCCCGTCCCCATTGTCGATGACCCAGTTCGCGGTGGCGTAGTTGTATGCCTTCTTCGCTGCTTTGACGATGCTCCCGTCTTTATCGGGCACGTATCCGAGCCGCACTGCCTTGAGCAAGGAATAGACAAACATCATCGAGCCAGAGCTCTCAAAGTAGTTGCCTGCGCGACCCGGCTGCGTCATGACCAGCCACCAGACACCGGTTTTGGGGTCTGCCGCGTCACGAAGAGGAGGCGCGAGAGTTTGGAGGATTTTGAGGAGAGTTGTTCTGAGTGCGCCGGAGCTTGGTGGGGCCAGCTCGATAGTGTCGACGAGGGCCATCATGTACCAACCCAGCGCGCGGTCCCAAACTTCAGGAGAATGACCACGGTCCGCGTTGGCCCAGACTGCGGTATGACTGTAGTCGTATCCGTCTGTTGCAGCGATTCAGCGTTGTTTGAGAAAGCTTTTGAGCACCTACGGTAGAGCAGGTTGGTGTTGTTTGGCGCGGTCGGCAGCTGCTTGGTGTTATCAAACATCAGTTGGAATTGCGCGGTTATATCGGCTACGCCTGTTAGTAGATTAGGAGGATTTCTGGAGTTTCTCACCCCAGGCCGTTGCGTTCCGTGCGTCAAACTTTGCGGTATAAGCTGTATAGAAAACATCGCCCATATAGATACCGTCCAACCATCCTGACAATGTGAGGACGAAATCGCGTCAAGAGAATTGGTACCTTGGTTGAAGTACACTTTTTTATGCCAGAACTGGCCCTCTGCGGTGCGCGGGTGGCTGTTGAGTTGGCTGCGGAAGGTGTTGGCGGCGGTTTTCCATTTCGCCTGCCCGGTCTTGTCGTAAAGGTACAGGAAAGTCGGGCCCGTTCGGATGGGATCCAGTACATAGTCGGTGAGTCTGGGAATCAGTCAGCGAAAAGTCATTGTTTGATTGAAACCAACGTGTAGCTTCCATGGACAGTGCCATTGTCGTAGACGATGTTGTTGGCGCCTTTCAGGATGTAATTGTAGTATGTTTGGTTACCGGTACGGTCGAGGAGTAATCGGAGAGCCCACTAAGACAGTTATCATCGGCAAAGTTGTCGCGACTCCTAGTAAGCATACCTGAAACTCGCCATGCTCATATGACACCTGTGCGGCCCCAGCGGAGGAGAGTCCATTTCCCTGGCCCCGTGAAATCGCGGAGTCGGCACCCCAAACGGCATAGGACGACGGACGTGCTGCGGCAGTAAGAGCAAGGAGTAAAGGAGTCGCAAAGGTAAGCATCATTGTGCTTCAACTCAAGGTTGGCGTTGTTCAGAGGAGACGAGCTTGAAACCCCCCATATTTTGAGGTCGGAGTATCCCGTACACCATTCTACAGCGGGCCGCGCGAAAGCCGTCGCCAAACGTTTGTATGACGGGCTTGGGGCTTGGCCGCTCTCCAGAATACCCTGCGGCTCGGGAAAATTGTGGCAGAACAGCGCGATAATGAAGCTAGCCTCGCATATCAATCGTCTGCTGACCAGGTCAGTTGCGCTGGGGTATTCCCTTCGGACGGGCCGTTCGTTCTTCGCGGTTTGTGGTCAGGTGGGGACAAGAGAGAACCTAACACGTGACGTCACAATGTAGGAAGGGTGCGTTACCATTCCTCCAGACAACAAATATCTTTGCTTGCATTATTACCCTGTAACAACAACAACAAATCGATTATGTATAAGTAACTCTGCCTCACGAGGCCGGATGCGTGTTCCCTGCCTGTAAGTTAACGCGCGCTCTCGTACTCTCTGCCAGACTTCGTGGATCGACGATCCAAACGACAGCATCTTGCTGTCCTCCCTCAGGCACACCACCATAGCCTGGTCGTAATACTCTCAACTCCCGCAAAAGCGCTTTAACACTCGATCGGTTAGCCGTAAGCGTAGTCCATCCGCGGAGAGCTCCACACCACATACTGTGCACAGTATGTTCAGTTAGTTTCGCGTTGGCCTTGGTCGGAATGGCCCGTTCGCTGGATGGATTACGCAGGAATCCGTTGTTGCTGAACTTCGCATCGGCCTTCGTTTTCTTCTTCACTGCATTTAGGGGAGACGACTGATGCGCCAGGCCTAGTGCGAGAATTTCGACACACGTTTTCTCCATTGCCACAAAGAACGATGAACGATTGAGACTCGGAGGCGACGAGATGGTGTCGTCAGAATAGACGTTTATCGGCAAACAAGGAATAAACCCGCACTGAAAACGCGAGCCTTCCCAAAACCTCTCCTCTGCCTCTTCTCGAGTAAGTTCTGGCGCGGCAAACAGGACAGCGGCGCGCTTCTTTTCGCCTGGACCGCCAATCTTGGCAACGATACGAATAAATCGGTCACGTGCTTCTGAGGTCGTCCACAACTTAAATGGCCCTTGCAGCCTATGGTGCAACTCCTGAAACATGCCACCTCTTCCCATTTCCTGCAGCATCTCCTGCATGATTTGATTGGTTAACGCTCTCGATTGCACCGTCGGTTCACTCTCCCTCTCCGATGGACGCGGGGTAAGGAAACGGGCTTGAGCTTCTTCGACAGACGTTGGGAGTGGCGAATGCGTAAGATCAGAGACAAAGGCAATGAGCACCGAAAGATCTAGATTGACATTTATTGTTGGGCTTAGGTGGATGGTTGGAGTTGGCGCAATTGAAGGAACAATACCGGCATCTCGTTCCCCTAGCAGTACCTCAATTCCCATGTCGCGTATGACCGAAACAGTCTGTGCTATCCGGGGGTCGCTTCCTTCTGGCTCGAGCCGGGTGAGACAAAGAGTGATGGAAGGCGGAGCGGAATCGATCAGGTTTGTGTTGGCTGCTGCCAAAAGGCTACGGGCCATTCGGATAATGGAGTTATCGAATTCTGTTTGCGCAAGGGAAGGGGTTTGATCGTCTTCAGAGTCGGAATCCGTGAGGTACGAGTCCATTTCACAAAACTCGAAGAGTATACGAGAATTTTTAATTCTGCCGCAGCCTGGTGAGTCCTGCTATTCACATCAGAGACATCGAGTAGACACACGTATTCACACGAATCCAGCGACAACCTCCGTCGGCCACCACATCGACCTTCACCAGGTTGGGTGTAGTCTTCGATTTCTTGTCAAGCGCTGAGGGCAGGCCGGCAAAAGCCTTCATGACAGACACCAGAGGTGGCGGAGCGCGTGTGATTTCATTCCACACAGCGATCAAGTATGGTGCATTTGTGGAGAGTGGAGGCAAGCTTTCGCGTGAGGGATGTTCCAGAAACTACTGGAAGAGGAGAAAATGAGCGACATGGATGAAGGGTGAGCTGAAAGCCAACCCGCTCGAGCGCATCAAGGTCGATTTTAACCGAGTCCCTGAGTTGCTTGAGACCAGGTAGCAGCTCACCGGATTGCTCTGCATCGAGGAGCGCATCGGTTGAGGAGTCTAGTATGTGTGGTTGGGAGGGGGTAAAACGAAAGTCCGAGATAGATGTGTAGATAGAGTGGAGAGTAGAACGAAAACAATCTAGTTGTGCGGTCGTCGTCATGATCTAAAAGGAGAAAGTTGCCGATCACGTGCTATCAATGTGTTGACCCGAATCTTGCCCGAATCTTGAAACTTGCTCACAACTCTCATGCTACTCAGCCAGAGTTCCAACCCGACATGCTTCGGGTATCTTTCTCCGCAACCTACACGGAACTCCGATTTGCGGCTTGGGCTCGGATGTGATCGCACCTATGGCTCAACATTCTCAAGCCATGGCAGGACTCAGGCTTGAGAGGACCATGAAACAATGAACTGTTTAACAGAATGCTGCTTGTTAACTTGGTCCCGGATCGTGGAGGCTCGATAAGGACCTCGGCGAAGATCAAACACACTGGGCCACCTTGGGCCACTTGCTCTGATACCGCCCGCAGTCTAAATGCAGGTTAATGAAGGAGGATTAGCAGTTCATCAAGCGTGCCTGGGCAAGCAGGAAACCATGGACGAGATGCCTCCAAAGGACTCTTCAGAAGGTTACAAAAACCAGCGGATCGGCCGTCGCCACCCGAATTTTAAGTTGCTGCTAGGCAAGCCCGTGCAGCGGAACAACAGGGAACAACGAAACGCGTCCCGTCACCTCCTCTTGTCGGGGTTACGCGGCATCACACTCACATAACCACACGTCGACCAATGGCCCAATGGGAGGCACTGCATCATCGCCATCAGCATAACAACAACCCGAAGCGACGGTCGGCAAAAACCTACATATACTGAATGGCTTCGGACTGCATATCCCACTCGTTGAATCTGCCTTTGTTACTCGCGGAATCCGAGCCCAGATAGGCTGGGCCTTCTGTTCACCGCCGCTCACCGGGTGGACTTTCTTTTCCTTTTCATGTATTTTCGCATCTCTCATCAGTATGTTCCGCTCGTCGCTCTCTATACCCATCTCATCTTTTAGCCTAGGGATTCTCTTTCTATTCTTATTCTTCTTTACTCAGCACGCGTCTGCCCTCGTCTTCGATCCTGTTGGCGGCCCTTTCGCGCTCGGTCAGCAAGTTTCCCTTTCCTGGACTTTGGATGGGTCCGAGCCGGTTGACGGATGGGAGCTGTGGTACAATGCCGGAGGTTCAAGCTCGAAATTGGGGAATATTGACTTTGGCGTTGTGTCGACGGTGGTCGCGTTTCCGGGTGTGGATGGGAGATTTCAGGCTATAACGGGAACAACGTCCGTGCATACCATACCAATTGACCCTCGATTTAACTGCCCATAGGGTCATTGCATCAAGCTCGCCAGTTAGCGCGATTACCGTTCTCCCAACCACAGCAACAACTAGCCTTTCAAGAACATCTACATCCAAGACTTTGGGTCCAAAGAGCACTTATAGGCGCGTCTGTTGTAGATCATTATATTCTCCAGCAACTTATACGATGACCAGTCCTTCTGCCACTTCAACTCAAGTATCGTCCAGCGCCACGGCTCGACCAAACAACCTGACAACTGCCTTGTTGGGCATCATTGTGGGCACACTCGCGGTTGTTGCGATAATTGTTATCGCGTCAATTATGCTCTTTGTCAACCGACGACGACGGCAAACGCCCGCAGGAAACGGGGACACATACCCGTTTGACCGTGCGGACGTGGAGAAGCAGTTGGCGAAACGGATCACACCATTTCCTCCTGCTCGGCAAGAGGTTTATGCTGCATCGTTTACATCGGTCGACTCCCATTCAGTACGGGAGTTGCCCGCGCCATCACCTCCACTACCAGCAACCCTTCGTCCACTCCGAATTGCTCCTCTTAGTCGACCTATAGGTCCCCGTTCACCTCCCCTCCCAGCGTTGCCAGAGTCCGGCTTTTCTCCAGTTGGCGAGTCTCGACGGACAGCCTACCTCAATTCGCAGCTCGCTAGACTAGCAACAGACCAATTGCCGCCTGGACTACGCGTTCCCGCAAGCCGTTTTGCCGGTTTGGAGGTCCCCACTTCTCCACGCCACCCACCGCCACTCCCGCCAGTTCCCGAGCCAGGGACATCCGGGTCACGGCGTGATGCCTACCTCTCACAGCAAATCGCCCGACTCACAGTCATCGAGCAACGCCGACCAAGCGACAACAGCTCAATGACCTTCAGCCCGTTGTCCACAGTCCCATCAGAGCCCACAGTCCGATCACCACGCCGCCAGTCTGTTTCGACCGCGGTCAATTCACCGCTGGTGTTCCGTCGTCCGTCTGGTCCGACAGAATCAGAGGTGGTCAGCCCGACTGTCGTTCCAGCTTGGTGATTCCCGGCTGGAGTTGTGTACGTGCCTGTATGATCGCCACCATCCAACGATGTGTTACCAAGAGTGCCATTCATTATTTATCATTATTTGTTCCATGACACCCACTTGCATCGTGTTCTGCATAATCATGTATATTAGCTCCTTTGTATCCATAGTTTCGCCCGGTGAGTTTATCCGTTTGAGTTTTCCTCTGGAAAAGCAAAAGATCGAAATCGGCGTCTGCTTATGTAAACATTTGTGGCTTCGGCACCTCCCAGGCTCCTCGTTCTCGCAGAAGGAATCCGCGATGCGAAAGACCTAAACGCGCGCTCATAGACTTGACATCTACCGCTGACACTCCCAAGCATGGAAGGAAACATAGACAAGCAACCCATGATTGAATTTGGTATAGAAATGCTCATTTGAATAGAACTCCTGCCCTTTCGTATCACTCAGACTACTCCAATTTGCTCCATCTCTTCATCCTTCCCATCTCCTCACGACTCCAACGAGTCACCGCGTCGTGGTCAAAGTTGCGGTTGCTGGCATTTGTCATCTCTTCGACGCTGCGTCGGTCGAGCCCTTGCCATTCCCGAGCGATGCGCGAAGCCAAAGTGAAGCGACGTTTAGGTGCAACGCGAGTCTCGGCGCCATCAATCTCTTGCTGGTCATTCGAAGAAAGGACACGGTTGGGAGCGTGCTTGCGGAGGCTGCTGTCGACATTGGCACGCTTATCTTTGGCAGGATATTCCTTCGCAGCTGGCTTAGAGTCGGTCTTCTCAGAGTCATTGGTCTTCTTTACATCAGGCGAGACAGCAGGCGGTTCAGGAGCGGGAGGTGGGGGTGGATTCGAGTTGGTCGGCGGGGACGCAGCGTGGTAGTCGGCATTGCGGATCTGACGCTTCTCGAGCTCGGGAGCACCATCTGGCTGTGCAACACCACGAGCAAACGGCGCAACAGCAGCAGGGTTGGCAGCGACATTGTGTGAGTTCTCGTGTGACTTGGGCGAGAAGAAGGCAATGGCGAGTCCACGAGGAGAATTTGTGGCAGTATGGCGCGGTAGAGCCGGAAGTTGGCGAGGGACTTTGGTAGGGTTTGGAGCGATGTCGTTCGACTCTGGAGGGGCAAGCTCGCGAGTGGTGGGATAGGCACAAACCCTGGCGACGGTGAAGAGGGCGAGTAGGGCAATCTTGTAGGTATACATAGTAGGCGTTTCGGTTTCGTGACTGGTAAAAGAGGGACGGGTGGTGGTGGTTTGCTGTGGTTTGAGGAAAGAAACCAAACGCGTGACGTCACTTTTGATCGCTGATTTCATGGAAATGCTAACAGCAAGGAGGCGCATTACTGAATGAACTGTGTCTGGAACTGGGACTCTTCGCGGGCAAGTGAAAAACGAACAAACAAGAAAGTCAGTGCATTCGGCAAGTAAATTTTTGTGCCTCAAGTAAGTATTATTCTAGCCAAAAAAAAGAAAAAAAAAAGTTACTCTGCCTGAGGACTAGAAGATGCACCCCAGTCTGGAATTTGGTCACTTTCCAAAAATATTTGAGGTGCAATTGAGAGGAATTTGAGCACAATATCAAATTGTCAGGGGAACCCCCGCTTCGGCCTCCTTCGGACCCTCCGAACGCATCCGAGGCGCATCCGACCGGCGCCCCCTCGGACGCTCCGACCCACCCCGACCATCGTCCACGGCCTCCTTCGCCCGCACAATCACCGATCCGTCAAGACCCTCCCAACGATCACCTTGGGACAGAGCCTGCGACGCCGCTCAGGCCTTCTGCGCTCTACGTCGGCAGTTACGGACGACCAGTATATAGTTGGCGCCCTAGCAGGCGGACCCTTAGAGTTTCTTCTCTTTGGATCCTCCCCTGCTAGGTCGGTCCCTCCGTGTATTTCCCGTAGCTTTTATTCACGCTTTGGATCCTCCCCTGCTAGGCTTTCGTCGGAGTCTCCAGGGTTGCCCTTACAGCAGAAGAAACTCTCTACGGGATTAACCGGTCAAGATTGCCAGGTTTGGCGCTGATTCAGGCTCGGAGTACAAGTCCGTACCCCCCTCGTCACCGCCCCTGCCACTTGACCCCTCCTCCTCTGCTCTCGTCGTCTTTACGCCCGCTATGTCTACCAGAGCTGCTCCGGACGCTGACGCGCGCATGGACGCACTTGAGGCGAAACTAGACAACCTCACCAATATCCTCACCCACCTTGCTTCCCAGGCTTCCGCTGCCGCACCACCTTCGGCAGCTCCCGAACCGCCTTCGGCATCTCCGAATGCCCCCGACGCGGATGCGTTATTTGGTGACATTACTGTCGCCTCAAAACTGGTCCTACGGCCAAACCCCCCGTTTGCGTTTAACGGAGATCGCAAACGTGGCCGCGCCTTCCTATACGCGGTCAAGACTTACGCCCAGCTTGCCCCGGAGGCCTTCGTGGTCAACGGAGAGCCGAGCGAAGAAAAGGCCGTCCGCTACGCCATGTCCTATATGGCGGAGGGACCTGCCCAGCAGTGGGCAGAGCGTCATGGAAGTAAAACCCCGTTCCCCTTCCCTCGGTGGAACCTATTCCTCTCCGAGTTTCGCCTTCGGTTCGTTGAGGAGAATGAGCAAGACCTCGTGCTCGCCAAGTTGGAAAGCGCGGGTTATCACATGGGAACGCGGGACGTCTATGGATACACCGACGACTTCGAGGACCTAATGGACCTTGCCGGATTCGAAGACGCGTTGGTTAAGGTGACCAAGTACCGCCATGGACTTGACCCCCTGATCAACAATGGCATCACGTCCTCGAACGACCCCCCAGACCTCCGTGACTATCTGGGCTGGCACACTCGGGCTTTCCGCCAATACGAAGCCTTGGTACGGGCGAAGCTCATCAAAGGGACCACCCCGCGGACGCCTTCGGGGGCTCCACGTGGCGCATTCCCTATCGCCCGTTCGGCAACTCCGTTCCCCATCCGCCCGGTGGCCGCACCTGCGCCACCCGCGGCCCGCGCCCCCGTCTCGGTACCTCCGGCTCCCGTCCCTATGGAGTTGGATCGTACTAGGGCTCGGGGCGCCCCTCGTCGAGCCTGCTTCAGATGTGGCGACCCCAATCACTTGGCTCGGGATTGTCCGCTCCCCGCCGATGTTCGCCATGTGGACATCCTTGACGAGGTAATCCAGCAACTTGGCGACGAGATGCTGGGAGAGCTGCTTGCGCGGCTGTCCGATACCGCGGCCTTAGCGGAGGCGCATTCGGAGGCTCTGGCAGAGGATTTTGTCCCCCGCGACGAGTGACTGGTGTGCCCTCGTTCGCGTCCATAAATCGTTTCACTTGTTTGTATGATGAATCAACTCCCTTGCCCTACAACGAGCCTGAAACGAAAGACGCACCCCCTGCCCCCTCCGAAGCCCCCGTTCGGATTCGCCGACTTGCCTGGGAGAAAAAGTTACCTGGCAGCTATACCATCTCTGCCGCTCCTGGGGTTAACTCGCTCCACCTTCCTCTCGAACTTGAGTCCACTGCGAACGCGCTCAAGCTCTCCCTCTTGGGTCTGGTCGACTGCGGAGCCACTTCGGACTTTATCGACACAGAATATGTCAACCGAAACAACGTGCCAGTCCGAAATCTCTCAGTACCCATACCGGTCTACAATGTCGACGGTACTCCCAATGATGCTGGGTCTATTCGCCAAATCGCGGACCTCGTTCTACGGTACAACGGACACTCCGAACGCGTTCAGCTGGCTGTAACCCACCTTGGGAAACAGGATTTGATACTTGGATACTCCTGGCTCAAGAAACACAACCCCGAGATCAACTGGGAAACGAAAGAGGTGAAAATGAGTCGATGCCCCCGAAGCTGCTCCACTTGCCGTGACGAGGAACGGACCGAGCGCGCTGAGGTTCGGCGCCTCCGACTCCTCAAATCGCATTTGCTCTTGGGCGCCTTCCCCACCGTTTGCGCTATCGATATTGCCGGTCCAGACGATGCTGACGACGAACTCGGAGCTACTTCGGACCCTCCGAGTCCCCTGCCAGACCTCGACGACAACGAGCATCTTGAAGATGGCAACCGCATCTTCTACACCTCCTTTCGCCCAATCGAGGAGATTCGCGCTGGGAGCACCGTGTCCCAACGCCTTGCAGAGGCCTTCGCCCGTAACTCGGCCCCCCCGCCTTCGGAAATTCCGGACTGGGCCAAGGAGTTCCAAGACGTCTTTGACAAGGAGTCCTTCGACACGTTACCAGAGCGCAGGGCTTGGGACCACGCTATCGAACTCGTTCCCGACGCAAAGCCCGCTAATTGCAAGGTGTATCCGATCTCCCCCCTTGAACAGCGCGAACTTGACGAGTTCATCGAGGAGGGACTTGCTACCGGCCGTATCCGCCCTTCGAAATCTCCGATGGCTTCCCCCGTCTTCTTCGTTAAGAAAAAGGACGGAGGACTTCGGTTTGTCCAGGACTACCGCGCCCTCAACGCTATGACGATTAAGAACCGGTACCCCCTCCCGTTGATTAATGACCTTATCAACAGGCTCAAGGGTGCCCGTTATTTCACTAAACTCGACGTTCGTTGGGGCTTCAATAACGTCCGGATTAAAGAAGGAGACGAGTGGAAGGCGGCCTTTCGGACTAACCGAGGGTTGTTCAAACCTTTGGTGATGTATTTTGGCCTGACGAACTCCCCCGCGACTTTCCAAACGATGATGAATGACATTTTCCAGGATCTCATTCTTTCAGGAGACGTTATGATCTACCTCGACGATATCCTTATCGCACATTCGGACCTTCGTAGGCACCGCGAGATCGTCCGCGAAGTCCTTCGGAGACTCCGAATGCACAAGCTGTACCTTCGCAAGGAGAAGTGCGACTTCGAGAAATCGTCAATCGAGTACCTGGGGGTTATCATCTCTCACAACCACGTCGAAATGGATCCCGTTAAGGTCGCCGGGGTCTCCGCATGGCCCCTGCCCGAAAACAAGAAGGACGTCCAGCAGTTTCTGGGGTTTGCTAATTTCTACCGCGGGTTCATTCGGGATTTCTCGGCCCTCGCGCAGCCTCTCTTTGCGCTCACCAAGAAAGACCAGAAATGGACCTGGGGAGACGCCGAAGCCGCCGCCTTTCAAGCTATCAAAGACGCGGTCGTCTCAGAGCCCGTCTTAGCGATCCCGGACGACTCTCGGCCTTTCCGACTTGAAGCAGACAGCTCAGATTATGCGACGGGGGCGGTTCTTTCACAACAATCCGCCCCGGACGGGAAGTGGCACCCTGTAGCGTTCTATTCCAAAAGCTTAAATGATGTCCAGCGCAACTACGAGATTCACGACAAGGAGATGCTCGCGATCATCCGCGCACTCGAGGAGTATCGGCATTTCCTCGAGGGCGCCACACATCCGGTCGAGATTTGGACTGACCATAAGAATTTGGAGTATTTCCGAAAGGCGCAGCACCTTAACCGTCGGCAAGCCCGATGGTCGTTGTACCTTTCTAGGTTTGACTTCACGCTGCACCACGTCCCAGGTCGCCAGATGGGCCGCCCAGATGCTCTCTCCCGCCGGCCTGACCACGGCATCTCCGAAGACAACTCGGACGTCACCCTCTTGCGCCCCGAGCTTTTCCACGTTCGTGCGCTCGAGGCCGTCACTGTCTCTGGGCCGGGGTCCGAACTTGTCCACGACATCAAGGAAGTGCTATCCGGTGAGCCTGACCTAGAGGAGCCCATCTCGCTTGCGGCCCGGCAACTCTTGAAGGTCCGAGGTCAAGTTCGGGGCCCCCGCTCATCACGTTCGGACGAGTGGGCCGTCTCGGGCGATCTCTTGTACTTCCGCGGCAAGGTCGTAGTCCCCAAAGACAAGGACCAAGGAGGCGCATCATCGAGCTCTGCCATGACACGCGGGTCGCCGGACACGCCGGTCGGTTCAAAACCCTAGAGCTGGTTTTCGCGCAGAGCCATAGTGGTAAGATTTAGGCTAAAACCAGTAGGTACGGCTAGGGAACCCTTTGCCTAGAGGATTAGCCCTACCTAGGCAGCCCTTTACTGGCCTTTGTTAGAGCCAAATGTGACGCTTTGTAACATGTGTGACATGTGTGACACTTATTGAAAAAAATATTATTATTCCTTATCTGGTATCCTAGCACCTGTGGCAATGCACCTATCTAGATAATGATTTTATTGTGGAACCATTTTTGATTGCCATCAGTACTTTTGATGGCTATCTCATGATACATCATTTTGTCCTAATTAGGAAAGTTGTTGATACAGGCCTTCCCAACTATATACCGGGTCATCGGCCTGAAGAAAAGGAGTTTAAAGTATTATATTACATAATTATTAACTTATATATATTATATAATAATTTATTCCATCATTGATATTATTGAATCAATAGCCTAAATCACTAGGTACAGCTAGCCCTAGGTGGAAATAACCGTGTAGGCAAGCACCTGTTTAGCTGTACATAGGGCTTTAGCCTAAAACTTACAGCTACGGGTGTCGCGCAACTACTGGTGGCCACAGATGTCCCGCCATATCGGACGCTACGTCGCGACCTGCGACTTGTGCTGCCGCACGAAGGCCCTCCGAAGGCTCCCGCACGGAGAGCTACACCCGACCGAAGTCCCCCCCCCGAACGCTGGCACACCGTCACGGTGGACTTCATCGTCGAGCTCCCCGAAGCTCATGGGTACGACGCGGTCATGGTAGTCGTCGACGCTCTTGGTAAACGCGCCCACTTCACCGAGTGCCATACGACAATAGACGCGGTCGGAGCCGCCCGGTTGTACTATCGGAATGTCTGGAGGCACCACGGAACCCCCGAGAAGTACATTTCGGACCGTGGTTCGCAGTTCATCGCTGACTTCACACGCGAACTCTGGCGCTTAATTGACGTCAAACCGGCCACCTCTACGGCTTACCACCCGCAAACCGACGGACAAACCGAACGTGTTAACCAAGAGCTTGAGCAGTGTTGTAATATCGCTTACTCTAGCGAACTCCGGGCGGATCACTCAGCCCGACGCTGACTGATCCCAGTCAGATTTCAGTAGAACTTACTAGAATATTCATTGGTAGTATAAATACTGTACTACTTTACAGAATAAACATTGAACTTCTCTCCTGTTCTTTCAACAAGCAGTACATCCGGATCTTCACCAACTACCAACAAGACGACTGGGACGAGCTTATCCCTGCCGCTGAGTTCGCCTATAACAACCACGTTCACTCCTCCACTCAACAGGTACCCTTTATGACGGACACTGGTCGGCTCCCCCGAATGGGTTTCGAGCCAGGCGCCCGCTCAGAGTTGGAGTCGGTGAACGAGTTTCGCGATCGGATAGCTAACGGCGTCTCCGAGGCAAAGGCCGCGCTCGTTAAAGCCAAAGACGAGTATAAACGGTACTACGATCGGAAACGTTCAGATGCTCCGAATATTCAAGTTGGTGATAAGGTTTGGCTGGACGCTTCTGACATCAGAACGACTCGGCCCTCCGAGAAGTTCTCCCACAAGCGCCTCGGACCGTTCAAGGTGCTTGCAGAGGTTAGCAAAGGTGCCTACAAGCTCGACCTCCCCCGCGTTACTCCAAGCTCCACCCCGTCTTCCCCGTTGTTAAGCTCGAGCCCGCTCAGGACGACCCCCTTCGATGGACGACCCGGCTACGACGAACCGCCCCCGAACTAGAGGACGGAGTCCCCGAATGGGAAGTCGAGGAAATCTTGGATGCCAGGATAAGGTATAAGCGTCTTAACTATTTTGTCAGGTGGAAAGGCTACGACGCCTCACACGACTCGTGGGTTCGGTTCGACCGTGTCTTTGCGCCAGACAAGATTGCGGACTTCTATCGGAGGTACCCGGGTAAACCACGGCACATCGCCTCAGCGACCTTCGACTCCTTGCCCTTTCGAACTATGCGCCGGGACGCCGCATTCAAAGGGGGGGTGATGTCAGGGGAACCCCCGCCGGCCTCCTTCGGACCCTCCGAACGCATCCGAGGCGCATCCGACCAGCGCCCCCTCGGACGCTCCGACCCACCCCCGACCATCGTCCACGGCCTCCTTCGCCCGCACAATCACCGATCCGTCAAGACCCTCCCAACGATCACCTTGGGACAGAGCCTGCGACGCCGCTCAGGCCTTCTGCGCTCTACGCCGGCAGTTACGGACGACCAGTATATAGTTGGCGCCCTAGCAGGCGGACCCTTAGAGTTTCTTCTCTTTGGATCCTCCCCTGCTAGGTCGGTCCCTCCGTGTATTTCCTGTAGCTTTTATTCACGCTTTGGATCCTCCCCTGCTAAGCTTTCGTCGGAGTCTCCAGGGTTGCCCTGACACAAATATTTGAAGTAATTGATAGGTCTAACCAGCAACTTGAAAGAAAGTATATCTGTGATGCGTACTATACTATTTTGCTTATTTTCAAAGGCACTTTTGGTATGACATAGTATTTAAAAAATTGAATTTATATGATTGCTTTATTTGGAAGTTGTCATGGCTCAGTAACTTCAGTAGGGCCATCAGCTGTTGCTGTACTATCAGGGCTTTTGGTACAGTCCCCATGGTTACTGTTTGGTTGGAGGCCATAACACCCATCGGATTACAGCTGTTGCTATGGGTCAACAGGTATTACCCAGTAAATCACAGATCTATTTACTAATAGAACACTCATCTGGTGCCAGATCTGCAGACAACTTCACAGGCATCAACAAGCTGACAATCTACCAGCTGTATAACAAGCTCTGGTCTGTAAGGGCAACCCCGGAGGCCTGAGATCAAGGTCCTAGCAGGGGAGGATCCAAAGAGTGAATAGAAGTAAGCAAATACAAGTGAGGCTGACCTAGCAGGGGAGGATCCAAAGAGAAGAAACTCTAAGGGTCCGCCTGCTAGGTAGCGGAACTATATACTGCGCTCTTGACGCGCCAAGGTTGATCGTTGCTCCGTGCAGTATGCCTGCGCCATGTCGCAGGCCAGGTCCCAGGGGATCGCCAGGCGGGGCGGCGATGCGCCTGACGGAGGCGGTGATGCGATCGCCGGAGTCGGAACCGGAGTCGGATCGGAATCGGAATCGTCTCCGAGGGGCCGAAGGGAGGTTCCCCTGACATCACCCCCCCTTTGAATGCGGCGTCCCGACGCATAGACCGGAATGGAATCGAGTCGAAGGTTGCAGAGGCGATGTGCCGTGGTTTGCCAGGGTACTTACGATAGAACTCCGCGATTTTCTCCGGGCGAAGACGCGGTCGAAGCGGACCCACTGGTCGTGCGATGCGTCGTAGCCTTTCCATCTGACGGTAATTCAGCCGTTTATACCTCACCCTTGCGTCCAGGATTTCCTCTACTTCCCACTCCGGGACTCCGTCCTCGAGGTCCGGAGGGGGCTGGTCGTAGCCGGGGGCGTCCGTCGAAGGGGTCGTCTTGGGCGAGCTCGAGCTTGACGACGGGGAAGACCGGGTGGAGCTTCGAGTAGCGCGGAGGGAGGTCGAGCTTGTAGGCACCTTTGCTGATCTCCGCGACTATCTTGAACGGTCCGAGGCGGCGGTGGGAGAACTTCTCCGAGGGGCGAGTCGTCCTGATGTCAGAGGCATCCAGCCAAACACGGTCGCCAACCTTAAACTCCGGAGACAGAGTGCGTCTCCGGTCGTAGTAGCGCTTGTACTCCTCTTTGGCCTTAGTGAGCGGCCTTGGCTTCGGCAACACCAGTGGCAATCCGGTCGCGGAACTCGCTCACGGACTCCATAGCGGAACGGACTCCGGGTTCGAAGCCCATGCGCGGGAGTCGTCCCGTGTCCGTCATGAAGGGGACTTGTTGCGTGGAGGAGTGAACGTGGTTGTTGTAGGCGAACTCCGCGGCCGGAATCAGCTCATCCCAGTCGTCCTGCTGATAGTTGGTAAAGATCCGCAGGTACTGCTCCAGCTCCTGGTTGACGCTCTGTTTGACCGTCTGTCTGCGGGTGGTACGCGGTGGACGTGGCAGGCTTGATGCCGATTAGACGCCAGAGTTCTCGGGTGAAGTCCGCGATGAACTGCGAGCCGCGGTCGGAGACGTACTTCTCCGGAGTCCCGTGATGGCGCCAGACATTCCGGTAGTAGAGGCGAGCCGCCCCTACTGCGTCGACCGTGGTGTGACACTCCGAGAAGTGGGCACGCTTCCCAAGGGTGTCGACGACGACCATGATCGCGTCGTACCCATGGGCCTCCGGAAGCTTGACGATGAAGTCGACGGAGACGGTATGCCAACGCTCTGGGGGCGTTTCCGTCGGGTGCAGCTCTCCGTGGGGCAGTCTCCGGAGTGCTTTGGTGCGACAGCACAAGTCACAGGTCGCGACGCACCGGCCAATATGGCGAGACATCTGAGGCCACCAGTAGTTCCGGGAGACCAACTCCAAGGTCTTGAGGCGACCAGCGTGTCCGGCAACTCGAGTGTCGTGGCAGAGCTCGATGATGCGTCTCCGGAGGTCCTTATCCTTAGGTACGACAATCTTCCCACGAAAGTGAAGAAGACCACCAGAGACAGCCCACTCGTCGGAGCGCGAGGAGCGGGGGCCTCGAGCTTGACCTTGGACCTTTAGGAGTTGCCGGGCCGCTAGTGCGACGGGCTCCTCTAAGTCAGGCTCACCGGAGAGGGCATCGCGGATGTCGAAGGAGTTCAGAACCAGGGCCGGAAACGGAAACACCTTCGAGCGCGGACATGGAAGAGTTCGGGCCGCAGAAGGACGACGTCGGAGTTGTCGGAATCGATTCCGTGGTCGGGTCTCCGAGAGAGGGCGTCAGGTCGGCCCATGTCGCGGCCGGGCTTGTGGTGCAGCGTGAAGTCGAACCGGGCTGTCTCCGGTTGAGGTGCTGCGTCTTCCTGAAGTACTCCAGATTCTTATGGTCAGTCCAAATCTCGACGGGATGCGCGGCGCCCTCGAGGAAGTGTCTATACTCCTCGAGTGCGCAGATGATCGCCAGCATCTCCTTGTCGTGGATTTCGTAGTTGCGCTGGACATCATTTAAGCTTTTGGAATAGAATGCTACAGGGTGCCACTTCCCGTCCGGGGCGGATTGTGAAAGAACCGCCCCCGTCGCATAATCAGAGCTGTCCGCCTCAAGTCGGAAAGGCCGTGCGTCGTCCGGAATCGCCAGGGCCGGTTCCGAGGTGACTGCGTCCTTGATCGCTTGGAACGGGAGGCCTCCGCGTCGCCCCAAGTCCATTGCTGGTCCTTCTTGGTGAGCACAAAAAGAGGGCGCGCAAGGGTCGAGAAGTCCCGAATGAACCTGCGGTAGAAATTAGCGAACCCAAGGAACTGCTGAATGTCCTTCTTGTTTTCCGGAGTCAGCCAAGCGGAGACGCCTGTGACCTTGACGGGGTCCATTTCGACGTGGTTGTGGGAGATGATGACTCCGAGGTACTCGATTGACGATTTTTCAAAGTCGCACTTCTCCGCTCGGAGGTACAACTTGTGCTCTCGGAGTCGCCGCAAGACCTCCTGAACGATCTGCCGGTGTTTCCGGAGGTCGGAATGGGCGATCAGGATGTCGTCAAGGTAGATCATGACGTCTCCGGAGAGGATGAGGTCCTGAAAAATGTCATTCATCATCGTTTGGAACGTCGCGGGAGAGTTTGTCAGGCCGAAATACATCACCAAGGGCTCGAACAGGCCTCGGTTAGTCCGGAAAGCCGCTTTCCACTCGTCACCTTCCTTGATCCGGACGTTGTTGAAGCCCCAACGGACGCCGAGTTTGGTGAAGTAACGAGCGCCTTTGAGCCGGTTGATGAGGTCGTTGATCAGCGGAAGGGGGTACCGGTTTTTGACAGTCATCCGTTGAGAGCACGGTAGTCCTGGACGAGCGGAGTCCGCCGTCCTTCTTCTTGACGAAGAAGACCGGAGACGCCATCGGAGACTTGGAGGGGCGAATCCGGCCCGTCGAAAGCCCTTCCTCGATGAACGCGTCGAGCCTCGCGTTGCTCGAGGGGCGAGATGGGGTACACCTTGCAGTTGGTGGGCTTAGCGTCGGGGGACGAGTTCAATGGCGTGGTCCCAGGCTCTCCGTCCGGTAGCGTGTCGAAGGACTCCTTGTTGAAGACGTCCTGAAACTCCTTAGCCCAGTCCGGGATCTCGGAGGGCGGAGGGGCGGAGTTCCTGGCGAAGGCTTCCGGCCAGGCGCTGTGAGACAGTACTGCCAGCGCGTATCTCTTCCAAGGGGCGGAACGAGGTGTAGAAGATGTGGTCACCATCTTCAAGCTGACCATCGTCTTCATCGTCGTCGGAGTCCGGCATCAGATCAGGCAGGGCGGAGTCGTCACCGGAGACGGAATCGTCTCCGTCGTCAGGCCCAGAGAGGTCCATGGCGCAGACCGAGGGGAACGGGCCGGAGCGGAGTCGCTTCTGGAGCAGCCGGAGTCGCCGTAGCTCAGTCCGTTCAACGCGTTCTTCCTCGCGGCAAGTGGAGCAACCGCGGGGGCACCGTGTCATCTTGACCTCCTTGGTTTCCCAATTGATTTCCGGGTTATGCTTCCGCAGCCAGGAGTACCCCAGAATAAGGTCTTGTTTACCAAGATGAGTGACGGCGAGTTGAACACGCTCGGAATGGCCTTTGTAGCGTAAGACCAAGTCCGCGATCTGGTTGATGGAGCCGGCGTCGTTCGGAGTGCCATCAACGTTAAAGACCGGAATCGGTTGCGCCAGGGTGCGGACCGGAATGCCATTCCGAGCGACATAGTTCGTGTCGATAAAGTCGGAGGTGGCACCACAGTCAACCAGGCCAGAGAGCGAGAGCTTAAGCGCGCTGGTAGTGGACTCTAGCTCCAACGGGAGGTGGAGGGAGTTCACTCCAGGGGAAGCAGCGACAGTGTACTGCTTGGGCAATTTCTTTTCCCAGGCAGTGAGGCGGCGGAGGACGATGACCGGAGTCGCGGGCGGAGTCGGAGACGGAGTCGAAAGGGGGGGGGGGGGAGGTATGTCTTTCGTTTCAGGCTCGTTGTAGGGCAAAGGAATTGATTCGTCATACAAACAACAAGCGAAACGATTTACGGACGCGAACGAGGGCACACCAGTCACTCGTCGCAGGGGACAAAATCCTCTCCGGCCATCGACTCGCGGCTGTTTCCGGCAGCGCAGCTGTGTCCGAGTAGCGGGCGATCAACTCCGCTAACATCTCGTCACCGAGTTGTTGGATCACCTCGTCGAGGATGTCCATTGAGCGGACATCCGCGGGGAGGGGGCAATCTCGGGCGAGATGGTTTGGGTCGCCGCACCTGAAGCAGGCGCGACGAGGGGCACCCCAAGCCCTAGTGCGATCCAACTCCATGGGGACGGGAGCTGGAGGCGCCGGAGCGGGGGCGCGGGCCGCGGGTGGCACGACCGGAGCCACCGGGCGGAAGGGAGCCGGAGCCGGGACGCGGTTGACCGGAAACGGAGTCCGAATCAAACCGCCAGGCGTCTTGGGGGGCGGCTGACTTGATCAGCTTGGCCCGGACCAGGGCCTCGTATTGACGGAAGGCCCGGGTGCGCCAGCTAAGATAGTCCCGGAGGTCCGGGGGTCATTCGAGGACGTGATTCCGTTGTTGATCAGGGGATCAAGTCCGTGGCGGAACTTGGTCACCTTGACCAACGTGTCTTCGAATCCGGCAAGGTCCATCAGGTCCTCGAAGTCGTCGGTGTACTGGTAGACATCCTTGGTGCCCATGTGGTAGGCGGAAGTCTCCAGTTTGGAGAGAGCGTGATCTTGCTCATTCTCCTCGACGAACCGGAGTCGAAACTCGGAAACGAACGGAGCCCCAGGACGGAAACGGAAACGGGGCTTTGCTTCCGTGGCGCTCCGCCCATTGCTGAGCAGGTCCTTCTGCCATAAACGACATGGCATAGCGGACGGCCTTTTCCCTCGCTCACCTCTCCATTGACCACGAAGGCCTCAGGGGCAAGGCGGGCGGAGGTGCGGACCGCGTAGAGAGGAACGCGGCCCGCGTTTCCGATCGCCGTTAAAGGTGAACAGGGGGGTTTGGTCGTAAAACCAATTTTGAGGCGAGGTTGATGTCGCCAAAGAGGGCCTCGGAATCGCCCTGAACCGGAGTCGGAGTCAGAATCGACGTCTCCGGTGGTGGTGTTTGGGGTCCCCAGCCAGTATTAGCGGCGGCGGCAGCGGCAGCGGAAGCCTGGGTGGTGAGGAGAGTAAGGGCCTCAGTTAGGCGGTCGATTTTCGCCTCGAGTGCATCCAGCCGAGTGTCAGTGTCAGGAGTAGCTCCGGAAGGCATGACAGGTGCGGGGACGACAGGAGTGGCAGAGGAGGAGGGGACAAGTGGCAGGGGCGGTGGCGAGGGCGGAGTGGACTCGGACTCCGAGCCTGAGTCAGCGCCGAACCTGGCAATCTTGTCCGGTTGATCCCGTAGAGAGTTTCTTCTGCTGTAAGGGCAACCCGGAGGCCTGAGATCAAGGTCCTAGCAGGGGAGGATCCAAAGAGTGAATAGAAGTAAGCAAATACAAGTGAGGCTGACCTAGCAGGGGAGGATCCAAAGAGAAGAAACTCTAAGGGTCCGCCTGCTAGGTAGCGGAACTATATACTGCGCTCTTGACGCGCCAAGGTTGATCGTTGCTCCGTGCAGTATGCCTGCGCCATGTCGCAGGCCAGGTCCCAGGGGGATCGCCAGGCGGGGGGCGGCGATGCGCCTGACGGAGGCGGTGATGTGATCGCCGGAGTCGGAACCGGAGTCGGATCGGAATCGGAATCGTCTCCGAGGGGCCGAAAGGGAGGTTCCCCTGACATGGTCTCATTGGGCCGTTTCCACGATTTTTCCTTGTGAAAATATCAACTTTTGCATGAAAAATATGAGAATAAAAACTTGAAGTTTCTTTCCCTAATTATGACTAGGGAAAAAAAGTCAGACTATATATAGAGAAAAAGCTAGGACAAAAATTTCGAGTTTTTGTAACTAGTTTTTACAAGAGGGCGTTGATGGATCGGTGATTGTGCGGGCGAGCTGGACCGGAGACGCCATCAGAATTGGACTGGAATCAGACACGTCTCTGAGGAGCCAAAAGGGGGGTTCCCCTGACATCACCCCCCCCTTTGAATGCAGTGTCCCGACACATAGACTGGAATGGAATTGTGTCGAAGGTTGCAGAGGCGATGTGCCGTAAGTGAATACAAATGAAGCTGACCTAGCAGGGGAGCATCCGAAGAGAAGAAACTCTAAGGGTCCGCCTGCTAGGGAGCTGACTATATACTGCTTGTCCGTAGCTGCCGCTGTCGGGCACAGAAGGCTTGGGCGGTGTTGCAGGCGAGGTCCCAGGGCGACCGTTGGGAGGGCATTGACGGATCGCCACTGGTGTTGCCGAAGCAAAGGCTGCGATCACAAAGGCCAAAGGGGAGTACAAACGCTACTACGACCGGAGACGCACTCCATCTCCGGAGCTCAAGGTTGGTGACCGTGTTTGGCTAGATGCCTCTGACATCAGGACGACTCGCCCCTTGGAAAAGTTCTCCCACCACCGCCTCGGACCGTTCAAGATAGTCGCGGAGATCAGCAAAGGTGCCTACAAGCTCGACCTCCCTCCGCGCTACTCAAAGCTCCACCCGGTCTTCCCCGTCGTCAAGCTTGAGCTCGCCCAAGACAACCCCTTCGACGGACGCCCGGGCTACGACCAGCCCCCTCCAGACCTTGTAGACGGAGTCCCGGAGTGGGAAGTAGAGGAAATCTTGGATGCAAGGGTGAGGTATAAACGGCTGAATTACTTTGTCAGATGGAAAGGCTATGACGTGTCGCACGACCAGTGGGTCCGCTTCGACCGCGTCTTCACCCTGGAGAAAATCACGGAGTTCTATCGTAAGTACTCTGGCAAACCACGGCACATCGCCTCTGCGACCTTCAACACGATACCCTTCTGGTCTATGCGTCGGGACGCCGCATTTAAAGGGGGGGGTGATGTCAGGGGAAGCCCCCTTTTGGCCCCTCGGAGACGCGTCCGATTCCGGTCCGACTCCGGTCTGGCCCTCCATCTCGGTTGCCCTGGGACCTCGCCTGCGACGCTGCCCAAGCCTTCTGTGCCCAACAGCGGCAGCTACACACAAGCAGTATATAGTCAGTTCCCTAGCAGGCGGACCCTTAGAGTTTCTTCTCTTTGGATCCTCCCCTGCTAGGCTTTCATTGGAGTCTCCAGGGTTGCCCTTACAGAAGGGCATAACAGTTAATATTACCAATAGACATATGTTAGCATTATATATTTAATATATATAATACTGACTAACTAGGTTTCAATCATCAAAGAGCCCAAGTAGTTTATTCATCAATCTCACTATTACTATAATCATCAACCAAAACTACTTGTGCATATGCCAGATTGCTCAAAGTTGTGATGAATGGTTTTTCAGGGGTCAGGATGTGGTTTCCATATTTAGGTTGTAAGAGAAGAGACCAAACAGTGTTTTGTGTGATTGTAGTATATATAATTGGATATATTCTTTGTGCACCAGCCCTAAGCAATATGGAAATATTGGTAGAACTTGCCTTTTCAGTCAACAAGGCAGCAGAAAGGGCAGTTCTATACTTTCCAGCAACTAAATTGACAGAAGCACCTGCACTAAGTAGAAGCTCAATGATTTCTGTACTCCCAGTCCATACAGCTGCCTGAAGAGCAGTTCCATACAAGCCACTAATTAAATCTATCTGAGCACCTGAGTTAAGGAGAAGTTGTACTATTTCTATGTTTTCACTCCAGGTAGCAGCTTGAAGAGCTGTTCCATAAATACCAGCAACTAAATCAATCTGTGCACCCATACTAAGCAGAAGTTGGACAGTTTCTATTTTTCCATTCCATGCTGCAGCTTGAAGAGGTGTTATATTGTTATTAGCAACTAAGTTGATTTGAGCACCTGATTTGAGTAGTAACAAAAGAATCTCTTGGTTTCCAATCACTGCAGCAGCATGGAGAGCTGATCCATCAGCACCAGCTACTGAATTGATATCAGCACCTGCAATAAGCAGAAGCTGGATAATTATCATGTTTTCACTCCATATAGCAGCCTGGAGAGCTGTTCCATAAAAACCAGTAACTAAATTTACTTCAGCACCTGAACTGAGCAATAACTGGACAGCTTCTATCCCTTTATTCCATGCTGCAGCCTGGAGAGCAGTCCCATAAAAACCAGCAATCAAATCTACTTGAGCACCAGAAGAAAGAAGAAGATAAACTATCTCTCTACTTTTCCTTGGAGCCTGTGCAGCTGCTTGGAGAGCAGTTCCATAAAAGCCAGCAATTAAATTAATATCAGCACCCAAGGTCAGAAGAAGCTGAACCACTTCTATTCTTCCATTTCCTGCTGCAGCTTGGAGAGCAGACCCATGCCTGCTAGTAATCAAATCTATCTCTGCCCCTGAGTTGAGTAGAAATTGAACAACTTCAGTATTCCCATGTGCAGCAGCAGTATGGAGAGCTGTTCCATAGTCTGAAGTTAAATCTATCTGAGCACCTAAACTAAGCAATAGTGGAATAATTTCGGTATTTTCATAAACAATAGCAGTGTGGAGAACTGTTCCATGATCATCAGCAATTAAATTTATCTGTGCACCTGAGTTTAACAAAAGCTGGATCACTTCTGTTCTCCCAAGAGCTACAGCAGCTTGCAGAGCTGTTCCATAGCAACCAGCAATCAAATTTATCTGTGCACCTGAGTTAAGCAGAAGCTTAGTAATTTCTACTCTCCCAAGAGCTGCAGCAGCTTGAAGAGATGTTCCATATAAGCCTGCAATCAAATCTACTTGAGCACCTGAGCTAAGCAGATGTTCAACAATCTCTGTGCTTCCATACACTACAGCAACCTGGAGAGCTGTTCCATAAAACCCAGCAATTAAGTTTGTATGTGCATTTGAGCTAAGCAAAAGTTTAATAAATTTTGTTCTGCCACTACGTGCAGCAATATATAATGCTGTATCATAGGTCTCATCAATAATATCTATAGCATGCCCTATGTCTCTATGCAGTAGCATTTTAAGAATTGTAAAATGACAGTATCTAGTTGCAAATATTATAGCTGCTCCATAATCATAGATTTGTCTGTCTAACATAAATTCAATGAGTTTCTCTAAATTTCCAGCTACAGCAATGCACATTGGTGTCAATAAAGCTGGGTGAAGCATTTTAAGCTCACTCCAGGGTTTTCCCCAGTCATACTTGAAGAAGTTACACTTGATTATATACTGAAGACATGCAATTATTGCCATGTGTAACTGCTCTTCTGTGATATCTATTGCATGACCCAGAATGTGTTGTGCATAGGACAATAAATGGTAAGATTTCCTAGCCACCACATTACTTGTGGGTGGTACAAAATAAATATATTTGATCAAAGTTTTCACAATCATTGCTTCTGTTTGGGAAAACTGTGTTGATCTGAGACTTTCAAAGAATGCTTGAGCAGTATAGTGAACAAGTTGTATAATATTTGAGCTCTTGCCCCTGACTAGGAGCCCACAGCATATTCTGATAATATGCTTAATCTTGACCAGCTGCTTATTATTAGGAAGCTGCTCTATATCTAATCTCATAGCCAGAGCTGTTTGCAACTCTATTGCTGTCAGTGGTCGCTTGGCATGTGAGACCCATCCTAGTGCTAAGAGTGCTAGTTGTCTGTGATCCTCAGGCTGTGATTCAATATATTCTAATGTCCTCTCATAGCCCAAATCTAATGTTTCAGGTAAGTCATTCAAAGCTTGCTCCAGTGCCTCAACTGTGAGAACTCTACTAAGTAGCTTTAGCTGCAGCTTGACCATTAAAAACCTTAAGATTATATGATTATTATATCAAAGTATCATTTGGCAATACTCACATTCCTTTTGCTTTGAGGATTAACTTGTTGATGATTTGATACCTCAAGTTATAATCTTCAAATATAAAATCCATAAGGGTATGATGCTGTTCAATTTGTGTTGAGATATACAATTCCATATCCTGATCATTTGCTCTGATACTTAGAGCAATGACTGGCAGCTGGAGGGGAGGATGAATGTTGGGACGACACATAACCATGATATTTATATTCTCTCCAAGCTTGGTAAGATGCTTGATAAGTCCCAGATATTCTCCACCCATATACTCATCAAGAGCATCTATAACAATGTACACAGTCTTGAGATCTGTGACTAAAGATAGAATCAAATGTTCAATTTCATACAAGCTTATACTGGTCTCCTTCTCCTTATGCAGAGCAAAGAGTTTTTTGGCTGCTGCAGTATCCTTTCCTATGATCAGCTGTCTATATACTGCACCAAGCAAGTTCTTGACTGTCTGGATCCCAGTTTCCTTATAATTGAGATACATAACAGCTACTCCAATTCTTGAGTCTGTTTGATTAGCCTCAAGAAGATGGTCCACTACTTTTGAACTAAGTCTAAAATCAGAACAAGCTTTTCAATTTCAAGGCCAGGTCAAATCTTACACCAGCACAGTCTTCCCCATACCAGCTAGTTCAGATTAGTTGTTGAAATCATAGTTAATATATTGGTTGAGCTTACGGATCCCAGTGCACCAGAGTATATGTCCCCAGGTCTCCTTCCATTCTGAGAAAGCAGGATGCTCAAGAAGCCAGTCACCTGTATTCTCCTGTCGTGTTTCACAAATAGTATCATGTACCAGAAAAAAATTGATTGGGGAGATCCAGTTCATCAGCCTTGTGTGCTCGTCAGCTGTTGTATTTGCACTTCAGATCCAAGACCAAATGTTGCAGTGAGCCTACCATCTGTTGGCATGCTATAGATTCTATAACCAGTCAGTTGATCTGGATCCCCAAACCAGATAGCTGCACACTGGGGGTAATCTCCGGTTACAGTAATCTGTGGGCCCTGTCCGGTCCCTCCGGCGCCGCCACCAGAGCCCCCCGGCCCACCGGCACCCCCTGCGGACCTTCATACCATGACAGTTTTGATGAGTTTTGATTGCGTACCAGAGATGTTCATAATTGGCGGAGAGCCCAGATTCATGATTCGAGAGCGGGGATTCTACAGCAGAAATAGCGAGATGCCAGACGGCGGGAGGCAAAAGAGTCGTGTGTGAGAGAGAGAAGTCACCGTCTTATAAGTGCTTGCCATGAGAAGCTTAGTCGCTTACGCCACTGTACGCCAGCCATCGACATTGGAATCTTGATCTGTCGTCCCTCGTTTATGACTGCAAGGAAGCGGTTGTTATTAGCGACGAAGACGGTAAAGATAAGCCCGTCGCTCGCGATACATTCAAGGTGAGTTGCTGTTGTTGATTGAGCTTGCCGCCGCTAACTCTTGCTTGTTACCGGGCCGACTCTCCCTGACATGCTTACCTTCTCTCAGTTTGGGCATTGCGCAGACTGAGATTCCTTCTGCATTCGCTGTAGAAATAGTCAGTTTTGCGTAAAACGTCATTTGGACCATTAACCTCGTTCCAGGCCTCAACCACTCCACCCGAGCTCAATTTGTTGCCTGCTCCCTCCACCGACACCAAATCGCTGCCCGTCGCCTTCAACATCGAGGAACAAGTCAGTTGTTCCCAGCGCTGCGCTGACCTGCCCAGTGCCTCCCCCCGTCCCCTTGTAAGCTATCTGCCCATTGTCGCCCAGTTTGCTGACCAAGATGGCTTCGCAGAGTTGATTCGGTGGGTTAGGTGTCTGGGACGTGGGGTCTTGCGGGAGCGGAGTTGGCCGAGCGAGATAGCCACAAGTTTGAGCACCCAGTAGTTGGTGCGTTGCCAGATGAGGGGAGGTGGTGGTTAAACGCTGCCGTTTACGCAGGAGAGGGTGAGGTCGGCGCGGCCAAGTGCCTGGAAAACATTTGAATCGGGCGGGCTAAGCCGGACTCACCGCTTTAATACCCGCGGCCATTTCTCTCCCCACTGTTTCCTAGCTCCGAGACGGCCATGTGTCGGGGTCGTAGAGCCATTATGGAAGGGTTATAGTCTGGGGGTTATAGTCTGGGGGTCGTCGCTGGCACGCGCGAAGGACGCGCCGTCCGCTCGATCGATCGGCGGATACAAAGTACGTGAAGTTGATAAATTGTTTCGACTGCGACTTTCTGTGGGATGGCCCTTTGGTAAGTTGCTTTGTTTTTGAATTTCGCGTTGCACTGACCTTTCTGCAGCCCGAGGCGTGAATACTGCGTCGAGCCCCCGAGGTAAGATTCGATGGACTTGTATTGACGTCATTCACAGTGTGTGATCAACTGGTTCCATTCCTTTTCGCCGCGGTAAGTAAGGTCTTGTACAATTTTTGAATCACGGCTAAACAGGCCAAAAACATAGGAGATGTCACGGTCTTGAAGCTTGACGAATGCTTTCCAAGCTTGTGCATTTCTTCTACGCCCTACGGGACCTGTATGCACGGGTGCGACACGGCTGGAACACCCTGTGCTACATTCAGGCCCCTCTCCGAGTGCCGCGCTCAACGCTTAGCCCGGTTATGGACTTGTTCCTCTTCCCCCCGCCTACAGACCGACACGGCCGGCTACTCGGTCCAGCAAGCGCGAACGATGCTGGCCAGCTGCTCGAGATGATGATTGCCGTTGGGGATGCCTGCAGCAGCCTGCATGTGTCCCGCATCGAGCACTTTGCCGCCGGCCCGGGCGGTAGCGAGTTCCTGGTCGTCCGATTCCGCGACGTCGATGCAGACGGCGTGACAAGTTTCATGATCATCGAGGGGATGGAGGGGCGGCCTGACGCGCAAGGGCTCGCGCCTGAGCACGTGCTTGTTTCCCGCAGCCGCCTCGACACCGATGTCTACGTCATCAAGCCTGGCGCGGCGCGGCTCGCCACTGTCGACGTTGCGCTGACGCTTGCACAGGTCCTTACGCTGGCCCGGAGCGTTCCCGGCCCGGTCGGGGGGCTTTCCTACGTGCGCGTACTTCTCTGCCTAGTCCACCGCGTGATGGGCTGTGACGACAACAACACACTGGTTGACCTCAGTGAGATGGAGGCAGCCTTCCGGGCGTGTTTCACGCACTTGATGGGCCGGGTTGTCGAAGTGCGCACATAGGCACTGTCTAGTTGCTTTAGTCCTCTATAAATTGACCTCCTTGAATGATCATTGGGCTCCTACTACTTGCCTTTTCTTTCAAACTTTGTTGTTCCATGCCTCCCCTCAGAACTTCAGAAGTCCAATGGGTACTTACCTTGATGAGAGCCATTGAGAGAGGATAAGGCCAAAAGCAACAGAGGCTGAACCAATGAGTCTGATATAGTTAAAACTGAGGTTGGTCAGTATTATGTGATGCAACCAAAAAGGGAATATTTCTACACTCAAGTGCTGATGGCACCTTATTTTTTCAAGCCAAACATTAGGTTGGACAATTAGACTTCAAATGAACAGAAGCAAGGCAGAAAATCGTCAGATTCAACATAACATGGCGTAGTCATGATAGTAGTAAAAGTAGATGATGGCATTGATATGTAGTACAAAGAAACGTGCTGATACTCATTTGTTTTCTTTCAAACTTTGTTTTTACCTGGGCCCCGGGAATATTACAGTACTCCCCTCAGAGGTGCAATAGCAGACTTGTTGATATGATTTATAAGGGTATGTTGATGAGAGGGGACAAGGCCACAAGCAGCAGAGGCCGAACCTTCCCTGATAATCCAGCTGATGACTCTGAAAACTGTCATGTGAACCAAAAAAGGGAATATTTTATATATTTTATATGTGCTGCCAGATGGCAACCTTGTTTTTTCAAGCCAAACATAATTAGACTGCAAATGAACAGAAACAGGGCACCAGAGCACAGAAAATCGTCAAATTCAACGTAACATGTCGTAGTAATAGTATAGTAGATGATGGCAATGATAGTACAAAGAAATGGCGCAAGGCATACAAGAACACAGAAAAACGATAAGTTAGCATTACTTCGTCGTCGTAGATTGCGTGGGAGATGGTATTTTTCATTAGTCCGTCTAAGGTGCGTAAACAGAGCTCCTTGGCGTCCTGGGTCCAAACAGTCCCTGGGGTGGCTGCTCTGGCGCAAGCAAAGTCGGTTCGCGAGAAGGCGGGGTCGGTGCCATACCCGGGTCAGCTAAACCAATGTCAGTTCGAAGAAAGAAAAAAGCTCGTGTCACTCACGTTGCCAGGTTGCCCATGACCGCACTTGACTTCGCGGATCCATTCCGTGGGTCGTTGGCGGCGGCCCTCCTCCCGCTGCTGCTGGGGGCGGTTGTGGCGCGGGTGCTCCGTCTTTCTTTTTCGGTTTTCTCGGTGGAGGCGGTCCTCGCTGCGTGACCGTTCGCCAACCCGGCCGTGCTTGCGGCAAATCAGGCGGTGGTGGAGGCGGTTGCGGTGGTTGCGGCCCAGCATCTCCAGCAGCAGGTGGTTTCCAGTCAGGCTCGAACTCCCCGCCAGGCCCGTATTTGGACTTCATCGTAAGGAGATAGCCCAATTCGTGCTGCAGCGCTCGTCGCTCTTCGCGCAGTTTTCCGACTTCACCAAGAAGCATGCGGACTTCAGAAGCAAGAGCTTTGCTGAACTCGTCGAGGTACTACAAACATTATTAGCTCAGTAGTCAAGGTCGCACTTTCACTTACCCCTTGGACATTGAAATCGACTTGTTCTCGCGCAGTGGACCGCACAGCTTCGAGTGTCGCTTCGTGTTGTGCTATACTGTCTGCTCTCCAATCTGAAGAATGAATCAGCATCATCAATCATAAAACACAAGCGACTCACTCTCGGAAAGCGCAGTCAACAGCTCCCTCTGCTCTGCATTTTGCTGCTTCAACTCCTCAATGATTTTCTCCAAGTTAGGCTTCGCTGCCTCGGCCGCTCGCCATTCTTCCGTCCTCGCACGATCCTCCTCCATCCCGTCGTAAAGTCGATGAACCATATCCTTCAGCTCGATCCATTTGTCCTCTTTCTGCTGTCTATGTTCATCGTCAACCTTCCACCGCTCCAGCATCATCGATTTCTGCTCCTCGCATATACCACGTTGATCCTGGACAAGGTTCGTGATATCACCCAACTGCGCACTGATCTCCTCGTTATTGGCGTAAGCAGCGCGTTCGCGCTCTTGTGCCTCGGCAGTGTCGGTGTTTCTCAACTGTCTCTCGTTCTCCAGCTCCCCTTTTAACGTCGCCAATTCCTGCTCTAGAGCCCTCACTCTCGCCTCTTTCTCCTCCATCACAGCCTGCCTCGCAGCATCTCTCTCCGCCTCCAGTCTGGCCCTTTCCTCTCTCATCTCGGCCATTTCTCTCTGCAACAGCTCTCGCTCACCCTCCACAGTATCACGGATCGTTCCGGCCATAATCGACGCCGCTTCCGCACTCGCGGCCTGCTCCATGGTATGCATTGATGCGCCATCACCTCCCGTCGCAGCAGTGTCGTCCATCGGGCCAGGACGATAACTGAAAGCAGTTTGAGGTCGGCTGCGAGGAGCCCCGGCCATCGAACCCGGTCGTGGTGTGGCAGTTGGCGTCGCTCCTGGTGGGCCACCGACATCAGCTGGGGCCCCCAGATCTTTAGCCCCCCATCTCACCCGCTCCTCCTCTCTGTCCCTCAGCTGTTGCTCCCTCCTCGCTTCGTTTTCGAAGAATATCTTGTTCCTCGCCTCCTCGCTGTCCCTGAACTCCCGCTCCCTCCCATCCTCTGCTTCTTCTGCACTCGCAAGCGCCTCCTGCAGCCTCGCCTCGACCTCTTGCAGTCGCTGGTCACGCTCCCGCTCGGCCTCCGCGTGGCCAAGGTCGATTGGTGTTGCCGCAGGCGGGCGGAAGTACCGGTCCGGCGAAGGTGATCTCGCTCGCGGGGCGGCTCGGCCCGGGCCGGGAATAGGTTGGATGGGTTGTATCGCCTCAAAGGAGGGATCGTATGGCCCAGAGGTGTCGAAGGCTTGTCCCGCAGGTTCCTCCGCTGTGTCACGGATAGTGGGCTGTCGGGTCGGCGGGGCAGGAGCAATACCCCCTGAACGCGCCGAACCAGAAGCTGGAACAGGCACAATTGGGGCCGCAACGCTACCAACTTGAGACGGCGGAATAGAAACCGGTGCGTCATATGGCGTCGACGGCACGCCAACAGGTCCAAGGCGTCTGCCTTCCGAGTCATATACCTAGTCGTTCAAGTGAGAATCAAAATATCGTAAAACGAATAAACAGCACATACCACACCGCCTGAAGGGACAACAACATTGCCAGCAGCGTCATAAGCAGTCGGGAGCAGGTTACCCTCAGCATCGTGGTATTCAGGAGCCTGTCCTTGCGATCGCGTGGAAGGCAAACGAAAAACTGAAGGAGATTGTTGCCGCAGTTGACTCGCTGGACCTCTGCCTGGAACCGGAATGGGCACAGGTGTTGATGGGTCAAACCCGTCGTATTGTGAGCCAGCCCCAGTCGGGTGGTAGACGCTGGCTGTTAATGCATCAGAACGGAATTATCATAAGAGACAAGTTAGACTTGCCAGGTCCCTGTCCCGGTCGCGGAGAAATCGGCTCAAAATCAACTTCAGTTGGCGGGGAGGGTCGACTCGGGACCGTGATGCGATGCGGCGGACTTGGACGGCGAGTGCTTGGTCGGCGTCTTTCCCGACTCTCCGGCCGAGAAACTTGAGGGTCATAAGAGAGAGGTGAAATACTTCTGGGTCGGTCAGATCGGCGGCTGGGTCGCTCCCTGTCTCTTCGTCGATGTTCTTCACGCTCATGCTCACGGTCACGTGGTCTTCGCGTCGGACTCGGACTTCGACTCCTACTGCGACTCCTACTTGGACTGCGGCTAAACGACCGTGACCTTGACCTTGAGCGTGACTCCCGGTGTGTCCTGGTCCCCCGTGTCCTTCCAGAGTGATGAGTCCCAGTGCGGGGAATTCTTCGTGGCGAACGAGATCGTGAACGTGAAGGATACCTGGTAGTTGTGGGTGCATGAGTGGGTATATGCGACATGGGAATTTGTGTGCCCTGTTGAGTGGGACCGGGAACGACGATTACAGGTGGTCCAGCAGTTCCAGGGTGAGTACCCGCGTGCGACCGACTGTGTCCTCTAGGAGACCGAGACCTCGAGCGTGACCGCGACCTTGACCTGGACCTTGAACGACGCGAATAATGTCGCGAGGAAGAATGGGGGGGCATCATTGTGGGTACCATCGTCGGCAGACGAGAGGAATCATGATGTCGAGGAGATCTTGATCTTGAGCGCGACCTGCGAGAACGCGAATAGGCCATCCCAGGTGGTAGAACATTGTGGACCGTGGTCCGTGGGGAGTGTGAACGAGATCTCCGATCACGATATCGGTCATAGGCTCGGTCATGATGATATCGGGGATCAAATCTAGGATCACGTGGGTCCATATAAATTCTTCGTGGCGACCGCGAGCGACTGTGCCTCCTGGGACTGCGACTCCTTCGACTTCCCCCGGAAGGAATTATAAGTGGTGGAGCAGTAGTCGTCTGTGGGGCGCCAGGGGCAATGACCACTGGCTGAGTTCTCGAAGGCGACCGAGAGCGATGTCGATAGTGCCGACTACTTGAATGTGATCTTGTTCGTTGCTGGGGTACAATGACTGTCTGTGCTTGTGGTGGTGTCCGTGACCGAGATCGACTGCCTCCAGGAATAATAATTGGCACTTGTGATTGAGGAGGCATTGAAAACTGTCCTGGAGGAGGCATCATGACTGTTTGAGGTTGTTGTTGTGCTGTTGGTACAATAATTTGAGGGGGCGGCGTCCGATGGCGACTTCTGCTTCCACTTCTGCTTCTGCTTCTACGACGGCGACTTCGACTTCGACTGCTGCTCCGTGAACGAACAATGATCTGTGGCTGAGTTCCTGGATAACCAGGCATTCCAGGCATCATGGTCGGCTGCATGGTCGGCATCATTGCACTCCCGGCAGGTTGCGGAATAACAATCGTCGGTTGGACAGGCGTCTGATAGCGAGGCGACCTTGACCTTGACCTCGAGTGCGAGCGAGAGCGTGAACGGCGAGACCGACGTGACCGTCCAGTATCCGTGCGATCAATGATGATTGGTTGTGGAGGAGACCTTGACCGCGATCTTGACCGTGAACGTGACCGCGAACGGCCACTCCTTGTTCTTGTCCTCCTACTGCTCCTTCGTCTCCCGCTGTCTGACGAGCGCGACCTCGAGCGCGACCTTGACCTCGATCTCGATCTGTGGTGTCTTCCACCGCTCCCAGTTTGAATGACGATGGGCGCTTGCGACGCTGGGTGCGAAACACGAGGGTCATATGAAATGCCCGACGGTGTAAACGGAATCGGTCCAGTTGCCGGAGGTGCCGAAGTGTTGATGATGATGGGTTGAGGCTGAATGGGCTGAACAGGTTGCGCAATAGGCAATGGTGTCCCACTCGTTGTCGGCGGTTGAACTAGTATCCGCGTTGGCGTCGAGCTCCGGCTCCTTCTACTCCCACTACGACTTCGACTGCCGCTCCGACTTCTTGGGCTCGAGCTCCTGCTCCTGCTTCGACTACGGTCATCTCGTTCAGACCGCCGTCCTCGGCGTCGACGCCTGCGTTGATCCAGACTTCCTCCACTATCTGTGCTTCCCTCCGATCGTTCGACCGCGATCGGCACAACCGTGGAGTCAACCCGGTCAATCGGTGAACGATCCGGAAACTGCGGAACAAATGGCGTGACCACATCAGCCACAGGCTGAGGCATGGGCATTTGCATCGCTGGTTGGAATGGATGCAGCGGTATAACTGGTGCTGGCCCAGGCCGGAAGAAGATGGGTCCCTGTCCCTGTGCTGGGGCCGCTGGTTGAGCCTGTGGGAAACCTGGGGCACCAAACCCAGGTGGGGGCATATTCGGTGGAATAAACGGCGGGACCGGCTGATCCGGCGGGACAAACGGCTGGTGGTGATCGGCCGGAGGAACAACTGGTGGGATGACGCCGGTACCAGGAGGCACAAAAGCCGGATACGGTTGAAAGCCAGGTATGAACGGTATGCCTTGACCTGGCGCGGGTGGAATAACAGGCGGCTCGCCCCCTTGTCCAGGCACAACTGGCGGTTCATCCTCACGATGCGACGAGCTCGAATCACTGCTGCCATCTGGTGGTGGGCCTAAAGGAATAGTATATCAATAGATAATCAAATGTCAAGCGAAAGAAACACATACCAGGGGGACCTGCGATAACGATTGGCGGGGCAGCAGCAGCGGCAGCAGCGCCACGCATTTCATTCCGAATCTGGTCAACCCGCGCAATAACACCTCGCAGTTCCGCTTGTCGATCATGGACATCCCGTGCGAGCCACTCATTTAGGCCACGCATGTAACGCATCAATTCGCGTTGTTGGTCCACAGTGGCCAACTGGGCAAGTCGATTCTCCTGAGAAAAAAAAATCAGTCAGCAGCAAAGTAAAGCAACAAGATACAAACGCGAAGAATCTCCATCAACTGGGGGAATCCAAACGCAGGTTGTGCACCCTATACATTCGGTCAGTTAACCTGATACCACTCTTTGCAAGAAACCTACAGGTTGCGCTCGACGAGGAGCTTGGGATCCGGGTTGTTGTCCCAGTCCAGATTGTGGCTGGCCGGCTGGAGCAGGCTAAAGATAGAAGTTAGCCAAGCAGACCACCCGAAGATACAATATACTTACACGATACCACGGTTGATGTTCTCGCGAAACATTCCCACCAAGATTACCCAGCGCTGAACGCGATCGACGATGACCACCGTAGTCCTATACAAGCCATCAGCACCATGAAGGGGAAATCATGATAATTCTTACAACGCGTTCGACAGGTGGCCCAGGTGTATGTACTACCACGATATTTAGCCGCAGTTCAAGAAGAAAAGACAAACGCTACTCACCAGGAGGCTGCCGATATGGCTGTTGTGGACGTTGCTCTGGCTGCGTCGGTACATCAGTAATCACAGTCTCTGTCTGAGGTGATTCTGGCTCTTCTAAATCTTCTAACTCTGACTCCTCGGGTGGTTGTGGTGGCTGTTGTCGTCGTTGCGGTAGCGGTGGCTGATCTCGATATTCCTGTCCTTGCGGCGGTGGCGGTGGCGGTGGCTGTGGCTGTGGTTGCTGCTGAGCTTCATCTTGGGGTTGTCTTATCGGCTCAGGTGCCGTCGCTGCTGGTTGTGTCTGAGGGTGTCTCCTCCTGATATTCGCAAACAGATCCGGCCGAATCGGATCTGATGGCGGCGCAGTAATCGGTCTGCCGCTATCCAGGTCTAACTCGCTCCGCGGCCGCAACCCACGATTCTCTACCTCGTACCGGAAGCGCACGAGCTCCGGGGGGTATTCCGCCTCTCGCAAGGGGCCAAGGCTGACATCGTCGCTCGACAACAGATCGTCGAGCTGTTCCGCAAAACTGCGTCCCGCTGGTGGTGCCGATGGAGCGGGCTGTTGCGGCAGAGGATACTCGCGAGGAATGATTGAAGGCCATGAGCTCGAACTTGAGCCGCCGTCGCTATCATCTGGCTGGTAGTCGGTTGGGAGAGTGAACGCTGGCGGTGCTTGAGTTGGACGCCTCATCAACTCCAGCAAGATCTCCTCGATCCTCCTCATGCGATCGTGCAAAGCTGCATCAGGCTCACCCTGCCTCTCGACCAACCGATCCAGCATATGATTTGTCGAAGTCTGGTTCACCCTCAACGCGCCTAGCGAGCTTTGCAGGTCCTCCATCAATGCAGCATAGTCCGGCCCTTGCGGGAGCGGCAAGGACCCGCGAACTTCATCCAGCATGCGTCCATGGCCAGCAGCAGCGTCGGCCAGTCGATTGATCGCATCACGGATATCACCCAAATCCGGAGGCGGCCGGGCCGTCGGCGCCGAACTTGACGAAGAGGATGAAGATGACGACGGCGGCGAGTCCGGCTGGAACAGACGTTGCGGAGTCGGTGTCTTGGGGATTGGCTGTAGTATCTCCATAGGCGGCGATGCAGCACGCGAAACAACCTCGTCGTCGTCATCCTCAGGAATTGTCGCGGGCAAACTGGGATATGGCGAGTCCGGGTAGGGCGAAGGCAAATCATCGTCAGAATAATGCGAAGACAAGTACGACATTGTTGTCGCACTGCTTGGCCAACGACGGAGGCTGCTTGCGGCTTCTGACGGCGGATGGGAAGGGGGAGGATCGAGATAGTGGATAACCGGTTCATCGGGAGCTTGGACCGAAACCGGGGCTGATGGTGGTGGTGGGAGCGGAGGTGGAGAAACCGGTGCCAATGACACTGGCGCTGGTGACATGGGTGAAGGGATGTCGCTAACAGGAGCAGGCGCCCGGTGCAAATAATCGGCCAAGTCGCGCAACTCGTTCCGCAACGCACGAACATTCCCAGCAATCTCGTCGTTCTCTCCGACTCTTACGTCGGCCAGTCGGTGTATCTCATCAGCCAGGTACTCCAAAGTTACACCTTGAGTGCTTGGCTCGCCTTCGGCCGGGATTGTCTCCAACAACGAGCGGACAGATGGCACATCCCCGTGGGGTGTCGACACGCTGACTGAGCCAGAAGCATCAGGGGTCTGCATTGTATGACTTGAAGGCGCAACAGAAGACTGGCAGACAAGTCAATACGCCACAAAAATGCAGAGAAAAAAAAGTTACCGCAGGTCGACTTGGTTTGGGCGTGCTCAGCAAACTCGTCGTTGTCGCTTCGTCGAAAATTTCTTCCTCAAAATCATCCTCCTCCGTCTCTGAATCAGGTAAAGAAGAGTCCGACAGCATTGAACTCTGCGTAAGCAGGGATAAAGACCGTCCCAGCGAGGTAGAGCCAGCACCTGTGGGTAGTCCCAAACTCGAGGGACTCGACACGCTCGACAAAATAGTCGATGGCGCTTGAACTGGGGTCGCTGGTCCCAGAGACAACGAAGCAACTGAAGTCGGAGATCTCGGAATCGTGCTTAGACGATCAAAGGAGGAGAATGATGCAGTCGGTCGAAGGAAAGATGTTTCGCCGGAAACATCTGGCCCGTCTGGTAGTGCAACTGAACCGACGGAAGGCGAAGGTGCAAGAATAGACGATTCGTAAGATCTATCCGAAGTCGCTCTCGATGACGCTGCGGACGAAGACCAGCCGCTTCGCAAATTCGACAAACGACGTTGAAGAGGCGTCAACAGCGATGACGAAGTAATTGAGGAATACTCGGAGGAAGTCTTGGTTAACGAGGAGGGATATTCGAATGGACTGAGTGGCTCTTCCGACTCGAGTGGGGATGGGCCGGAAAGTGGATCCGATGAAGCTGAAGACAACTCCAGCGACATTGGAGTCGCCACATCTGAAGATTCGTCGTCCGTGCTATGAAACGAGCTCGGCATTTCGAAAGTCTCCGATTCAGTTATCGACGATGATATATCCGATTCGCGACTGGATTCAGAGGACGGCAGTGGTGGTAAATCCGTTGTCACCGATGAAGGAGGTGATGGAGGAGAGGGTTCTGAAGAGATAATTGAAGATGGCAGTGGAGGAAATTCAGTGGAGACTGAGGATGGTAAAGGCGGCAAGCTGTCCGAAGAAGCGACGCTGGAAGGAGGCAATGAGGGGTAAGTTGACGCCCTTGATGAAGGCAATGGTGGATAACTTGATGCCCTTGACGAAGGTAATGGCGGATAGCTTGAAGCTCGTGATGAAGGCAATGGCGGATATTCAGAAGAAGCGACTGAGGAGGGAGGCAATGGCGGATACTCTGAAGAGGCCACACTCGAAGGAGGTAGTGGTGGATACTCCGAATCCGAAACTGAAACGGTTGAGGGTGGCAAAGGCGGATAGACTGTGTCCTCAGTGACTTCCGACTGGATAGTCGGTACCAACGAGGGTACACGATGTAGACTTGGCTCTTCCTCTTTCTCGTCTTCCGAAGGCAAGATGCTTGGAAGTGGTTTGGGGGTTCCCATTTCAGAAGGGATCTCGCCATACTCGCTTGGTTCGGAAGCAGTTTGGTAGGCCGATTCGGACGGGATTGTCGGGAAAGACTCGTATGACGAGTGAGACGAGGGAGGCCGTATTGCAGTGGTGTACTCCGATTCAGATGAGCTTCCTTGATCAGCAGAAATAAACTGATCGCTTGATCCAGATGACGAAGGTGGTGAAACAGTGGGAACATATGGTGTCGACGATGAAGACGAGGAAGAGGATGATGAATAAGGCGGGGTCCAGCCAGACGAGCGAGTCACATCCGTCAGATCCGACGACTCGCAAATATCGTAGCCAGTCTGATTCGTCGAATAAGTCGCTGGTGTTTGCCCACTTCCGCTACCACTGCCTGTGCCCGTTCCCGTGCCAGAGGCATTCTCGTTGCTGTCGGAAGGCTCCTCCTCAGTCGTGTTCTCCTTGTCTGACGATGAATACGAGTAAGATGCATCGGATCGGGAGCTGTAGGTATAACCAGACGAGCTTGACCGTGGTCCACTAACAAGTCCCAGTCCGGGTCGCCTTCGAATTTCGCGAGCCCGAGCAAGCGAAGACACTGTTCCAGTGCGGGAAACAGGTGACCCAGTCGAACCTGACAATACAGAGCCTGAGCCATAACTGTAGCTCGAGTACGAGTACGAGTCCGAATAGTCGCTTTGGGAGTCGCCAAGCATGCTTGCGCTATCTGGACCACGATAGCTCAACGAACTCGGCACGACACTGAATGACCCAGTACCACCAGACTGGGAGGGACTTCTGGTGAGCGAAAAGGTGTTGGTGCCGGTACCAGTGCGAAGACCGACAGAGTTGGAGTAAAGAGTGCTCCTCCCTGTTGTGCCTGTTGTCCGACTCGCGCTCCGACTTTCGCTATTGCTGCTGGTGCTGGTTGCGCTGCTCCTCTGACTCCGACTGTCCGCCGACAAGAATACATCGTCCGAGCTGCCCGATGCAGTGCTTGAGCGATTATATGCCTCGTCAAGCTGGCCCATAGACCCACGACGAGCACCAAGTCCCCTTCTTCGTCCCGCAATAGCACGAGGGTCGCCACGATAGACATATTCCCCTCCAGTAATGACACTGTCGTCAACAGTGCCAGTATGGTGCGAGGAGATAAGAGAAGGCTGTCGGCGGATGTTGGTACCCGTGGATTCCGTCCGAGTTTGAGTGGTATCGGAGATATAAGTCCTCGTTTCAGTAGGGGTAAAGGAACGGGTGTAGTCATCGGTATAGGTGTACGTGTCCGTCCTCGTCGGCGTGTACGTTCCTGTCCGCGTGCCGATAGGAGTATAGGTTCTCGTGTAGGCCTCCGATGGTGTAAATGTTCCCGTTGCTCGACGATATCCACGAGTAGAGCTTGTACTGCTTTCTCCAGAGGAAATGTCTGGTATGTCAGCCATCGGAGGGACGAAGACCGTGCTTCGACTGCCATTACTGGCTGAGCTTCGATGGCTGCTTGCACTATCAATGGACAATATAGTCCGGATACTTTCAGAACGAGCGACCCCACTACGAGCGCTTGTACTTCCTTCGGCATCCGAACCCGCAGACGAGTCGTCCAGAATTGGCGGACGATGGACGGCTTCCCTACAAAACGAATTAGAAAAAAAAAACAAGTAACAAGCAAATGACACACCAAAGACGTTCGACCCATTTCTGCCTCTCGAGCATGCTTTCCGCAGCGAGTCGCTCAACACCATCTTCGTATATCATTTGGAACGGGACTAGCAGATCGACAAGTGTGTCGACGCCTGGTTCACCTCCTTCTATGGCACCAGTCAGGCAAATCAACGGAAATGAGGCAAAAAAGACATACCACTTTGAAGTCGGGCAGCGACAGTTCCAACATCATCTCTTGCGCTCGGGTGACTTGGGCTGGGCATGCTTTGCACTGCGGTGCAGTTTAGGAGATCCAACCCAACTATACCACGTCCACCTCCAGGTGCAATCCACGAAAGGAGTAGAAGATGCGGGTATAGCAGAGCTTGGCAGCGTTGCCATCGATAAGGTGGCGGAGCATGAACATTGAGGAACCAGAGCTGGCCGATGTGCAAAGGCTAAAAAGGAGGGAGAGTAACCAATCAGTCACGGATGACATGAGCACGTGTGCTTATGTAAACTCACCGGCTCTGTACTTTGAGCGTATGCATTCAATTCAGCCACGTTTAGGCTGGGAGGGGTACCGCTGGCTGCACTTCCACGTCTCCCACTTCGCAAACTAGGCGAGCGACCACTTCGCAGACTGGTAGCATCATCCGCCAAACGACGCATCGCGAACAAATCTTCTGACGAAGGCTGGTCGCGCTCGGTAGGCAATGGAGGAAGAGGGTGGTCGTTGCTGCTTTTCGAAGACGTCCTGTCGCTCGAAGACGAAGACGAGGGCGACTTTCCGGATGCACGTGCTGGGGTCCGTTCCTTCCATAAGGCCACTATATTCCGCACTGAAGCAAGTGGGGAACGAGGACTGCCCTGTGGCGGTCGACGGAGGGAAGGGGGAGTTGTTGCAGTACGTGATTGTGTGTCAGTGTTGGAACCAGACTGGGAGTAGGTTGTTGTATATGTGTGGGAGGGTGTAAAAGCATCGGTCCTCGTTGGGGTGTAGGTGTCGGTACGAGTGTAAGTGTGAGTGTCAGTGTTGGTGTAAGGGTCGGTGCGAGTATTGGTGTAAGTATCGGTGTAAGTGTTGGTGTAAGTGTCAGTGCGGGTGTCGGTTCGAGTGTTCGTGTAAGTGTCAGAATATGTGTCGGTCCTTGTTTCTGGTCGGGTATAAGGCTCTGTTGTCCTCGAACCAGATGGTGTTGTACGACCCGATGTGCTCAACGGCGGCTGGGAGAGCAATGTGCTCATTGAAGGTCTTGTCCGCGAAGGCGTTGTTGGCACAGCAGGCGGCGAAGTCACGCGACTCGACTTCGTTGGTGAAGCTGGCCGTGAGCCAAACGTGCTGTAAAACCCTTGAGCATGGGAGGCCGCACTGCTGAGCTCGCTAATTGAGTGGGCAGGCGTGAAAAACGGCGACGGGCTCCTTGCTGGGGTAGTTATTGTCCGGGAGTGGCTGCTTGGCCCAGGCGACGACTCGAAAACCGCAATCAGCTCTGTTGCCCGTCCTGGAGGCGGCAATCCTGGATCTGTGGAGGCTCGAGAATGCAGAGAAGGAGCAAACACAGAGCGACGGATTTCTGGGGAAGGTGGGGGACGTGTCGCCGTGGAAGATGGCCGTGACTGGACTGTCGACTCCTCCGTATGCTCCGTGATGCGACTGAGTCGAGTATATTGGGGCTGAGGTGGTGGCGAAGCAAATGAAGGAAGCGATGCAAAGGAGGGGGAACCCGTGTACGATGTCGACGAATTCCAGGTCGAGACGGCATTTTCGGTGTCCTCCAGCTCGTCATCCAGCTCATTAAGCGTTGCTTCGACCTCTTCGAGCGAGTTGCTGTCGGTGTAAGAGTCTGGGGACTCTGGTCGCGTCATTGTCGACAGGTCTGAGCAGGGTCAAAATCTAACTTGAGAGACTAGATAGACATTACGCACCAGTGAACGTCGCTGTACCATATCGCGGAGAGTAGGGATCGTCGGAACTGCTCATGAGCAGCACAGTCGGTGGTGGTTTGGTGTCAAAGTGCGAGCAAGTCAACAAACATGTGATGATTTGTGACACCACGCGTGTGATGGTAAAAAGCAAGCGAGAAGATTCCACAACTCCTCCCTTGAGTCTGCCTCTGCGTTGCAGAAGAAAAATTCCAACGCGGACTAACTTTACGTCTCGGAACCAAATATTTTTTGAAACAATACACTGAAATTGCCTCCGCGGGACATGTTTCACAAGACAAGACTGGAGGTCTCAATTGAGTTGTACGATGTAAGACAACAGTGCATCCGATCCACTCGACGCTGGATGGCTTGAACCGTTGAATTGGGAGGCTCGCCGTCAAGCATGACTCGCAAAGCCATCACATCAATGCAACGAGCTTGGTCTCAACTTTCATCGTCTACTCTCCGTTTGGCAGTCTTCGCTGGACGCAGCCATGTTTCTCTGACAAGACGAACGCTCTCCCAATCTCTCGTCGACCCTGCCCGTGCTGAACTGCATTACCACCTTGTCGAACCACCCTCACCATTCTCCGACAAACTTCCCGCATTTGCACTTTCCTTCTTGCCAACAGCACCTTCGTCCGCCTCGAGCAGCACGGTGCTTGGCTGGCTCCCGGCCGCTGCAGCCACTGATGGCCAAGAAGCCGGGTTAAACGACTTCAAGGAGAATCGTGTGTCTGCCTTCTATTACATTCGTAATAATAATAATCCGGAGCCTCCCAGCCCAGTTCCGCTCTCTCTTACACGAGGCGATACAAGCAGGTCTCCGCGAGCAAGTAGACGACATCCAAATTAACGGCGCGGCGCAAATCGGGAGTGGCTGGATGCATATTCATGGTTTGTCCATCTGACTTGCTTATCTACTCGTCCTCACGTTACAGACGATCGAAACATTCCTGCATTGGGCAGAATCGGAGATCCCGACGACATAATTGCCTCTGTGCTGGTCGAGGACGGAAAGGTGTGCTATATTGTGTGGTAATTCCCGTCATCTCATTCGCTAGATCCAACCCGAAACATATCAAGGTGAGTTCAGCCCTATGGTTCCTGTTCCACTCTCAAGACCTATTCCCAGCCATGCCGGCCTATCGACTGTGTACCTCGGATGGCCCAATACAGTTAACATTCGGTCTTGCTCGAAAGCTGCAAACTGTTTTGGAGGCTCGAGCAAGAGCAGAAACGACTTAAAAAGTAACTTGGATATGTACTCAGTAACAAGAGGGTTGATAGTTTCGTTGCAGGCAATTCATACACGAAAGTGCAGAACTTACGTTGACTGATTCCCCAGCGACTGAGCGAAAAGAAAAGGGGTGGTTGAGTGTGACATGCGTTTCAACGAACTGCCAACCGATTTGTTGTTCCAGGTCTGCTTTGCGTTGGCGGTTTATGATCTGTTTACGCTGCGGCGGGTATGCCAGTGGTCTACTCATACGCATGAGATCCTCTGATAATGGCAGGTCTCCCGCAACTTGTGCGATGTAACCAAGGAGCGCACCATCTGGGTGCGGAGAGTGCAACATCTTGTAGAAAAGAAGGCGCTGCTCCCTCATTACAAGCGGAAATACCTGGATCTTCCTACGCAAGCTCTTGAAGCCCTAGTTTGGAGAAGTCAGCGAGTCCAAGATAAATGGCTTAGCGGTGACATGGTCCCGGCGAAAGTGTCTCATCTCTACCTCCCACACTCGATTACATGGCTGCGTCTGGTTGCCGGGCGATGGCTCTTTTGCGCTTTCTCCGACAATTCTGCTAGTGGGATCGGTTGTTGGGACATCATCTCAGTTCTTGCAGGTCATATTCGGCCTATCGCCATTGGTTTCCTCCCTGGTCGAGTCCAAACAGCGCAACTCGAAGTTCAGTCTTCAAGAGTCGTCATTGCGTTAGGGCTCGGACCCGAGTAAGCTCTTTCCCTCCAACATATTCTTTCTGGATTAACCGCTTTTCAGGATGTCTGCGGTCCATGTTGTAACCCTGCAGAGTTCCTCCGCCAACAATTATTCGTTCTGCGAGCTAGCCTGCATAAGCAACTCTTCGCACGTATTACTCCTCTCTGGAAAGTTCATTGGCTGCGCTGTCTATCATGGAGACAACATCCCTCATCTGCTTGACTGGGAAACGCAGACGCTGGTCGGATTCGCGGAACCACCAGGTGGATTAGACGTCCATGGTCGGAGGGTTTGCTTTCCACCCAGACAAATAGGTGGAATCACTGACAGGAACTACAGAGCGTGCCACACAACATGTTCTTGTTGGAAAACATTCTTGTCGTCGCTCGACATATCGGTATTGAGATATATTCCGTCCAAGACTCGCTGTCCTTCATCAAAACCATTCAAATACCAGTCATCTGGGAAATCTCGGCTTGTCGACCTACAGCTTCTTCTCTCCGTCTTATGTTTGTTTCTCCCAAAGGAATCGAGGCTTTTGACGTGGACCTCGAGAGTTTGTTCGACCCAAGTGCAACCTCCGCTCCTATTCATTGCCTTGCGCAAGTCCCACCAGGTCAAGAGAAGACTCGTCTAAAGACGCCCTGGTACAATCTCTGCGTTGGACATATGGGAACCCGAGCCCTGTAAATCTCAGCCGCATCATCCTCACCAAGCTGTAAATTTCCCATGCCCTTTTTCGTCTCTGCTACATTTTCGGATGATAACTATTCCTCATTCAAATGGCCGTCGGGAACTGACTCGGACACTGATCCGGCTCTTTGGGCAGTTCCTGTCGTCGACTTTGACGAGGACTTGGGAGTGACAGTATTCGGAAATTGTTTTGGCGAATTGGCGATCTATGACCATTGCGGAGCGGGTCTTCGCCAATGCACGGCTTCCGACATCCTACGAATAGAGACAGTGTTAGCACCACGAACTTTGCCGCAGGTATTTCTCTTCGTATCTTGTTTCGCGTGGCTTATCTTTAGTCTGCCATTGATTTGAACCTGCCATTTGGGCCCATCCATGGACACAGGATACCGACCGAGTCCTTCGAAGCAGCTATCGCCCCCTGGTCAAAGGCCGAAATTAGCATATCTGGACCGAGCTGGATTTCCGAATGGGACATCCAGGATAAAGAGTTGGTATACTACGAGAGGGGCAACTGGCAAGGTGTTCCCTGCGATTGGGCGTGGACTTTGACACACGTCTTTGGCTTCCCCGGCCAGGTGCTTCCCCAGGCATATTACTGCGTCCAAGACGATGGATGTCTTCTGTTCCAAGTCGGAAACCGCTTTATGGTCCATACCGAGATTGGTGAATTCAAGACCTGTGTCATTCAGTATCAAGCGGACGGACGACCGTTTTTCGACGCTCTCAACAGCGACACGTGCCTGCAGGATGTGGAATATACGTCTGCCACAGCGCTTACGCGAGGTACTGTGTACGCGCGGGCGTGCTATAGTTCTATCGGGGGACCACGAAATCGTTGGCTCGAAATGTGTCTTCGCGGAGGCCGCGTGAATTGGAACCATGGCCGTTTTGACGGCGGTGCTGTCCTTGCGGCAGCATAGTGAATTTGTGCTCCGATAGATGCTTTGAAAGAACTTGCTGTGCTTCAGATTCGTGTTGGTGATTTACATTTGTAGCTAGCAGGTCATCGTAATCATGACTTTTTAATGCCAACGATAAGCATGCCTGTTTGCCTTCCTTTAATGTTCAGCAATTGTGGCCCAAAAGCGGCTTCATGATCAAATATTAGTATTACGGTTTACTCAATCGTTAGTATCTACTATCAAATCCGACGCTTTTACAACACTTCTTGTGATCGACGTCTTTTTGAGGAGGTCAAAGCAGTCGTTCAACATAATTTTAATAGTGCAACCAATTGAAGGGTAAGTACCGCTTTCGGGGCAGTCTAAATCGTACTTTCAATCACTTCATTACAATCATAACTTGAATAGTTCATACAGAAAGCGTAGATAAACCGTCTTTTAGTGTCCTGCGCCTTTCTCCCAAACCGTGATCGACTCGACCTCATCAAAGTTGTAGAGCGGCTCCAGGGTGACGTCTTTTCGGCGCAAGATGTAGCGCTTGACGAAGTAAGGCAGCGCCTTGTTGAGTTGGTAGCTCGCGTGTGTTCTTGTGGGCACCCCAAACACGTAGTCGAGCTCCTCCAGTGTGCGTTGCTTGGTTTCGGGGACCAAGAAGAATATCATGACCAGCGCGACGACGTTGCAGCCGGCGTAGAATGCGAAGGCTCCGACACTTCCCGTGGCGCCTTGGAGACGCGGGAATGATACCGAGAGCACGGAAGACCAGAATAGGCATGTTGCAACAGCCCAGCTCATGCCCATCTCACGGTGGGTCAATGGGAAGACCTCTGCAGAGTACTAGTAGAGCTTGTTGTCAGCCTTGGATCCAGGTAAGAACGTGCGGACTGACTGTGAAGGGGACAGGCCCTTCTCCAGGGCTGTAGAAGCAGGCGAAGATGTAGATGAACAGGGCGATAAGTGGTGTCCGGGCTATTTAACTTGATCAAGCAAACCGATGCGGAGGAGGAAGCGAATATCTACCTGGTGATTCTTTGGGAATGTAGAAGCAGAAACCGGCAACCAACAGACTCCACGCCTGAGTACATTTTCAGATAAACAGCTGGGAATAACGGCGAGACAAACCATATTGGGGAACGTTGACAGGAGCAGGTTTCTCCGGCCAAAAGCTGGGAGCTAATCAATATCAACTCCAAAAAGCACAACGGTATTTACTGTCAATAGTCTATTCATCCCGTTAGCTTTTGCAGATGGTCAAGCTATGCAAACATACCCAAACGGCAGGAATTGCGAAAACAAAGTTGACCAGGCCAAATCCGAAAGATGCCAGCAATGCACTCAATGGACTGTAGCCGGCCTGTTGGAAGATCGTAGAGGAATAGAAGGCGATAATCTGGGAATCAATTAGCTTCCGAGAGGTCAAATCGATAAGATAAGACTCGCGTTGATACCACACATCTGCTGGGCGATCATGACAACAAACGAAGCCAGAGTAGCGCGGCGGACACGGGGGATGGTGAACAGCTCGATAAAGCGGGTGAAGAAGTTGGATCCTTGCATGACCTTGAACTCCTCTTCCAGCTGGCGGTGGACGTAGTACAGATCCCGCGCCGCCTGCAATTCCGAGTTGCGAAGCCGGCAAAGCGACTTGAAAGCATCACGGTATCGGTTCTTCTTCATAAGCCATCGAGGCGACTCGGGACAGAAGTATACGCCAACGAGCAGGGGGACAACAGGTACGAACGCGGAGCCGAGTTGAAATCGCCATGCGAGTCGACCCATCTGGAAGAACACCAAATTGGCAGCAAACCCGAGAAAGATGCCGAACGCCCTAGAATGATTTAAACGTGCCTAGACGCAACAGAACAGACTCACGTCCACATTTGCCATGACATGACAAGCCCTCCTCGGATATTCGCCTTTAGGACAAGTTGAGACGCGATGTTATGCAGCTGGTCAGATGCTCACTGGTGTATTTTCCGCAGAAAACACTGGTACTGTCGCCTTAAAAGTAGAGTTCAAATGATGGTAAAGATAAGACACGACAAGAAACTCACCGCTTTAAGACCCATTCCGATGCCCATTAAGATACGGGTGACGAATAGCTCCTGCCAAGTTCGCGTAAATCCAGAACCAATAACGGGGAAGAAGCCTGGATGGGATGAGTCGGCATTCGGATTGGATATATTGGCTCACAGAAAAGGGCCGATATGAAAATGGCCCCCCGTCGCCCCAAGAAATGGTTGATTGGATCTGAGCAACATGAATGAGCCTCTTAGATTCCATGGGAATCATGGCTACGTACCTGAAAGCCAGCAACCGCAAAGAGCGCAAGCAATGTACGGTGCTGCGTTCACCACACCAACGATCCATTGATTCCTATTGACATGGTCAGAGCGAGTATGACGTCACGAAACAACGAACCTGCTAGCTTTGACTGGGTCTGGGTCCTCAGGACTAATCCCGAATCTAAAAGATAGCTAGTTTAGCTCACTGCTAGCCCGATCAGTGATACCTACTCCTCCGGGAAGCTCAAATTTGCGCCCTAGAAATGCATACAAGTCAGTGTACGATCATGCTGTTTCAATTGAAAACTGACGTTACTGCCAGTCTGATCCCAACCCTGGACAGCGGCAGCGATGGAGCAGAGTATGACTGAGAAATGGTAAATTTGGTTGGAAGAAAGTGCGCGAGAGAGCACCGACTAGTGTAATACAGTGCCTTCGTCTGGTGCCATTTGTGAGTTGTTTCCCGTCGGATGACGGTCCGGTCTTCTTCCGTAAGCATCGCAATCTTCTCAAACCCGGAGGGGTTCTGCGCGATGAGAGCGCCCTTTTTCAGTGACGGAAGAATATCCTCCATCTCCCGTTCGCGAGCGAATGCCTTAGGTCACCCACGTAAGTAGAACTCCACATAAGCCTGAAATAAAACGCACCTCGACCTGAGCTAGCAGCTTCTCTTGAGGAATGCCATGCAGAGGGTTTTGAATCCTAGTTGGAATAAGCCTTGAAGCACTATCGTAGACGAACAAAACAGACCTCGCGTTGACATTATTCGTCATTCCTTCAGCATTCTGCGTCTCATGGTGTTCAACGCTGCTGCCTTCGATTTGTTTCTCGTCGTCCGACATAGTGAAAGGTCGTTTGGTGAGCACGAGTCAAGGGGGAAGAAGACCTCGGGAAAATTTTCAAGATCGCGCTGGTTTATAAAGGGCAGTCCGGTCCTTGATTGGCGACAGCTGGCGCGGCAGAGTGGGGCTTCTTCTGTATCCATGTGTTACAACCTGGAGAAGGTACGACATCTGCGGGGGTGGAGCCGGTCGTCTAGATTGTCAGTAAACACAATGATTGCATGAACTAGTCGCTCCAATGCACAATTCGAGCAAACCCACCAACTCTGAGGCATAAACTGGTGCTTGAAAACTGCGATACGACCTTTGCGTATGATAAGAAGGCTCAAACGAGGCAGTTAGCAATCATACTCTACGGCGGGGCAACGCAAGCGCCCCGCTAAAATGAATGTAGAGGGGAAGAAAAGAAGATCAAACCGCGGTGTTGGGCGTCATCTTTTTCCCATGACTTCTGAATCATCAGCTGGCGGTGAAAAAAGAAGTCCAAGACAACTTTATGACTGGTCGATTGAGAGATGGTATACGAAAATATTCGAAGCCGAGTCAACCAGCATACCCAAGTCTCAAAACCACGCGAGCTACAGGCCAACAGGACCTTGGCAATGCCGAACGTTAAATCTATAAAAAGCGTGATGAATTCAGTTGAGCCTGTCATGTGCGGACCACGGCATCACGCTGACCTGATCGGGTCGTACTTGGCATAGATGTCTTTCAGCATTTCGTAGTCACCGTAGCTCTCGAAGACATGCTGGTCTGGGTCGCATTCGTTGAGATCTGGACGATGATCAGCCTTATCTTTCTATCGGACAAGATATGCGGTCACAAAGAGGCAAACCAGGGGACGGAGGTATTCTGAAAACGTCGATCGTGAGTGACGTCTGAGGGTCCAAGAAAAGGATTACAGACCCCTCAATCAGCTGCCCGATGGCCGTTTGGACGCTCAAGGGGATTTCGGTGATGCCAGAGTTGAACGCCTCGTATATTTGGACGGCAGCAAATTGACCATGAGGTGCATGGATGATGTTGCCGCCTCTAGCGAGCCCCGCTTGGATCTGGGATTCAGGAATAGGCGTAAATGCCAAAGTTGTCATATTGAAAAATTCTTTGTGTGCCGTGGTAAAATTGTTCCAGAGATTGAATGCATTCAGGTACAACGTTTCATCCCCGACTAGAGCCGAAGCGCCAAAATGTTGTATCTGGCCACGTTCATTCGCCAATCCGAGTGTTTCTTGAAGTTCAAAGTAGCTCAATTGTCCGAGTTGGGAGAAGACTGACGGTATGGCTAGGAAGTCTCCGAAGATTTCTGTGGGCAGTTCAGAACCTTTGTAAAACGCCCAAAGGAAATAGAGAGGGGAGATGTTGTTGCCGGCGACTGCATTGATAAAAGACATTAGAATAACTAGACGAAACATTAGCGCAGGAATGAAAGGCGTATTAAACACTCGCCTGCATTAGGATCATTGACTTCGCGGACATATTTTGCTGTCGCGTTGAGTAGAGCCTCTGCATTCGAGTCAAACAGGATGGTTCCTCCGAAATAGGTCTTGTTTTCTTGGGTGCCGGTGTGTACTGGATACAGCTCGTAACGAGTGGCGATTCCAAAGCGGTTCCCGCCTCCCTTGAGGGCTCGGAACAGATCTGAATGCTCGTTACCAGCGGTTGCTGTTACAAGTGAGCCGTTGGCAAGAACGACGTCGACGGATTTGAGCATGTCGGCGGCGTAACCGTGAGAAGGACTGAGCCATGAAAGACCGCCACCTAAAAGCAGCCCCATGCCGATATCTCTGGTTGATTTTTGAGAATAGGACTCCAAATCGTAAAAAAAACTGACCCCGCACGACCTATGAGTACAAGGAGTTAGAATGAATAGATTGTACCGTCCGTGACGACAAACCTCCGAGGGGAGCAACTCCATGTGGCTCTAGGGAGGCATAGGCATCGTGCCAGTGAACTCCCGGCTCTAAAATTATGGTATCTTGAGCCACATCGTAGGCAACATTTTGCATGCTCGAAAAAATAATCAGAACGCCATCCTGAACACTGGGAGGGAGTGAGATATGCGACAGACGGTCACTATATTACGACACCTACGTGTTCCACCCCTTCATCGCGCTATGAGAGCCAGCTTGAACGGCAAAATCTGATTCAGCGTGGTATATGGCGGTCATTGCCACCTGGACGTGTGTGGTGGTGTTGGGAAAGACGATACAAGTTGGCGAGTATTCCGAGTTCTCGAGATTCCAGGCATTTGTAGCAGCGTGCTCGTACTCCGCCCCAGACGACTTGACGATAGATGGCCCCAAGAGGGTGGTCAGCTCCGCGCAGGCCGCGAGAGCGGCTGTACGAGCAGCAAGTTGGTTGACGGCGGGGAGCAGTGCCGCCACTGATTGCGCTGCAAAAAGAGACATCTTGAGGAGAAGGCAGGAGCGAAAAAACATAGCGTCGGATCCTGAGCAAACCACTGAGCTAGGCCTTTAAGCTCAGCTTTGCTTGCATTGACAGGCCTGGGAGGTGGCACTAGGACTATGGAGAATGGAGACCGAGAACTGGCTGAATCCATACGAAGATAGAAGTCCAGACGTGATGCCGAGGAGTCGCAAGACCTTTCAATACGAGTAACGAGAGATTCGCCATACAGTCGAGAAACCGGTGAGTGTAAATTGGGAAGATTGGCCCATCAGAAGCTAGCAGCCGCTGGTATCGACGCCGTAAGCCGAGAACCGTGGAAGACATTATTTTGGCTGTGTGCAATACTTTCCGCTACATACATAAAGGCACACTGGCAAGAAGGAGACCAAACCCAGTGCTGTACAAACGGCCGTCCAAATCGGGCGAATGGCCCCAAAACGGCCCCCTTTTTTGATTTTGCCTGAAGGGACATTTGATTTGTGACTGAAGGTGCCTATATTCGTACCTGAAGGCACTTAAATTTGCACCTGAGGTCTCAATAGAGAGTTTGTGCAGAGCCACCAGAGGCCACCTGGTGACATTTTCGCTGTGTGCTGCCATGTGGCTCTGGTGGCTGTTGTCAGGGGATGAGGGTCCAGGTGCCTAGTTGATACCAAAGCCGGGGGAACAGCCCCACGGCCAACTACTTAAGTACAGGGCTATCTGCGCACGGACCAGTCACGCGATCAGTCACAGCTGTCACATCACATGTCCCCCTTACAGCTGTGGTGGCTCTGACAAGTCTTATATTATATTCCATCTTGCCTGCTATAGCTATGGAGTAACTCATACTACGCTTACAGACTCTGTCAATAGCGTGTAAGGTGGAGTGGGGGTTATAATACCTTCTGTACGTTTCTGTGAGCATATCTGGATTACTGTTGATAGTTAGTAGAAGAGAATGATGTGATGATTATAATATCTTATGGTAGCATGACTTCAATTTAGTCTAAGCTACCAGAGCCACCAGGCAGCACACAGCCAAAATGCCACCAGGTGGCCTCTGGTGGCTCTGCACAAACAGGCTAATATTCATGCCTATAGGCATCATTCATTCTTGCCTGAAGGCATCTTGCAATTTATACCTGAAGGGACTTATAATTGTGCCTGAAGGATAAAAAAACTTGACTATAGGCATTTTCATCGTATAAGTACCTCTGGGGATGGTGATGTGTTCCAAAAAAGGCAATTTAAATAACATGTCATTTCAACTCATTTAAGCCACTCTCTGCTCATAACACAATGTATCTCATGAAGGGATAATTCATTCAGTTGTATCAGACTGGTTAAAAATGTCCTCAATTAATTACAGCTTGGATTTCTTAGATCATCATATACATCAGTAGGGCCAAAGTACAAACCATTTATACCTATCCTATAGCATCTTGCTCTTGTTGGTTTTAATGCTGTTTCTCTGTTATTTGGTGACTTGCCTATAGTGCTTTGCTTCAGGATTTTGAACTGTAGCTTTTTTTTATATTACAAGTAACTTGAATTCATCTCAGTTTCTTCAAGTAATGATAGGCCTGAGGGCATTTTTATTTGCTACTGAAGGGAAAGAACAAAACTCACTGCAGGAACAAGAATGAGCTGTCCTACAGTGACCAGAACTTACACTGAAGGGGCAAAACATAATGTACTGTAGGTTCGATGCACTTGCACCTGAGGGAACAGAAATTGTGCCTCCAGGCATGAAATTAAATGCCTGAGGGAGCATAAAATATTGCCCTCGGGCACGATATTTCGTCCCTGAGGGCGCATTGGATTTTGCCCGAAGGCAACTTTTTTGTCACTGGGCCGTTTTGGGGCCGGCCCATCAATGGGCCGTGACTCGTACAGCACCAGTGCCTATCTGGCAAGAAGCACACGAGTCACATAGTGTCACACCGTGATCACCGTGTCGTTCGATGGCGGAAACCACTTGGTCATTCTCGCAAGAGTTTCAAATCCAATTCCAAACAGCTCACACTCGTCTGTACATTCTTTCCTTGATACATCATAGCTTGAACTCACAGCAGAGCTCACACAGCGTGTGGACGAGGCAAAAAGCAATCTCACTACGGATGGTCTCTCCGAATTGAGTCTCGACCTTGCCAAACTTGCCAAACAGCTGGCAGATGCGACGGGGTCGCTTCCAAACTATGCGCAGCGGCAATATGAACTGGTATGTCGTCAAGCATTCTTCACACAAGACATTGAGATGGCTTCAAGTAGCAGGTGAAATCTTTGGAAAAGTCTCTCGAAGATCTCCGCGGATCGGTCCCAAAGAGCAAATTCTCCTTCAAACGAAAAGCGCCAGTAACGTCCTCGACATCGGTAGCCCAATCAGCCCCGACGCCTTCCCTACCCCCACCCGAACCTGCGACAACCAATTTGACCTTGTCTTCTTACACCCGCCGATATATTTCGCATACTTCGCTACCCATTGACAACGCGCAAACATCCGACCTCGCCATATCGGACCTGAATCAGTGCATCGTGAACCTTCTTTCAATTCCTCTCAAACTCTCCGCGTTGCATATGCGTAATTTGGTCGACACGGTTCTGCTCCTTCCGGAGATTGCCGGCAGTGTTCTGCTGCACGACCTTCGTCGTTGTATTGTCGTTGTTGGGTGTCACCAGGTATTTGATTCTCCCTCAAACAGTCGCGCTTATCTCACTTCGGCCACAGTTCCGAATGCACACTTCTAGTCTCGTCGACATACATCTCTCCATTTCATCCAATCCCATCATCGAACACTGCTCAGAACTTCGGTTTTCAAGCTACCCTGCGACACTTGGAGGACAAGATAAGGTTAAGTTGGTGCTAAGTGTTACATCATTCACCAATCTGGATCCCAGCCTGGCGTTCTTGCGGTTCAAGACTTCTCCCATATCAAGCCAACCCCATCGCCCAACTGGAAAATGTTTGACACGAACTCAATCATGCCTCAGTGGCCGCTTGAAGTACTCGAAACGGAGAATGAAGTAGCGGAACAACTCGCATCACTCCTTCCACCCAGTAAGCCCTTCCCGAATTTCTCTCTTTATCGTCATATAGCTCATGATGCATTCTCGCAGAAGCCCCAGTTAATTAAACACTCAAATACATTATTACTCTTGCGACTATTTTACACAGCTGAAATACACGGCGCAATATCTACGAGCAACATTTGAAAAGATTGCTGAAGAAGTTCTGGACGCAATGATAAGTCAAACGAACGAGCAGAGATCAGTACCTACGTCTTTGGCTGCCTGGAACTCGTCCTGCGCTCGTCTTTTTTGGGCCTCTATTTCCTCCTGGGCTTCCTTTTTTCGCGCGTCGATTTCGTCTTGCGCCTGTTGTTTTTGCTCGTCGATCGCGGCCTGGGCTTGTTCCTTGGCCTGGCCAATTTGCTCCTTGGCCTGGTCCACCAGTTCATCGCGGTTTTCGTTGATGTACTCCACGGTCTTCTTGCCCGCTTCCTCGGCGGCTTTGTCGAGGTATTTGCGCGTCATCTCGCGCGGCAGGGATTGTTGTTGTTGTTGGTGGTGCTGCTGGTCTATGAGGCGTGTTAATTCTCTCATGTGGGCAACATGAGGAGGTGCCACGCACTGGACGACATCGTTTTTGTCTAAACGAGTGAGGATGCAAGGATGCGCAAAGACGCGGGTATGAGGGTTGTGGAAACAAGTTCTTGGCCTTGACCTCGCAAAAAGTCGGTCGTTATATACTGGACGTCGTCTATGCGTAAATTTGTTGTCCTGTCATTGGGAACTAGGACTAACGGCGCAAATGGTGACAGATACCGATAAGCGCACGCCGCCCGACGTTCAACTGTCGTGTCTCTCTGCGGCGCAATTGGGCAGCAACAGAGTCGAGTGATGCAGCGGTGGTACGCATCGACAAGACGTCGTCAATGAAAGCGGGATCGTCTTCATCGTTTGTTGGCAGACATCGCAGGACTATATTTTTAGCGCCTTTCAACTCGGAAAGCAAGTCGACCGCCTTTTGGAGCAACAATGTTGGGCAGATGCATGTCGATGAAGCACGCTCTTTGGATATGGAAGCAGCCATGAGTTGGGCGCTGTTCGTGTTTGGCGCTCGCCTGTTCGACGAGAAGCGCGTTTCCCAAGTACAGTCCCGGTGAGTAATGGCTGTAATATTGCCTCGAGCGTTGCTTACACTCCGAGTGTAAGTTTAGGATGGCTCAGTGCATCCCTACGATAACCCAAAACAGACCTATCGAGTTGCAGCTATTCATACGACAGCTTCATCTCCAATACAACAGAGGGACTTCCAGGATCTGAATCTCACAAGGACAAGTACTTATCGGCGTCGTCACCTTGCGGAATGTTGCGTTTGGAACTTGTACTGGTACTACTGGGATATGATGCAGCACACCACTTTGAAAAACTGCGGTAAAAATACAACTTGAACCGAGTGAAAGCGAATAGAAGACGCAATCTGTTTTACTCCGAGCCGTAACCACAGTGCTGGTGTTGTCTGATGGACAAAGAAACGATGGTTGGCTCACCTGGCATGAGACGCCCGTATCGCTTCAGCCCTTCGTTGTCTGCGTCGAGTTTTCATTTTACCAAGATGTTCAAATGCAAAATATGAGGTTGGGAAATGCGCCACGTGGGACACAGGCAGCGATTGACGCCCCTCAGGCGTGGACCTTATAATATTTGACAAACTGGTTGAGCTTCGTGGTTTGAAGTTGATGAACGATATAAGTGGAAAGTTTGATTGTAATACCATGATACAGAAAAATGTCGAAGGAAGGGGACAGCGCCACACCACCGTGACTGGTCGCCTCCAAGAGCTCTGGAAACATAATACTGTTCAGTGAGGGGGGGTTGTGATCGTTAAACGCACGCTGGACAGCATTCTTAGAACATAAGTGAGTGGCAAATGAAACCAAGGAACGGCCACATACTGGGTACCAGAAAAAGCTCCCGTCGTCCAGATGCCACTGCGGACCCTCTGTGACGCCAATGTCTTTCTCCAGCTGTTCTCTGAGCGTCTTATTTGGGATACGGTCAGTCCCGCTTTCGGTGCCGACGACGGCATTTGCTTTGGTGCTGTAGGCGGCAAGAAGGACCAGCACTGTATTCCGCTCCAAGATGAGACGCGCGGGGGGGGCTGTGTTGATCACGAACCACCACCATCTCTTTGGTGATGGGACGAGTCCGCACAGAACCCCCCACCGCAGTGCGCGGTGCGGAGGCATGTACGCACTCTGGCCACACGTCGTGGACCCTGCACAGACGGGGCGGCCTGTAGGGTCGAAAATCAAACTTGCCGAACGAAGGGCACATTCATTGGTCATCCTACCATTACTGCCGTACCAATACTGACGCGCAACACGACAATACAATTCCTCTCTTCGTTAACCCCATCGTGTACCTTAAGAACCATGAGCTCTGCCCGATGAGCCATCCCGTTGACCGCTGCGGGGAGGTCAACAAACAACAGGACCTTTCTTGAGCCATACGGCCCATGTTAAAGCAAATGCGCTTTGGCGGACAGTTGCGCGCGGATGGGCAGCGCAAAGCTAATAGATGGATTAGCTTCGTTCGTCCGTCGAGGGAAGAACCAATATATATTCAGTACCTAATAGATGGATTACTGGCATAATGTGAGCATAGGTAAATGACATAGGTAGGTAAGTATACACACGCTTCGTTCGTCCGTCGAGGGAAGAACGAAGCCGTGCGCTGGCAGTGCGAATGTCGATATCCCAAATGTGGGATCTGCCATCGACATCTCCTCATCTCCCCATCTCGCCCAGGCCGATCACGCGCCAACACTCCCCCTCAAGCTCTACGGACTCCAAGCAGATGTCGGAAGTGCTTGACTTTATCGAGTGGAAGAGCCTTGGTGAGAATGTCGGCGATTTGGTCGTTAGTGGGAACATATTTGAGGGAGATGATGCCTTGTTCGATAGCCTCGTGGATGTAGCGGTAGCGCATAGCGATATGACGAGTTCGAGGGTTCATGAGGCCGCTATTCGCCAGTGAGATGGTGCCCTGGTTGTCGCAATGAACGATAACAGGCTCCATGGGCAGATCTCCAAGCGCTGAGATAACTCCACGCAGCCAAACGACCTCCATTGCTGCTGTGGCTGCCGAGATAAATTCGGCTTCGACTGTCGATTGCGCTACGAGCGATTGCTTTCGAGAGGACCAGGAGAATGCAGTACCGTCGAACATGAAGACATTTCCGGATATTGAGTGATAGTCGGTCTTATCCATGGCATGATCAGCATCTGAGTAGGCAGTGAAACCCGAGTCGTTGAGCCCAAATGTGAGGACATAGTCACGAGTTCCCATAAGATAGAGCAGGACCTTCTTTGCTGCCTCCCAGTGGACGTGTGCTGGATTAGACATGAATCGAGCCAGTTTGGAGACCGCAAACGAGATGTCCCGGTCGAGTGCCGACGGCTGCATACATAAGCGAGCCAATGAGTCGCACAAATGGTGTTGACGACTTCGATTTTGTTGGTTATTGCGTTGGCATCATGAAGGTCGGTATGTGGGTCAAGGGGGATGGAAAGTGGGTTGGCCTTCTCGAGTCGAAATCGCTTGACCAATGTGTCGATGTAGGCGCCTTGGGACATGGTGATCGTCCCAACATCTCGTTGACGTCGAATCTCGAACCCGAGTATCCACCGAACGGGACCGAGATCGGTAATGGCGTAGCGACCAGCAATTTCGCGTTTGAGTGCTGAACAGGCGTTGGCTGAGTTAGAGAGGATAAGTGAGTCGTCGACATGAATGCCAACTATCACCCCGATGCCATTCTCAAAGATGTAGAAGACGGCGGGATCAGCGTCGCACTTCTTAAACCCCAAGCTCTCCATCAGCGCACATACCACCTTGTACCACTCTCTCCCTGCCTGTCTCAACCCGTAGATCGCTCATAGCAATAAGCACACCCAGTCCTCCTTCCCAGGCTCCTCGAAGCCACGGGGTTGGCGCATGTAAACCGTCTCTTTGAGCTCTGCGTTGATATACACACTTGAGAAATCGATGTTTTCGACCTCAAGATTATGTCGAGCGGCTAGCGCAAGGAGGAAGCGAAATGTCGCAAGGGTGATAGTGGGAGCGGAAGTCTCGGTGTAGTCGACCTGATAGACCTGATGGTCGCCACCAGCCACAAGTCGCGCTTTATATTCGCGTACATTGTTGTTCTCGTCTCGCTTGCGTCGAAGAACAAAGGAGCTGGGGAGGACGTTGGCGTTGTATGGGCGTTTAACTACTACCCATGTCTTCCTGTCCTTCAATTTCCCAACCTCTGCTGACTTGGCGGCTTTCCAGTGTGAACTCTCTTCGCTCTCCATGGCCTCTCGGTCCGTTGGTGAGTCCCCATCCATTATGGCAAGGGCGATCAACGGTTGTTCATTTCCCGCAAACATCTCGCGCATCGCAAGCTGAGCAATGGCTCCATCCAGCCAGTTGCGGTTGTCGTCGACAGCGAGTGAGGCCTTTGCCTGCGGTTCGTCTGGTAGCTTTTCCGGGAGTTTGTCCGGCATGACGCTCGGTGGCACCTTTGACGCCGTGATCCCTCTTCCCTCCTGCAAGTCTCGAATCCATCGGCTGGGTTTTCGAGTACGGCGAGATTCCTCTGGAGGTTGCGGAGGTTGGTCCCCAGTCTCTGACACAGTGAGGTCGGACATAGGACTTGGAGGTGTCATTGGGCGTTTTGGAGCGACAGGCGGTGGTGGTATCGACACCTTAGGTTGTTCCGGTTTTGGGGGTGGGGAAGGGTCCGGAGTAGATGTTGAGCTCGAAGCGTCGCGATCGCCAGAACTAGTCTCCATCTCCCCCTCGATTGTGACGCTTTCGGGAAAATACGTCTCATCAGGCTCCCCCTCAAACCATACGTTGCGCTCTATGGAAACGCGACGGACATCCGGCCAATAGATTCGGTGACCCTTGGCGTGGGTGTCAATTCCTATCCACCGACATGGTTTCGACTGTTTGTCGATTTTCGATGCGCCCTCCAACTTGACCCAGATGTTTGCGCCAAAACATCGGATTTGTGACAAGTCGGGCTTCTTTTTGGTCGCCCGCTCGTGTGGTGTTGAGCCTGGAGTCTTTCTCGTTTCAGTTCGGTTACGTAACCAAGCGGCGTGGACAACGGCCTCGAGCCAGAGCGAAAGAGGCAAGCTTGCGTGATGTAGCATCTTGCGTGCATGGGCCATGAGAGTTTGGAGAACACGTTCAGCAGTGCCATTTTGTGCCGACAAATGGTGTACAGTGGTACGGTGATGCGTCCCCTGATCCTTCAAATGTGTCTCCATCTTTCCGCTTGTGTATTCCCCCCCTCCGTCCATCTGCAATTCCCCGATCGCCGTTGCCCCCCGATGTTGCTTCGCCCATGCCTCGTAATGACGATATGCCTCAAAGGCTTTCGATTTCTCCCGTAGGCCTGTAACGGTAACTTCATCGGAGTTGTCATCGACGAAGACAATAAAGTACCGATTGTGCCCAAGCGACTCGATTCGTGAGGGTCCCCAAATGTCGCTATGAACTCGTTCTCCAAAGTGTTTGGCTGGTGGACTGGCGCGCTGCTTTGGGAATGGGTCGTGTTTGAGCTGACCCTGGGCGCATCCCTTGCAGAAGCCAGCCTCGTCTTTAGTGAGAACGATGCCATCTACGATTTGACGGTCGACCATGGCCTTGAGGCCTCAGACGTCAGCGTGGCCCATGCGACAGTGGAATTCGTGAAGGGACATGGTTGCGAGAGCGGTGTCGGGAGAGGGTTTCGAAGGGGTAGTAGTTGACCCATGGACTTCCGTGATAGGATAAAGACCATTGCGTTCGGGTACAACGAGGATGGTGGTGCGATCAGGTGCCAGAACATGTGCACCGTCAAGTTCGAAGTGGACGGAAAACTTGGCCTTAACGAGTACAGCGACAGAGATGAGCATGACGGGCATCTCCGGACAGTAGAGGACGTTGGTGAGGAGGATGTCGATCTTCCGCCCCTTATGCATGACAGAGATGGGGACATTACCGACACCAGTTGCGTAGAAGGTGCGGTTATCGGCAGAACGGATGGGTTTAGGGTTCTTGAGCGTTTCGAACTCCACAAACCGGTCACGAGAAGGGCAGTAGTGGTTGTTGGCTCCAGAGTCGAGGAGAGCGGTGAAGCTGAGAGCGATGATGCCATATGTCTCCAGCTTCTTGAAGTTCGTGCTGACCATCCACGCAAAAGCGTAAGTGGCAGCTGCAGCTGATGTTCCGCTCCCTCCCCCTCCACTGTTATTCCCGTTGTTGTTGTTGCCGTTTCCTCCCCCCCTTCCCCTTGCCCCTCTTGTCTTTCCCCTTTCTGCCCGTTATGGCCTTCCAGTTCGAAGGACGTTGACCCTCCTTCCCTCCTCCCTTTGACCAGCAGTCTCGCTTCCAGTGCCCCTTCTTCCCGCAATTAGAGCAGACGTCATCTGGTTTGGCGTTCCCGACAACTAGAGCAGCTCCACCTGAGGTTGCCTCCGCTGGGTCTCGCATCGCGCCCGGTTGTGTCTGCCAGATCGCGAATGGTGTCGATGAGCGCTTCAGCGGTGAGCTCGGGCGGTTTGGAGGAAGGGTTGGTGGTGGCCATGATCGTAGCCTGGATTTTGTACTGGGTGAGGAGGGTGCGGATGGTGAAGGCCCAAACGGGTGAGAGCAGGTTGATGACAATGCTCTTGAGTTCGGTGTCTGCCATGACCCCGCCCGACGCCGGCATAGTCCTGGAGAAGGCGCTTGAGCTCATCGAGCTTGGGGACGAGGATCATCTTCGCCGTCGGCGCATTTGAGCGCATGCATCCGAGTAACGATAGCCTGAGCGAAAATGTCGCTTCGCTTCTCGAATTGCTCGCAGAGAGTCGTCCAGCACTCGTGAGAGGTTGATTTGGTGAGGATGGAGACCTTGTGAGTCTCGTGGATCGTGGAATAGAGGATAGACCGGACTTTGGCCTCGCCGGTTTCGTAAACCTCCAAAGCATCCTCGTACTTTTCGACTTCGGCTTCGTGAGCAGCAATTGCCGCAGCGTTGGCATTGGGCGCAGGGTCGGCAGGTTTGGTGGGGACTTTGGCAGTTCCGCGTAGATGGCGGACTTTGCCCATGGCAGTGATGTAGGTCAGCACTTGCGGCTTCCAGAGCGTAAAGTTGCTGCCATCAAGAGCAAGGAGTGGGAGACGGGTGCCGCGAGAGAGGTCAAGCTCATTGGTGGTCATGGTGCTGTCGGGGCCCATAACCTGTTAAAGCAAATGCGCTTTGGCGGACAGTTGCGCCGCGGATGGGCAGCGCAAAGCTAATAGATGGATTAGCTTCGTTCGTCCGTCGAGGGAAGAACCAATATATATTCAGTACCTAATAGATGGATTACTGGCATAATGTGAGCATAGGTAAATGACATAGGTAGGTAAGTATACGCACGCTTCGTTCGTCCGTCGAGGGAAGAACGAAGCCGTGCGCTGGCAGTGCGAATGTCGATATCCCAAATATGGGATCTGCCATCGACATCTCCTCATCTCCCCATCTCGCCCAGGCCGATCACGCGCCAACAGCCCAAGCCCCCCCAACGTGTCATAAGCGACCCAGCGAAAACAAAACCCTGGCCAACACTTGCTGAACACCCGATGGTCAAACTACCCGACACCGAACTACAACGCAGGACCGACCCTGGCACCAGCCTTTTTTTTCCTATCACATGGCCTGCAAGCTGGCCAGCTGTGACAACCCCCCATCTAGTTGCCCTCAGCGCACCTGCTGCCTCCCGAAGATGACGGAACCAAGCGACGGGCAACACGGCCTCAAAGGAAACTTCGCAGATGTCGAAGAAAACCGACAAGAATCCCCTTCGTAGCAGAGAACACTGACGAAGCCAACCTGCCGCCGCCCAGCCGTGCCCTCACACCAGAGATCCTAGCCCCATACCCGCTGCCGTCAACGACGCAAGCGTCTGCGAATATGGAACCACGATTCCGATCACCCAACCCCAAACTCCAGAACGAGGATCAACCACCACCTCCACAAACAACAACCGAAAGGACATCGAACCAAGAGACCGTCGGAGTACTCCGGCGTCGCGTATGGTCTGCCGAGCGGCTCCGCAAAGGCATAGACGACGCAACAGTTAATTATGTCCTAAGAGCAAAGACTCGCCCCGATACATGTACCTGACCAATCTCTAATGCTATAACACGTTCCTCAATGATACTGTTTATGAACAACCCTGAGCCCGAGCTTAGAAGAAGTCGTGTGCTATCGGGCGCACGCGGCCCGAGCCCGCCACATTTACTGACCATTCTTACGAGTGGGACAGGAAACGGGGGAGGGTAAAGCGCCGCCGACTTGGTGATGAGCAAAGCCTCAAACTTTGCTCGGAACCAAGACGGTGACGCCGCAACGGCGGGACCTATTTAGGTCGGGGTCCGCCCGGCCAGCAGTCCTGGCATGGTGGGGTTAAAACTTGCGACCGCTCGGGCGGAAACAAGGATTAACCCACCAACCCCAAACGGTAGGCACATCCGTCGGCATTCTTAGCGGGAATCCCGGCGGGCCTTATTTTGCTACTCAACCTCAAACAACTTTTATTAACTGCTTTGCAGATTCATACGGAGACGAACTTACGGATTGGGAAAATAACAGTGACACTCGAGGGGATGCTGGTTCCGCCACCGACCAGCAGAGCTCCAGTGAAAGTGAATCCGATGGAGGGGAATGGGCAGACGACCAGCCGGAGGAATTCTGGACGGGCCTGCTCCCATGGAACATAACCCCCCAGAATTTCGATGATGGCTGGCCGGATGCCAACCCAGATGCAATACAGACTCCGGGCAACGCCAATGCGGACGTTGACAATGCACAGTGCGTGCAAGGGCCTGAACGAAGGAGCCCAACCCCAGATCATGGGGAGACCGTGATAAACGGAGCCCAAAATAGAAATGGGGCGCAGTCTGCAGAACAAGATGAGCAGAACTATTGCTATAGACAGCCTGAAGACCGAAGGGAGAACGATGTAAACAACAGATTCTACCCCGGTCCTGCGCAAACAGGCGGGACCGGGAAGAAAAATGTAAAGTCAGCGATTAAGGTCTCGGGCCTGAACGTGAAAGGGTTCGGACATGCAAATGTCAGGAACGAGAAAAACAAATGGCCAGAAATATGGCAGCTGATGCGCGAGAAGAAGACCGGAGTACTGATTGTCGGTGAAGCGCACATGAATGACGAGCGGAAAGAACGAGTAGACGCCCTTTTTGGCAGAAGCATGATAAGGATGGAGTACTCCAAGAGCTCAGAGGCTGCTAACTCCCATGGGATAGCAATAGTCTTGAATAAATTTCTAGTCGAGACGGACAATGTTGTCCGCCGAGAGGTTGTTCCAGGAAGAGCTATGATACTGGAAATGAAAAACGGGGACGGGACACCACTCTCAATTCTGGGAGTCTACGCGCCGACAGACGACCGAGAAAATGAAGAATTCTGGAAAACAGTTAAAAAGTATTATGAAGATAACCCAGAGATTCGCCGCCCAGACATCATGGGAGGCGACATGAACATTGTCGAGGCCACAATCGACAGACTCCCTGCGAGGGAAGACGACACTGACGCCGTTGATGCGTTGGACGACCTCAAGTCATACCTGGGGCTGATAGATGGATGGCGAGATACATTCCCCACCACAAGAGCCTACACCTATTCCCAGACGGCGGCACAAGGCGGAGCTAGATCGAGACTAGACTGGATCTACGGTTCGGAGAGAGATGTTAGAAGAGACATTTGAATGGAGAATTGAGTCTGTAGGAATTGAAACAGACCACGACATGGTGTCAGTCAAAGTGACAACCGCGGACGCGCCCACGATCGGGCATGGAAGATGGGTCTGGCTAATGCATATTCTGAAAGACAAAGTTCTCACCGAGTTCGTTGATACTAAAGGAATGGAATTCCATACAAAACTCGAAGCGCTGGCGGTGGAAGAATGGAACCCTAACGAGAATGCACAAACACTCTGGCGAGACCTGAAGAAGGAGATCAGAAACAAGGCCCGAGAAAGAGCAAAGATACTAATACCAAGAATGACCAAGGAGATCGCTGACATGGAAGCCAGACTGGAGAGCATCGTGAACAACCCCGCGATAGACGAGGAGGAGAAAATGCTAGCTGGGACCGTGAGAAGCTAGTCGAACTGCAAAAGAAAAGATATAAGAGTTCAAGACTAACCGTCAAAGTCCGAAATAGGCTCGAGGGAGAGATCATTGGTAGATATTGGTCGAAGCTCAACAAACCTGCGAAGCCAAGAGACCTGATCCGAAGGCTGCGAACCAACCCCCCGCGACGGAGAAGCCCCGAGATATGAGACAGACTCCAAGAAGATGGCAGCAATAGCACGGAACTACCATAATAAATAACCTCCAAGCCGACAGAGTGGACACCCCAAGGGAAGTACGGGAAGCCGCGACAACACAGGTCCTGTCGCGAATAGAGCGAGCAGTGAACGATGAACAAGCGCAACTGCTAAAAGGCCCTTTGTCCAGGGAAGAGGTAGAATATGCGCTCAAGGTCTCAGCCAACTGCAAGGCCCCGGGACTGGACGGGATACCATATGAAGTCTGGAAGAGCATGAACGATAGATACAAGTCCCTTACCAAGAATAACAAACCTGCGTTTGATGTAATAGGAGCGATGCATGCAGTATTCAACGATATAGAAATACATGGAATGGTCAAAGAGTCGGGATTCTCCGAGAGCTGGATGTGCCCGCTGTACAAGAAGAACGACAAATCGGACATCGCGAACTACCGACCGATATCCCTACTCAACACAGACTACAAAGTGATGACGAAAGCGCTGGCCATCAAGCTTGCACACGTAGCACCCAGCTTAATCCACCCAGACCAGGCCGGATTTGTCCCAGGAAGACAAATCCGGGACCAAGTATGGCTCACAAAGAGGATAATAGAATGGGCAGAAGCAACTGAACATAACGGAGTGATCGTCGCATTGGACCAGGAGAAAGCATACGACAAAGTCGAACATGACTACCTTTGGAAAACACTAAAAACATTCAACCTTCCAGATGAGTTCATTAACACAACAAGGGCATTATATAGCGACGCCCACACGTACGTTATGGTCAACGGCGAAAAGAGCGAGAAGCCTTTCAAAGTAACCCGTGGTGTCCGCCAGGGAGACCCATTGTCCTGCCTCCTCTTCGACCTAGCAATCGAGCCTCTCGCAGAGGCACTACGGAAATCCAACCTAAAAGGCTTTAGAGTGCAAGGAAAAGCCGATAAGATAATAACCTCACTGTTCGCAGATGACACAATGGTGTACCTAGACGAGACAGACGACTGGGACGACCTAATGGCAATACTCGACGAATGGTGCATAGCGGCGGGTGCAAAATTCAACATCACAAAAACGGAAATGATTCCGATTGGCAAACGCGAGTACCGGGACAAGGTACTTGCCAACCGCACAGTAAATGGACATGATGGGACAAAGATACCTGATGACATTAAGGTAGCCGTGCAAGGAGAACCCATACGCACACTCGGAGCGTGGGTAGGCAACGGCGTCGAACAAGCCGCAATATGGTCACGAACGCTGGAGAATATTGACACATCCTTGGCGCAGTGGGGCTTGAGCAACCCAACAATAGAAGGCCGTCGACTAATAACCTCAATGATTGTGGGTGTAAGGGCAACCCCGGAGGCCTGAGATCAAGGTCCTAGCAGGGGAGGATCCGAAGAGAAGAAACTCTAAGGGTCCGCCTGCTAGGTAGCTGACTATATACTGCTTGTCCGTAGCTGCCGCTGTCGGGCACAGGAAGGCTTGGGCGGCGTCGCAGGCGAGGTCCCAGGGGCGACCGTCGGGAGGGCGTTGACGGATCGGTGATTGTACGGGCGAGATGGAGGGCCGGACCGGAGTCGGAACCGGAGTCGGACCGGAATCGGGCGCGTCTCCGGGCCGAAAGGGAGGTTCCCCTGACATCACCCCCCTTTGAATGCGGCGTCCCGATGCATAGACCGGAACGGAATCGAGTCGAAGGTCGGAGGCGATGTGTCGTGGCTTGCCAGGGTACTTACGATAGAACTCCGCAATTTTCTCCGGGCGAAGACGCAGTCGAGCGGACCCATTGGTCGTGCAATGCGTCGTAGCCTTTCCATCTGACGAAGTAGTTCAGCCGTTTATACCTCACCCTTGCGTCCAGGATTTCCTCTACTTCCCACTCCGGGACTCCGTCCTCGAGGTCCGGAGGGGGCTGGTCGTAGCCGGGGCGTCCGTCGAAGGGGTCGTCTTGGGCGAGCTCGAGCTTGACGACGGGGAAGACCGGGTGGAGCTCGAGAGTAGCGCGGAGGGAGGTCGAGCTTGTAGGCACCTTTGCTGATCTCCGCGACTATCTTGAACGGTCCAAGACGGCGATGGGAGAACTTTTCCGAGGGGCGAGTCGTCCTGATGTCAGAGGCATCCAGCCAAACACGGTCACCAACCTTGAGCTCCGGAGATGGAGTGCGTCTCCGGTCGTAGTAGCGCTTGTACTCCTCTTTGGCCTTAGTGAGCGCGGCCTTGGCTTCAGCAACACCAGTGGCGATCCGGTCGCGGAACTCATTCACTGACTCCATGGCGGAACGGACTCCGGGTTCGAAGCCCATGCGCGGGAGCCGTCCCGTGTCTGTCATGAAGGGGACCTGCTGCGTGGAGGAGTGAACGTGGTTGTTGTTGTAGGCGAACTCCGCGGCCGGAATCAGCTCATCCCACACCCGTGGCTGTAGCCTGTTTCAATCATCCCCGGGAACTGCCAGAAAATCCGATTCCATCATCCCTGTGTGTTGCCAGGTCTCTGACAACACTCAAACCCCACCCGTTTCCGTGCTTCCTTGCCGCTGATCTCCGAACTCCGCTTTATCCTGCAGCTTTGATATCATCATTACGACTGATTTGGTCCGAATCATACAATTTTAACATTGTTCTCTACATTCCCTCTGCCATAAATGTTCCCTCTAATATTTCCCCCTCCTCCTCTGCTGCCCAATGACGGACAGCAGCTCCCATTGTTTTGTCCCACTCCTCTCGAAAGCGCACTATAAATTCAGTATGCAGGTACACGTTACGCAGCGCATAAGCTCGGATTCCAGCCGCCGTCGTTCCATCAACGTCTGAACGAACTTCGTCGGCTCGTTTTTGCCATTCTGAAGCCTCCCACTTCAATGATCGCATGACCCGCTTCATCTCCTCTCGCAACAATTCAACCTCCTCGTTCCAGCGTTCCTTCCGTGCACGTGCTTTTGCCCACTCGACACGCATAGCTATGATACCACGTTCAACCGAAAGCAAATGGTCAACAAGCCATAGTTACTCACAGTCATGAAGTTCAACCCCGTCGGCCTGCCCGCCTGCTGCCCAAATCCAGGAAATTGGCGCCGTCTTGGTTTTCTTCCTTTTTTGCAGCAGTCTCCTCTCTCGTAGGTCGCGATCCGTCTGCTGTTCGTAAGCTTCTTGCTGCATCTTCGTCACTCTCGATTTCGATACGAGTGTTCAAATGGGCCTTGTCCAATTTTTGAAACTTCGGGAGCGTAACGTTTGCCTTTGAGGTGAACGAGAGCCTCGTAGCCTTCAGTATATTTGGCAGCGGCCTTCGTTACACCTTCTTCCATCCGAGCCATTAGAGTGACGGAGCGCGTTCTTGCACGTTGCCCCACCATGTTTTCCCCCCGAAACCAAATCATGTGTTGCCGAATGAAGCCTCCCTCGTAAGGCAGCCAGTGCATCTGCACACTGTCCCCGACGCAATTTCGCCGGTCTCAATCAAGTCCGCCATGCTGACTTGTCGACACTCTTCCGCGGTTAACTGTGACGGAAGATAAAGCTTTTGCGTTTTCCGGTTGCGCGTCCTCCGCGTCCAATTTATACCGCTGCGTCGAAGACCCTGAACCCCAGGCATGTAAGTTAGTTGAAGTTTTTTGAAGGTGCGCATTTGTTTGATCAGAGATAGACGTAATTCTTGTATCTGGCTCGCTTGATCTGCTGACTTTTTTGCCTTCAGAGCAGTCCGTTATACGACGCCTGGGGATAGTGAATAGAGTGTGTGGAATGAAGACTTTGACATACTGGATGGCCTGAAGCTGCATACCCGCTCTGATGAACGCTGTTATGGTCATTTTACCTTCCAGCAAAGGTTTGATTCCGGCTCGTGCATCTTCCACCTCAGCTCGTTTCAACTCTTCACTTATTTCGTTCACTAGGCCCGGCTGTCGAGACAGGTCATCAATGCTACAACAGGTATTCAACGTCATGCATACCGAGCTTCCCACCCTGGACTTCAAATGGATTCGTCTGGGTGTTATCCTTATACCAGGCATCCATCATCTTGGCCCATTCACGTCGTTTTTTTTTAGGAACGCTGTCGTCCAGCTCCTGGAATTCAATGCCCTGCCTTTGACGCTCTGCTACAGCAACAATCAAACGTCTTGCAAGTGTCCGCCCTTGCAAATAGTGAGCTTAAACTCTCAAAGAAACCTTAACTGACCCATGCTCCTGTTTTTCTCAAAATTAATCAGGTCGATCTTGTCCTCCAGGACATCATGACGGGCGCCTTCTCCCATTTCCTTTGTCGACCAACTTGCGGGATTGAGTAGGCTCCACAAACGCTCGGTGCTTTCCCCATCCGTCTTTCCAACACCCAACAAGTACCTAAGCGCAAACTGAATTCGACATTTGGGGTCATGAGCTTCAGCATGCCAGACCGGCAGTCCGTATTGCAGGCGAATACGGTCCAATCCGGTGAATATCTCTTCGATATCCACGCCCGTTGTCTTCATTCGTGCGACGCGCTCAGGAAAGTATACTTGCCAGTGACATACGATGTCGTATGCAAGCAAGACCCACAGAACTTCCTCGTCTGACAGAGTTGATAGCACGGTCCAATCCACGTTTCCATAGCTGGCACAAAGAGTTAGTATCCAAGTTGTTCCTGGCATCAAGCAACTTGCCGTTCTCCACGTTGAAGGTCTCCCATCCCTCGACGACGACGAGGCCGAGGCCGTGCCGTGCACAGACACAACCAACTACGCCAGAAACTCTCAGGCCAGTGGTCAATTTGGTCTCCTTCTGCAAAAGAGCAGCAAACGCAGCACAAGCCTGGACCTGAAGTATCGCATTAACATGGAATAGATTCGACTAGAGCGCACTGACATCTTTTTCGTCAACGAGCGTTTTGATATGTTCTTTATATGGTCCAGATCGTGAAGTATCCCAAGCCATCGGTCAACGCCGGATCCATGCGTTCTCCAGCACGAAGCTTGTTCTTCAGGCGGAAATTGGCATCGAATGCCAACATGAGCTTATACAAGTATCTGCACATTTGTTGGTCAAGAATAGTTTGATTAAATAGCTACTCACGCCTTCGACTCCGGAACCTTGTCCCATCCGGAAGGCAAGTTACGAGAAGCATCTGGGCATGCCCAGCAACGCACAGCCAACGCCCCTGGCGGCGTAGTTACAATTCCATTGGCTTCATGCCCGCGACCTCCACGCTTCATCATTTTAAGATAGCTGTATTGTCGAGCCATTCGACCGAAAGCAACGCGACGATCTGGGACCTTTTCCAGTCCGGTTGAATCCGTCAACTTCTCCAACGTGCGCACATAGTCTTGGACATTGATGTTTTGCGATGGAGCGCAGGAAGCGAAATGTCTCCAAAACGTTGAAGGTTGCACAGGTCGCAGGGTTTGTTGTCGTGGCCGGATACCACGCATTTCGAAGCAATTGTCTGACGGGGTCGAATCCGAACGGATTCACGCAGCCACAGTACTGCACGTCCAAAGTAAAAATGCCATTGACATCGATGACCACCAACGGTCGACGGTTACTGGGGAATGGGCATGGGGCACCGTCATGACCAAGTTGATAACAGCCCGCCAAACCACGAGCTCCATGCTGGATGGGTCCGGCATAAAACAAGGAGGCCTTCGTCCAGAAGTGACCCGTCCATTCCTAAACAAGCTAGGTAAACAAGTAACAAAATCGGTGAAGAAATAAATACCTGCAATTCATGGAGCGGCAATTTCTGATGAGCGGCTTCCACACAGGTCTCACAATGGAGTCCGTCCCCACATTGCTTGCAGCGAAAAAAACGGAGCCCCGTCTCCTCCATATGATTGGCTTGACAATTCACACATTCTTGGCATGCGTTAGGGTTTCCGAGACCGTCTCTTCGTAGCATTTCCTCCAGAAAGAGAGCCGTCAGTGGTTGCCACATTGCCATAGGATCGTCCTAAGGGAATGAGCTTCTGTATAAAGTCGTAGTATCAACCGACCGATGCATAACGTTTTCTCTTCAATGTCGATTCTTCTTCCAGTTGAATCTCCAACGACGACACAGTATCCACCAGCTCTCTTACGTCCTCCAGTTGCGCATCTGGGAATGGCATCCAGTCAGCGAGTTCAGGTTGAGTTTCAATGACCTCTTGATTAAGGCGAGCCTTTTTTTTAGGCGATGGATTTGTCTGCTGGCTCAGCACGCGCTGTCCATCCAGAGAATAATGAACTTGTAGGTGGTTGAATTCCTCCTCAGCGGCGTCGTCAAAATATGTGTGTCGCACAACGTTGGGGAGTCGAGGCATGCGAAAAGATGGAGGCATCAACTTGATGCGCTGTCCATTTATTTCACGACAATTATTTCTTTTGGTCCATAAGTAATTACAGGCTACTCTGCGTCAACCTTGGCTGGCGAAGTTGGGGGAAGTTCAGGTCGGGTTGATTCCTTGACCTCCCGCGCCGGGCGCTATGTGAAGATAATGGCAGTCATAGAGACTGCCCGTCTCATCGGACAAGGCCCATCCCGCAGTCCAATCCACATTTTCATAACTGTCCAAAAATGAGGATCGCATTGCTCCCATAAGCCAAGAACTTGCCGCTCTCCAAGTTGAAGGTTTCTTGGTGTTTCGTGGATCTTGTGCAGGACATGCGACTGCGGCTGGTAGATTCGCATCGTTTCAAAGAAGTTGGTCGGAAGGGGGCACCTCGCGGCGTCTGAAGTACAGTGTAAACCGTCACGGCTGGTGGATACAGCTCGCAACGTCCGAGAGTTTCGAAAGGGCTTTAAAGTACTGTGTAAACCGTCACGGCTGGTGGATACAGCTCGCAACGTCCGAAAGTTTCGCGAAAGGGCTTTAAAGTGTGTAAACCGTCACGGCTGGTGGATACAGCTCGCCAACAGCTCGCAGTGTCAAGGAACGAACTAACAATCGGAAGGGACCGCTTCCGAGTCGTCACATCGTCATCACGAGTCGTCACATCGTCACCTATCGTCACACCTCATCAGACTTCATCGCACCAAGGTCACGATTCTGCCATTTTCTCAGTCTGGATCGTGTTGCGAAGGTACACGCTGAACACTGTTCGTTTCTCATGTCTGACAGTTGGCTGCAAGCACATTCTCACCGTGCTCAAGTTTGTGAGCGGCGGCGACGACATTGAACACTCTCTTCCTTGTTGCTGGATACTCTCTTCCTTCCTCTCTTGTTGCTGGCTTAGACGCTAAGACGCCGGGTCGGGCCGTTTCTCAGATCTCAAGACTAGCTCAGACGCTAAGACGCCGGGTAACAACCATTCATGGCGTCATGCGAAATGTCGACGTCCGGAAATTCATTTGTGCGGCTGCTACCTCTCAGCGCTTGATGAGGAGGAGCGACCAAAGGTAACTTAGCTCCCACCAAACCGGTACTCGACGTTAACCTCTGTTATCAAGACCTCCCCCAAACATTATACTGGTCTTGTGCGAAATAAGCCCGCAATTTTTTTCGTGTTCAACGGCGATCGGGCTGTCATTTACTCCATCCCCAGTCAGCGGCAAGCCCCTCCCACTTCCTCGAACAAAACGCTTAACGGCGAGATGGCCAAAACGGCCTGGCTTAATATGGACCTACCTCACTTGTTATTTATGCCTCGTTTCCACATCTTGCACAATACTCTATTGAAGCCGCTGGACTTTCAGATCGGTGCAACCCCGCAAGAGGAGCTTGTTGTCCCGCATTTTCGTGGTGCGCAGCACGTTCGAGTTAGGGGTATGAAAGGTGACTTGCGTGATCAATGGCTCCGACTCGAGGGTTTTTTGCGAACGACCTTGACTTGGTTAGATCAAAATGTTATGAAAGCGCCAAAGGCTCCGACGGAACTCAAATCTAACGTTCGTCCGTGGCACTCTCTACCATCAACATTCGGGTATACACAACACTTTGACCTTGAATCCCCACAAGATCTACACAAAGCTGTCTTGCAATCTCTCCATGCTTTTCGCCCGCTGCTTGGGGCTATCACATTATTGACTCTAGTTCTCGATGACATTAAAATGCCAGGATGGCGCGAACGCTATATCAAGGAGAGTCAAGTGGATGCGGCACTGTGGGACGAACTAGAAGAAGTCGTTTTCCAGATTGCCCGGGACCCATTGGAGGTATCTTAGACTTTTCAAGCCCAGCAGCAATCGAGAAAGCTCGGTCTCTGGATTGGCTATTCTCCATGATATTGAAGAATGACATTCGTGTACCCTTGTATTTCTTCTTGAACAGCACCGATCCCGCGTTGTTCAATGCTCTTCCCTCCATGCGATGTTACCACCTTTCTGTCCAATCAGAGCACATACAGAAAGTTCGCAATCTTAGTGGCCAAGATGCAATCATGGAATGGACATTCATCGACAACGCTAGGCGCCGATTTGGAGTATTCCGCAATGCTGATTTCTATGCAACGTGCGCTCAAGCTGAGGAACTGCCAAAGAAGCCGCCGCGCCGGGAAATGCCGCCGGTTGATCCGAATAGCGGCCAAAGATTCGGCGAGAGTTATCAAGATTTTTTCCTGCGGCGCACCAGACACAACGCGGCGATCAATTCCGCGGAGGAGAAGGCACAGCTTAAAAAACGACAAGAGCGTGTCACGAAGATGCAAGGACTGGGTCCGAGTTCGAAGAACACACAGGTTTTCATGTGGAATGCTTATGACGGCTTTTTGATACGCAGACCGATAACACATTCATTTGCTGTCAGTGTGTGGAAAGATTATGAGCCCTATCAACGTGTCTATGATGTGGGCTCGAATCAATGGGACCTCTGTCCTGGAATCAGGACTTGGGAAGAGAGCACAGCTTTGACGACAATCGCAGATGATCCGGCACCGAGGACGAGAACCAGTCAGAACTCTGCTCCGGGCCAAGCAAAAACTCTCGAATCGGGTCAAAGTTCTGATGATCAGTCCGATGACTCCGAGTCTAATTCGGGCCAGCTGGAAATTCCAAACTCTCAACTTGAATCCCATCCGGTGACTTTCGACAGCGAGTCTGTAGCGAATGGTGTCGGGGATGATGTTCAGCTGGAGCCTGACGACAAGCTGGAGCCTGACGACATCGAGTCTCAAGTGAGCGACTCGAGTCGAACACGGTTGGGATAGCCAGTGTCAGTGATGTTGCCGACGACTCGGATGCCAGTGGTCGACCTGCCTTCCCAAATCTTCCCGTAAATCTTCCGGATAACATGTCGTTGTTGCTGAACGATGGAGGTGGAGCCTCCGCCAATGTCGTCGCTTTCTACGAGTCTGAAAGAATGGACTTTGAGACAACGCAACTGGAGTCTCTGACAAATTGGGATGATTGCGGTGTCGTCTTAGCAGAACGCTTTGGTCATATAGAAAATCAATCCTTCGACGCTCCAGGACCTGAGGTTATCACATCCGAGAACTGTTTAAATGTGCTCGGAGACCTCCGTTCATCGTACCTAGTGTCAAATTCGACTCGAGTTCTATTCCAGGAGATTGCAAATGCAAAACCCCTAGCCGAAATCCCAGCAGTGTTGCTTGATTTGGCCCAGGCGGAAGAAGAGACGCACCTCTGGAAAGATCGGGGGATTAACGTTGTTTATTTCCGACAACAAGACGCTCCGGTCCACGAGAGCCGCGTTTTCGTGATAACCCCCCGTGGAAGGAACAGCGACCATGGCGAAAAGATTCTGCTTTTCAGTGCGACCACTGTTTTGCACCTCATTCGACTGAGATTTCAAGACTGGGAAGATCTATTGTCGGAACTTGTTCATCTCGGTTGCCCATTCCATATCATACTGGCGAATTCCAGAATCCCATATGCTCCTAGATACATGAGATGGGTTGGTCTTGGGGTTCGTCAAGAGGGTTATCGGCCATCTCGACTCGATTTCTTGTCCTATGTGGCCCACCGAGACCGATTCCTTCACTCTCCACGAGGTGTGCTTGCGCTATATTCCGGTGGCATCATCAGCCGTATCGCACGTCATGTTCTCGATGATCCTCTACACAGAATACGTTGGAACTCAGTCGACATCTTGCGGGCTGACGCGGAGATTGTGGATCCAAAGTTCGCCGACCACGCGTACTATTACCATCGCCTCACCCCGCAGGAAGAGGACCTCATTTGTGGTGTGTACTTGGTCGAAATAAGTGAGTGTATCCAGATTATTTCCATGACTATCATCCATTCAGTATGTTATTAGACCACCTGGAACATAGTCGTCACGTCCGAGTGGGCGGTCAGCAAACATCCACAGCCAGATTATCATGGTGGCCTCAGCCCGCAGCATTCTTCAAATCAGGTCTTAATGTTGGATGGTGGACGCCTAATTGCGAGCACTTCTTCCGGAAGATATTGAATGAGATGGAGTCGGGTGGTGGCCGGATGTGGACTCACACAAAATGGCGACGAAATATTAAATACTTTCAGAAGGCCCACCACATTTACGAACATCAGGATCTGTTATGCCAAGAATACCTTTCATCTCGATTGTAAACCACTGCTTTGTATGTACAACGTGTCTTATAAATCTTAAGAATTCTTCCAATCATTCAAACAGCGTTATTCTGATGATGCTGATGATTCTGATGTCACGGGTCACGTCACTCTCATCCTCCTTTCAACCAATGACCACGCACTTCTGCGAGCGTTGCGGGCTTTGGTTTGCGACTGTCCGCCGTGTTCACCGGCAGCAGTGGTCGATGGGACTTAATGACTTGCCAGCTTTGGTTTGCGACTGTCCGCCGTATTCACCGGCAGCAGCGATGGGCGCCTTGTCCTATTCCTTGTCCCGCCGGTTCTGACCCGCTTCCCGAATGGCCGTAAAATGACTTGTCAGGGACGATGGGTCAGTCTTATCTCAGTAATCGTTGTCCTGCTCTGACCCGCTTCCAGATTGGTTGTGAGAGTCTGTGCCAGCTGGTTTGCGACTGTCCGCCGTATTCACCGGCAGCAGCGATGGGCGCCTTGTCCTATTCCTTGTCCTGCCGGTTCTGACCCGCTTCCCGAATGGCTGTAAAACGACTTGTCAGGGATTCAGACGATGGATCAGTCTTATCTCAGTAATCGTTGTCCTGCTCTGACCCGCTTCCAGATTGGTTGTGAGAGTCTGTGCCAGCTGGTTTGCGACTGCCCGCCGTATTCACCGGCAGTAGTGATGGGCGCCCTTGCCTATTTGTTGTCCTGGCTAGTGTCCGCTGTATTCAACGGCAGCAATTCATCTTAATATATTTTTTTTGTCCTTTGTTTCTTCTCTGTTTCTTCCAAGATCGATGCCCAGCTAGCTACCGTTTGTCTCTCATATGCCGACATTCTCCCACAAGCCACAGTCATTGATTACAAGTAAAGAAAACAAAAAAGCAACATTGGTCACAAAGGAAGAAAATAAGCACTTATGTATTTGACTCTTGATGCACGCCTCCATCGCAAACCAGGCCCTGCGCGCTGAGCTCTCCAGTGGGCAAGCTACCGAAGCCATAATCCGCTCCAAGTTGCAAGCAATTGAAGCCCACGCCAATAAATGGAGACGTCTACTGCAATTCCAGGTTGCGACCAACAAAGGAGTCAGCGACCGATTGGGTGGTATCGTATTCGACACAAACTCTGCTCCCGTGGAAGTTCTCAATATCATTTTTGAGCACTACGTTACCAACCCTGCGGGTTTCGGAAGGAGAAGGAACACCTACGCTCTTGGCGTCGGTCTGTAGACGTTGGAGGGAAATTGTCCTCCACAACTCTCGGCTATGGGCCTCCTTGCGCTTCCAGCGGGTGGATAACCCAGGTTTACCTCAGCTAGTTAGGCTTTGGGCCGACCGTTCTGGCCAACAACTCCTCACATACGTTATCCGCCCTCGGCCTCTCGTTCCAATTCACGACCACTTCATCGATGCAATAAACGCAATTTGCGCCGTCCGAATGCGATGGAAATCTCTCTGCTTGGAATTGCCTGCCGAGCTGCTCTCTCGATTCGACGGACCCGCCCCAAGGTTGAAGGAGTTGACTGTTCTGGGGGAAGGCGTCCTTAATCTCGACTTCGCCCAGCCAACTGACTCACTCCTGTTTTTTCGCTCATCAACCAACACTGGCTCCTTCCAATCTTACGGTGCTGTGCATCAACGATACTCATCGTCCCAACGAGCTTGAGGCCGACCTTGTCGCGATGTTGAATTTTCTACCAAACCTTCGGCACCTGAAATGGGCTGTGTGCCGCAGTCAATCCGACCTTGAAGCCACCCAGGTTCATTTGCCCGCTCTCGACACACTGTTCCTCTTATGCTGCTGCTCAGAGCCTGAAAACATCCGATCGCTCTTCCATCATATCGTCTATGGCCGTTTGCAGAATTTGGTGGTTGCCAGCGAATCTATGGCAGTCGCGATAGAGGAATTGTCCTCGCACCCTCCTCCTCCGCATACGCTGATGTGGTTTGAGCCGACTAATTATGAGATCGACGCGCACTTTGCTCGCAATGCGATAGTAAAAGCCGAGCAAGTTTTCTCCTGGCGGACCAACAGCGGATTCGAATAATGGGTCGGACTATATCCGACAAGAAAATATCAATGAGAAAAGCGAAGCAGATTGCGCAAAAATCCTCCCCGTCCTGGTTTAATCCTTCCGAAGATCGGGATAGCTTGCCATGGGAGAAAGCATGCTGGAATGCGATGATCTCACAATCTCATGCCCGAGGCAGGGCTGTCAACGAGGGATGGGGACACCTCCGTGCGGTGGGGTTGGCGGAGTCTCAATGGAGCGTACACTACGGCTGGGGCGAAGTAGGGGACTTGGACGACATGCTGGGAGTCGTGCATGATTGGCTCTGGTGCAATCCGCAACTAGAAGCAAAGATAGCTGCAGCTGGCGAATTTGGTTCCGATTTCGATTCAGATATTGATGGACAACGCCTTATTCAGTAATTAATACATCGAAAGCACGCTAGAAATGTGTAATGTAGTACTACAGAGCTGCTACCCACTCGGTCGCCGACTTATTTCCTGCTGACGGCGCTCGTGCCTCGCGCAGCCAACAATGTGACAAGTCATTGAGTGTCACAACGATGACTCGTCTGATGCACTGTCACCAGCTGCTCGCCAGCGATGACCTTGTTTCCTACTCTTGCTCTTTCATGAATATCACCAGCTGTTCACCAGCGATGATCTTGAATAGGTCTCGTCGATCGTGCTTCGATTGTGCATGGTAATATGTACTATCTACCAAGGCAACAAGGACTCAATTTCGTCTTTGAGAATGTCGCTTTCGCGGCGCATGCGAACTTCAACGTGAAACAAGGCCCAGTATGCATTGAACGCATCCTTTTCCTCCTTCTTGGCCATCTTAGCTCGAGCTAGGTGGTACGCGATTTCTCGATGGTGTTGAGTCGCCTTCACATGATGCCCGACTTCTTCGCACCAGTCCGCCACGCTTTGGTTGGCTCGAATAACCATGCCATGATATTGACCACTCAAATCTCGTTTCTGTTTGACCAGGTCAAAATCTCCAGCTAAGGCTTGTATCTGGCGAATAAGGGTTTGAAGTGCTTTGCGTTGAGTATTCAATCGTTCTCGTCGCTCTCGGTGCCTTTGGCGAAGCTCCGCTTTGTCTGAAAGAGAGTCAGAGATGATGACAACGTCGACGTCAAGCAGAGCGTACCTTGACCAGTCAAAGGTCTGGGACTTGGCCGTGCGTAGGTTTTTTTACCTCGAATGATTGCTGGAGAAGCGAAGCCTAGACAAGTCAACGACAAAGACTCTCAAGACGACTGCTGGATGTCCTTACGACCAGACGACGGAGGCTTTTTGCGGTTTTGATGGAGGCTGGAAGTGTGAGGATATCTTGCGAGGAGTCGAAGGAACGGTTATATGTCCCTCATCTTCTCCGCGAGGCGGGCGGTCGTAGGACTGCTCTCGCATGGAAGAAATAGGTTGAGGACAAAAAGACGGGCTTGAAATGAGTGAAGCATAACATTTGATGCTGACGCGACCGACACCGGCTACGCCGATAGATCCAAACCCCCGCGCTATTCCAAATGAGAATTGGGCCCGTAACTTTCCCAGTCACAAAAAAAAAAAAAAATTTCGTTCCACCACCATGGACTCGGATCCCCATACTGAAAACTTGGACGATTCTCGTCTCTCCTTCGAGACTAATACGCGTTCCTCCACGCCTCCAACGCCTCCGCCCTCCTCCTCTTCTCCCATAAGTTTCGATTCAGGTCTATCTCCTACTACTTCAAGTCCTTAAATTGACTGAATTGTGGCACAGACGACTGTATGGACGATGAACTTGAAGACGATTCAAGCCGTGCGTCTGAGGACACTACCCACCAGTGTAAGGCCTCGTTTTGTCCCTCGAAGCTGGCTAAATCGTTTCAAAGCTGGTGGTGCTTACTACGCCCCTTCGCGATTCCGACATTATCGACAACTTGTTACAGTAGACGTCGAGGTTGAGCTCGCTGAGCAACGGGCTCGGGCTGCTGGCCGTCTCCCTCGCAACGGCCCACCAGCTATTTCCCCTACTCGCAGTGGCCCTCCTCGTTTCAACGTTGATCGTTTTGTCCCGAATTTACCGGCTGAACTCGTGCCTCACATGCAATCCGAGCGTCAACGCCTTGTCGAAGGGGAAGCTATCGAGACAGCATGGGCTTTAAGCCCTGCATCTCGCGGCCGTCGCCAACTGCGGACTCTCAACATGCCCTCGAACCCTTCGCTGGCCCATCTCGAGTATTATCACCTCGGATCACAAAACCATGCCTCATCCCTACTTCGTCGCTCGGTTTTTGAGGAGTTGTACACTGTTGTTGTCGACGACGGGGCACGCGATATATCCACGAGGGTCGATTGGCACACACTTTGGACAAAGCAAACACCAGGATCGACGCTCACAATCGAATTGTTGTACAAACGTTGGATGGCCCGGTGACATACGCGCGACGAGCAGTGTAAACGATGATAACAGTAGTCAGCGTGTTATTCAGTATTGTTGCCCAAAAAAGTTTTCATAAAGTTCCAATGAATATTTATTGAATTGTCGTTATAATAATATCAACTCTTAAGAGTTGATTTCCCTTGTGTTAATTTTACCTGTATGTAAATGAAAAAAGTCCCAAAAATGCTGCTCATAAAAAGTCCCAAATAAGTGATGCTGCTCGTCAGATAATTTCTGACCGCCACCGTTGGATTCTTTGTCGCATTTCGCTGTCGTAGTCCTCAGACATCGCGGCATTCATCAACGAGAATTCTGCATAATCACTACGTAAATTGTACATTTTGAACAGATGACGCCACTAACGGATATTGAAAACCTTCCGATCTGCCGCATTCTGCTGAATCAGCAACTCCTTCGGATAACTGTAAGGCCGTGTCAATTGGCCAGTGCGTCCCTCCCGGTTCCGCCGCGGCTTATATTTCTCGTTGAAATACGTCTGCGCGATAACGGTGCGACGTGCACACGATCTTCTGGCGAATGCCCTGAAGGAGGAACAACATCTCATAGGAGAAGTCGCCGACCGAGCGGTCAAGTCGGTAGAGTAGAGAGCATAAGCGAGCGCATTGATGGGCTGCACATAGTCCAAGTACCAGGCGTGCTTCTGCAGGTTGGATCGACTCCCGTGAAAATGGAGGACCTGCATTGTGCTCTGGTAGTAGGCGGTCTTGAAGTCGTAGTCGATCACCATATCCTCGCCCTTGGCCATTATCTCCAAGGCTGGAACGTCCTCTGTATCCTCCTCCCACGCTGGAGTGCACAAAGATGATGACGGTAATTGTGCAAGATGTATCGACAAATGGGGAAGCCATCAATTGCATGGTCCACTTTCCCAAGACGTCCGGCACGGACAGAAAGGGAGACGGACTTTTGACCAATGTGAATGAGTTGGCACAGGTGTCGGAGGAGAGGGGATTGAATGAATAGCTCCTCCAGGAACTCCTTCGCTGTGTGTGTTTCCGGCTCCCAATCTTGATACAGGGCCCAAAGAATCGGCTCATGGGGGACGAGCGACATATCACCCTGGTCGAAGGAGCTATGACAGGTACCACAAACTGTAAGATTGAGTTCAGCAACATTGAATTCGTCCTAAGTGAAAACCTACGCCACATGCCGTTCTTCGTGGCATCCTTTATGGCCAGTTCGCTATCATGCTTAACAAGACGATCGCTGACGGCACGGTTTCGAAGTTTGAAGGCGACCTTTGCAGCCGCAGGAAGACAATGGGCCATTTGTCCAGACGGATGGGAAACTCTCCAATGAGCAGGGCCCATGCAGATATTGCAGATTCCCCCTTTCGAAAGGATATCCCGAGCCCCACTGAGATTATCGAAGCGCATTGATTCGATGCCGATTGGTGCTTGCGGGGTGGTACTCGCTTCGTCGGAAGTTGCTGATGGAAGTGAAAATTGTATTTGCGCCGGATGGCGCAGATGAAGATGGAGAAGGCGAAGTGTGCTCATAATTGGGGAGCTGCCAGACTGATCGCCCTTCGGATTGGTTGGCAGGTTGCATAGAATTTTGGGGACGCGGAACGACTGGCCCTTGCGTTCCTGTAGCGTTGCTTGGGTTTACCTGAAGGACTTGGGGGTACGTCGATTTTCATACGTTTCTGTGGCGATACGTCGGTTTTTGGACGTTTCTGTGGTGGAGGCATGCTGGAGGGTGTCTCCGACACAATAGTCTGCATTGAGTTCCAAGAGCTAGCGCCAAGCGTACTACTCCCGGTTGCACTTGTAAATGGAGTCAACCCCTGAGGAAGGCAAAAAAACCTCGCGCACCTGCTGCCAGTAGCGATCTGGGGATCTGGGGGAGGGCCCATAGACTCAGTACTCCGAGAACGGGGCCTCTTTTGCTTCCGACCAGTACTCGGGTTTGTCGGCGGTGGTGTTGCACTCTCAAGGTTCATCAAGTTGTGCATCATCCTATCCGCGTTGCCGGTGATCTCAGTATCGCTGGAGATCTTCTTTGCTGGACTCCCACTTCTGTTGGACTTGTTACTCGACCCTTTTTTGATGCTACTTGCCGTGAGCGATTCTATTGTTCGGGAACATGGGGAAAACGGTTTACAGTCGCTGGTCGTCACTGGCTAGCGAGCCCTGCCCACTTTGTCGCTTTGGTGCTAGAATCGGCGCAGGGAGACGGGTGTGTTGCGCTGAGAACATTAACTCCTTGGGGTCCAACTCCATGTTGGACAGATGAAAGAAAGGTAGTGACGGTCACATTGCTTTCGTCACAGCATTGAGATGACTCTGAGTATTTGTCACCACCAGCGATATCAAAACCTACCCAAAGGCTATTTCACCAGCTGTTCACCAGCGATGACCTCGAATATCGAAACCTACCCAAAGGCTATTTCACCAGCTGTTTCACCAGCGATGACCTCGAATATCGAAACCTACCCAAAGACCATTCTGTAGCATGTGGTCACCAGCTCAGGCTGTTCACCGGCGCTGACCTCGAATATCATTATATCAAACCTGCACGAACTCTCTGTAGAGAGCATGCGGTCACCAGCTGTTCTGTCACCAGCGATGACCTTGGATATCTATGTAAATCTACCAAGGCACTATGATAGAAACCGAACTTTTTCGTCTGGATCTCGGCGCATGCGGTCTTCGTGTAATAAAGACCAGTGTGTGGATGTGTAGTCAAATTTTGCAAGAGCAATTAGAATGGCGCGAAGGCACTTAGAAAGCACTCGGGCTGGCATCCAATGTTACGCTAATGAGAAATTGCCTATCTGGGTATTCTAGAATTTTGTCGGGGTGAACCGACCAGAGAGAATACTGGGGGGTGACATTTATTGGGTACCGACATGCCCTTGGGTAGATGACAATTGTTTAAAAAGCGGTAGGGAGGACGATCTTGTGGGTCATGGACAAAATGAATTCCTTACTCGGATCCTCCAACAGCTTCACCAGCCGACGGGAACACGAAGACAGGTTTTGAATTCCAAGCGCAACAGAACCGTGTCAATTACTGCGTTTGTTTGAAAGGGGTAGGGAGGACGATCTTGTGGGTCGCGGACAAAATGAATTCCTTACTCGGATCGTCCAACAGCTTCACAAGCCGCCGGGAACACGAAAACAGGTTCTGATTTCCAAGCGCAACAGAACCGTGTCAATTACTGTGTTTCCTTATCGTTGACTTGAACAAACATACTGATCATGATGACTTGACCAGCGTTCGTTTTGACTTCCATGTCACACCCATTGGCCAGGAAGAAACGAACCAAACGGCCTGACGGTGGGCAACTTCCATGTAATTACTAGTGTCTGACGATTTAGAGTGGGAACCACCACCAGTGAAGAAAAGTAGTTCTAGTAGTAAACACAAAAACTATCGTTTTGCGGTACGGATCCAACTAACGCTGCAAACCTGACAACTAAACGACGGCCTCTAGTCACGGGGATGCGATTCGTGAACGGGATAGAATTCGCAAGGCAAATGCCCGGTAATATTGCTTGGAAATAAAGCGACCACCGTTTTTCTCACTGCCATCAGCGAAGGCAAAGGCACTGCGTAACGAGCGCAAACTTCCGCTGGGCCGGCGTCCGAGTCAATGCCCGCCACAAATTGAATCTCTTCAAACTATGACTTGGACGGAGACTGTCCCACTGGCAGCGACATGGCCTAGCGAGTTGCTTCCCGACTTCGCCAATGTCTGACCTGCCAGACTCATCGGTTGAACTTACTACATCGGAGGCCGATCGTGACCGACTAGTAGCTCAGGACGCGTTCAAGTTGCATAATCCTAGTGCCCCGCATTTTGGACTTCAAGTTCAACTTCTTGTTGCTCGAGTCTAAAAGCTGCAAACAACTTAGATCCCTCACCACTAGCGGACAACATGTCTGATTTGCTAGACCCATTGCCTCCGATATCGGAAGCCCCGGCGAGTGCCTCTCACACATTACCACTGGCTGCACGAAAATCTGTAGCATACAATGCAACTCAATCGACTCCTACTAGTATCTCAGACTCCGAGTCGCAACTAGTTCAAGTTCTACCTTCGGTGGACCGTCAAAATCCCACTAGCAAGCCGCGGTACCAAGACCTGATGATCCTACTGGACGTGTACTAATGTTTTGCAGACTGGGATATCGCACTGTTTCGATTTTCAGTTACCAGGAGGTCGTTCCCTTTGCCGATTCTGAATGCTATGATGATGTTACTATCTTCAAGTCGAATAGGAAACACTCAAAGACAGACTCAGCGTCCGAGTCGAATCAATCGGCAACGACGATTGAGTCTTTTGGTGGGCTGGGGATGCGTGTGGAGTATGGTCGTTGCTGCGGAGACGGGGTTGGCTTGGATATTGTTCCTGTGCACAGAACTATCATCGCAGAAGAGTAGGATGATTCTTGTCGCTGGTTGTATGCTTACTGACGACCTGTGCAGTTATAGGGTGGCGCGGCGTCGCTGGCGTAACTTCAAAGCCTCATCCCGAGCTCACTGGGCTAAATTCTTTACCCCGAACGTTATGGACGACCTAATGAGAGCTTTCGGCCGATTTCCCCCAGGTGTTGCACCACTCACGACACAGCAACAGCAGCAGTGGGCAAAGCTCGGAGAACTTTCAGTTTCTCCAGTACAATATGGTCAAATGCGGGTCTGGGTATTGAACAATGTATGGATTACAGGGACACCGCCTACGACTCGCGACATGGAGCGATGGAATAGACATCCCATACTGTCTGGAAAGTATCTCAGCGAAGTCAAGATCAAAGTCATCGAAAATTGGAGACATGATGTGACTGAGTCCGAGTCAGAGTAGTCTACAAAAAACTTAGAAAGTGCGACTTGCACGTTTTTTTTACTTTGGTGTGTATGTGAGGGCAAAAAATACAAGCTTTATGGCCGGTTCGATGAACAGTCTGCAGCAACAGCCAGTCACTCGTCGACGTCACACATCATTCGTGCTCCTTCTCTCAAGTTCGTCCCAAAAAGATGTCCTTGACTCTTATTAGCGGGTAGCCGTCACACCAGCGCCTGAATTCGACGCAACAGCAAAAGCCAGCTCTCTGAATTCAGCTAATTGAATCGGTGATTCCTTTTGTTGAAGCAAAGTACCACCTGCCTGACATAGTTTTTGCCCCGCTCAAAGTCAATGCCTCCACAGGAACCTTGACTCTTATGAGAAGGCAGCCGTTACACCAGCGCCTGAAGTCGACGCAACAGCAAAAGCCAGGCCAGCCGCTTCTCGGTCTCCCAGCTCCCTGAATTCAGCTAATTAAATCGGTGATTCCTCTTCGTTGAAGCACCTGCCTGACATAGTTTTCCCCCTTCGAGCTCGAAGTCAATGCCTCAACAGGAACCAGCGAGGCGTCGCCGTGCCCAAAGCGTTTTAGGCTCTGGATGTCGCAGGCAGCCGTTTCACCGGCGTCTCGAAGTCAATGCCTCAACAGGAACCAGCGAGCGTCGGTGCCCAAAGCGTTTTAGGCTCTGGATGTCGCAGGCAGCCGTTTCACCGGCGTCTCGAAAATTTTATTGCTCCGTCTGGTGTTGTGCCCTCCAAGCCCTTGCCGTTCTCAGATTCTGCATGTCTTGAGGGCAGAATTGTTCATCCTGATTGTCGTATTCGAGACGAAGATATCAGTCGGTGTTGTTAAAAGCGAGTTTCCCTGCAGCGCTTGGCATACTTAGGAAATTTCACTTTAGACGAGCATTCATCGTTCATCTACTACAATCTTTCGTAGAGTTATTTCCTGGGCCAAGTTCTTCATCGCGCCGAGATATTCTACTACGGCGTCCCTGGTGCTTCCTTCAATATCAAATCAAATAGAACTGGGAGACATACCATGTACCCAACATCTGGCGTGTTTTCACTTCGTACACAGTCTCTTCAGGCGTATTGCACGGTGAATCCATTGCTATCGGCCCATCAATAAACGTCGTTGAAGCGTTAGGAAAGGCGTGAGACGACGGAAGTAGTTGCCCCTGCTGTCGTCGTTCTGTCCATCTGAACGATAGGTGACAAGTCCTCCCATATTGGTGGCGAGCGCGGAGAGGGTAAGGGAGATGGTAACGGAGAGAATGTGGTGTGGGACAGTGCTTCAAAGGATGCAGTTTCTGAGTTACACGGGGATGGTGGTTGATTAGAAGACGATTTTGGAGGTAGGGAATGGTAGAATCGCTCAATCGATGGCCCATAATCGCCTTCCATTGGACTAGAGGGTGTATTGCAGCCCGGACAGTCTTCCGCTGCATGCAATGGGTGTGGAATTGGTTTGCGAATCGTTATCTGCATGAAACTGTCGGCCCAGTGCTGATTGTTGTCTCGATGTTCGTGGTGAAAGGCGCAATTGGCAGCCCATAGGCGAAGGACCTCCTGCCAGCTGACTATTTCGTAGCAGGGGATATACGGCGTTGTCATTCCCAAAGCAATAGGTGTTCTGAAGTCGAGTGAGCTCGAATACCTTTGATGCAAGTTGACTCACTCGTGGGGTAGGCGGAAAGTCCTATCTCCTGCAGTTAACTGATGGTAGAATATTGGCTGTCCTTCGTGTCGGTCGCTGACAAGTGCACTGGAAGCAATGGGTTAGAGTGGACCTATCGAAGGATGCTCACATACCGAGAGGCGTATGCGCCAGACCATTGACCATCCAAAACTACCCAGAATTGGACAGAGGTCTGGCGATCACGCGTGAGATGCTGGAGCTCTTGAGGAGCAAAGAAATGTGGGTGGCAGACATTCCTTGACAGTGGCTGCATGTTGACAAGGTATAAGGGACACGTGATGTCATTTTTTTCTTCTTCGTTTACATAGACTACAAAACCATGATAAGAGCTTTCAGCGCGCCCCACACGGCCGCAATAGTTCCTCTTCGGAGTCTTATTTGCCAGGTCATTGCCAGAATTGATCGACGGTCAAACGGTCACGGCGGTCAAACGGTCACGGCGTGACATTTCTCATTCGCACCATGTCGTGCTACGTTTGTGGGAGTAGCAATTTTCTCATGACCAATTTTCTTTTCCAATGCAACGGTTGCGTTAGACGCTGCCATGCTCGTAAGTAGATCGTCTTCTCCGCGACGTGACTTATCGACTGCCTTAGGATGTGCGGTTCCAGCTGTTACACCTGGAGGAATTCCATGGGTTGTTAATGGCTTGGGATAAAAAAGCACAACGCTCAGATCGTCGTCATCTCCTCCGCTGGTTCTGTCAGGTCTGCAAGGTCAATTTCTGTGGACAGGTAGTTCCGGGTTCTCAACGTTTTTTTAGCCGGCGCCGGGCACCAGTTCCTCGTCCGCCATTCTGATTCCCGATGGACCTGTGCAACCTTCGCCGATTATTGACCTCACACGAGATATATCACTCGAGCCGCAACAGGAAGGCCAAACTGTCGAATCTCCAACGACGCAGGCTGTCGTTGACCTCACTCACGACCATTCTGACACCAAGACAACGCGCCATACCCCTGTAAAACTTGAAGATGCCGCGCCAGTTCTCCCAGCCCAAATCGGAGCATCGGCCGCGGAGTGGGCGATTCCGATGCCAAGACAGTTCATCGCGTTGATTCCGGATATCTCGATCGCATCTGGGGAAAGAGCGAGACACAGCCGAACGACATTGACGAATGGGCCAATTACGAGGACAACTGGGGGAGAACCCCGTCACCACTGGCCCCTTAGACTAAAATGCATCGCAATAAACATCGTAGTGTCATGCTTTTGCGAAAGAAAATCAGAGAACTTCATTGTGCGTAGTTTGCTTAGTATATTGAAGTATAAGTACGAGTATAATTCTTTGCGAAAGTCACGTGTATGCACAGTTCATCAAGTTCGCCATTCGTCAGTTCATCAAGTTCGCCATTCGTCAGATGCCTAAGTCCGCCAAGGTGAAGCACGAAGGAAAGGACGACGACGCCAAGACAAGGGGACTCGGAGGGGAAAGTCTACGCGAACGGGCGGGAAAGGGAATCAAACAGCCAGAAGATTCCAGAAGATAAATTGGCACCAGCAGACTGGCATCCGACAGTCAACCACGTTCAAACCCCGCAAAACGGGCAAGCTACTCAGACCAAATGGCAAAAGTGAAGCCGGCAAGCTGTGAGTAGTGAGGGCCTCCACAAAAAACTACGCTGAAGTCCTCAAAAGCTTACCATGGCTGGATCGCACAAACCGCGCAATCGTCCGCATCGTCTACGGCAGCGATCGCGGGTCATACCCTTACCGGTGAACCCCATTCAGATTCTCATGGCGGTTAAGAACCAATACAAGCCGGCTGATGACCTGAGCGAAGATTATGCATGCTTGGACAACAGCGACGCATGGAGGGCAGCATTTCCGCCAACAGTAAGTGCCATAGGAAATTGAAGAATAGAACAAACCATTCCAACAGAAAAACTCTCAGGGGGATCTGCAGAGTCGCGGAGATGCCAACGTTGTCACCACTGGGAAAGCTCTCGCGACCACCAGTTCCGGCGTTCGTCAGTCGGACCGTGCCGCGTATCAGTCCAATCCAATCCAATCCGACAACACGCAAAGAGATCAACAGAATTTCCCGAATGTCATTAACCCATTAGCGAATCACGTTTCGCCACCGTCTGCATCATCCCAAACCACGGCAGCTTCACAAGGCAACGATACTACCAGTTCCAACAACACGCAAAGAGACGTCAGACGTCAACAGAATTTCCCGAATGTCATTCAGCGGTTCAACCCATCAGCGAATCATGTTTCGCCACCGTCTGGTTCCGACATTGTCGATGCTCAAGTCCGATCCTTCGTCGCCAACATTGTTGGTTACGATCTCACCCACCATATTCCGCTTCTCCGGGCGGTGGGACTCACTAACATGGAAGGTTTCCGAGTTATGGCGGGCTGGAAGGACGCAAAGCGCCTCGATAATGCATTGAAGCGGTTGTTGGCGGGGACAACGGAATGAAGGGCTTTGAATTGATGTTTTTGAGTATGGCTATCGAGGCATTGGCAGAGTAGCTACTGAGTTTGGCCAATTATACAAATATATGTTCTAATAAAAAGAGTCTATCGATAGGAACAAATACATTATCTGAGTGAAGAAGAAGAGTTGCAGCTTATAAGCGATATTCTCCGTCTCAGTCGCAGCTCGGTTTCCACGATGTCGCTCCGCATCTGGCCTCGTCTCGTCTGAAGAGGTATTGGTGTGGAGCAATATGTGATTCGTTGTTCACCTTAGCCTGGCAGCCCGCTGCTTTTTAGTGATATTCTCTCGGTGTCTAGAATAGTTAGGAATTTGCACGCTTGGATACTTTTGACGGAGTCAGACGGACAAGGCTCGGTAATTTTGGCCAGTGAGCTTGGCCCTTTCGCGGTCTGCCACGCGTTCGCTAGCAGTGCGCTCTGATCGTCGACTGCATATATCTGCTGAGTGCACGAAAAAGTTAGAGATAGGAACCCACCGAGCCATCCTCTCCCGTGTCCTCTGCCGAACAAGTTCAGGATTCCTTTTCGACATTAAGTTGAAGCGGAGATGTTTGTTGCCTTACACACCTGGTTCTGTACCTGGCGCTAGCTCGACGGCGAGCCAGAATCGTGGAAAGAGGACGCGGGACGGAAGTTTTGGAGGGCATGAGTCAGCGTATGTTTGATCGCTGTCATAGCCGCGGACCACAGAGACGAGCAAACCCAACCCCGTCGTGGGTTCGTTGGTGCAATGACCAGAGCCAGAGACTGGCTGCTGTCACCTCCAGCTGATTGGTTGCCAGGACTTCCACGGTTGTCGCCGTTGCAACAGCTGACTTTGTCAAGGCTATGGGAGCTGCCAGACCGTGGGTGCTGTCAGGGTTTTCACGGTTGTCGCCGTTGCAACAGCTGACTTTGTCAAGGCTATGGGAGCTGCCAGACCGTGGGTGCTGTCAGGGTTTTCACGGTTGTCGCCGTTGCAACAGCTGACTTTGTCAAGGCCGTGGGAGCTGCCAGACTGTGGGTGCTGTCGGGTTGGAGCTGGGTGCCGCGGTTAGCCTGTCGCTGTTGCAACAGCTGACTTGGACGGTGTGGGAGCTGCCAGACACTGGGTGCTGCCACGGCCCAAAGGCGACTTAAGATTGCTCAGAAGGTAGATGGTCACACTGTAACATGGTCACGGATTCGATCTGATTCGATTCGATTCTGTACCTCTTGCATTCGTACACAATGAGTGGCTAGCCGTTATACCGGCAGCCGTAGCGAGGTTGACTCTGGCGAGGTTGGCTCTAGCTAGACGGTGGTCGCAAATAGATACCGAGCAGTGGCTAGCCGTTCTACCGGCAGCTTTGGCGAGGTTACAGTTTACCGGCGACCGTCCCTAGTTAGTCGTTGGTTACCGCAACTACTTGACCAGCAACTGTGTGGGGGTTTCTGATAGTTCGCGTCTGTTTCGGTCAGCCGTTCTACCGGCAGCCGTGGCGAGGTTCTTGATCAACGTTTGCTCTTATTCTTTACGACGTGCTTTCCTGGCGACCGTCCCTAGCTACTGCGCAAATACATACCGAGCAGGGGCTCAAGATTGATTTGCTTTTCACAACAAGCGGCAGCCAGTTGGTCATCTTGACCGACGATTGCATTATTTGCAGATGTTTGTTGATGTTTGCTAGTGGCAGGTGCCAGAAATCGGCATCTTGCAAAAAACAACAACCTTGCTTGCTTCTTCCAGTCCTTGTTTGCACGAGCGGTATGCCAACAACTTGCTCACGAGAGTATCCTAACCTGCTTGTTAGATGACCGTCACAAAGACGAATAAGAAGTTTCAGCGCATGAACAAGAAAGACCGCAAAAACAAGAAATTTTGGGCGGAGGGCGTCCGAGCGCGTATTCTACAACCTCACGTTCAGCGCTATGCGCTGGCACTGTCACTAGACTGGAGGAAAAATCGCGACTTCATTCAGCAAGTCTGCAACGAGTATCACGCCCGCATCCACTGGCGGCTGGAGGACCACGAAGAGCCTGACCTTCCGGATCCCTTACCGCCTTTCAATCCTCTCGCTCCACATCCTGTCGAGAAATTGTCAACCGAAGACACCCAGTTAATGCAGGAGAAGATTAAATCTGACAACAAGGTTTACCGCGTCCTTCTATCAGCTTGTCCAGTCTAGTTGATGCTGTTGTATAGCGTATCTCGCGGTATCTAAAATACCACGCGAGGAATCTCCGTGGCCAATATTCACATCCCGACCTTGATAGTCCTTATACCCGGCTCTTTTACAAGATGGACTGCGCCCCGAAACCAGCGAAAGCGCGCTCAGCTGCTCAGCAATACATGCACGAAAACAAAGAAGAGTTGCGGCCCAAATATGAAGAAGAGAAAGCCAAAGAAGAGGCGGCAACTGGCCGTAAGGTGACCATCGACGCGCCGTTTGAGCGAAAGTGGTGAAACCCATTCTTGCCGAAATGGTTGAAGAAGCAATACAAGCATTGAAGGATCGAGCCCAGGCAGATGTCGCAGAGAAGAAAAAAGAATTCGCCAAGTTTAAGAAGGACGGAGTGCCCACGACGCCCGAGTTCCATGAGCGGTGAGCCTTCCATACGTGCGAGTCTATTAGTTCTAATGAAGGACAGGTGTATCGAGGAATTCCAAAACTTCTTTTGGGGGATTGCTATGCGACTTGCCGAGTTCACCGGATGTCATGTCTTTTGCATGATTGGTGGACCCAGGCCCTCGCTCGGGGGCCGTATATGGACTAAGTCGTGAGTTGTGTGATCGGTCTGATAAAATTATGACTGATTATACCAGGACCTACCGGGCGAACCAGGCACCTTCCCCAGTGCCGTGGCCTGCTTGGGACAAGGAGCGATTCCAAAAAATGATCGACTTTTGGATGGAGTATCTGGAGACAGCCTTCAGTGAGTTTGGCTTCATCGTGGTTGAGTTAGTGTTAAAATTGTAATGCAGCTGAAGAGCAAAAGGCCGATGCCGCTCTGCCTGAGAAGACAGACGTATTAGATGGGTTGATCTCTATGAATGACGAAACCCAGCATGTCGACTTCCTCCAAGTTACCGAGTCAGACTTGGACGAGTCCGACAGCGACAGCGACGGTAGCAGCAGCGATGATGAGGGCAGCGTTGACAGTGGTGATGACGAAGTCACGTCCAGCCTTCGTAAAAAGCGTGATGTCAAGGCAAAGGAGAAGGGGAAGGGGAAGGAGAAGGCAAAGGAGGGGAAGGGGAAGGAGAAGGCAAAGGAGGGGAAGGGGAAGGAGAAGGCAAAGGAGAAGGCAAAGGAGAAGGCTCAAGAGAAGCCAACACCCTCGACAAAAGCCAAAGCTTCAACCTCGAGGAAGGCGCCAACTGTCAAGAAAGCCAACAAAAGCGCGGCATCGCTGGGCGAGGCCCAGGTCAAATCAGCCACTACTTCCAAGAAAAGGAAACGACAGCAGTCAGGTAGTGATATCGAGACCTCTGAAGGTTCCGACATCGAGTCGTCGCAATCGTTGGCTGCTAATAGAGCTCGGAGGGAGAAGAAAAAGGGGAAATCTATGATGCCGGATTCGCAACCTCCGCCTCCAATTCCTCCTGTCGGCTCGCAACCGCCTCCGATTCCTCCCGTTGAAAATCCAGTTGTTCCTCCTCCTATTGGCATGCAACCGCCGCCTCCGCCTCCAATTCCTCCTGTCGGCTCGCAACCGCCCCCAATTCCTCCTGTTGGAAGTCAACTTGTTCCTCCTCCTATTGGCATGCAACCGCCGCCGCCGCCTCCAATTCCTCCTGTCGGCTCGCAACCGCCCCCAATTCCTCCCGTTGGAAGTCAACTTGTTCCTCCTCCTATTGGCATGCAACCGCCGCCGCCGCCTCCAATTCCTCCTGTCGGCTCGCAACCGCCTCCTCCCGTTGGAAATCAACCTCTTCCCCCAACTGATGCGCCTGCATGGTTCCACGATCTACACAACGAGTTGATTAGGATGGAAGCGGGCCCGCAATATCATCACATGTTGCGACTGCTGGGGCAACTAGAAAGGGCCTATGGCTGGATAGACAAACAAGCATCACTGTCTAATGTTGATCGACCTAGCCAGGTTGCGGCTTGGTTCAAACGAGCTCGGAAGTGGACGGCGGCCAACGATGACATTCGTATTAAGGATGTGGCTGTTTTTTCGACCCAATGGCGAGCTTGGTGGACTCGACGTCAGCCCACCTGGCGCAAGGGACCCGCCGGAGAACTTTTTGCGGGTGGCATCGGATGGTCGGTTGGGGAGATCTTGCCTTGCCAGGCAAGAGCGGAATGTCAGTCATCGTTGCAACCCTTGGGTGGTGGGGACATGAGCTTAGTTTAGCTAAGCTGCCCCTTGTCGGGTTGTGGGAGGAGGCAACTGCGGAGGTGACCTGGGTGCTGGAAAATCTTGTCAAAGATGCTCCCACAGAGATTATCCGACTCCGCTGACTGGCAGCAGCAGGAAGCTAATGGACAAGGCAAGAAGGAAAACGTAAACTGTAGTGTAGTCGCGGTTTGTGTAGTGAGAATGTCGAGTCAAGTTGTGAAAGAATTCGTCAAACTTGTTGTTTTTTACTGAGACTGATTTAAATTGTTTCTGCTCTGTCGTAAACTGTAGTTGTGTGTAAATAGTAAGAATGTCGAGTGAAGTTGTGAAAGAATTCGTCATGTTTTACTAGGACTGATTTAAGTTGTTTCTGCTCTGTCGAATTCGCGATTCAAATCAAAGGTAGTCAATTTTTTAGATGAAGAATAAGAATGATCATGGCAGTCGTTGGGCATGCTCGACTATTGTTTGTAACATCAGAAGTGACCTAAAGTGTAAGAGATTGGGACCAACAAACACAATTTGATTAACTGTGATTGCCTGACTGGCACCCGTGGTCCGTGTGATTGCGCTGGTGACGGAGTGATATATCACCTATTTGGCAGCTGCCAGAGCCTGGCTGCTCACAGAAGCTTTGTAATTGAATGGCCTGACAGCTGCCGGGTCATGTTTGATATATATTACAGCTATGGCTCCATCCCAGTCGTCCTGCTGGTAGTTGGTGAAGATCCGCAAGTACTGCTCCAGCTCCTGGTTGACGCGCCCTGTCTGACCGTCTGTCTGCGGGTGGTACGTGGTGGACGTGGCGGGCTTGATGCCGATTAGACACCAAAGTTCTCGGGTGAAGTCCGCGATGAACTGCGAGCCGCGGTCGGAGACGTACTTCTCCGGAGTCCCATGGTGCCGCCGGACGTTCCGGTAGTAGAGGCGGGCTGCCCCTACTGCATCGACCGTTGTATGACACTCCGAGAAGTGGGCGCGCTTTCCGAGGGTGTCAACGACAACCATGATCGCGTCGTACCCGTGGGCTTCGGGAAGCTCTACGATGAAGTCGACGGAGATGGTATGCCAGCGTTCCGGGGGCGTTTCCGTAGGGTGCAGCTCTCCGTGGGGCAGTCTCCGGAGTGCCTTGGTGCGGCAACACAAGTCACAGGTCGCAACATACCGGCCGATATGGCGAGACATCTGAGGCCACCAGTAGTTCCGGGAGACCAACTCCAAGGTCTTGAAGCGACCTGCGTGTCCGGCGACCCGGGTGTCATGGCAGAGCTCGATGATGCGTCTCCGAAGGTCCTTGTCCTTTGGTACGTCTTTCCTCGGAAATGGAGAAGACCGCCAGAGACGGCCCACTCGTCAGAACGTGAGGAGCGGGGGCCTCGAGCTTGACCTTGAACCTTAAGAAGTTGCCGGGCCGCTAGTGCGACGGGCTCCTCCAGGTCGGGCTCACCGGAGAGGGCATCACGGATGTTGCGGAGGAGTTCAGAGCCGGGACCGGAAACGGAAACGCCCTCGAGTGCGCGGACGTGGAAGAGTTCAGGCCGCAGAAGGACGACATCGGAGTTGTCGGAATCGACTCCGTGGTCGGGTCTCCGGGGGAGGGGCGTCAGGCCGACCCATATCGCGGCCAGGCTTGTGGTGCAGCGTGAAGTCGAACCGGGAGAGGTACAGAGACCACCGGGCCTGTCTCCGGTTGAGGTGCTGCGTCTTCCTGAAGTACTCCAAATTCTTATGGTCAGTCCAAATCTCGACAGGGTGCGCGGCGCCCTCGAGGAAGTGTCTATACTCCTCGAGTGCGCGGATGATCGCGAGCATCTCCTTGTCGTGGATTTCGTAGTTGCGCTGGACATCATTTAAGCTTTTAGAATAGAATGCTACAGGGTGCCACTTCCCGTCCGGGGCGGATTGTGAAAGAACCGCCCCCGTCGCATAATCAGAGCTGTCCGCCTCGAGTCGGAAAGGCCGTGCGTCGTCCGGAATCGCCAGGACCGGTTCCGAGGTGACCCGTTCTTTGATCGCTTGGAACGCGGAGGCCTCCGCGTCGCCCCAAGTCCATTGCTGGTCCTTCTTGGTGAGCACGAAAAGAGGGCGCGCAAGGGTCGAGAAGTCCCGAATGAACCTGCGATAGAAGTTAGCGAACCCAAGGAACTGTTGAACATCCTTCTTGTTGTCCGGAGTCGGCCAAGCGGAGACGCCTGCGACCTTGACGGGGTCCATTTCGACGTGGTTGTGGGAGATGATGACTCCGAGGTACTCGATTGACGATTTTTCAAAGTCGCACTTCTCCGCTCGAAGGTACAACTTGTGCTCCCGGAGTCGCTGTAAGACCTCCTGGACAATCTGCCGGTGTTTCCGGAGGTCGGAATGGGCGATCAAGATGTCGTCAAGGTAGATCATGATGTCTCCAGAGAGGATGAGGTCCTGAAAAATGTCATTCATCATCGTTTGGAACGTCGCGGGAGAGTTTGTCAGGCCGAAATACATCACCAAGGGCTCGAACAGGCCTCGGTTAGTCCGGAAAGCCGCTTTCCACTCGTCACCTTCCTTGATCCGGACGTTGTTGAAGCCCCAACGGACGCCGAGTTTGGTGAAGTAACGAGCACCTTTGAGCCGGTTGATGAGGTCGTTGATCAGCGGAAGGGGGTACCGGTTTTTGACAGTCATCGCGTTGAGAGCACGGTAGTCCTGGACGAGCGGAGTCCGCCGTCCTTCTTCTTGACGAAGAAGACCGGAGACGCCATCGGAGACTTGGAGGGGTGAATCCGGCCCGTCGAAAGCCCTTCCTCGATGAACGCGTCGAGCTCGCGTTGCTCGAGGGGGCGAGATGGGGTACACCTTGCAGTTGGTGGGCTTAGCGTCGGGGACGAGTTCAATGGCGTGGTCCCAGGCTCTCCGCTCCGGTAGCGTGTCGAAGGACTCCTTGTTGAAGACGTCCTGGAACTCCTTAGCCCAGTCCGGGATCTCGGAGGGCGGAGGGGCGGAGTTCCTGGCGAAGGCTTCGGCCAGGCGTTGCGAGACAGTACTGCCAGCGCGTATCTCCTCCGAGGGGCGGAACGAGGTGTAGAAGATGCGGTCACCATCTTCAAGCTGACCATCGTCTCATCATCGTCGTCGGAGTCCGGCGTCCAGATCAGGCAGGCCGGAGTCGTCACCGGAGACGGAATCGTCTCTGTCATCAGACCCAGAAAGGTCCATGGCGCAGACCGAGGGGAACGGGCCGGAGCGGAGACGCTTCTGAAGCGACCGGAGTTGCCGCAACTCGGTCCGTTCGACGCACTCTTCCTCACGGCAGGTCGAGCAATTGCGGGGGCACCGTGTCATCTTGACCTCCTTGGTTTCCCAATTGATCTCTGGGTTATGTTTCCGCAACCAGGAATACCCCAGGATGAGGTCTTGCTTGCCAAGATGGGTGACGGCCAGTTGAACTCGTTCGGCATGGCCTCTGTAGCGCAGGACCAAGTCCGCGATCTGTTTGATGGAGCCGGCATCATTAGGGGTGCCGTCGACATTGAAGACCGGAATCGGCTGATCAAGAGTGCGGACCGGAATGCCATTCCGAGCGACATAGTTCGTGTTAATGAAGTTGGAGGTGGCACCACAGTCGACAAGCCCAGAGAGTGAGAGCTTCAGCGCGCTGGTGGTGGACTCGAGCTCTAACGGGAGGTGGAGGGAGTTCGCCCCAGGGGCAGCAGCAACGGTGTACTGCTTGGGCAGTTTCTTTTCCCAGGCAGTGAGGCGGCGGAGGACGATGACCGGAGTCGCGGGCGGAGTCGGAGACGGAGTCGAGGCGGGGGCAGGAGAGGGTGTGTCTTTCGTCTCGTCGAGGATGTCCATCGAGCGGACATTGGCGGGGAGGGGGCAATCCCGGGCGAGATGGTTTGGGTCGCCGCACCTGAAGCAGGCGCGACGAGGGGCACCCCGAGCCCTGGTGCAATCCAACTCCATAGGGACGGGAGCTGGAGGCGCCGGAGCGGGGGCGCGGGCCGCGGGTGGCACGACCGGAGCCACCGGGCGGAAAGGGGCCGGAGCCGGGATGCGGTTGACCGGAAACGGAGTCCGAATCAAACCGCCAGGCGTCTTGGGGGCGGCTGACTTGATCAGCTTGGCCCGGACCAGGGCCTCGTATTGACGGAAGGCCCGGGTGCGCCAGCTAAGGTAATCCCGGAGGTCCGGGGGGTCATTCGAGGACGTGATTCCATTATTGATCAAGGGGTCAAGTCCGTGGCGGAACTTGGTCACCTTGACCAGCGCGTCTTCGAATCTGGCGAGGTCCATCGGGTCCTCGAAGTCGTCGGTGTACTGGTAGACATCCTTTGTACCCATGTGATAGGCGGAAGTCTCCAGCTTGGAGAGAGCGTGATCTTGCTCGTTCTCCTCGACAAACCGGAGTCGAAACTTCGGAAACGAACGAGCCCCAGGACGGAAACGGAAACGGGGCTTTGCTTCCGTGGCGCTCCGCCCATTGCTGAGCGGGTCCTTCTGCCATAAACGACATGGCATAGCGGACGGCCTTTTCCTCGCTCGCCTCTCCGTTGACCACGAAGGCCTCAGGGGCAAGGCGGGCGTAGGTGCGGACCGCGTAGAGGAACGCGCCGCCGTTTCCGGTCGCCGTTGAAGGTGAACGGGGGGTTTGGTCGCAAGACCAATTTTGGGCGAGGTTGATGTCGCCAAAAAGGGCTTCGGAGTCGCCCTGGACCGGAGTCGGAGTCGGAATCGACGTCTCCGGCGATGGTGTTTGGGGTCCGCCAGCATTATTAGCGGCGGCAGCGGCAGCGGAAGCCTGGTTGGTGAGTAAAGCAAGGGCCTCAGTTAGGCTATCGATTTTCGCCTCGAGTGAGTCCAGCCGGGCGTCTGTGGTAGGAGTGACTCCGGACGGCATGACGGGTGCGGGGACCACAGGAGTAGAGGAGGAGGGGACAAGTGGCAGGGGCGGTGACGAGGGCGGAACGGACTCGTACTCGAGCCTGAGTCAGCGCCGAACCTGGCAATCTTGTCCGGTTGATCCCGTAGAGAGTTTCTTCTGCTGTAAGGGCAACCCCGGAGGCCTGAGATCAAGGTCCTAGCAGGGGAGGATCCGAAGAGTGAACATTGGTAAGCAAATACAAATGAAGCTGACCTAGCAGGGGAGGATCCGAAGAGAAGAAACTCTAAGGGTCCGCCTGCTAGGTAGCTGACTATATACTGCTTGTCCATAGCTGCCGCTGTCGGGCACAGAAGGCTTGGGCGGCGTCGCAGGCGAGGTCCCAGGGTGACCGTCGGGAGGGTGTTGACGGATCGGTGATTGTGCGGGCGAGATGGAGGGCCGGACCGGAGTCGGAACCGGAGTCGGACTGGAATCGGGCGCGTCTCCGGGCCGAAAGGGAGGTTCCCCTGACAGTGGGTGGGATGTCGCAATACACCTACCAATTCCATTTATCCTTTCATATTAGAATGAACGGCCCGCTGGGCTGCGCATTCTAACATGAAGGGATGATCCCAAATGCCCTATGCTGCAATAAATACTCCAATAATTCTGCAACATCTCTAAGTTCTCAAGTCCCTTAGCGCTAAGTCCCTTCTACGCTGCTAATGCTGTAATAATCCACTGCTATCTAAGTTAGTTTCCGAAATTGGCAAATATGACATAAATAGTGATAATAGTCATACTTTCTCTACTTAAGCAACAACTTGAAAGTATACTATATGAGAATGTCAGATCCAGTTGTCCTGGTCACAATGTCACATAGTATAAGTATAATGTATGTGACAAAATCCTTCAAAATGAAACTTTGTCAGTTGATGATTATGAATAAGTTATGTACCGTAGGACGTAAACAACCAGATGTGACAGTGGTATATGATTGCATTATATAATCCTATCCAGACTTGGGTTAAGTCAGGTCCTCAGTCAGCCTGCTACATTTGTCACATAGTGTGACGTACTTCCAAAAAGGAATTTTTTGCTGTTTGACAGTACAATCATCAGTGAATGTCACAGATCATCACAAAATCAAAGTTGTGTATTTTGACTATATAAACAACTTTCATTAAATGACTTATGTATTGTCCCAGCTGAATAATTGTGCTAGCACTAGCCAATCATTAGCTGATCCATACCTGATCTCTTGAAGTACACAACTTACATAAGTCATTGAAGCACTATCAAGGGTACCTGAATGATAAGATTATTATCCTTGATAATAAAATCTTATTACTATACCTATATCATCTCATGATGATTCATCACATGCATTGATGCTGCAATATCTTTACTAAGTCTACATGAATTCAGATGATTGTTGTCCTACTAGGTAGCCAATTATCAAGGCATAGGATGTCCTGATGTAATTATAGTTCCATGGGTTGAGATCATAATATTATACGAGTTTTTTTCTAGGTTTCATATTTTAAATTTACCTAGGCACAATGATCCCTTGATATCTTGCTAAAGAATCCACGGATAAGCATGATCCAAGTTGCATTCTGGTCTAATAGATGTCTATCTCACATCTAGTGGCCCCCATAATTTCAAGTATCATTTCTACCAGTATATATAACATATATCATATTATATCAATCTCCCAGTAACTCACTGAGAAGTGAGAGGTACCCAATGAAATAAGAGTAGGAAGCATACAGAGGGGTCCCCCAATGAGATTAAACTTCTCACACCACATTATATGCATTGAAAATCTTATTATTCCCTATTATACTGATAAATAGTACTACACATCATACTGGCAATACAGCCATGATCTGCTAATTGATTATGGATCAAACTACATCAAGTTCAGTCCATGAGGCATATATAGATACCCACATACTCTGATTGGTCTCTATATATCCTTAGAAGATGAATTAAGGTGAAGATTCCAAGACAGGTTGCGTGCAGAACTGGTTTACATGAATAGTGGGGTCTAGAGGCTGAGTACTAGACATTAAGATGCATGTATGGGGGTGTTTGGATGTGTACTAGGACCCTGAACTATAATTAGTTGTGGTTCTGGTATGTGTTACAGGAGGTAGCTGAAGAGAGGGTAGGTACCCATAGAGCAAAAGAGAGTCTCTTCGCTCTTACAACTGGTCAGAAAATAATTTTCAGTATGATCCAAAACTTGGATGTAGGATGGTATAAACCCTCAAATGAACCTGTCTAGCACTTGAATCAACCCCATAGCTATTCTGGATCTCTTACAGTATCATTATCAGTGTTATCTCTCCCAAAAATGATGAGTTCACTATATGATGACCTTTGTGAATGTAGTTGATTTGAGTACATCAACTGGTAAGGGTATCATGCACCTCCCAGGAAATGGTGCCCCCACCATTTTGGCATCTCTCTATCCTGTGTTATATAGCACTTAAGGTCTCTGGGAATTGAATGGCCCTCAAACTTACTGTGGACTTAGAAATGGGTAGAGGTGTGGGGGACTATCACATGGCATCATATAAACTTAGATCAAGAGATTCCATGCATTTAGTCCCAAGATATCAGCAAAATACTGCTTCATTTGGTATTCAGGCATGCTTAGCAGTGAATAGATCAAGGTAATTGCAACATAAAATATAACTGGTGAGGCTCAAAGATAGTAGGAAGCTATACCTTTCAAATGAACTCCATCCCAGCTTTATCCACCAAAGATAGCCAGAGATATATGCTCATCTTTCAAGGCTGATGGAGATCAAAGGACACTGATGGGTCAATGCATTGCATTCTCAGTGCCATATTCACTGGGAGTTGAGTGAATAAACGCCAGAGGCTCACATTAGAGTAGCCAAACTCACAACTTAGCCACCTTAGATTTTCTAAGTACTAGATATTCTTTTTTTAATGACTCAATAGTTAATATGGTAATCATATGCAACCATAATGATCAAAATACCTTATCAATCAATAGTAATTTTGCAACCCCTCCTCCTAGTACTTCATTCATGCATTTGGCTCAAGCAGATATGGAGATAGCAGCCTATCAGTTATATATGACCTAGTGATGTGTCAGTGCTAACACATTTATTGAGCTGCCACAGTAGGTTATTTCATGGAAGTTTTTTATATAGTCAAAATACACAACTTTGATTTTGTCACAATATGTGACATTCTCTGATGATTCTGCTGTTCAGCTGCAAAAAAAAATCCTTTTTTAGGAGATATGTCACACCTCTGACATTTTATACCATTATATAACAGCATATATATAGCTGAAACCAGCCTTTGATCACCAATATGTATTGAATAATATAGAGAGTCAAAACCAAATAAATGTCACTATCAACTGACAAGATTTCCTTTTTTGGAGTTTGTCACACTTGTCATACTATGTGACATTGTCTCTAAGGTACCATCTAACCTTCTCATATAGTATACTTTGAAACTTTACCTTATATGTGACTAATCATCACTATTTATGTCATATTTGCCAATTTAGGAAACTAACTTAGATAGCAGTGGATTATTGCAGCATTAGCAGCATAGAAGGGACTTAGCGCTGAGGGACTTGATAACTTAGAGATGTTGCAGAATTATTGGAGTATTTATTGCAGCATAGGGCATTTGGGGTCATCCCTTCATATTAGAATGTGCAGCCCAGCGGGCCGTTCATTCTAATATGAAAGGATAAGTGGAATTGGTAGGTGTCGCAATATCTCACCACAGTGCAAGGAATGCCAGGGAATATCGAGAAAAGGCTGGAGAAAAGAATTAGAAACTTCATTTGGGCCGAGAAAGAGAGAGTCACGATCAATCAGGAAACTGTGTACGCACCAATTGAGATGGGCGGTAGGAAGCTGCTTGATATCTACGCCAGAAATGAAGCAATCTCCGTTATGTGGCTAAAGCACTACCTGAACCTAGATGCGGATAGACCGACGTGGTGCTACCTGGCAGACGAGATTTTCGCTGCAAACAATGAGAAGCAAATACATAAAAGGGACGCGCTGAGGAACCCATACCTACAGGATTGGAGGCCGAAATCATCCGAGAAGAAAATTGGAACAGACCTGCACCGGATGGTACATATCGGAAAGAAGTATGGGGTGAGATTGGAGGCCATCGCTGTGTCACGCGACATCCAAAGGTCGATGCCGATATGGTACCATAAATTTGTGCGGGGAGACGCGGCGGTGTATAATAAGCCGAAACCAGTAGTCGAATGCTTGAAAAGTCGCCACAGGATCCGAACGGTGGGCGACGCAGAAGAGCTCGCAAAGAAACTACACACAGGGAAAATTCAAAACTTTCTTTTCCCATTAAAAGATGAATTTAATGTAAACATTTTAATTCTTCTTTTTATAGGGAAGAAAGATCATATATCTGAATTAGCATAAATAGTTGCTTTTCAAAGATATTTCCCTTGTATGGAAAGGACCTGTTTCAGGAAAAACTGAAATGTCAATTGAAAGTTCATCTTTTCAATACAGATTTGTATACCTATTTCTTTGTCGCAGAAAGGAAATATTTTTAATTTTTTTCACAAAGAAGCTATTTATATTCATGTTTTCATGTCAATGAAAATAACATCTTTATATCTTTTGCAGAAAGGACATCATTTGTTTCCCCTTTCATACAAGAACAAAGAGCATCTTTCTGAAAAAGTCAGAAAGATGATGTTTCCTTACCCCTTTCATGCGATCAAAAAGCACACCTTTCTCTTTGTCTTGAAAGATGTTCTTTCTATCTGCTAACAAAGGTGCATATAAAGAAGACCTTTCTAAAAATGGCAGAAATATCGTCTTTTATACCACAAATAAAGAGGAATATAAACCACATATTTTTGAAATGAGTGAAAATATATACTTTATAGTACACAGAAAGGGGTATCCAAAGCCATATGGAAAGGTTAGCTTTTCAATAACTTTTCCATCCCTGTGAAAGACATTCTTTTTGTTCTTACAGAAAGCTTGATAAAGAAGAGTCATTTATGAAATAATTAATATATCATATTTCTTGGTTGAGGAAACATATATCTAAATATGTACATTCAATACATGTTTAAGAGGGAAAAGAAATTTTTGAATTTCCCGTGTGACAAACCGCCCGGCATACCGCGAGAAGAGACTGTAGGTGTGCATCATGTCAAATAACTAAAGCAATAGCCAAATGCCCTCACCCACATAAGTGCTACACCAAAGCAAGAGATATGCTGAATGAACTCGAGGACAAGTGGGACCCAAGAGTGGCCCAGCCCCAAACCTGGGAAGAAATGGACGAAGAACGTGAACCCGCGGAAGATGACGAAGATGTAGCGAGGTTTGATGCAAACGTGACGACGCGGGGAACGATATCGGATGTATTCCGTATATTCGAATACGGGGCCAGAAACGTGTCCACGAGGGCTCCGAATAGGCAGCCGACACGCGACAACGAGGCCGAAGACCCCCAAAAGGTGTACACAGACGGATCCGCCGTTGGGAATGGTACAGCGGTTGCAAGAGCGGGCGCAGGGATTTTCTTTGGCCCCGACGACCCGAGGAACCGAGCCTTGAGGATACCGACTGAATGGAAACCATCTAACCAAGTTGGTGAGCTAGCAGCGATTAAAGAAGCAGCCGAAATGTGCCCATTAGACCAACCGCTAGAAATACTAAGTGATTCCAAGTATGCCATAGATGGAATGACGAAGAATGCGCGGAGGTGGGAAGACAGCGGCTTCCTCACAGTGGCTAACGGCGAGTTGGCGAAGTTGACCTTGATGAGATTGAGACAACGCCGAGCGCAAACCTCCTTCCGCTGGGTGAAAGGACACAGCGGGATAGAAGGAAACGAGGCGGCGGATCTTCTGGCGAGCGAGGGCGCCATGAAAAGCGATCCAGATGAGATAAGAAACTATGAAGTCGAAGACCTGAGGCTGAGCGGAGCAAAACTAAACATGCTGACCCAGTCGTCAGCGATGAGAATGATAAGAATGCTGAAGATGGACACACCGAAGTACCAGGAGAAGCTAGCGCATGCCGGGACCCTGAGGAATCTACCGCTGGCCCGCGGCGCGGCCACGGATGAAAGAGCAGAAGAGGTATCCGATAAAAAGGTGTGGAAGTCGATAAGACACAAGGATATCTCGAGGAATATCCGATTCTTCCTATGGATGTTAGTTCACGACGGCTATAAAGTGGGGAAGCACTGGGACAACATACCTGGCCACGAATGGAAAGGAACATGTAAGGAACCCCGGTGTGGAGACGCGGATGAATCAATGAGACACATCCTGACGCAGTGTGAAGCACCGGGCCAGAAAGAAGTCTGGGAGCTTGCCAGCAAGCTGTGGGAGATGAAAACAGGGAGTGAGTTGCCAACACCCACGTCCGGCCAAATCATGGCATGCGGAATGGATTGACAAGGCCGACGACGGCGCCACAAGGCTGTTCCGGATTCTGATATCGGAGTCGGCACACCTTATCTGGAAACTCCGAAACGAAAGAGTTATAAACGAGAAAGACCCCGCATCGGAGACAGAGATAACTAGAAAGTGGTGCTGGTCAATCAATAATAGGCTGCAGATGGACAGAGAAATGACCAACGAAAACAAGTATGGGAAGAAGGCCATCCCAAAGGCATTAGTCCGCAAAACTTGTTTGAAAAACGAGAAAGCACTCCCGAGTGACTGGCCAACGTCAAGGGAGGTCGGGGTTTTAGTGGGTGTCGGTTGAGACTGGCGATGATGAGTGGTGATCGGAAGGGCCAACTCCCTTCTGCACGCCTTGAGTCCGTTGAAGCTGCAGCCCCACACTAGATGCCTCAGGGCCCAGTGCGAAAGCGCATTTCCTCGAGTGGTTTGATCCGGCTGGTGGGGTTTCAAGTCCCCGCCTCACAACTCACGGGTGGTGGATGACCGACAGATGTCGGCCTGGGACGCTTGACGGAATCTCGCGAGAGGACTACGGCAGGCTACTGGGGAGCGAAAGCGATTGTCTACTACTACCTAACGTGCCACAAAAAAAAAAAAAAAAAAGATGAGACGCGCAAGATTACATATGCCAGGCGCACACTCGATCTGGTAGACCCGCTTAAGGTGAGTTGTGTTCTTTCGGTCAAAGTCCTCCATGATTTTGTACCCGTAGAAGTACCCAGCATCAGAGTGTGGCGGAGGTGGTGGCAGAAGGGATTCCGTCTCTTCTGTAGGACTTTTACATAAAGGTCAAGTCGCGGACATATTGACGGTATATTGTACCCACAGGGCAGGGATCTCTTTCTGGTACAGTTCGAACATGGTGAATGGCTTCAGAGATGTTATACCAGTGGTCCAGATACGCTGCGCTTTACCTTCCGCAGGGTCAATCCATAAGCTATCAAATAATAAACTAGGGTGCTGTGAGTTGAAGCCGTTTCGAAACCCGTTTCGAAACGGTTTCGAAACAGGCGTGAGTTTTGAATTCCGCTGGGGTCGACAGCGGTTTTGAAACAGGCCCGGCGCGTGACTGTCACGGCTGCGGCGCCCCGGAGCCCGGCTTGGCCGGCCCAGAGACCACACATCACATGGCCCAGCCCCTCGGATCCGGCTTTGACACCCACCCAAGAACATTCCTCAGTTCTTGATCACTGGCGGCCGGCGGCGGCGTGCGGGCCGAGACAATTACCTAACCCGGGCCACCTGTTTCGAAACTGTTTCGAAACAGGTGTGAGTAATTCAAAATTCACAGCACCCTATAATAAACACATGGGCATTTAGCGCACCGACACGCCTGCTGGTCGAAATTGAAACAGACCATTAGTCGGAGCTAGTCGGAGACTTACTGTCAATTTAAATGGCTACCCCACTTCGAACAATGTTGTTGTGGTGCTTAAGAAAGAACTCAGACTGGCTATGCGACAAGTTGAAGGGCAAGTTGTAAACCTTTGAAGTTTGAACGCAAGTCGAACGCCAAAACTTTCATGTCAAATTTCTGATTTTGTACTAATTTAATACATATTTAGCCTGAAATATGATCTCAGATAGCACTCTGCAACGAAAAACCTGAATGAATCACAAGTCAAAATCAAACCAACCAGATGCCATGGCCACCAGCTTGCGATAGGAGCACACGGGGCACAGTATCCTTCCCTCGTAACATAGAAGAGGTTCGGTACTCTCTTAAACTCTTTTCATGCGCCGCCCGCCGACTCTCCCACCGATTGTAGATCTATGAAGCCGTGAAAGAGCTGCACGATTCGCCATACCAACTCCCTGAAAGATTTGATCGCGACGTCGAGCCTTTGGCGGACATTCGTCTCGGCTGGCGCATCGAGCAGCGGCAGATGGACCTGATCGTCGCATGGGCCGAGCTGAACAACCGCCAAGTTGTAGGACCTGATGGCAAAACTGTTCCAGGCTTCACCGTCAGTTGTGTCAGTCCGTCTTTTGCCCGCCATCTAGGCATCACAGGCGGCATGACCGTCGTCTATATTCTCAACCCAAAGGATGACACCACGTATGCATTAGACCGGCTGTTCTGGATCGACTCGAACCAAACGATGCCCGAAGATCGTTATGACGAGGAACAAATCCAGCGGATCGCACAGCAGCTCCATTTTGAAGGACCTCCGAAGTGGTATCTGGACCATGAATTCATATAATGCGACTTCCCTTCGATCCCGACCTTGCAGCCCAGATGAATACAACCATCCATTGACTTCTTCGAAAAATTTCGTTGTCCCCTCACATACGACAAGTTATTGCAACCTTTGAGCTGTTCGATGTGTAGTCCGGGAATCGCATGTTTAGGCAAAATAGATCGAATTTTTCCAAGATGTACAAAAGAGTGTGCGTCCATTGCCCACCGGCAATCCCCAAATAATCCAAAATGAGTGTGTAGTTTATTTAACGCAGCGCGGGAAACAATACTGGCAGATGAAAAGATTCAGAAGGCTTTGTCAACAAGACGCTTGAAGAAGCCCCGCCGCTTCTGACGATACTCGACTGGAACCTGCGGCATAGGCGGCGCATTTTCGCCATAATAGCGCGGCTGGGCATAGTACAATGATGCCGAGCTGGCGGCCATCATTGGGTTATATATCGGGTTTGCATAGGGGTTTTGCTGAGCATATAGGTTGGAGTGGGGGTCCGTGGCGGAAACGTAATATTGGCCGTAAGGCAACGGCTGGGCGTTGGCAGCAGAGACTTTGGCCTCACGCTGGTGAAAATGCTGGTCCTGGTTGTGGGCGGAAAGGCCAAGAGTGTTTTCGTCGAGAGTTTTGGAGAACGTGTTCTTGATCTCAGTCTTCCCATTGCTCTTCTCAAGCTGGAGAGGCTGAGGGGCCGCCAGGTCACGACGGCTACGTTGACTGGTTCGAGATTCTGGGGCTGCCTCGACGTGTCTTTTGTGGGTTTTGGTTTTGCTTGATGTCCGAGTTTGTGGCTCTTGGTATGGAGACTGCGTCATGATGACGGGTTCAGCGCAAAGCTCGTCGCCCGTCCGATAGTTGGCGAAATCGCCAACAGACCGCGAACGGCGTTTAGATCGCTTCCGTTGTTTTTCGGATTCCCAACGCTCCCGCTCTTCCCGCTCCAAAAGCTCTCGGTAGTGCTTGAGACCGCCCACAATGGGGGTGTCGGTGGCCTCTGGATCATGCGGTCCATTCTTTACATCCGGATAGCCTGCTGGGGAGTAATACGCATTGCTTGACGCAACGGTTTTGTAGCCTCCTTCGTTTCCATAGTACGTCGCGTTTGAAACATTAGATGACGCATAGGATTGTGATGGTTGAGGTTTGTAAATCGGAGGGAGGCTAGGCATCGGAGGAGGCGCCTCAAAGGCACTGGGATCACGGTTGCGGCTTGGGTCTGCCTTGGACCGCGACCTGGAGCGATGACCACCAGACTGGTCATGTCGTCCGTCTCGCGAGCGTGACTTGGATCGACCTTCCGTAGCTGAAGGCTCGTCACGATGGCGAGACTTGCTGCGACTGCGGGACTTCGCCTCCTGTAGCAAAGGCGGAGGCTCGAGCTTGTCCGCTGGAGTGGGTTGAGGGAGACGACGAGTAAACGGCTGCGGTTTGACCGGCAAGTTTCCGTAGGGATTGTGCGAAAGCGGGGGGAGGGTAGAGGTCTCGCTCGTACTGAGTGATGTACTGGGCGTTTTCATCGTATTCTTCGTAGTACGACATTTTTCTGTTGAGGCCGTTACTAATGTGCCACCAGCTAGGACAATGCGTACCTGTTCAAGTTGAATTGAGTTAAGTATTCGTAGTGTTTTGACAAGAGATTTTGCACGACGATGTGCGGGAGAGGATGTGGTTGAGTGTAAGGAGGCCCATACTGAGCAGCTCTTATAGTCGCAATCATGGTCTTGAGTTGTTCAAAGCACCGTTGATCGACGTTTACCGTTTGCGCCTTGACCGACAAAGCAATGATAAGTGTCATTGGGCTCGCCAATGCGAGGCTCAGCGAGTAGCTCCATTTGCACTGAGCATGCAGGAGCCGCACAACACTTGCGACTTGAATGAGCCGAAGGTCAATATCGAGTGAATCTTCAAGCGTGAGCCTGCTGCCTGAGGGCCGTCGTGGTTTGTCCGTTCTTCGTCTGTAAAGTTATGGCCCGTTGCCCGCCGGCAGATGCGCTATGGACCGAGCGAAAGAAGCAGTGGTTGCATTTCATCATACAACTCCAAGAGAAAACAGTGTGGATGTCACGGTTCGGGAAAGACTTCGCTCGCTGACAAATCTGTCGCGGACACATGATCGCCGAATTGATCTCAGTACAGTACGACACGCTCAGCTATCTGTATGTCACTCCCCGCAGCAGGTGTGCTCCATAGTCAGCCCCAAAGCCTCCAACTCGTCAGGCCATCTAAAGGGAAAGCGATACTCCCAAGCAGGCGCTCCGGGAAGGTGGATGCGGATTTTCAGGCCGTCCGTCGCAAACGTCGCGCCGTTGTAGAGCGTAATGGGTTTGTTATATACGGCATCGATGAGCTTGATCCGCTTCGCCTTGGGGTCTATAGGATTCGCTTCGTCGCCTTTTCGCACGATCTGATAGTTGTACGCGCCGGCGGTGAGACCCGCGAGGTTTGTCCACACAACACCTATAGTGCCCGCTTATCCCCTCTAGTTAGAGGGGCAAGGGGGGGGGGGGTTCTCCCTCTAACTAGAGGGGTTTAACGCGATTGCCTATGCTTTCTTAAACTTCCTTGTGAGTGTTAGTGGACATCCTGCTCAGCGGAGGCCCAAGTCCTCAGAGGTTAGTGGACTCATCATGAGTGTTGGTAACACCACACTCGCGGCTATCTTCCTCAGCCATCAAACCTCTTTCCAGCTGTGATCCCGACACTACCCGACCCCCCGCCCACTGTCCCGATCTGATGGCGCATCAAAAGATCAAAGTTGTGCGCTTCATTTAGATAAGCCTAGATGTATCAATAAAAATTGAATATCTAAAATATTAAGGAAGATATAAGACTTTTGATCTAATGATCTGCGATCATAAAATCAAAATTGTAAAGAAGGTAATTCTAGCCAGTAATGTAAAGAAATCAAGTTGAAATTCATTCTCTCTAATAAAATATAGGCTTATGATGTATGTAATATGTTCACTGAAGTTAGTGGACAACATATGTATATAGATAGGTATATAGGAAGTTTCTGGACATATATCCATACTATAGGTTATTATGACTATTCATATACCATATTGAAGCCCTTTCATAATGATTTCATTGAGCAGTTATCTACTAACTGTCCTAGGCGCAGAGCGAGAGGACATCTTACCTATATTTGTCAGTATGTACAGATACCATAGTAGTAGGTAGGTCTATATACCCTACCACATGATCCAGATGCCAACTTTAAAGAGGTAATGATGTTACAGATCCTATAATGCCCTTCCACTCTAATGAGAGGGGATAAAAGGGCATTATAGAACTAGCTACCACCACAACTACAAGTATACTTTCCTGAGTCCATAACTACTTACTCTATCATATATGCACAATACGTGGTAGTAGTGCACAATATGTGGTATATTATGTTATCCCAACCAGAGGTGTCTACTAAGCCCCTGTCCACTAACTTCTGTATTCGGTCTATACCAATCAGTGTGTATGAGGGTGTGTACCCTACTAGATATCTTGGATATCATGTACGGAATAGTATATAGTGGTACACTACCCCACCGTATCATGGTGGTCTAACTTGACTAGTGTGTCCACTAACTTGGTATCTAGTGTCCACTAACTTCCAGGGTACAAAAGTTAGTGGACACCAGCCTATATTAATTAGTGTGTACAGAGGGTATGTACCCTACCAGATATCTTAGATATCATGTACAGGATAGCCTATGATGGTGTCCTACCTTACTATGACCTAACTTGAGTAGTGTGTCCACTAACTTCCATACCCCAGAAGTTAGTGGACACCTAGTATATTAATTAGTATGTACAGGGTGTATACCCTACAAGATATCTTGAATATCATGTTACGGGATAGTATATCATAGTACACTACCCTACTGTATCATAAAACTTGAGTAGTATGTCCACTAACTTCAGTATCTTGTGTCCACTAACTTCCAGGGTACGGAAGTTAGTGGACACCAGTCTATATTAATTAGTGTGTACAGAGGGTATGTACCCTACCAGATATCTTAGATATCATGTACAGGATAGCCTATGATAGTGTCCTACCTCACTATGGCCTAACTTGAGTAGTGTGTCCACTAACTTACATACCCCAGAAGTTAGTGGACACCTAGTATATTAATTAGTATGTACAGGGTGTATACCCTACAAGATATCTTGAATATCATGTACGGGATAGTATATCATAGTACACTACCCTACTGTATCATAAAACTTGAGTAGTATGTCCACTAACTTCAGTATCTTGTGTCCACTAACTTCCAGGGTACGGAAGTTAGTGGACACCAGTCTATCAATCAGTGTGTATAGGAGGGGGGTGTATCCTACCAAATACCTTGGATACCATGTATGGGATAGTATATAGTGGTACACTATGCCACTGTATCATGGTGGCCCAACTGGAAATATGTCCACTAACCTTCTGGGTACCAAAGTTAGTGGATCTCTCCTCAGAGTTAATAGACATTACACCCAGTTAGTTGACCATATAAGGGTTCAGGTTTGGCTAGGTTTAGACATTGATGTATTCTGACCCTGACCCAGACAGAACCTACCCTGAAATTCTATGAGTTGACTCTGACCTACAGCTCTATCCTACAGGCTATGAGCATCTATGGAATCCTGTGAGTTTCTTCCAGGGAATATATACCATACTATGTTATTGTGCTTGCCTATTTCAATATGGCTAGAGAATCGGTTAAACCCTCTAAGCCTGGATAATGTCTACCAACTCTCTAAAAGTTATTGCATATTAATTGTGTAATAACAGAAGCAATAATACCTTAAAATACATAGGCCTGGTGGTATATCCATGGGTGTATGTGTACTATACCCCAGATACTTATTCTGGAAGTTCAGATGGACTCTGAGACATTATTCATGTGCCAATAGGTTGGCGTCCACTAACAAAAATGTCGTTGCACATCAATTGGTTAATAACAAAAGCAATACTGGGTCAAATCATATGGGGTTTGCAGCATATTGATTCGAATACATGCCCGATGATGTGTATCAATTTGTAAGCGATTCCGAGAGATATGTGAAAATTAGTGTGAATGCAATATGCCTTTACAATTCAAGTTCTGAACCAAGGTAAAATCATGTATCTATTTTCTTGACAAAGTCAGAATCGAAATAGATGTATGTAGTATACCTAGTACATCTGTTTTGAGAGTTTAGATGAGCTCTAAGACTATTATTTATGCACCAATAATAGTTTGGCGTCCACTAACAAAAATGTCGTTGCACATCAATTGGTTAATAACAGAAGCAATACTAGGTCAAATCGTATGGGGTTTGCAGCATATTGATTCGAATACATGCCCGATGATGTGTATCAATATGTAAGCGATTCCGAGAGATACGTGAAAATTAGTGTGAACGTAATATGCCTTTGCAATTCAAGTTCTGAACCAAGGTAAAATCATGTATCTATTTTCTTGACAAAGTCAGAATCAAAATAGATGTGTGTAGTATACCTAGTACATCTGTTTTGAGAGTTTAGATGAGCTCTAAGACCATTATTTATGCACCAATAATAGTTTGGCGTCCACTAACAAAAATGTCGTTGCACATCAATTGGTTAATAACAGAAGCAATACTAGGTCAAATCGTATGGGGTTTGCAGCATATTGATTCGAATACATGCCCGATGATGTGTATCAATATGTAAGCGATTCCGAGAGATACGTGAAAATTAGTGTGAACGTAATATGCCTTTGCAATTCAAGTTCTGAACCAAGGTAAAATCATGTATCTATTTTCTTGACAAAGTCAGAATCAAAATAGATGTGTTTAGTATACCTAGTACATCTGTTTTGAGAGTTTAGATGAGCTCTAAGACCATTATTTATGCACCAATAATAGTTTGGCGTCCACTAACAAAAATGTCGTTGCACATCAATGGGTCAATAACAGGAGCAATACTGGGTCAAATCTAATTCCAAATAAAATCATGCGCCCGGTTTCTCAACAAAATCACAATTGACTTAGATATATATGATACACTTAGGACTTCCAACCTGAGAGTACATCTTGAGCTTTACAGAATTATTTATGCACTGCTAATTGGTTCTACTGACTTTCAAAAGTTATTGTGAGCAATACTATATTTATCCTCAGGAGAAACTCACAGGATTTAATAGATGTATATAGCCTGAAGCATACAGCCGGTGTCCACTAACTTCCGGGGTATAGAAGTTAGTGGACACACTAGCTGAGTTGGGCCATATGATACAGTGGGGAGAGTATACCGCCATATATCATCCCGTACATCATATTCCAGATATTTGGTAGAGTACACACCCTATACATACTAATTGATATAGACTGGGTGTCCACTAACTTCTAGGGTATGGAAGTTAGTGGACACTAGGTACTAAAGTTAGTGGACACCTCCAGTTGGGATACTATAATACAGTGGGGTAGTATACAGCCATATACCATCCTGTACACCAATTGTATACTAAGGTATGTGGTAAAGTACACACCCCTCCACACACCAATTAATATACTGAGGTGTCCACTAACTTCCTAGGTATAGAAGTTAGTGGACACCATACCTAGGAAGTTAGTAGACACCTCCAGTTGGGATACTATGATACAGTAGCGTAGTACACAACCATATACTATCCTATACACCAAGTATCTGGCCAGGTACATACCCCAGTATAGACCAATTAATATACTGAGTGTCCACTAACTTCTGTACCCTGGAAGTTAGTGGACACAGTAGCCAAGTTGGGCTACTATGATACATGGGGATAGTACACCATCATATATCATCATGTACATGATATTCAAGGTATCTGCTAGGGTATCTCTATACATACTGATTAATATACTGAGTTGAGTGTCCACTAACTTCTGTACCCTGGAAGTTAGTGGACACACTAGCCAAGTTGGGCCACTATGATACAGTGGGGATAGTACATCATCATATATCATCTTGTACATGATATCCAAGATATCTAGTAGAGTACATAACCTATACCTACTGATTAATATAGACTGGGTGTCCACTAACTTCTGTATCTAGGAAGTTAGTGGACACCTTCAGTGAAGATATTATGATATGCTACATCTCATGAACTGCTACTACATATAGTGCCTGCGTGATAGAGTTAGTTATAGACTCAAGAAAGCATACTCATAGTAGTGGCAGTAGCTATTTCTATGGTATTTTAGAGAGGGAAAGGCATTATAGAATCTATAATCTCATTATACCTCGTTAAATTTAGTATCTAATATCCGGATCATTTAGTAGCATATATGAACCTACCCTACCTACTACTATATATGACATCTGTCTACCAACTTGTAGCCCGTGTCTAGAAAAGTTAGTAGATAACTGCTCAATGAAATCATTATGAAAGGGCTTCAATATGGTATATGAATAGTCATAATAACCTATAGTATGGATATATGTCCAGAAACTTCCTATATACCTATCTATATACATATGTTGTCCACTAACTTCAGTGAACATATTACATACATCATAAGCCTATATTTTATTAGAGAGAATGAATTTCAACTTGATTTCTTTACATTACTGGCTAGAATTACCTTCTTTACAATTTTGATTTTATGATCGCAGATCATTAGATCAAAAGTCTTATATCTTCCTTAATATTTTAGATATTCAATTTTTATTGATATATCTAGGCTTATCTAAATGAAGCGCACAACTTTGATCTTTTGATGCGCCATCAGATCGGGACAGTGGGCGGGGGGTCGGGTAGTGTCGGGATCACAGCTGGAAAGAGGTTTGATGGCTGAGGAAGATAGCCGCGAGTGTAGTGTCACCAACACTCATGATGAGTCCACTAACCTCTGAGGACTTGGGCCTCCGCTGAGCAGGATGTCCACTAACACTCACAAGGAAGTTTAAGAAAGCATAGGCAATCGCGTTAAACCCCTCTAGTTAGAGGGAGAACCCCCCCCCCCCTTGCCCCTCTAACTAGAGGGGATAAGCGGGCACTATAGGTGCCACACAAGAAGGTGGTATTGACTTTTCCCAATGCGTATAAGGGTCATAGGCTTCCCCGGTGCCCACGGCGCCTGGTACCAGACATTGAGTATTGTGAGCTTGAACTTGAGTTGGAATTCATACCCCGAGCAAATGATTAGTTGTTGCTTCTTCAGTGTCTGGAATTGGCTTGGGAGCCATGGCTTTCATCACTGCAGCATGCTCTTTCCAGAACTCTTCAGAAACTTGAGACTTCCATTCGGAATCGGTGCGGTGATACCAATACTTCGCAGGTTTCCCAGCAATTTCCCAGTGTGTTTGAGGTACAGCTGTTGGCCGAGCGGGCATGTCATGCAACAAGCGACACGATCACGTGCCCCCACGAATGACTCGAGATGCCGTTGCAAATGCCGTTTGAGCCTGTTTGGGCGTGTCGGAACGATTGACAGGCATATAGTTTGTGAAAAACGATCGAAAACACGGTGATGATAGCGCGAGGCAACGGATGAGTACACAGGAGAGCCTTAGTCGGAGTCAGGAGGGCAACAGGTGTGGGGAATAGTACGCTTCAGCGCCTCCAGCTCGTCAGGCCATCTGAACGGAAACATGTACTCCCAAAGTGGCGCTCCGGGCAGCTTGATACAGATTTTCGACGCGTCGGGTGCAAACGCCGCACACTCATAGAACTTGAAAGGGTGTCCCTTCGGAGACATCTGTGTGACCTTGATCCGCTTAGCCTTGGGGTCGATGGGATTCGCCTCATCGCCCTTTCGCACAATTTGAAAGTTGACCACACCTCCGTCAGCGCCAACCCAATTCGTCCAGTGTAAGAGATGATACTGGCTTTTGCCAATGCGAGTGAGAGTCATAGGCTTCCCTTCTGTCCATCGAGCCTGGTGGACAGTAAGGACCGCGCGAGTAGGGAACAGCCAGTACACACCCCGAGCATGTGGTTCCCCCTCGCTTCCTCAGTATGGGGGATTATTTTGGGGACATAGTCCTCTGGCAACCCAATCAGCTTGTTATAGGCGGCCCAGTATTCTTTCGGGAGGTCAATTGGGTCGTGAGTTTTCCAGTATTCCGCGTCTTTGCCGGTGTGGGTGAGGTATAACTGCAGACAATTACTCCAAGATTGAACATATACAAGGCTGACCCACCTCGTCATGGATGGAACGCACTGGCGGCATACTAGTTGTTGTAAGGTTTGGCTGTCAATGTCATACATCTCTGAGTCACAGCACTGAAGATCATCAGATGGTATCAGACATCAACGTCAACGGTGGTTCATTCAAGTCTTATTCCTTGAGTGCTATTCTTGGTAAGCAAAAAACATATCTAGGTAACTCATGTACGAGCTCGGCCAGGGCGCTCAGGAGTCTGCAGAACTGATTGGGATTCTGTGGCGGCATGGTCATATCCGGGCGCATTTTCCTCCAAATGCATCACTGGGAGATCAACGGGAATAAGCCATGGGGGGAACTTGAAATTCCAGGTGTCTTGTCCTCCAGGATATTTACCTTGAATGGTGCTGCCGGCCGCGGCATAGGAAGCGAACTGGTCGCTAAATTGTCCCGAAGGGCTGGAGTAGGTGCTAGAGTATACCCACATCTCCATATCTGGGGTGTCGGAATTCCTTTCAAAACCATTATATGAGCCACACGGATTCAATGAGAACATACTCTGACTCGGAGAATCCAAGAACATTCAGTTCTTGAAGAGAATGAAGAGAGTCCTTCACAATGCTGTCGCCCACTGCGGTTGCGTGTCCAATTCTACTGAGATTCGAGAGTTGAAAATTCCATACACCATTGCCTTCGGCAAGCTTATTCCGCCAAATCAAGATGTAAAGTGGCGGATGATCGTCCCCTGCGGCTACGTTGGTCTCATAAGCCACATATTTCTCATTTTCCTTTGAAAGAAATTGGGCCTGTAGCGATATTCATGAGCTTTAAATTTTTGGTACAGATGATAGAAAAACCCACTCCAAACATCGCATCACTCTCTATGGTCTGCGAAACGGTGTTCTCCTCGGCCGTTGAATAGGGAGGCTCCCCTGACTTGAAGTTGGACGATAGACTGGCATATCTCTTGGGTAGAGCTACAACTGGCATTGGCGAATTCAGGATTGCGGTTGAAGTTGGATTCGTAAACCAGAAACTCCTCCCCATATTTAAGTTGCCTCGTCCTTGTGGCGTAATTCTATTAGCGGGTGACAAGTAACCAGTTTCACGCGTGGCGTATACGCCGTTGTCGCTATTGGTAGTCAAGATATGAGTCCGAGCCATTGGCCACATAAATTCGGAGAGGTGGGTATAAAAGGGGAGGGCAGTCACCGAGTCCAACTATAAGCGAAACATCAGCCTCCAGTGCCCTTCACCCATACAACAGACAGAATGGCTCTGGGCAGATTGTCCTTCTATGGGTCAGTCTCTCATTCGAAGCTCGGGAAACAGGTCACAAGCTTCCATCTCAACGACCTTCTGGCCGATGGTCCGGCAGCAGGGCCGATAGCTAATGGAAATGATATTCCTGCTCCGCCTATGGCGCCGCCGGGGGCCCACTATGCCAGATTGGTGATAGTAAATGTCATGAACAGAGTCGATTTCGTGTACTGGGAGGTGTGGGATGCGGCACAAGGCCATGGCAACTGGATGGTCAATAATACCGTCGCGCCACCAATGACAGTCAAGAACCTAGGGCTTGATATTCCTGGAGTCCTCGTCCCAGCGCCATGGCGGAACGGGCTACTGCTTGGGGCCGTTCCATCCATCCCGTTGTCCAGCGTTCCCCATGGTACTCTCAATATTCCTGCGGGTAAGCTCATCAACCCAGCTGTCCCAACTGTGGATGGATTCTACCTGCACTGGGCTCGGCGTGTACTGCTCGTGCCTACAGGACCTCTCTTTTGGATTGTACCATCGGAAAGGAGACCGAATGACTCCCTTGAGCAGGTTGTTAAATTTCCTGTTCACAAGAAACCCGTGCACCATATGGGTTTCGGGCTCCAAACCAGCCAGTATACGGCGTTATTCGAGTAATAGAACAAGATCTAGAACGGCAGAGACACATTGTACCTAACAGGATTGAACAACCAGCGATTTGAACCATGTTTGAACACGCACAAGGACTTGTCAATATGTAGCCGACGTGCAATGCAATGAAAAGGTAAACGCTTATTTGCCCAGTCGACACCGCCACTAGTAATATCCTCCAAACCGCCCTATGGATTTTCGACGCGGCTTCCCTTCGTCAAAAGACGAGTCCTCGTCGTCTTGAGTGTACATCGAGGCTTTGGGGTCATATGTAAACCCCTCTTCGTCTGAAATCACAATTGGCTCTGTTTCCGAGACTGCCATTTCTGCTTCTTCTTCTTCGTCTTGGTCTCCTTCCGAAGATTGATCATTCGGTGAAGGGGCTTTGCTTTGCTTTCTTGTGGACGATGCAGAAGAATGTTCACTGGGAGAAGAGTTTTCGTCTCTGGCGGAATCAGAATCACTGTTTTCTTCGTCGTCATCATCTTTGTCATCTTCTTCGCCGGCGAATGACTCAGAGGGAGTAATTGGACGGTCAAATGGCGAAGAGGAGCGTGGCGGTGGGGAGTGGGAACGACTCGTAACGGATTTCAACTCGTCGCCGTCGAGGATTTGCTCGGGAATGACATCCGGTTCTTCTATATCCCAGTAGTCTTCTGCATCTGCTGCAACAAGTGGATGCGGACCTACAGCTGGGTAAGCGAAAGTGAATAGTGATATTTGGAGAACATACTTTCCCCCCAGGGCTTGAACAAGGCGTCATCCGCTGACTGTAGCGCAGCTTGAGCGCGCGGAGGCTCCATAGTTCGCAGACGCAGGCGCTCAATCGCATTGGTTTCGTATGGTCCATAGATAGACTCCAGTCGTACTTTCACATTCGAAATCATTCTACAGTTTGTGAGCATTATTCGGTCTGAAAGAGATAACTCACGTCGCATCGACGTCGCCACATGCAGCCATGATTTCTAGCACATCCTGCCAACGCAGCGGGTTCAGACGATTCTGCATGCTTTGTGGTCGAGGGGGAGTATAGTGGGCAAGAAGAGCAAGTGTCGAGGAGAGAAATGCCTCGGCAGAAGCAACTATCGGTGGCAGAATGTCTTCAAGCTCTTCATTGAGGTCGGTGTTGTCGTCTGCGGGCAAACACCGACGTGCGATTGAACCAATCTCGTCGGCAAATCCAAACGTTGGTAGGTTGACATCCCCGAGGAGTCGCGGCCAGCGAGTCGAACTACTTGCAGTGCGTGTAGGCTTCTCTACAGCGACTGGAACAAATGCAGAGCTTCCCTCGCCACGGTCGTCTTCTTCAATGTTGGCCACAATCTTTCGGCGCTTCGGGTTTGGTGGGGCATGGGCAATGTTTCTTGCCACAGAGAGCGTATCTGTTGCGCCGAGAGCACGGAGCAGCGAGGTATATTCTTGAAGCTCTTCATGTAGTGAGGGAGGAACTCTGACCTTCCGTTTGGCCGGCATGTTGATGCTTATGTTGATGGCAAATTGCCGAAACTGAAGACAGTTCTTCGTCACGTGCTGGTGTATAGCAGCTTCGGTCATCACAAGGCCAAACAACATCATCTTTCTCTTGACCACCAGGTGCGTTCGCGTTTTCTTCATCCGTCTCGTCGCTGATCTCGTCTTTTCCCAGAAAATGAGAGAGAAGTGGAAGAAAAAGAGGTCGAGGAGACTCCGCCGCAAACGCAGAAAGATGAGGGCTCGTTCCAGTCCGTTATTCCCCACATTTGCTCCATCTCCCATCTAACTCCTTGCCGCAGAGTAAGCGACCTGAAGTGATGGTCCGCGCCAGCTGGTCGATGTCCAGCCAACAACCCCGCAGTCATCGCGGAGATGTCGTCTTGTCGGTCGCTCCACCACTACCCACCAACGCTGCTCGGCTCTAGCGGCGGGTGACACGATGTTCCATCTTCAACCCCGTTGGACGTTCGTAGGGTCGATTAAATCCACCATCTTGAAACAATGAAAATGAAAATAACTTGTCCATATTACCATGATTTGTGAACGCGTGAACTGCTCGTGTAAGTCGTTCTGTGAACCATCTCGCACTTCGATCGTAGACCAGAACTCAGTAGATCTCAGTATCATCTGAGACTACGAGCAAGTAAATTGTGGAACAGCAAAGCCAACAACTTGCTCTTGACTTGCCTCTTGACTTCATCTTTGCCGGTTGTCAACTATATATCTGCTCCCTCTCACTTAGGCAAGTCAGAGTGCGCGTCTGTTGGCCCTGATATGCGGCTTACTGACCTGAACGACGATGTCCTCTTGCTAATTGACCTAGAGCTCAACTTACGCTCCACCCGAAATCTTCGTCAGGTGCGTGCAACGCTTCCTAATAGGATGAACTGCAGCTGACCACCATTAGGTTTGTCGTAGATTTAACGCGCTAACACGCGCTCGGTCTCTGTGGTCAACGCGTCTGCGTCGTTTAATTGTCAACAAAGTGCCTGTTCCATGTTATGTGGAGAACTACGACCAACTAGATGCCCCAACTCTCGAATATCTTGTGCACCGAATGACCTTCGAGCCAACGGATAGCGGAGGAACCTATCCAGCGACACTTGCAAAGTTCAATCTCGCGCTTTCGGTAACCTGGCTGCGACTGGTTGCGGGCAACTGGCTGTTCGTTGCAGCCTCCGACAACTGCGAGAGCAAACTGTCGTGTTACGACCTCTCTGACCCTTCAACAAGTGGCACGGCGCACGTCTACCTTCCGAGTCGTGTTACAACTGGGAAAGCCGAGATACAAAACGGAGAAATCATTGTAGCGCTGGGTCTCGAGTGCGTCCACTCTTCCAACTTCTAATTGCGTGGCTAAAAAGTCGTTAGAGCCCAGATCGTTTTTATTGTCACTCTCTGCAAGCGCAAGGGCAACAATGTCATACGCGAGCTTGCTCGGTTGGAACGGTCTTCGCATGTGTTGATGCTTTCTGGAGCTTTAGTAGGCTGTGGAATACGAGATGGGGTCAATGTGCCGCATTTATATCGTTGGAGGGACGACACGATGCTTGACATCGAACCACCCCCAGGTGGACTTGATGTTCCTTCTCGCAGGGTACGTGTTATTGGTTTCCTCCTCAGCTGTTGACCGACTTTATAGAGCGTACCACACTCCATGGTAACTTGGGGAACCAAATTGGTCATTGTCCGCTCGCATTGCATCGAGCTGTATGACATGGTTCAGCAGACTATCTCCTTCTCAAGCATCATTGAAACCTCTTCCATCTCTGAAGTTGCTGCCTGCCCTCCGTCATCAAACTTTTCGCATCCACTCCAACTCGTCGCGCTTTCAGCCCAGGGAATCGATATGATCTCACTCGCTTCTGGCCACAAGGGTGAGGTCAGTCTTAGTCGCGAAACCCTCGTCCAGCCTCCCGTCCCGCCACCCATACCGGAATCAGAATTTTTTCCGGGGCAACCGGAGATCGAACATCCGTTAATGTATGGCTTATGCGTCGGCGCCTCCTGTCAGCGAATGCTTTGGATCTCAGCGGGCAATGCTGTAGCTCGGATCTTCCGGCACCCACTGCAAATATTTCAGAGGTCCATAGAGCCACATCCCGATGAACCCTCGAGCGGTAGCGCAATCTTTGAGGACCTTCAAGACTCTGAAATTCCTGCATTATATGGCCTCGGCATCCTTGACTTCGACGAGGTACTGGGACTGATGGTCATTGGAGACTGCTTTGGAGATGTTACTGTCTTCGACTTCTCTACCACAAAAAATTACGTCGTGTACCCCCGCCTAACCGCAGATATGGCAAAGCCATATGAATCATTTCTGTCTGCTCTCCCCAGCGTATGTTCATTCTTTTGACACCGCGCAGTGTTCTGACCAATATATATAGAACCCGGTTCCAACATCAAGCAAAACGAAGTGGGGTCAAGACCATCTCGATCTAGACTCGTCGTGGATGGTGGCGCATCCAGACATAATTCTTGGCTCTGTCTGGCATTGGCATGGAGTACCTGGCGACTTCGCCTGGCTCGTGCAAAATATGCTGGGCTTTCCTGGAGAGGTGATTCTGCAGGCATACCGCTTTGACACAGAAGCAGAAGAGCTTGGGACGGATGTCATTCTACGAGTGGGGCAGCGATATTTGGGGTATTCTAGCCACCAAGAGCCTCACTGGTACAGCTGGCCTCTTGGTACGACCGACTTGGACATTCTGCCTGGGCATGGTTCGTCAGCGCAGGCCCCGATCTGCGAAACCGCAAGCGCAATCAGGACCATGTTCCATTTGTTCATTGACAGGGACCTATCCGGTTATGCATGGCCCCGCTGCGACCGCTGGAAAAAACTTAGAGGACGGGGTGGTAAAATACCAGGAATACCAGACCATGAACCAAATTCGATATCTGAGGATTCGTGTTAACGTCCACTTTTAGTATTTTATTCCCGATGTGTATTTTTATGTGTTTTTTCACCCATGGAAGGAACACGCGAAGAAAAACAGAGAAAAACTCGGGTAGCTGCGTCACGCGTTACCCCGTCACAGCTTGAACTCGATCATGAACCCTCTCTCTTTATGCTTACTGCGGATACTTCCTCTGATCTGTGGGCGAGGGGAGTGAAACCCTGGACAGCTTATTTTCGCGAAGAGCGAGCACCTCCCCCTCCAGATGAGGTGGTCAGCGAAAGCATCCCCCCACACGAACCCTACACGAACGCGGACGCGACCAAATTTCTTCGACGTTTCGACCCAGCCGCCCTACAACATGTAGTTGGAAACACTACACTGAACCTAGCTTTTGTCAACACTGTCTTGCGCACCACCGGACCCGTCATCAGTCAAGATAACGGTGGCCTTTGGCAATTCGTAACACCACCAGGTGCCTTTGGCCGTGGACGAACCGCGAAGCACGAATCCAGTTATTATGACTGGTTCAACTGGATCTTGTCTTATCCTGCTGCCCACGCTGTAAACGCCGTACGCGACCGACTTTACCAAGACGGCGGAGTGCCTGTGCCACTCAATTACAGCGAAGCGGAAAGAGTCAATGAAACGCATGTAGGGTCCGCTGATATTCTCCATCAATGGTATGAAACGGGCAGCAGTACGCCATGTACACCACACGAATTCAAGCGCGATAAAGCTATGCGTGTTGACGGCCATTCTGTTCTTGACTTCCTCTATGAACAAGCCGGCACTAGCTCTGGATATGCTTTCCGATCTTGTGCATCACTGTCCACTCTCGGAGGCAAAGGGAAAAATGTTTTGTGCGAGGTGTGTTGGCTTTTCGTGTCAAGCTTCCTGGCTTATGCATTCCCAGCTTATCAATGAGATGATTACCGCCGACACTGGCCATGGTATTATCTGTACCCAGGAGCAGTACGCAATGATTCGTGTTACCGACTCATTGCAGCTGGAAATAAGTCCTGTTTATGCTCTCCGCGACTCCCCTACTCAAGCAGACGACATGGCGCTGTTGGTCCTTTTCTACGCTCATGCCGCACTTCGCGCAGGAAAGACCTACCAGGACGCAGTGACTACGGCAATGCGAATCACGCTGCCCCTGTTTCCCACATCAGTGTTCCAGCCATATGAGGGTGTCTTCAGAGGTGGAGTGATCGGCCGTACAAAACTGGTCCCGAAATTCGCTGGTTCTTGGTTCCCTCTGTCGTTGGCTTGGTTTGACGGGACCGTCCGATTTGACAGTAACGGTATCACTGTCGCCTATGGACAACTCGTTTTCCTCCTTTTCCCCAGTCCTGGCTTAATCACAAAAACCTCACATGATACCTCTGCGACAGAGCGCCTTGTTCACGAGTATAATGTTTACTCTACCTTGCAGGACCTCCAGGGCGCGGCTATTCCAAAGGTTGTCGGGATCTTCGAGACGAAAGACTCCGAGTCAAGGCATACAGTACTTATGATGAGCTGGATGGGCCGAGCTTTGAAGACATTCAACGAGTTAAACCTCCATGAAAAGTGCAATTCAGCCTTGAGAATGTGTTGGAGGCTTGGAGCTGATCAAACCCAGGACCGTACTCTTCCACCGTCTCATTCGACTCCACAGGGCTGGTGTGCAGCACAACGACCTGGAACCCCGAAATGTGACCATGTCGTCTTCTGGACCAGTTATCATTGACTTCGACCGCGCATCGCTGAACCACAACTGCCCTGGAGCGTTATGCAAGGAGCTTCTCCAGGTTGCACAGGCTCTCGGCCTTGATCCTGGTGTGTCGAATCTGTTTTACATTTCTGTCGCTCAAAGTCCAACAGTGGTCGAGCTGACGGCCCTCGACGCGAAGGCGGTCGCGACAATAAGAACATACTTACCTTTCGTGCTTATCCGCAAAACCACAAGTGCAATCAAGACCATGTTCCATTTGTTCGTCGACGGGATTGGAAAAAAAAACTTGGAGCATGGAGAATACAATAGCATTTCGCCGATATCTGAGGATTGACCAGTTGACGTCCACTATGTATGTATTCATCTCTTAGTACGTTTACTATGATCATGTCGTTGTTCACATTTATCTATGAGGCGGAAATCCGCCTGGTCATACATCTTTTAACTAAAAGACACCACAACCCACTTCGATCTAGCCATACAACAGCTGATACAAATCGGGATACTTTGCTAGCGCTGTCGCTAAGGCATGCGGTGTGGGTCCCAGGTTTAATGGATTCGAGCACCAAGCGCGGTGCATTGCTTCGTCCGCTTGTAAATGCTCTGCTGAGCAATAACATGCGTACACCCTTCCAGCAACACCTCGCCGAGTCCGCATTTCGACACATGACTGGCAAATCACATTCCGGATACCTTCCCCTTGGTAGGCAAGCTTCGTGCAACTCGGAAAAGAGCACTGCGCAAGTACTGGGCACTCCAGGTTATGCGTGGCCCTGTCCATCTTCGAGCAAGTATCACTGCAATAGAATACCTTTTGGCACAAACAGTGCCACAGTGCTGAGTTGCGATTACGGCAGCTGGAGCGAGAACATTGTTGTTCATGCCAATTCGGACGTCCCATGTCAGCGAGCTCGCGACCAGACTGGTCGTAGAACTGGAAGGCTTGGTTCGTCCTAGTATCATCTCGCTGAGGATCAGCCAGCATGGCTTGGTTGATGGAGCGAAAGAGTGAAAGACAGTTCCAACAGGGCGATTCAAGAGCCTTGCGAAACTCCTTTCTGTTGGTCTCCGAGTCATCGTAAGAATTCATGGGGAAGACGACTCGGGTTTGGACAGCCATGCCATGTATCTCGATTTTGCCATCTTTACCGTCCATCGCAAGGAGACTGCATGCAGTGGATCAGACAAAAGAATGGCGCTATAAAGCATTGAACCTACTCGCTGAGCATGTGCACCTCGAGACACTGGCCGTTCTTCACATTAGCCCCTGTATACTCCCGCCGGCTCACGTCTGGATAACGAACACCAGGATAGAGGTTTCTTCCTTCCTCAAGTCCAAGCTTGGTAGCAGCTGCGCGCTCTTCGGCTGTCCCAGTCCTCTCCGGCTGGCATGAATAAACTGCACCAAGCTGGAACGTTGTGGCGCCTTCAACGAAGTTGCGGTAGGCGATACCGGTCATGCGGGGTGGAAGGGTACCTATAAAAATTGTTTGGGCGCTGGTGGCTACCCATTTGGTGAAGTAGGCCAGAATTTTTCGGTGGAAGGTTCGCGTCTTCTCCCGATTGTTTTCGCTAATAATGCCATTCAATTCGGCATTGGAGATGATATAACCTGAACAAGTCTGATCAACGCCCACCGACAAAGGCGACAACTGAAAACGCACCCAACGCAGAGTAAAAATCATAAATGTCAAAGAATCGACCAGTTCTGCCGATTACCTGCACTGAATGAAGGATGTTTTCACCAGGTTGTGGACTCGGGTTGGTCCGCTTGAAACGAGGTTGTTTAAGTTTACTGCGGAATGGCCGCCTCAGTACCAGTTGAATGAAAACATTTCGGAAGACTCTTACTGGCATCTTTGGATGAAAGCCGAAAGCTGTCCCTTGATGTGAGGGTGCGCCGGAAGGAATTGATGGTGATTCGTATAGTAGACAATGTATTCCATGATCTATTGAAATAGTTGAGCGCCAAGGGAGACGACTTCGAAGGGCCCAAACCTTGGCAGGAGATGGAGCAAAGTCTGTATGTATTGAAATGGGCGGGGGCCCGCCAGTCGCCGGGACAGTAGGCCGATTGGGACGACCCTGGTGTGGGCGGGTAGGCTGGTTATGATGGCCATGTTGAGCAGACGGAGCGCCATGAGCTTGAGCGCTGGGCAGGTAGCTGTGGTTTGCGGGCATGGCAGCCTGATGGGGATAGCCCTGGTACGGGACAGCGACCTGGTTGGAATGACCTTGTTGAGGAACAGGACTATGATGATGAGCACCACGAGGAGCCCCTCCGCGAACGCCGGGCGGATAGTTGGGATTTTGGTGATAGGGAGGAGGGCGACTCATTTTCGAGTTGGGCTGAAGAATGGTTTCTAGGGTTGCCTCTTATACTAGGGGCCTTTGGCGCTTGCGGCCATAGGCAGGGACCTTGCTTTTTCTGGTATAAACACCAGTGTATGATTCCTCAGTTTGGCACTTAGCATCAACTTGAAGTCTTTTATTCATTTTTAAAAAGTTGGATATATTGCCAGTATGTAGTCAGCAAAAGATTAAGGCATGTATAGATCCACCTCTAACCTATGCTTGTTCCACCTTTTGATAAGGCTCACTTGTCAACCATCTCTTATGATATTTACTCTACTATTTGAATCAAGTGTTCAAGTGTCACTGACTCACTGTAAATGTGTCCATGCATGTGGCCTAATTTTATTCAAGGTAGGCCAACAAGCGGTGTAGCATAAGCTGATTAGATTGAGAAATACCTGTGTTGAATATTAGAAATACTTGGTGGTCAATCCAGTGTAAATAAAACCTTGAATTTTTATCATAGATAAGATATTATATCTCCAAATCTGCAACATAACTTATTTACATACAGGATATTTTTTTTACATCAAGAGGGTCAGTACCCGTTGACATGGGAAAATGTGACACGGCATGGGTTGATGCGGAGATCGTGACAATCAGTGCAAGATTTGGTGTGTATGAGCACAAACTTAAATCAGTTGGTGAATGTGGTCCAATTTTATTGTATTTTAATTTTATTAAAGATGGTTTTAATGCAAGTATTTTGGTCAATATAATGCATGCAGCAGCATACCACAGAGATTATAATAGTAGATAAACAAAGTCTTTCTTTCCAGTCACTGTGCAACAGGCTACAGCGGGAAGATCTAACTCAGTATACAAGTAAAAGCAAAACTCATTGTTATCATCAGCAAAACTGAACTAAGTCGCAGTCAAAGAGCACCTAATCTCGTGCCCAAGAGAATCCTGATGGCCATCATCATGACATACTACTGCTTATGTATCTGTTTACACTTGTTTGTTTTTGGCAGATGATGGAATATTAACCGGTCAGGACCTTGCTAAAAAGCAAGGTAATAGAAGTGAAAGCCGCCATTTAACGCGTATCGATCTCCTCTTTACCAGAGTGACAAGAGAACCAAATTGCTCCATTTTCTGAAAACGTGTCAACGTTTTGTCAGAATCGCAGTAGAAGGCATATCATATGGGGAAGCCAGCACGTACACGGAAATTGCTGTTGCACTTAAGCGCCTGCGCGGACGCAATAGACCAAAATGGAGGCGAGATCTAATCCAAGCTTGAAGGACGAGATCGCATCTCACGAAAGGAATAAGCGTGACTTGTCATGCCCTGTGACTCGACGTGACTGCTTGTTGACTTCGAGCTCTTGTTGTTCTCGCTTTTGCATGTCGCTGGTGCAACTCAACAACGACGTGCTTCTGCTCATATGCCTCGAACTTCCGCTGGACTCTGTCCACAGCTTGCGTCAAGTAACAATCCTTCACCTATACCCTCACTCATAATGACATTCATCCTAGGTTTCTCGCGTTTTCGACGCAATAACTCGGGTCCGCTCTCTCTGGCTAACTTTCCTGCGCCGAATATTGAACAAAAATGGCCTTACCCCCAGCTACCTGGGTCATCACGAAGACCTCGACACCCCAGTTCTTGAGCGTTTGGTGCAAAGGCTAGGAAACTTCGCCGATAAATGGGGAAGCGATCCCACACCAATATCTCCTGCCACCTTAATCAAGTACAATACCTCCCTGTCGGTGACCTGGCTCAAGCTGGTGGCGGGTAACTGGCTGTTTGTTGCGTCGTCCGATGAGGAGAAGAGCAAAATTTCGTGCTACGACCTGTCGGTGGCCACGCTAAACGAGGCTGCACATGCATACCTTCCGGGACGCGTAAGAACTGGTCAGGTCGAGATTAAAACTGGCAGCATTGTGTTAGCTCTCGGGTTGGAGTCGGAGTATGCATGCGTGTTGTGCCGTCAATCTATTACTGATGCGATTTCAGGTGTGCCGCCGTCCATATTCTGACCCTTTGCAAGGTGTCGGGGCGGCGTGTTTTCTGTGAACTCGCGCGTTTTCAAGGCTCCACTCACGTATTGATGCTTTCTGGCTCTCTTGTCGGTTGTGCTATACGAAATGGGAGCAATGTCCCGCATTTATGCGATTGGACGTCTCACGTGACTTATGAGATTGCCGCTCCTCCAGATGGCCTCGATATACCTTCTCGTCGAGTACGTTCTAATCTATCTGATCAATGATGCACATAAAATCTTCCCTGCAGACTGTACCTCACAAAATGCTCCTCTGGCAAACAAAACTCGTCATCATTCGGTCTAGCGAGATCGAGTTGTACGATGTCACGGTCGGTACAGACACGACCACCGTCTCATTCGACACCACCATTAGCACTCCTTCTATCTGGGAGGCCGAGCGATGCTTTCCTCCCGGACGATCATCAGACGCCCTGCATATCCTTGCTCTCTCGTCGCGCGGTTTGGAGCTCATCATGCTTACAGCTTACTCTGGCCAAGTCGAATATCATCAAGATCCTCTTTTAGAGGCGGGTCCCCGCATTCTCGAGCCTGACGAATCTGCGTCGTGGGACGATTTTCCGATGTTTTTTGGCTTGCATATTGGCGGTAGTGGTCAAAGGGTTCTATGGATCTCTGCGGCCGAAGCTACGATCTTCTCTGAGAACCCACACTTACGCCTCTGTCAGGGAGCGCTTCCGCCCACATTCTCGGGTGACACAGCAATGCAACAACTTTCGACTACCTTCGCTGACATGGAAGACCCCGCCATATGGGGCGTTGCTTCAATCGACTTCGACGATGCTCTGGGCATAGTAGTCATCGGAAACTGTTTCGGCGAACTTACAGTCTATGATTTTGCATCTGAGCGTCCCATTCATCATCCGCCTTTATTTGTTGATATGACGGAGCGAGCGGAGCCTCTACCAACAGTACTCCCCCTTGTAAGCAGAACCATGGGTTAAACCTTATATTGACTAGTTGTAGGAACATTTGCCACTTAACAAGCTGCCAGCACCCCACTACCGGATGTCAGATATCGAGCTTGCCTCCTCTCGTGCCTCGCGTTGGGGTCAGGACAACATCAATGCGTTTGGGAATTGGAAAAAGCCAATGTGTACCATCCGCCATGGTTTCTCCTCCCAGCATTTTTGGGAGGGTGTTCCTTGCGACTTCGGATGGGTATTGGACCACGTTTATGGCTTTCCAGGCGAGGTCTTACTGCAATCCATCATCTACCAGTGGGATGCTGAGGGCGAAGAGATCATATTCCGCATCGGAGACCGGTATTTACTGGTGACCACGGAGAAGGAAGAGCATTATCTTTCCTGGTCCCTCGATCCCGGCAGATTTACTTATCAACCAAACCACCCGCAGTCCTGTGTCCCACAACTTCCGACTTGCGAGACAGCGCGTGCCGTGCAGACACTTTACGCCCGATTTCTTTCTGACGAACGCAACGGCAGAGGACGACCTGCGCGTGATAGATGGGTAGAGCTTGTTGCACGAGGTGGGAAGCCTCCTGGTACCGTTTTTCTACCCAGTGTCTGACTGAAAATGACCACTGTTTGAGACTAGAGACTAGTAGAGTAGTGATTCTTAAATCTACTGTCATGCGCGTGCATATGATTATTAGTAATACTAATAGGCACCTCGGTCAAAATATCAATCCAACCACTAATCTGATGAGCCAATCCTGCTTTTTGCCAGTTTGGACATACTTATGCAAGGTCACCCAAGCTCAACTATGTAAATTTTTAAAAACTCAGTGATTTCAGAATCTATAGAAGTCTTCCTCCTGCGGGAATCCTGCACCACTCGCTGCCAGGTTGAAGCGGCATCGTTCATAACCAGGATACTAACTTTGAACTAAGCAATACATAAGTTCTGAACTGTACATCAACCAGACGTGCCGCTCAAGACTTCGTAAACACCCTCAACCTGTCTGCGACATAGATTGTCGCTCCAGAACCGCATGATGGGTTCCCATTCTGTCCTGGACGCTGGCATGCCCCCCTCTGGCACCATTTTACTCTCCCGCACTCGCGAAAAACCCTTCTTGAACGCCGGCAGCTCTGATGCAGGTAGAGAAGGCGAGCGGTAGGCCACGAGAATGGGGGTTAGACTCAATGTTGAGAGGGTAGGATAAGACAACAGTGGGCCGGACACGGTGACTATTGAGCCAAGCGTCTCACGGTGCAGTTTGACACCGAATTCGGCCGCGACGCTTCCGCCTTGGGCGAAACCAAAGAGATGGACGCGATCGAGAGGCCAAGTGCAATCCTCGCGGAGATGGTTGATGATCTTGTCAAGCAGCTCGAGGGCAGAGGTGGGATTGGGTCGGGGAATAAGTTCCCCTAGTGGGTCGAATGAGGGGTACCATGCGTATGCTTCCTCATAGAGGAATGGGATCCTGTTGATTCGTTTAGCACATGTTCGAGGTAGAATAATTTCCTACCTCTCTGGAGCTTGAAGGACAAGGACAGCCGTTTGCGGGAGCTTCAATTGTTTGCCGAGCTTGAAAAACGGGATTTGCGTGTCGCCTTGGAGTTTTGTTGGTTGATTGTAAGGTTCACGATAGACGGCAACTTGCCCAAGCCATGGAGCAAGATCAACAAGTTCTCATCGGTGCCGTCATCGCTGGCCGCGTATGAAAAGGGGACCGATATTTTGGCCTTGCGAGGAGGCGGTTTTATTCGCGGCAGCTGCGCGTTTTGGTCGTCGACGTCATGAATGTGCAAATCAGGCATGTCACCACCGTGACAAACTCACTGATCTTACCCCATGTGCGTCAAAACCTGGAAATCGTACCACTTCGTCCCACCACCATGTACGGCCTCTCCACAGAGCAGCTCGTAGGGCTCTACAACAGTGCGTAGTCCGCAGGGAAAAAATTTTAGCTCAATTAATTGCTAGACGCGCGGAAATGGTTCACTCTGGGCAATTTTCTCGTTGGGCCAGTAACTTTTTTCATTGATGCGCCGTTTGGCCGCTTCACTCCCGCTGAGGGCAGTTTCTTCCACGGCATGTTTTTGGTGGATGGTTCGCGCTTTCTTCACCCTGTGTGTCATTTGTCTGACCGCGAAAAGGCATCAAGGCGTGGATTGTTATGGAGCTCGTCTCTCCGACCTTCTTCTTGTATACATTCTTCAATGCGCCGCTTTCTGGCGGCGTGGTACCCTCCGTAACGCTGGGCAGCCCCCTTAGCCTTCTTGTCGGTGCCTATTTTATCCACTACCTCAACCGTGCTATCCTCTCGCCGCTTCGCACCCCATCGCGCTCCAAAGCCCATCTAATCACGCCTGCTATTGCCGTGGTCTTCAACACATTCAATGGCTCCCTCCTTGGCGCGTTTTTCTCGTCGCCAGATGCCCCGCAATATTCGGCCTTTTCTCGCACGAGCTTTTGGGTTGGTCTCGCGTTGTGGGCTTGGGGCTTCGTTGGAAATGTTGTCCACGACGAGATACTGCTTAATCTCCGACGCAAGTCTAATAGCAAGGGAAAGGCCAAGGAGAGCAATGAGACTGTAAAGGGAACCGCGACTAATGGACAATTGAACGGCCATACGAATGGTCATGCTAATGGAAAAGTAAACGGATATACTAATGGGACGGCCAGTGGTGGGAGCGCAAACGGAACTGCCAATGGGAAGGCAAATGGAAATGCCAATGGGAATGCCAATGGGAAGAGGACAAATGGTCATGCCAACGGCAAGACGAATGGTGAGAGCAAGAGTGTCGGGGAGCACTACGCGATTCCCTATGGTCTTCTCTATCAATGGATCTCCTACCCCAACTACTTCTGCGAATGGATCGAGTGGCTGGGCTTTGCGATCGCTGCAGACCCCCGTCTGCTCAATGCTGCCGTTTCGGGGTCACGTGCCATTCTCCAGCCAGCGACGTGGAAAACAGCACTGACGGGCCCCGCTGCCGCTTTCTTCCCGCTCCTCTCTCCGCCGTGGATATTCTTCTTTGCGGAAATCATCCTCATGTACCCGCGCGCCTATCGGGGTCACCTGTGGTATCTCAACAAGTTTCGAGATAGCTACCCCAAAGAACGCAGAATCGTTATTCCCTTCTTGCACTAGGCCGTAAAAAACTTTGTGATAATGTGTAGGCTGTATCAAATGAACGACACGTCTCATTGTTCTATCGACAGATGGTCTTGGATGCTGTTGAGACCCTATTTTCTGAACGATGCACGAGGCTCTGAAACTCCCCGATCTTTCTGTTGTCTATGGCGGGCGCCACTTTGCCGACAAAGAACACGCCCTTGTAAAGCTTCCATCGCAATCAACTGAACTGCCAACACGCTTTGTTTTCGTCGCGAATACAGTTTGACGGCACTGTGGGTCCAGAGATTGATGGTCTATGTCTTCATTGGCAATGTTCGAACGGAGGCTTTTAATTCAGCCCTTGTTTTCGTTGACATGAGGACGGCGGCCTTAGCTGGGACAATGTTGTCGTGTGTGCGTATATGATCAAAATAACTGGGCCCGTTTAGGTGTGGGAAGCGATGAGGAGCGGAGTCAGACAACTTTTCTATCCTTCCCGGTTTCTTCGGCTGTAACCTAATGGACCAGCAGGGCAATCAAGACAGAAACTCCAGCTAGTCACCAAAGCTCGCAATTTGCCTACTTATCGACCCCTAAAGAAGAGACACTGACTCAATCTTCATCTATTCACACGAACATTGACTGCCACGGCCCAGCACTGCTTCGATGTCCAAGTACAATGTCTTCGCTGATCCATCAGAGAACCCGCCGCGCTTCTGCTCCTTGCCTTGCGCTAGTCGCGTTGTACTGAAAATACGGCACGGCGCATACCAATCGCGGAAGTACGACACTGGCAGACAATAACTCGCATTGTCCTGCCGGCGAGGAAGTTCAACAGCAGAAAGCCTTGTCTTCTTTCTGGACTTGCCATTCGCAGGTTCATTTCCCCTCCTCTGACTCGGAGGCCCGGGTGATGGTTACGATGTTAAAACATTAGTTGGCGGTTTGGTTATCGCCATTCGACCGACTCGTATCCTCTCGCTGAATTCTTAGCACCAGCTCCTGCCGATGACTACGCCGAACATCATATCCATCGACCAGAATCGTGGGCCCTCCGCTCCTGAGGTCAACAGATTTCTCGCCAATAGCAGTTATGAAATTCTAATTTGTGTTGCAGATTGTAGACTACATCCACCACCATCTGGATCACAACGCAAATTTCCCCACAGAACGACAACTCCTTCGTCGTTTCATGGACCAACGCATGTGCGTCGGTGCCTTTCAAGTTATTGTATCGTGAAAACTAATGTCTCGCCAGTGCTCAAGGCTTGCTAGCACATTCCTCGGATCCCACTTCAAATTCCGAAGAAGTGCCCTTCGTCGACACCGTCAATACTTTTGGATTGAAGATCACTATCGACGATTTTTTGGCTGGACTCGGTTTGTGCCCTTCGGTCTCTTCCTCGAATGACGAATACCGGACTAAATCCTCGTAGGATACATCATCTCGCTCGCAGAGCCGATTTTGCCTCCTTCAGGTGATTTCGATTGGCAGACTGAGCATCAGATACACACAAACCGGCTCGCTGCTTTTGCCAACTGGGCTCGGATTGTCCGCGAGACATATTTTAATGGTCGCCCAGCTGCCGCAGGAACCCGGAGCAAGGCGACTTTCGGAACCTGCGACGAAGTTGACTACCTGGTTGTCAGTCCTTGTTCAACAACCGAGTGAGTGCTTCTGTAAGCTCTGGCCCATTGTCTCTTACCTTGTTATGAAGATGTCATTGGATTATTAAACCACTCCAGGCCGACCTTGGTGCCAGCGAACAGTCGGAAACCAACCCAGATGTAGACACGGACTGCACGAATGATCGCCATTCGATACCTTGTTCGACTTGTGTCTTTGAGATGGGGAGAGAGTATTCAGGCCCGCACTAGTAATATCAGTCACGAACCATTGTACTATATTTAGTTGTCTCTGAGACGAGACGAGCTCTACCTTTGTACTAGGCTAGATTTGATCCTAATGCAGACATTTGCCTGCTTATTCTTCTTTCCTCCCCAAGATACTTGCATTTGCATCTTTAAAGGTACTTCATATATTCAATTTCCTGGATAACGCAGGCCTTGCAACGCTAACATTCCAATGAATGATACCATTGACTCGCAAAAATTTTATCAAACACCACATGGAGGTCGACCTCCCTGCTCCCGCAGCTCCCACCAGCGGTTGTAAAAAGTGCCACATTCTTCATGACACCGAAACCGTCGCCACATTGCTGGAACCATTCGAGCCGTATCGCAGGTAGGAAACTGTGCTGGCGGGGGGGCAGTGGTCCTCCACACCCTGCCGTAACAAGTTGTCAGGCGAAAAATCGCAATTCTTCCTCGTTTTAGTAGAGCAAATATCATCTGCCAACTGTTAAGACCAGGCATTCAGTCTTGCCGCGCTTGTAAAAGCGCATCGCCTGGCAAGACAAGTTGTTGTTTCGCACTATTACCAATGCATCTCCGTAGCTATACAGCTCTTGGAATCCTTCAGTAATCGAATATCGCACATCAGAGAGCAATACCGTCTAGCACTTGTTGCAAAGTAAATCGTCAGGAATCCTACCGCCGAGGCTATGATAAGCGCGAAGGGTAAGTATGTTTTTATTGTCGCGACCGCCTTCGCGTCGAGGCCCTCAGCTCGACTACTGTTCGACTTTCAGCGATAGAAATGCAAAGCAGATTTGACACACTAGGATCAAGGCTGAGAGCCTGCGCGACCTCTAGAAGCTCCTTGCATAACGCTCCGGGCAGTTGTGGTTCAGCGATGCGCGGTCGAAGTCAATGATAACTGGTCCGGAAGACGGCATGGTCACATTTCGGGGTTCTAGGTCGTTGTGCTGCACACCAACCACATGCAGTTGAATCAGGCGGTGGAAGAGTGCGGTCCTTCAGCCTCAACGCATTCTTAAGGCTGAATTGCACTTTTCATGGAGGTTCAACTCGTTGAATGTCTTCAAACCTGGACCCATCCAGCTTATCATGAGTACCGTATGCTTCGTGTCTTTCGTCTCGAAGATCCCGACAACCTGTGGAATAGCCGCGCCCTGGAGGTCCTGCAAGGTAGAGTAAACATTATACTCGTGAACAAGGCGCTCGCTCGCAGGGGTGTCATGCGAGGTTTTTGTGATTAAGCCATTGCTGGCAAATAGGAGGAAACGAGTTGTCCGTAGGCGCGATTTGACAGTCCCGTCAAACTAAGTCAACGACAGAGGGAACCAAGAACCAGCGAATTTCGGGACCAGTTTTGTACGGCTGATCACTCCGCCTCTGAAGACACCCTCATACGGTTGGAACACTGATGTGGGAAACAGGGGCAGCGTGATTCGCATTGCGGTGGTCACTGCGTCCTGGTAGGTCTTTCCTGCGCGAAGAGCAGCATGAGCGTAGAAAAGGACCAACAGCGCCATGTCGTCTGCTTGAGTAGGGGAGCCGCGGAGAGCATAAACGGGACTTATTTCCAGCTGCAATGAGTCGGTGACACGGATCATTGCATACTGCTCCTAGGTACAGATAATACCATGGCCAGTGTCGGCGGTAATCATCTCAGTGATAAGCTGGAAATGCATAAGCCAGGAAGCTTGACACGAAAAGCCAACGCACCTCGCACAAGACATTTTCCCCTTTGCCTCCGAGAGTAGCCAGTGATGCACAGGATCGGAAAGCATATCCAGAGCTAGTGCCGGCTTGTTCATAGAGGAAATCAAGGACAGAATGGCCGTCAACACGCATAGCTTTATCGCGCTTGAATTCGTGTGGTGTACATGGCGTACTGCTGCCTGTTTCATACCATTGATGGAGAATATCAGCGGACCCTACATGCGTTTCATTGACTCTTTCCGCTCCCTGTAATTGAGTGGCACAAGCACTCCGCCGTCTTGGTAAAGTCGGTCGCGTACGGCGTTTACAGCGTGGGTAGCAGGATAAGACAAGATCCAGTTGAACCAGTCATGATAACTGGATTCGTGCTTCGCGGTTCGTCCACGGCCAAAGGCACCAGGTGGTGTTACGAATTGCCAAATGCTACCGTTATCTTGACTGATGACGGGTCCGGTGGTGCGCAAGACAGTGTTGACAAAAGCTAGGTTCAGTGTAGTGTTTCCAACCACATGTTGGAGGGCGGCTGGGTCGAAACGTCGAAGAAATTTGGTTGCGTCCGCATTTGTGTATGGTTCGTGTGGTTGAATGCTTTCGCTGAACACCTCATCTGGAGCGCCCCTCGCGAAAATAAGCTGTCCAGGGTTTCACTTTCCTCGCCCACAGCTCAGAGGAAGTAAGCACAAGAGAGGTTGATGATCAAGCTTCGATCAAGTAAGATGATGTGACGGTAACGCGTGACGCAGCAGTTTTTCCTTCCATGGCTGCAAAAACACATAAAACTTGAATACACATCGGAAATAAAAAGTAATGGTGGACGTCAACATGAATCATCAAATATCTAAATTGGTTCATGGTCGGGTATACCTGGTATTTTACCGCCCCGTCCTCTAAGTTTTTTCCAGCGATTAAATGGGGGCCATGCGTCACCAGATAGTTCGATGAAAATGAACCAATGGAACATGGCCTTGATTGCGCTGGCAGTTTCGCAGGTAGGGGCTTGTGCCGACGCACCATGCCCAGGCAGAATGTCGAAGTCGGTCGTACCAAGAGGCCAGCTGTACCAGTGGGGCTCTTGGTGGCTAGAGTACCCCAAATATCGCTGCCCCACTCGTAGAATAACATCCGTCCCAAGCTCTTCTGACTCGGATTCTGTGTCGAAGCGATATGCCTGCAGAATCACCTCTCCAGGAAAGCCCAGCATATTCTGCACGAGCCAAGCAAAGTCGCCAGGCACTCCATGCCAATGCCAGACAGAGCCCAGAATTATGTCGGGATGCGCCACCTTCCACGACGAGTCGAGATCGAGATGGTCTTGACCCCATTTCGTTTTGCTTGCTGTTGGAACCGGGTTCTATACATTGGTTAAAACACTGCGCGATGTCAAAAGAATGAACATACGCTGGGGAGAGCGGACACAAATGATCCATATGGTTTTGCCATATCTGCGGTCAATCGGGGGTACGCGACGTAATTTTTTGGAGTAGAGAAGTCGAAGACAGTAACATCTCCAAAGCAGTCTCCAATGACCATCAGTCCCAGTACCTCGTCGAAGTCAAGGATGCCGAGGCCATACAAGGCGGGAGTATCCGGGTCTTCGAGATCCCCAAATATGGCAATACCGCTCGAGGGTTCATCGGGATGTGGCTCTATAGACCTTTGAAATATTTGGAGTGGGTGCCGGAAAAACCGAACTGCAGCATTTCCCGCTGAGATCCAAAGCATTCGCTGACAGGAGGCGCCAACGCATAAGCCATACATTAACGGATGCTCGATCTCTGGTTGCCCCGAAAAAAATTCTGATTCCGGTATGCGTGGCGGGACGGGAGGCTGGACGAGGGTTTCGCGAGTAAGACTGACCTCACCCTTGTGGCCAGAAGTGAGTGAGATCACATCGATTCCCTGAGCGGAAAGCGCGACGAGTTGGAGTGGATGCGACAAGTTTGATGACGAAGGGCAGGCAGCAACTTCAGAGATGGAAGAGGTTTCAATGATGCTTGAGAAGGAGATGGTCTGCTGAACCATGTCATACAGCTCGATGCAATGCGAGCGGACAATGATCAATTTAGTTCCCCAAGTTACCATGGAGTGTGGTACGCTCTATAAAGTCGGTCAACCGGTGAGGAGGAAACCAATAACACGTACCCTGCGAGAAGGAACATCAAGTCCACCGGGGGGTGGTTCGATGGCAAGAATCGTGTCGTCCCTCCAACGATATAAATGTGGCACATTGACCCCATCTCGTGCTCCACAGCCCACAAAAGCTCCAGAAAGCATCAACACATGCGAAGACCGTTCCAACCGAGCAAGCTCGCGTATGACATTGTTGTCATTGTGCTTGCTGAGAGTGACGATAAGGACGATCTGGGCTCTAACGACTTTTTAGCCACGCAATTAGAAGTTGGAGGAGTAGACGCACTCGAGGCCCAGCGCTACAATGATTTCTCCGTTTTGTATCTCGGCTTTCCCAGTTGTAACACGACTCGGAAGGTAGACATGCGCCGTGCCACTTGTTGAAGGATCAGAGAGGTCGTAACACGACAATTTGCTCTCGCAGTTGTTGGAGGCTGCAACAAACAGCCAGTTACCCGCAACCAGTCGGAGCCAGGTTACCGAAAGCGCGAGGTTGAACTTTGCGAGTGTCGCTGGATAGGTTCCCTCACCATTCGTTGGCTCGAAGGTCATTCGGTGAACAAGATATTCGAGGGTAGAGGTATCTAGTTGTTCGTAGTTCTCCACATAACATGGAACAGGCACTTTGTTCGCAATTAAACGACGCAGACGCGTCAACCAGAGCGACCGCGTATGGGTAACAAGGTTAAAACTTCGACAAACCTCGTATGTCTGTTAGAACGCGCGTCAAGTGTAATGGCGCAACACACCTGTCGCACGCAGCGAGTGTCGCGTATGGAGAGCTCTAGGAATACCAAGAAGAGCACATCGTGGTTCAGCATACTGATAGATGTCGTCACGTGCTTCTTTTTTTGTGTATCTGCATTTATATACTTCCCTTTTTTGTTTTTCTTTTCTTCCGATGGAATCACATTCATATTCTGTGGGCAAGGGCTGCTTGTGCGGTGGGTGTCAGCCCGTAAAGCGTAACCCGTCCACTCTGTTCCACTGCGTTAATGATAACTTCGGCCGCCGGTCACGATTTACATAACGTTGCTGACAGTCATAAGTAGTCTTCCTCAACTTGAATTGGCTATGCACCACTGTGCATTCAAGTTACTCTTGCTCTGTCTCTGACCCAGACGATCCAACTTGTCAATAACCTTCCGCAACTCGTTTGGATGAGAGTCATCTGAAACTCCGGCGTTCACCAGTCAGACTGTGCTGTCCAAGAGTGTCCAATCCAATCCGAGTCATTTTCCGTCGTGGCTGCCGTGGTCGCAACTTCCTGCTATTTCATCGCTGAGAGTCAAAGTCTGTGCACATGGCATGACATTCAAGTTCCCAGCATCACCAGCGCCAGCGATATGCACTTCCCAAAGCGCTTGTTCGTAGTTGTCTGCAAATCTCAGATCTTTGCTCCCATCTATCCGCCTTCAGAAGATCTGGAGATGGACTCTTTCCTCGACTGACTCTTGCCGATCGAGTCCCTGCCCTCGGAATAATCCATTACAGCCTATGTAAGCCTGCGAATACTATAAAATTGCCTCCTCCTTGCCAATGACTTCGCTAACTCGTCACTAACTCGGACATCCCAACTCCCTGTTCATGTCACAATACTCAGGCTTTCAGGCTTACGCTAACCGTGGACCTGGTTTCTCTGACCCTACTCCACCACCCCTGCTAGAGCCACCCCCCCAATTCAAACCGCTAGAGCCGATCTCCATTCACCATAACTACGCGCCGTCCATCAATGAGGTGAAGAATTTTCACTGCTGGTGGATTGTTCTCAATTTCGAACAGATTCACTATTACATCAATTATCACCTTGGCCAGACTCCGTTCCTATCGCACTTGCCGAAAAACAAAGTGCACCTCCGTTACTTCATCCAGTATTGCATGTGCGTCCTTCCTTCAACTTGAATCCAATCTCCGGGTGCTAACGAACACCAGGAGTGCACGAACTATACGGCGGTATTTGCCGGCTTATGGGAAGACTGAAAAGGAACTAGAGTGCGTCGAGGTGGAAAGCCCAGACGGACGCCGCTTCAAAATATTCGATTTTTACGCTGCTCTCGGTCAGTTCAGGTTGTCCTCAGCCGCATATTCTCCATGCCAATAAACATTTAGGATTCATAATCTCGGAATGCGAGCTCAGAGACTTCAAATCTGGTTCTTCTATCGACTCCATTGAGACACGCGATGCTTACAAGAAAATCCTCGCTTACTATATTCGATGGATTGCAGTGTTGAAGCCCATGTATTCTGACGATGCAGCCCCAGCAACCGCTATCATTGGCTATCGCGGAAACTCTCCATCAAATTCCGGCTCCAGCCTTATTATCTCGGCCCTGTTTCCAACTCGCCCATCCGAATATAACCGTGCTCTCTCAGCTGCATATCAAGTTCCGGCAAAAGAGAATCAGAACTCCCTTTTTGGTGTCCACCCTGAACACGGTCCTCTGTATTTCGAAAACAAAAACTCGGACAATGGCCACTGCTGTGAAATTTCGATGCTTTGCTAGTACGTCCACCAGAAATGAATTTCCCACATTCTCAGCTCCATGCAGTGTTCTTCCTACCAGCGCGGTGGATCCCGTCACAGTATATGGTCTCGCTGTTGACATCCGCAAGGCAAGCACCAAGACGAAACTCACCTCCGAGTATAACGCGGTGGCTTTCGAAGATTGTCTGAGAGGACCTTGTGACAACTGCAAGGCAATGTTCCGTATCATAAACAACGCGATGCGAACAGACCCGAGCTATCGGGGAGGAATGGCCCAGGCGTTCACCTATTACGACCGCGCGACGCAACAACCAACTGGCTCCTGGCCGGACCTGAATGCCCGTCATCCAACTACGGCCAGCCAGCGCTGTATCAATTGCCAAGTCCGGCCGAACGTCGAAACCTTCGCCTGTGTCTGCCAATATGTCGCATACTGCTGCGCTCCATGCAAATCGGCTCATCGCGCTCAACACGCACGCATGTGCGGCTATTATAACGTCTGTTGGCTGCCTCGCTGTACGCAACGACTCGGCGGGGGTGTCGTGAAATGCAAGAAATGCGAGACTGTCCCTAATCGACTGCAAGCCAAGTATTGTTGCCGCGACCATGCGAAAGAGGACGGGCCCAGTCATTACCAATGGTGCAAAGATGTCCGCAATCTTGTCCCGAGCGACACCTTGGAGTTTCAGCAGAAGCTGAAAGCCGCCTGGGGCCTTCTTTGAATGAACAAAACCTCTAAAGAATTCAAAAATCATGTACTTCCATACGAGTGAATCTACGACTGTTTGGTCTATTATATAAAACATATACTTCTCTTTTTCTCGTTGAGCTATCAATACGTTCATCTCGCTGCGGGGACAGAGGTAAAGTGCCTTGGTGGGTTGAGCGGTTGTAGGTTGAGAGTCCAAGTCGCGAAGGGGCTGTGGTTGTTTACGAAGTTATGAGCGGTATGGCGGGGTGATGCAAGCACACTCAGGCTGAGGCGCTTACTAGTTCGCCAAGTGACACGAACAGGGTATTATCTCTCTCGGCATGTACATTGTATATCGCATGGAATTCAACCCGGTCAACATCCCCGAGCCTTCAGTTCCTGTCAACTATCACGTTGAGCAAAAACATTCCCTCCTGTTTCGAAAAGTCCAAACCGCTCGTACACTGACTTGATTGTGTAAGCCGTTTGACAGGTAGGAAACTGTGCGCTGGCAGCGTCTTTAGGCCACAACGGATCCAGGTTTCGTGTTGATCCCAGTAGCGGCTAGCCACTGGGTGTGCAAGATCAAGTATGAGGTATTTTTGTTGGAAATGGTGCAACCGTACAAGGGGAAGGGTTCAAGGCCGGAATCCGGATAGCTAGATCGAGACTCGAGAGTGAAACGAAGACGAGTTAACGGTTTGGTTGATGGATAATCCAAGCCGATGACTTCACTAAAACAGTTGTCAATGCCGATTAGCCCTAGTGCATCGTCGAAGTCCATGACAGGGATACCGTGTAGTATATTTAATGCGGGGGCATCTTGGAAGAACCCTGCGTAAAGAGCGTTGTTCCCTTCATTCCTGCAAGTAGTAATAACGAGCACCATTTCTACACTTGGCATTTCTTGAGTCACGCAATGGTAGAGATGAATGAACTCATACCCAAAACCCACCACGGTGACAAATGATCTCTCAGAGGTTCTGTTTGCATGCTTTCTCGTTTGAATTCGTCCAGGAATGCTACTAGTACGCTGTGAAGGGTCGAAGATTGAGGTCCGAGCACAGCTTGCCGTCGTCATTGGACGAAGCGAGAAGCAGCCAGTTTCCCACAATAAGCCAAAGCCAAGTTATAGAAAGCGTAAAGTGCAATCTTGAGAGAGCGGCTGGGTAGGTGCATTCAGTTGTTTCTGGTTCACACAATGAGGGGCTCCAGAGTTGATATGCCAAGCTGTTCAGGCCTTCCAAGATATGGGGGGATGGTACAGATGACCATGTGTGGTGCTCAAATTTGTGAGACGAACCTGGCAAACACTACTGACATCTCCTAGATGAGCCGTATGACATATAATAAGAAGGAGGTGAAAAGTACCTCAAGTCAACAGGTTCTCATGGGTGCCGTTATCACTGGCAGGGGATCGATATTTGGGCCTCGCGAAGAGGCGGTTATATTTGTGCCAGGTGCATTTTGGTCGTCGACGTCATGAATGGGTATGTCATGGGTATGTCACCACCGTGACATACTGACTGATTTTATGGAAATCGTACTAGTACTACCACCATGTATGGCCTCTCCACAGAGCAGCTCGTAGGGCTCTACAACAGTGCGTAGTCCGCAAGGAAAAATTTCCGCTCAATTACATAATTGTTAGACGCGCGGAATCTGGGCAATTTTCTCGTTGGGCCAGTAACTTTTTTCATTGATGCGCCGTGGCCCGTTTGGCTGCTTCACTCCCGCTGTGGGCAGTTTCTTCCACGGCATGTTTTTGGTGGATGGTTCGCGCTTTCTTCACCCTGTGTGTCACTTGTCTGACCGCGAAAAGGCATCAAGGCGTAGATTGTTACTTATGGAGCTCGTCTCTCCGACCTTCTTCTTGTATACATTCTTCAATGCGCCGCTTTCTGGTGGCGTGATACCCTCCGTAACGCTGGGCAGCCCCATCAGCCTTCTTGTCGGTGCCTATCTTATCCACTACCTCAACCACTTCGCACCCCATCGCGTTCCAAAGCCATCTAATCACGCCTGCTATTGCGGTGGTCTTCAACACATGCAGCGGCTCCCTCGCGTTTTTCTCATCACCAGATGCCCCGCAATATTCGGCCTTTTCTCGCACGAGCTTTTGGGTTGGTCTCGTGTTGTGGGCTTGGGGCTTCGTTGGAAATGTTGTCCACGACAAGTTACTGCTTAATCTCCGACGCAAGTCGAATAACAAGGGAAAGGCCAAGGAGAGCAATGGAACTGTAAACGGAACCGCGACTAATGGACAATCGAACGGCCATACAAATGGTCATGCTAATGGTAATGGGAAGAGGACAAATGGTCATGCCAACGGCAAGACGAATGGTGAGAGCAAGAGTGTCGGGGAGCACTACGCGATTCCCTATGGTCTTCTCTATCAATGGATCTCCTACCCCAACTACTTCTGCGAATGGATCGAGTGGCTGGGCTTTGCGATCGCTGCAGACCCCCGTCTGCTCAATGCTGCCGTTTCGGGGTCACGTGCCATTCTCCAGCCAGCGACGTGGAAAACAGCACTGACGGGCCCCGCTGCCGCTTTCTTCCCGCTCCTCTCTCCGCCGTGGATATTCTTCTTTGCGGAAATCATCCTCATGTACCCGCGCGCCTATCGGGGTCACCTGTGGTATCTCAACAAGTTTCGAGATAGCTACCCCAAAGAACGCAGAATCGTTATTCCCTTCTTGCACTAGGCCGTAAAAAACTTTTGTGATAATGTGTAGGCTGTATCAAATGAACGACACGTCTCATTGTTCTATCGACAGATGGTCTTGGATGCTGTTGAGACCCTATTTTCTGAACGATGCACGAGGCTCTGAAACTCCCCGATGTTTCTGCTGTCTATGGCGGGCGACAAAGAACACGCCCTTGTAAAGCTTCCATCGCAATCAACTGAACTGCCAACACGCTTTGTTTTCGTCGAGAATATAGTTTGACAGCACTGTGGGTCCAGAGATTGATGGTCTATGTCTTCATTGGCAATGTTCGAACGGAGGCTTTTAATTCAACCCTTGTTCTCGTCGGCATACGGACGGCGGCACTGACTGGGACAATGTTGTCGTGTGTGCGTATATGATCAAAATAACTGGGCCCGTTTAGGTGTGGGAAGCGATGAGGAGCGGAGTCAGACAACTTTTCTATCCTTCCCGGTTTCTTCGGCTGTAACCTAATGGACCAGCAGGGCAATCAAGACAGAAACTCCAGCTAGTCACCAAAGCTCGCAATTTGCCTACTTATCGACCCCTAAAGAAGAGACACTGACTCAATCTTCATCTATTCACACGAACATTGACTGCCACGGCCCAGCACTGCTTCGATGTCCAAGTACAATGTCTTCGCTGATCCATCAGAGAACCCGCCGCGCTTCTGCTCCTTGCCTTGCGCTAGTCGCGTTGTACTGAAAATACGGCACGGCGCATACCAATCGCGGAAGTACGACACTGGCAGACAATAACTCGCATTGTCCTGCCGGCGAGGAAGTTCAACAGCAGAAAGCCTTGTCTTCTTTCTGGACTTGCCGTTCGCAGGTTCATTTCCCCTCCTCTGACTCTGACTCGGAGGCCCGGGTTATGGTTACGATGTTAAAACATCAGTTGGCCGTTTGGTTATCGCCATTCGACCGACTCGTATCCTCTCGCTGAATTCTTAGCACCAGCTCCTGCCGATGACTACGCCGAACATCATATCCATCGACCAGAATCGTGGGCCCTCCGCTCCTGAGGTCAACAGATTTCTCGCCAATAGCAGTTATGAAATTCTAATTTGTGTTGCAGATTGTAGACTACATCCACCACCATCTGGATCACAACGCAAATTTCCCCACAGAACGACAACTCCTTCGTCGTTTCATGGACCAACGCATGTGCGTCGGTGCCTTTCAAGTTATTGTATCGTGAAAACTAATGTCTCGCCAGTGCTCAAGGCTTGCTAGCACATTCCTCGGATCCCACTTCAAATTCCGAAGAAGTGCCCTTCGTCGACACCGTCAATACTTTTGGATTGAAGATCACTATCGACGATTTTTTGGCTGGACTCGGTTTGTGCCCTTCGGTCTCTTCCTCGAATGACGAATACCGGACTAAATCCTCGTAGGATACATCATCTCGCTCGCAGAGCCGATTTTGCCTCCTTCAGGTGATTTCGATTGGCAGACTGAGCATCAGATACACACAAACCGGCTCGCTGCTTTTGCCAACTGGGCTCGGATTGTCCGCGAGACATATTTTAATGGTCGCCCAGCTGCCGCAGGAACCCGGAGCAAGGCGACTTTCGGAACCTGCGACGAAGTTGACTACCTGGTTGTCAGTCCTTGTTCAACAACCGAGTGAGTGCTTCTGTAAGCTCTGGCCCATTGTCTCTTACCTTGTTATGAAGATGTCATTGGATTATTAAACCACTCCAGGCCGACCTTGGTGCCAGCGAACAGTCGGAAACCAACCCAGATGTAGACACGGACTGCACGAATGATCGCCATTCGATACCTTGTTCGACTTGTGTCTTTGAGATGGGGAGAGAGTATTCAGGCCCGCACTAGTAATATCAGTCACGAACCATTGTACTATATTTAGTTGTCTCTGAGACGAGACGAGCTCTACCTTTGTACTAGGCTAGATTTGATCCTAATGCAGACATTTGCCTGCTTATTCTTCTTTCCTCCCCAAGATACTTGCATTTGCATCTTTAAAGGTACTTCATATATTCAATTTCCTGGATAACGCAGGCCTTGCAACGCTAACATTCCAATGAATGATACCATTGACTCGCAAAAATTTTATCAAACACCACATGGAGGTCGACCTCCCCGCTCCCGCAGCTCCTGCCAGCGGTTGCGTCGCGGGAAATAAGTGCTACCTTCCTCGTCACACTGAAACCGTCGCCACATTATTGAAGCTGTTCGTGCCGTATCGCAAGTAGGAATCTGTGCCGAAGGGGCATCATAGTCGGGGGGCAGTGGCCCTTCGAGCTTCGTCGTACCAAGTGGCCAGGAGAAGAATCGCGGCTCTTCCTCATTGTAGTAGAGCAGATATCGCCTCCCAACTCTAAAGATCAGGCATTCAGTCTCGTCACCTAAATCCTCGTGTCTCGCTTGCAAAAGCACATCACCAGGAAAGCCATGGAGATGTTCAACCAACCAGGCATGATCGCAAGGGACATTATGCCACATCCAAACATTGAAGGGAACATCAGCAAGATTTGTTGTATCCCAGTGAGGGCTTAGGTCAAGGCGATCTTGACACCAATTCAATGCGTGGTGGCTCAATGAAGGGTCGCACTCGTCGGTGGTTAGGTTTATGATATCCTAAGAAATTGAGCATTACGATCTGCTTCTAACTAAGGAGACATACCGACGCTAGTAATTGCGGAAGAGGACCGGGCCGTACAGCAAGGTCAGGGGTCAAACGAGGATACCTGACTGAATCCGTGTTCGCAGTCAAGTCGAATACAGCGACTTCTCCGAAGCAATTTCCAACAACAACAAGCCCCAACACATCATCAAAGTCGGTGACAGAAAGACCATATAACGCAGGCGCCTTCGGGTCGTCGAGGTCTGTGAGCAACAGAACGTTACTGTCGCCCTGAATGGGTGATATCTGTTTACTAAAGATTTGCAGCAGCCCCAAGCTTGCTTCGGCTGCTGAAAACCAGAGCATTCGCATGGACGAAGCCCCAACGCGCAACCCATAGAGCAGTGGGTAGTTTATTGAAGAGACTAGTATGAACCCAAAGTCATCTTCCGGTTCAGGTTCAGGTGGAACGGGAGGGAGATCGACAAGGTTATAGCGTTCAATGTGGACATCGTCATCTTCGAGGCAGTCCAGCGAGATCATGTCGATTCCTGATGCGGAGAGTGCGATTAATTGCAGAGACGCCGATCGACTTGACTCTGGCGAGTACAGCTCGACTTCGGAAATAGAGGAGGTTTCGATGATTTTCCGAAACGATATGGTTCGCAGTCCAAGTCCGACATCATAAAGCTCGATGCATCGGGAGCGAACAATGACCAGAGTTTTTTCCCAGATCGTAATGAAGTGAGGCACGCTCTGTGAATTCAAGTCAAACCAAAGCATGAATCAGGAAACGGAGCTCACCCTGCGAGCAGGAACATCAAGACCACCAGGAGGCAGAGCGATGTCGATAATTGTGTTGTCTTTCCAACGGTATAGATGAGGGATGCTGACGCCATCTCGCATAGCACAGCCAATCAGGTCGCCAGAAAGCATCAACACATGCGAGGAGCCCTCTAAACGAGCAAGCTCGCAAAGAACATTCTTCCGTTTGTGTTTGCGAAGGGTAACCACGAAAACTGCTTCAACTCTGGATGATCAGCTATACACTCCACATTGTGCATGGCCACATACTGAGATCCAAGTCCCAGAGCTAAAACTATCTCGCCATTTTGAATCTCGACGTTGCCTGTCTTCACCCGTCCAGGTAGGTAAGCATTGGCTGTGCCACTTGCAGAACGGTCGGAAAGGTCGTAACAAGACAACTTGCTTTCGAATTCGTTCGAAGCCGCGACAAACAGCCAGTTTCCCGCAATGAGTCGAACCCAAGTCACCGAAAGTGTTAGATGAAATATCGCAAGGGTGGCGGGGTATCCTCTTTCCGGTTCTTCGAGTTCAGGGCTCAACCGAAAAACAAGACGCTCGAGTGTTGATGCGTCGAGCTGTTCCAGTTTCGGTAGAAAATGCGGAATAATGGCGCCTTCAGCGAATAGGTCGCGTAGAAGTGTTAACCAGAGTGACCGAGCCCGTGTAACATAGTTAAAGGCACGACAAACCTCCCAAAGTATAGTTTTAGTCCGATTCGGGAAAAAGAAATACATAGATAGCACACCTGACGAACACAGGAGATTTCTTTGGGAGTGAGATTCAGGCATACAAGCGCGAGGACATCGTCGTTGAGCATGACATGGCCTTTGCTCGTTGTCTACTTATTGGCGTAAACCAAGCGTGGTCTGACATAATCATCCACGTGGTGGTTTTTCCTAGCAAAAAAGTTCCCCTACGTAGATGACACGGTACTGCGATTACTCATCCAAATATCTACGCAGCGGCCGACCACCCCGAGCCTCAAGTTCCTGCCAGCGGTTACGTCGAGCAAACCCATCGCCATGTTTTTCACGCAAGAGAAACCATTCGTACATATCACGTGATACCTGGGCCGTTTCACTCGTTGGAAATTGCGCGTCAATAGTGTCGTCTTTATTGGGCGACGACAAGTCTAGGTTGGTTCTTCTACCAAGCGGCCAAGAGAAGAGTATCGGGTCTTCGTAGTTGCGGAAATAAAAGTATCGCTGCCCAATTCGGAAAATGACAGTATGATGACCACTGTCGCCGTCATCGTCGTCTTTATATCCTTGAGGAAGGGCCTCGCCGGGAAAGCCATAAGCATATTCTATCACCCAAGCGAGGCAAGAGGGAGTACCGTCCCATGCATGATGTGCGCCGAACCACGAGCAAGCGCTCGGTGCTTTCCAAGCAGCATCGAAAGTGAGACCATCGTTACCCCAATTGGGCCGGCAGCCTGTTGTTTCAGTTCCGGGGTTCGAGTAAACGGAGGCCTACATGGAATTCAGCGTGGGCTCGTCGCGATACGGTATAGACTTACTGAAGGAAGAAGTTTTGGGACACTGGGTTGGACAGCGAAATCGGCTGTCAAGCGAGGATGCTGAACTGCATTTTTGGTTGTTGAAAAATCCAACACAGACAATTCGCCAAAACAGTTCCCAATAGCCACGAGCCCCAGCACATCGTCGAAATCGATGGCAGGGACGCCATACAAAGCGGGAGCGTCTGGGTCCTCAAAATCAACGAACAATAATTGTTCTGTGTCATCCCCGGGTGGATGTGTTATAAGCCTTGATGATATGTGAAGGGGGTAACGATAGCTTCTAACGGATGCGTCGGCTGCCGAGATCCAAAGTATTCGCTGAGATGACGCCCCGACACAGAGTCCATAGAGTAGGGGGTGACTTATGGGCTCAAATTCATATCCAAACTCGTTTTCCGGTTGGGGTGGGGGTGTTGGTGGGTGAATAAGCGTATATCGTTCGACATGGATGGTTTCATCAGGATGACAAATAAGAGAGAGCATGTCAATTCCCTTTCCCGAAACCACGAATAGTTTGAGAGACTCTGGGCTTGAGGAATACACTTGGACCTCGAAAATAGGTGACGTCTCGACAATCTTGGAGAACGATACTGATTCGAGATGCATATCGTACAACTCGAGACAATGAGAACGAACGATGACCAAGTTGTCTTTCCACGTTAGAATTGAGTGGGGCACGCTCTGTTGGTTGTGTAAGAAGATTTTTCTGGAGTTTTAGAAAGAGCTGACTCTTCGAGCTGGAACGTCGAGACCACCAGGAGGGGGAGGAACGTCGATGATTTTGTCCTCTCTCCAACAATAGAGATGAGGTGTGTTGACCCCATCTCGCACAGCGCAACCAATGATGTCGCCAGAAAGCATCAGGACATGCGAGGAGCTCTCAAGCCGAGCAAGCTCGCAAAGAACATCGCTTCCCTCATGTTTCCGGAGAGTCACGACAAGCACCATTTGAACTCTGGACAACTTTAGTCGGGCAATAAGTCACAGAGGTAAACGTACTCAGGCCCGAGACCCAGAGCTAAGACGATTTCTCCATTCTGTATCTCAGCTTTTCCAGTTTTGACTCGTCCAGGTAGGCACGCAGATGTTTTGCCACCCACTGAGAGGTCATAACAGTATAGGTTGCTCTCGAATTCGTTTGACGCTGCGACAAACAGCCAGTTGCCTGCAACAAGCCGAAGCCATGTCACGGAGAGCGTTAGACGGAGTTGCAAAAGGGTGGCGGGATATGTGTCTTCTGGATTAGTTTCGGCGTCATGGGTTAAACGGCGGACAAGATGTTCCACAGTTGATACTGGGAGAGTTTCGAGTTTGCCAAGGTACTGGGGGATAACAGCGCCTGAATCCAGGAGCCGATTGAGGAGGGTTATCCACAAAGAGCGCGTGCGCGTTACAGAGTTGAAGATGCGGCAAACCTTACAACTAAGTCATAGGCTTCGCAGCGAATTGGACGGACCTGGCGGATGCGCCCAATGTCTCCAATCGGCAGCTCGAGGAAAACAAGGAAAAGGATGTCGTGGTTTAGCATTGGTCGCGATGGCCATGACAACTTGAAAGCTCGAAGAGAGGTTAAGGCACTTGTAGACGCGACACGTCACGCCGGCTCGGGTTACCCATTGATGTTCATTCTGCCGTCGCCCATGACCTTGCGCACATGTCTTATAAGCTTCAAGTTAGGACTTGCTTAAGACCACCACTTACTGGCTTGCAAGGTCCAAAAGATCATGTCCAACCCATCTGGTCCTTGTTTTGGAAGCGTTAGGACAACCCTTGATGCCTTGACCCTGATTCATGCTGCTCGAGGAGGAAGGGTTCCATATATTTCCCAACAACTCAACAAAGTGCAGTGCAAGGCATTTGTCAAGAGTGGTGCAATATTTATCTTCAGCCCGGAGGAAAGTAACATCAAGCGGTGGATGGGTCAGCTTTCTCTCCCTCTCATTTGACCAGGCCTGCGTTTTTATGATTCCTATAGATGGACTGACATGGTCGACTTCACGCGCTATCGGAAACTTTCTGGTATGTACCGCAAGCTTTGGATAAACTCGACCACCTAACAAGTATCAGTTTTATCACGAACTAGATCGTGATCCGAGTCGAGATATCCCTCCAAAAGCAAGTAAGGACTTCAAGCCCAATGGCTTGATTAAAAAGGTCTGTCTCTTTTATCTCATGGCATTAATTGAAACAATTGAAACTCCTAGGCAATCACAATGCATGTCGCCGAGACTGAATATAGGGTGATATCCTACTACACCGTCTCCGACCTCGTCAAAGGAGAATTGGATGTGAGTGGTATGAAGAACTCCACATTGGTGTTCCCTTATGCATAGCAGACTCCTTGTTCTTCTTCAATGGCAGTTACGCCAATGGATGTACAAACACTTCACAACGATAAACTGCCATTCTCACTGCGGTTTGAACAGGACATTCAGTCACTCAGGTAGGTGAATGGTCCGAAGGCTCACCACAACCAACATGCTTGCAGTTTGAATGCCTGGCTTTTTCGGATTGATATGACGGTGGACCCATGGGCAACTAGCAGCGACGGCCGATCTGCTGCTAGAAAGCCCCAAACCAAGGCCACGACTGATGATGCCTCTGTCGTTAGGTCGAAGCGGGGCAAACGCTCCTCAGACGGCAGGTGGTTCCATGTAGAGTACTTCAAAAAGTCTTAATTGGGCGAGTCCACCGTTCGTGCTGGCTTTCATACACTTGAGGCTTATATATGTACACCATATGTGGGAATCGTAAAAAAGGCGCGTTAGCAGATATCGATGCTACAGAATGTAACGAAATCTTGGGCATCCCCCCACGGGAGGTTGACCACCGCGTTCAAGTAAGTCTTCCCAACGATCACGTCTCTCGGTCTCCCTGATATAAAACTGCACAAAGAAAAACCGAACAGTCAATGCAGTGGGACAGGTGGGAGGATGTGGGTCAGAAGTGCCTTGGAAGTCATAAGATGTCCAGTACTCTGTTTCGTCCAGCGGCCAGGAGAAGAAATCCTTCGAAACAAGTCCAAGACGGCAGAAGTATCTGCTCCCAATGCGAAACATAATGTCCTCGCGAGGGGCCTCTTCGTTCAAACTATAGGCTTGGACGATAACCGGACCAGGGAAGCCATATGCATGTTCTAGGAGCCAGGCATCGTCGCAGGGAGTGCCAAGAAGAAGATCTTGGCCCGAGAAATGGTGCTTGCCATGAGCATAGTCGGCCAACGTCCACATGTGGCTCAGACCGATGTCAAATTTCCCCCATTCGAACAATGCACAACGGTCGGATAGCTTTTCAATGGGATTTACTTGAGGCGGGTGAAGGCCAACGGGGATTTTCTCCTGGCAAGGTTCGGTATATTATGACTGAATAAAACGGAATGTTCTTACTAAAGGGAGAAGCAAAGGATCTGGATCCAGAACATCGACAAGGTCAATTGACAATCGGTCATACTTTGTAGGACGGTCTGCTCCGTAGTCGAACACGGACAATTCTCCGAATGTGTTGCCGATAACCACCAGTCCAAGAGCATCATCAAAATCCATGCAAGCAGCACCCCACAATGCAGGATCAGAGTCGTCGAAGAAAGTAGACATTTGTTGGGTGTAGTCTAGTTCAGTGAACGTTATAGGGGCTTGGAGTAAGCGCAGAGGATGCCGACGAGAGCGGACAGACGCCTCGACGGCAGAAACCCAAATCATTCGTCGACCAGAAGCACCGACATGGAGGCCGAAGAGAAATGGATAATCCTCCTCAGGCCCAAGGTATTCCTCTTGATCAAACGGCTCGGGTAAAGGTGGGGTCACAACGAGAAGCGAACGTTCGAGTTGTGTCCTGGATTCCAATTGACGAAGAACGATCAGCTCGATGCCATCAGGAGATATCACAACGAGATGCAATGCCGCAGGTTCTGCTTGCGCTGGCGAGCAGATGTCGACCTCCCAAATTGGTGAAGTTTCGATTATCTCAACGAAAGTGATGACTTCGGATTTGGTTGACGGCAAGGGCATACTGTAGAGTTCTATACAATCCACGCGAATAATAACCATTTCATTGTTCCATATGGTCATAAAATGCGGCACACTCTGAGCGAGAATGGTCAGGAAATCGCGGAAGGAAACCAAAAAGGGAATTCACTCTACGAGAAGGAATATCCAAGCCACCCGGAGGTGGAGAGACTTCGATGACCATGTGCTGTTTCCAATCATAAAGATGCGGTATGTTGAGTCCGTCCTGAACTGCGCACCCGACGATATCACCGTCAAAAAACAAGACATGGGTGGAACCTTCTAGACATGCTAGCTCGACGAAACGATTTTTCTTGTTCAAAGTAAGGATTCGAACGGCTGGTAGTCTGGGGACAGGTCAGGTTCAACTTCATGATCAACAAAACGAGAAACACACTCCGGACCCAATCCAAGTGCTATGAAGACTTGACCATCCTTCATTTCTGCTTTCCCTGTTCTAACGCGTTCCGGTAGGTAGGCTCGACTTGTGTCACCACCACCGGAAAGATTATAACAGATGATTTGACTCTCGAAATCGTTCGATGCTGCGACAAAAAGCCAATTTCCCGCGACAAGACGAAGCCAGGTGATAGAGAGTGGAATGTCGAGTCTGGCCATTGTCGTTGGATAGCTGAGCTCCCAAGTGGTGTGCCATTTAGGAATCAATGTCGTCAAACGACGGACTAGTTGCTCAATGAGAGGTGTCGATAGTTGGCGGGGCTCGCGCAAGTATTTGGGGAGGATAGCGCCTTCTTTAATGACGTCCCAAAGTAGATTCATCCAAAGGGAGCGGCTGCGGGTAATGGTACCGAATAGTCGGGAGACCTGATACAAAGGTTTGACTGTCAACAAGATGAGAAGGTTTTGGAAAAAAAACGGCGATGAGATACCTGGCGCAAGGATATCAGACATTGTGGGCTCAGCTGGCTACATATGTAATGTAGGACGTCGAGCCCTAAATCTTCAAGTTGCATTTCTGGATCTGGAGGATGTGGGAGGAGGGAGAAGGGGAAATAAAGGTCACGTGGACTCGAAACTGTGTTACAACCACACCCGTTCTTGCATAAATCCAGAGACTAGAGTTGGAAACTTGCAAGTGTTGCTCGCAGACTTGTGATATCAGTTAAGTAGTACATGACAATCCCAGGCGGCCTTCCTCCTCTCGCAATCAACTCTGCCTCTAGGCCGTCTCTACCGCCACTCTCATCGACAAGAAAATGCTCCTCCTTCGAATCTCTGTCGTCGACAGCAGGGATCGCTAAGTACCGATCACCGGCTGCAACATCTGCGACAAGAGACGAGACTAACCAACAATTCTGGCGATTACATAAAGCCAGATGGCCCTTTTCCTCTTCCTTGACCACCACTGGCAAAAAAATGTCTTCCTCAACACCAATTTCGCCTCCTATTCGCCCGCGCGCACTACGGCCTTTAGACTATGATCTCATGTAGCCGTACCATCCCGACCACTCCTCCCTTTCCGCTCACTTTCCTCGAAGCAAACAGCGTCGCAAGATTCGCAACGAGAAGGCGCGTATTCACATGGCCCAGTGAGTCAGCCACAGTCGCCTGCGCCGGTAATACTCACATTCCTCCCAGGAAACGCGCCGACCTGAAGAAGAAGCCTCTTGAAGTGCAGCAACAGGCGGCGAAGCTGGCGCGACAATATCGGGCCCGCTATCAGGAGAGGTGCGTAGCTTCTGTTGGTCGACACTATTTCCTGATCCTTCGAAAATAGGTACAGGCAAGCGATGGAGCAGGGACAGAAGCATGACCGAAAAACTATATTTGAACAGCGTTGCGGAGAAGTGGCTTATATCGAATACATGTTGCGTCATGGACGGATTCAGAGACCTGTTGGGCGCTGGGCAAAGACTAGCAACGGCGAGCAGTCATCGACGAGTGACGACCTTCCACCCGCTGCTAGCTCACCAAATTATAGTCACCACCGGCACTGGTGCAAACCGACTCGGATTATCTCACTCGGTGACCATCTCTGACTTTTGCTCGTGGTATCCACCAACGTCTCAGAGGACAATAAACAAAAAGCGCAAACAATGCAAGGTGACCCATTCAAAACCGGAGGTACTAGACTTCTAGAGAGCGGGGAACTTGTGTATGATCTATGAAGAACTTGAAATGTTGGAACGAAAAAAATGTGAGTATGTGATCAGTACTGCTAAACTCCATTTTGCAGTAATGAGTCGGAGTCTGAGTCCTGACCAGCCTTGCGAGATGATTCACATCAACCACAAAACACTCAAATTCCCCTCCTCTGGCAACCACCATCTGTTGCACTGATTAGATGAAAACGATGTGTAAAGTGTCCTGCCTTGCCACTCTCGCAGCTGGTGCCCATGGAGGGATATTGTTTCTTGTCCCCAACGAAAAGATGTGGTGCGAGAAGTTTGTTGAGTGGAATGGGAACCTGGATCGGAATATAATTTCAAGATAAGGACTCACGGCTAGGAGGAAGGTGTTGGCGGTCTGTCCAATCGACAAACGCGCATGTCGATCCGGAGCAAAATCCCTAGTTCGCCAAAACAGTTGCTATGTAACTAGGGACGAGGAAGAGGATCGTTCCAAAGCGGCAACACCCCAATTCAAGTTATTCAATTCAAGTTGGAAATCTGTACTAGCATCTGAGCGCTCATTGCAAAGGTTGCAAGCAGCGATTTCTGCAAACAGATCTAGAGGAGCTTGAGCTGCGGAGACCCACATAATTCGTTTGCCTGTACTGCCGACATTAAGACCATAGGATGGGTAATCATCTTCAAAAGGTACAGGCGCAAGAGGAGGATGGCTTGGAGATCCCGCAAGAGACACTTTGTCACTGTGTGCTACTAAATGAACAATGTCCCCTCGGCCACTTTAACACCTTTGCCCCGGAGTAGCACGCGTCCGGCATCTCTGAGCCAGACAGCATCTAGTTCCCCAACGCGTGCACTGACTTGACGGCACAATATACTGGCGCCACCCCACTTTGACAACCAGTAGGGAACTATTCGGGTATGCGCCGAGCCAGTCACTGGATCTTCATTGATTCCACTCCCAGGAGCAAACATACGCGAATGAACGCGAGACGGGTCGGTGTCCGTTGGAGTGTGTGGTGCGGTGATAACACATTGGCCAGTGATGTCTCGCGCCTAGATTAGATTTAGATAGGGTAGACAAAATTGAGCGATCGGCACAATAGCGGATAGATCTGGCTGCACGTTTGCAACGTCAACAGACTCGGCGACCTCGACGAGAAATCCGCGGCCCGTTTTTGAGACGCTTTTGAGGGCATCAGGTGAGACATCAGGAAACCAGCTCTGCGCTTTCTCGAGTGTATTTGTCAACTCCGTATCCAGAAGTTCGGTCGGGATTTCCGCAGGGAAATCGAGTTCGTACAGGTCAATGGGAGGGTAATAGTCTCACAGTAAACTGGCCCGAAAGGCGTGACTCGAAGCGATAGGGAGGCCGAAGGTGGGGGAATGCTGCATGAAGATGAATTGCAGAAGCCAGAGTCGCGTGCCCGCAAAGGGGTGCTTCGAGTTCTAGGATATAATGGTGGTATCAATATTGTCACCAAAACAAAGATGAATCAAAGCAAAAACAGACGTGGAGTAAACCAACGAATTGAGAAGTGGGGAGCATCGTTAGTGTGGTCTTCAAGGGGCACTAGAAATGCCGTCTCTGAAAGCTGAAACTCCCTTGTTGTGCGGTTCGGCAAGAGTAAGAAGAGCCAGACAAGGGTCACAGACCGTCCAATGAGTTGTAACGTGTCGTCCGTCAGGCCATGATCACGCTCAAGGACGACGATTGAGGCGGGATTACCACCAAAGCGTCGAGAGGTAAAGGCGTCGTAGATGGCATAAGACAAGTGCGTGGGCGACATGAAAGTCGAGAGAGAAGTTCTTTCAGATGAGTCATACTCATTTTGCTGAGATCAGAGTCTAACTTGAAGCAATGAAGAAAATGGCGCAACTTGAACGCAGGCAAGGGGGCACGTTCCTTCAGATGAGAACAAGCTATATGCAGGCTTATAAGATGAAGGCAAACTTGAACGCGCAAGGTGCTGACTCTTAGGCTCTAGACTCTTCGTTTCTTCAGACCCAACTTGAAGGAGTTTAACTGAGTGTCACTCAGTGTGACCAACGGTATTTTCACCTATTTTCACACTTCTTCCAAGTTCCTTGTAACTTGAAGTATTCGAGAACAGGCTATGGATTCAACAGATGTGATTGACTTCATTCAATCTCTCCGTCCACAGAACGAAGATGTCGCGTCAGAAATCGAGGGTACGCTGAATTATCCAGAATTTCCCAACACCAACCTGAAACTTTCAGTGCTCCAGTCTATCTACGGGGAAAACGCTATCCAGATGTGGAAATCATCGAGCCCGTCACCTCCTCCTCACCATTCGACACGATACGAAGCCGTCCTGAGGTGAATTTCGCTCGCCTATTCCTTCAGGGCGGGGTAACCAACGACGCAGCCTCCCTGCCCCCCATGAAGAAGTTTCTATCCGGGTGCTTGTATCCGTGCGTTTTCTGACCAGCTTAAACCGCTCTAACGCCATCGTATAGCTTCCCGACAACTATCCCGCATCGGCTGCCCCACAGCTGCAGCTGCTCTCGCGCTACATTGGTGCCTTTGGGGCCGATTCCGCCTTGTTTGGAGCGATACTGCGCACGTTCATCTCGGCGACAAGCGGGGTAGAGTGGGCAGGCGAAGTCTGTGTCTTCGACGGCTTACAAAATGTGCTGGAACGATGCTCAGTGTGGTATAACGAACGACTGAGCGCAGATGCTATCGGAGAGCTGCAAAGAGCGGACGATCATGCTGCTGCACATCAACATACCCAGGCTCCCGAACGCCAGTCACAACCTCCACCAAATGTGGATGTTGTTGCGCCATTACCAGAAGACATAAAGATGTTTGTCGCTGAACCGATAGCGGATCGGAAAAGCTCTTTCGTGGGACGTGCCTGCGCCATATCCAGTCCAGCTCAAGTACCTTAGTTTCTTGGAATTGTTGTTGTTGACAACATAATTATTCTAGGTGCCCATCATACTCTCCCACTTGGTGTCAGATCGTCGAATAGCGCGAGCAGCTCACCCAGTTATCAATGCCTGGCGTTGTACAGTGGGCAATCTCGTTCATCAAGGTCTGCCTCAGTTCTCGAACTGTGTGTTTATTGATTCACTTGGTACAGACAACGACGATGACGGCGAAACTGCTGCTGGCGGGCGTATCGCCCACCTGCTTCAGATCTTGGAGGTTGAAAATGTGCTTGTCGTTGTGACCCGATACTTCGGGGGCATCCATTTAGGTTTGACTGTTTGTTATCAGAGACTGCTCCCTCCTTACGGTAGTGTTTCCAGGGCCAGACAGGTTTAAGCATATCAACCAGGCTGCTAGAAATGCATTAGAGCTGGGGGGGTTCTTAGAAGGGACCCCGTCAGCTAAAGCTCGTGGAAGAGGGCGATAAGTTATAACTACAGGCTTGTTATGCGTGTTTATTCTAATATTATAATCACGTGATGCATACCACATCAATCCTCCGACTACTACACCGTCCAAAAAGCTGTAAAATTAGTTGGTTCTCGTCGTACTGAAGGCCGCTGCGGACACATCGAAGGCTGTATCCTCGCGCAGCGAGTTGGCTACGGTCTGTGGCAGTGTCTAATCTGTCAAACTCGGCAAACCTGGCGATCATCTATCGTCACTCTTTATAGACCACCGCGACTTTTTTGGTTCTGGGGCACCATGAAACGCGTCCGAGAAGTTGCCGACGAGCCCTCCTCCTCTTCTCGTGCGGCCCCCAAGAAGCCAAAGTCAATCCAAGCTTGTGTTTCGTGTCGAAAACACAAAACAAGATGCGAAATACTTGGTGCGTGTTATCTTGAATGTCTGGCCTTTTTCTTGAACTGCAGCAGACGCTACAAAGACGCCTGTACGCTGTCATCGATGCCAAGTGCTTGCTCTACAATGCTCGTATGAAGAAACCATGAATCCCGTTCCTCCACCCCCTCCGTCTATAAATACGACCATGTCGGATGGGCGAAGTAGCATTCTTAATGCAACAGTGGCATACCCCTCCTACTTACCGCCCACAGACCGCTTGTGGTCCTTTGTGGACGACGCGACTGGTATTGATTGGTATGCCCCAATGCTTGCTATTCAACAACTCAGCAAGCTACCATTCGCGTCTCTCGCTATACCTCCGCCACCACCACTAGTTTTCCCGCCTGGAGAGCTTACTCTGTCCAAAATCTTACCTGACGAACAAATATTTTCGCTCTTAAACCTGTATGTCAACTCGTGTCTCCGTTCGAGTCTGCCGCTAACTTCGGCAGCTTTGACGAGCGATATACTCCATGGCTTAACTTCAAGCCTGCGCGGAACACTAACAGTGCTGTTCTCGACATGGTCTGTTGTGCCGTTGCTGCCCGCCATCTCGACAACAGCCCGGCTAGCATCCAAGCCAAAATGCTGCTGCAAAAGCTCACCGACGACTCGATTGCGAAAATCATCATGAATCCACGGCCGCATGAATCGGTGGAGTCTATCCAGGCTTTGCTTATCCTGTCGCTATGGGCGCCGCTAGGTGGACCGGTCGACAATGAGGGCCGAGACGGTCGGTTGTTGGTCGCCTCCGCCGTCAGTATGGCAATGAACCTGAGGTTAAATCAGGCATCTTTGAAGGCGAGCTCGCTGCGGAAGCGAATCTTGAACCCCGACGAGCAACGAAAACTTGTCGAGGCTGTGGACAATGCACGCTTGTGGATTGCTCTCACCAACACCGAATCCATGTGCGCTTTTTTCTTATCGTATAGCTTGTTATCAATTAGAACAGGCTTTGCCTTGGGACCGGTCGCATACCATTGTCCCGGAGGTCTCCTGAAGATCTACATGAAGTACAATTTCCTAAAGCCTTCCACCACGACACAAATTATAATGATTTGCGCCTTGGACTCGTCGCTTCGGCGTTCGACCTTTTGGAAGACGGAGCAAATAACCGCCTGCAAGCTGGTATGGATGTCGATGAGTGGTATGACCAAATTACCGTGTCAGTAAAATTGACCACGCTCTTTTTGCCTACTGATGTGTTTTTTTCAGCATACTAGAGAAGATGAAGCGGGTAAAACGACTAATGGGCCCCTTACCCTGTAAGCCCATTCTTGATTTCCCTATTTTGCGCTAACTTTCGCTCACAGTCGTCCTCGAAAGAGAACAATTCTACTTCCACATGCTGAATATCTACGAAGCGATGTGTCGCCTTCTGATTCTTTACCACGCAATGTGGGATGCGCGGGGGTCTGTAGGAAGTGTCCCTCCCGGCGAAAGCTGGCACCAATTCTTCAAACCCCATGGCATGGAGGCTGTCGGAGAGTGGGGCCGGGAGATGGCGATCAGCACCGAAGCGCTGCTGACCTATGTTCTCGCTGCGGACTCGCGCCTTCTGAGTACAGCCCCCGACAACATCTTCACGATGGTCGCGCTTACGTCGGGGTACCTCATCGGCGTCAAGTTTCTCATGTTTCGCGGGGGAACGGATTTGCTGGGCTCCAGCGATCTGCTTCTGAGTAAAGTCGTGTCGCAATTGGGCAGCGCAGTTTGCGGCCCGGGACATGCAGCCCAGCGCACAGCACTATTGGTGCGAGGCATGATTGCCAAATGGGAGGCAAGACATCGCCCTCCTCCACAGCGACCCACACCGAATCGCTCCCCTTCCAGCCAGCCATTCCCGTCCTCTAGTCTCCCTCTTCCATCACCTTCATCGTACCCGACCCCCAATTCTGACGGCAGCATGGTCCAAAAGACCCCCAACTCTGAATTCCTAGAGCTATCTGCCTTTACAGAGCCGCTGAACCAAATGAGTCCTCTGCCAGACATCGATTTCAGCCTCTTCATGGACAGCATGTCGATGGATCCCGAGTTCTGGGGCAATTTGGCGCAGCAGGCACATCTGCTTCCTGGTCACGAGTAAAATGCCGGATCTGGTAGTATGTACTTCCTCGGTAAAACGCATCGTTTGGACGCGAGCGGGAAATGACAGAGTGTGGACTGCGCATTGTAGAGATTTTCGCTATTGTAATTTGACAATCGGACTTGGGCATTGTACACAGCATGTATTTTTACTGGTAGGACATCGTGATGGCAATTCCTTGTGTTTGCGACAAAGCTGCGGTTTTATTGTAGTTTGCGCAGTGGGAAAGTAGAGCTTCGTGGCCCTGGTGCCAAGTATAGGGACTTGGCTAACTAACTTACTTCTTTCCCGTGAGGTCGCTCATCTCGATCCACTTCTTGGGAATTCCCTTTTCCGTCAGATAGTCGTACACGAGTTGAGACTGTTTGCCCTGAACAAGTACCTCGTGGCCTGGTGTATTTCCAGGACAAGGGGAAACTGGTTTCCAATGATTATAAGTGGGAGAGTTTGAGAAAGAATCAAGTAGACTCGCCAGACGTGGCTCCGGCGCATATTTTACGCAGATCTTCCGCCATGTCCTCTGCAGATATGACCAGGAACGGTTCAAAACCTGTGATGAGTGTCGACGCCCGCCGTCCTTGTCGCATTTTGATTACAACTTGAACGGGCTTCAAGCTGCCTTTCCTGGATGGACTATGAGCCTCCCGAGTATAACGAGATCGAGTACGCGAACTTGACGACGGGCTCTTTCCCTGGTGCACGAATTTCATGCCACGCCTGCATTTGCTCGAGAATGTGCTTCGTGAGTTCCTCTCGTTTCATGTATTCAGTTGGTATCGCTTCTGGGCCTTTGCCTTTCTTGTTCTTGGAAGCGATCGTGTCGGATAATAGCGCATCGAGGTTGATATACGCCTGTTCTCGAGGGTTGACAAGCGACTTGGAAGTGATATAGTCGTTGATCAAGCGGCGAACCTCGGGAAGTTCGTATAATGTCTTTGCACTGCAATGCGGATCAGAACAAGGAGACGGGCAACCCAAGGCGAATGACCTTTTACCCATGGCTTCGAAGAGTTGGAGCGATTTCACATGGGGCTTCCAGAGTTCTTTCACCTCGACCCAGTGCCCGCTCTCCGCCTCCGCCTCCTTCTTCTTTTCTTCGCGGGCTGCCTTCTTTGCTGCAGTCGTTTCAATGTCTTTCAATGACGCGAACGGTTTGTGGCCTTGTACGGAGGAATGAACAGCATTGACTGCGGTGACTGTGACTTCCGACTGCGAGCCATGCTTGGGAGGGGCCTTAAGCGTAATCAGCGACGCCTTTTCCATTGCTTTGAGAAACGCCGTCAGAGATTTGTGTCCGGAGGTTTTGATGGATATATCCACAGCCCCAGGCTCCGTGCTTCCGAGGTTTTTTCCCAGCACAAGTTCGGGGTATGCAGGACGATAGGGTAGGATATAGGTTGAGTAAAACACTGATGCTGAGAGCGGGAAAGTTGAAGCTGGTAGTTCTGCTAGCACGGTTGAGAGGGCTTGGATGAGAGCTTGGTGGAGAAGATGGGAGACGTCGGTTGGTGATATTGAGGCTGTCGAGGACGACGATGGGATTTCTTCGGCAACAATTGGCGCGTCAGCGGCGACGGCGGCTTGCTCGGTTTCGATTTGTGGTGTTTGCTCTTGAGACAAGGAAGACGGTTCGGGAGGTTCGGTTTTAGAGCCTGTGTCCCAGAGGTAGTCTTTCCAGGTATGGAGAGTGTAAACCGCTTTGCCCTTTTCTTGTCGACCATTCTCGATCTGATCGCCTGAGAGAGCCATGCGGCCGACAGCCAATGGAGGGGACAAAATCTTTCCGTCTCGAGTATATTGGCGTATCGACACTATCTGGCCCTCCTTCAACGAAGGTGAAATATGGACGACTGCACAGATACTGATAGTGAGTCTGCTTATGGAGGTGGAAGTTCGACTAACCACCTGGAATCATGAGATCTGCTCCTCCAACAAGTATAGGGATAACTGCAGCGGGGGTTGAAAGGAAAGGAATCAAATCTTGTCGCCTCCAAAGAGTGTAGATGCTTGGAATCAATGCCTCAGACCCTTTCCCGATCGTGAACCATAGCGGATCGCTATTGTCTGGAGATAGGTACACTACCTGTATCAGTAAGAGCAAATTCAGAGAGCTGGTAAAAGGCTCACTCCCGGCTCGTCAAGATGTGTGGTGCATTTTATCGACAGGATGCCCTCCGGAACCAGTTCATCGGCACTTTCCACCGAAAGGGAAAAGTCAGAGACGATTCGCTGTCTCAACTTTTTTCGATCCGAGTTCCGAAGCGGAGCACTTGTTTTCAGTGTGCTCAGAGGTTTTTTGAACATCAGCTTTCGTCTTGGTTTCTTGAAAGTGACGTCACATCGTGACATGCGCGTCAACCCTCTTCTCGTCGTTTCCCAATCGAATTACTGTATTTGTGCTTCTAACGGCCATGAGTCGCACCGACGTTTGGCGTCCCGACGACAAAGCCGCTCCTACGCCTGTCGCTCCAGGTAGCGTATACCGTGAAGATATTCTGGAGACTATCGAACAGACAATCAAAAACCTCGATGACGAGCTACGAGCTTTGAGCATGGACATTCACGGTAGATCCACATCGTGACGCTCTCACCCAGTACTCCTCACCAGCCAGACCATCCCGAGCTCCGTTACGAGGAGCGGCATGCGCATGACGCCCTGACGGCCTTTATGGAGAGCCATGGGTCTGTCCCCCCGTTGGCGGTTAGTTTTAAACTAAAATATGTCTCTAGATTTAACGTGACACGGCACTACCACTTAGAGACAGCGTGGCTTGCGAGTTTCACTCACGGTAACGGCGGCAGGACGATTGGAATTAATTCAGAGGTGGCCCGTCCTAAGTGAGAAATATCCTTCTAACTCAAGTTGTACAGATGGATGCTCTGGAGGTACTTGATCGTACTCCACGCCTATAACACTCGTTCCTGTCGCTAGGGAGTTGGCCATGCTTGTGGCCATAATCTCATCGCCATTGCTGGAGTTGCCGTTGCTTGCGCGATCAAGGCAGCCTTCGAAAAGTTCGATATTAACGGCAAAGTCGAACTCCTGGGCACTCCTGGTGAGCTTTCCTTTTGCTATTCGTCTATTTTGTAAAACGACACCAACAGCGGAAGAGAGTGGAAGCGGCAAAGTCAAGCTCTTGGACGCTGGGGCATGTCAGTCATCCCCTTCAACCATTCAACATCGCTCAATTTTCTCTAGACAAAAATATAGATGCTTGCTTAATGTACGATTCAACTTCCGTCGAATGAACAACGCCGATCCAATTTAGGTGCCATCCAGCACCTGGGCCAATTGGGTCGGTCAGTCTATCAAGTTGCCTCGCGCTGGAGCGAATCCAGGTCGAGTATTTCGGTCATACGTGAGCTCCGTCAGAGATTCTTCCATGATTGAGCTTTTAACTTTTGCATAGGGCCCACGCAGCCCTATCGCCCTGGGAAGGCAAAAATGCTTTGGACGCGGCGGTTCTTGGCTACAATAATATATCCGCTCTTCGTCAGCAACTTCGCCCTACCCATCGTGTTCATGGAATCTTCGAAGGCAAAGATTGGGCCCCAAACAGTGAGATAACTAGCTTCACGTTGGCTCCAGCTGAACTCTCGATAGTTATTCCTGACTACGCCAAATTCATGTGCGCAGACGGTGCCCACCATGAGAATGTGTTTAATAGTCCGTCTAGATGTTTTGTTCGAGCACCCACAAGGGCGGAGCAACAACAAACGATGAAACGGGTGTTGCCTTGTTTCGAGTTAGTCTGACATCGCTTCCCTATTGCGCGCCTTCCCACTAGTTACAGGGCTGCCGCTCTTGCAACAGGATGCACGCACAAGGTCACTTCCCTTGGTGCCACTTATGACCTTCGCCAGAATAAGGCCCTTGGTAAATCATTTGTTACAGTTCTTTACTCAATCAAAGTCATGTCGTAGGAAATGAGGTTGCCCATATTGCTTGCAGCAAGTATGGACAGGTCGATTACGAATGGGGAATCAAGAGCGCTTCGACTGACTTTGTGAGCAATTCATCCCTACTGAGGTTGCTTTCAATATCGAGGTTCTAGGGAAATGTAACATATGGTATGCTGAATTGTTTTTTATTCTGGAAGGTATTCTATATACTCGCATCTAGCGCTGCCGTCTCTACATCCTGGCTTCGGTTAGTAATTGTTGTTTGATACATAGTTGCTCATTTACTTGAAGCTATACCAAGCATTGTTGACGGTGGAAACCACACACCTGGGTTTGAAAAGGCTGCGGCCACCGTTGCCGCCCACCATGCGTGCCTTGATGTCTCCAAGGCACTTGCTGCGACGGGTGTTCGCGTTGTTATCGACGACGAGTTTTACGCAGAGGTATGTTGTGCGTCTACTCACCCTCCATACACAATCTTGAATCCATTGGCTTAGGTGCGTAAGACATTTGAAGAGGACAAGACCGTCAGGGATTTGGTCTAAGGCTTAGCATGTGCAAGTTGGTTAAGCATTTTCCAAGTATCTACAAAGCTGGTTCTGGAAATCAACCGATGTTGCACTTTGATCAATCAGGAGGTGAAATCATCCAAGACATGTCTCTTCCTTCCTCCTCAGTTGAGGGCTCTGGAATCACAACAAAACCGGTCGATATCGAGATAACTGGGGAAGTGACAACTTTAGTTTCAGGCATGTTGATTTGAGGCAGTGGCAGCAGTTATCACTGAAGTATATCGACAATGGCTCGTCACACATGGCATTCCTACCAATGTAATCGCCGAACTATCCACTATACAAAACCGGGCTGTTGAGGTTGCCAGAGAACGATTGAGCAGTGTGAGTAGTTTGTTGCGGTGACTATTCAGCTATTTATCTATGCTTCAGGACTCCCACCTGTTCACCGAGGCGTCCTGTTTCTTGAAGGACGTCTTCCAGGAAGGCGGAACATCACAATTCATTGATATTCAGACGAGAACGCCCACGACCATGATAACCCCTTCAACGGCCCTGTCTCCCCCTTCGCAAGCCCTTGCAGCTATACTACTCGGAAGCACCATCTTCAAGGAGCATGCGGCAGCCTTCCAGAATTGCGGGGAGTGTGGTCTTTGGGGCAAGCTCAGAAGGCATGCACGTATAGAAGTGAGTCTCCGCTTGAATGCTCTGCTCTCCTTCTTATGCTAGCGCAGCTAGAAGCCTCTTGTAGATCGTTAATCGACCCGGTCTTGTCCACCGCAGCGGCTATCTGCCAGCAGATAATTGCTCAAAACCCAGTCATAGATCAAGACTTGACGCAGCGGTGCGCGATCACGAGACGCATGACTGCATACTCCCCGTCCGACCACAAAACATCCGAGATATCCGCTTGGGTCATATCCGACCAAGACGTTGTAATCCCACCCCAGCGTGTTGCCGCAGGCATCAATTTTCATGGCACTCTCGACCATGTCCTGACTGTTGTCAACGCAGATGATGGTGCGTTTCGACGTCGTCTATGGGGAGCGCATACTCACAGGTTATCAGCGTTGGCATGCATCGAAGCCGGGGAGCATATTTCACTCAACTACGTGCCCAAAAATCTGGCAAACATCACCAAGGCCAAAGCTTTCGAGATGATCAATAGCAAGGCTACAAAAGATCAAGTCCTCAGTGAAGGGGCGGCCGTTTGTATCCACACGTGAGCCCGGTCGATAAGCAGTGACATGCATACTTACGACCGACTGCAGTAACCGCAATGCCGTCGTCAACGCTCTCACCAACGGGATTGACTGGTGCTTTTATTTGATACGAAGAACCGACCCATTACAGTCAGCAAAGGCTCATAATACGACTCCGCCACCAGCAAAGAAGCTACGGCGCTCGCATTCACACTCGGAGACGACTTCAGAGGAGAAACCGTTTACCTACTCCCGAACCTTCAATCTCAATGTGAATCGCAACTTAGAGCTCATCTTCAAATTACTCGTACTTGCAGTAAGCTATCATGTCCTGACAACATCATTCATTTTAACCTATCTTACTAGACAATCGGCGATGTGGATAATTTTGTGGAACTGGCGAAGTATTGTCATATGTCTTGAGCTACGACTTGGAAAAGGTATTTACCATTTTTGAGAGAATCGAGGCGTTGACAGAATCGAGCAGGAGCGGTGAGGTAGCGTTAAGGTTGTAGCGGAGGCGGATGTAGTAAGTCGAAGGTAGGAGGTCGAAGGCAGAAATAATATCACAAATGAACAAGTTGAGACCATGGTCATATCGTTCGGCGCACAGTGGGAGTTTGCAAACGGCAGATCAATCTCATCACGGCGCGTCTGCGAGAGATACGAGTCCTCTATCCTTCAGTGAATGCAACTTTTGTAGGCGGAGACATCCCCTGGTTCCGCGATCCCGCTATATGGACCGGAGGAGGCGCATATATGGCCATGGGTGATTTTTGCGGCCGAAAATTCGTAGTTGGGGCTGGTACGACTTGCATTGGATAAGGCGTCAGCGTTGTGTCCATATTCGACAGACGCGGCTCGACTACATCCACGTGAGCTCAACTTAAGATGGGCTACGCGGAATCGCACCGAAAGAGAATCGCGACCTTCGTCTCGCTCGAATGCGCTGTCTCCGCCTTCTCCAATGCAGCCCGACAGCAGTAATCGTCAACAGAAGAAGAGTTCCCGCAAAGATGATTCCGGCGATCCCGGCGGGAGGTAATGTTCTTGCTGTCCCTGAAGGATCTCTTGGACTTGCCCGAGCCGGCATGGAGCAAAGAGGTCGGGGAAATTGGGGAAGCCGCACATAGCTCGCGGTTAAGTAGTTCTCCAGCCAGTAGTGGGATGGGAGCTGAGTTGTGGTCGCTTAAAAGCTGTGGTATGGTTCGAGTCAATACAGCTTTGGCGGTGCAAACAATCCCAAGCTGAATGGCCATCCAAATACGCATAACATCGGGTTGTGCATTGCATAAACGGTACATGGAGCGCAAGTAGATATACTCGTAGACTAGAGGAACGATGGAGATAGTTGGAAAAAAAGATAAGGAAAAGGAATACGACAGTGCTCTTCATCAGGGAATCAATGGTGGTACAACCGAAGAGACACCGAAGACTTGGAAGTGGCCAGCCCATTTACGTCCCCATGGCCTCCACATTGAACTTGATCCCAGCGGCGCGAAGCATCTCCTGCGCCATCAGCGCGCGCTCGCGCCACATGGTCACCTGACTCTTCAGGTCGTCGATCTGCTGCTCGAGGCCCTGCTGGTGCTCCAGCTTGCGCTTCCGGCTTTTGCGGGCAGCGAGTGTGTTCTGGCGCCGCTTCCACTCGATTTGCTCCTGCTCAGTGGCCGTGGGCGACAGCTCGGGAAGCACATCGTCTGTCTCGTCAACGCCAAACGCTGCATTGAACCCGCGTTTGCGAACGAAACCGGCTGGGAGGGCCTTGCGAGAAGTTACACTCGGAGCAGTGTAGCTGCGCTTTTGAGTTGGCGCGTCCATCGAGATGAGCGAGTCGGGTGTCAGGTTTTTGCGGGTACCCGTGACATTTCGACGGCGGACTGTAGGACGGGGAGAGTCCATCGAGTCGAGCATGGGAGTGCTGGGGCTGAATGTCGACAGCTTGTTGGTGGGAGGCTCGACAACTGGCGCCTCCTCAAACCCAAACAGTGTGTCGTTGGATCGGATAAGCGGGCTCTCCATGAAGCTGTCCTCCATGCCCATCAATGGGGTGGACAGGAACTCGCTGAAGGGGGTGTCCATCGGGCTGGTGCCAAAGTCATCGAGTATCGAGTCGTGGGGAGAGGTGAGGAAAGGGGAGGCGTCGCCAAAGAGTGGCGACTCATCAAACGTAGCAGTGAACGGGATCAGCGGTTCGTCACCACCGCCAAAGTCGTCAGGGAAGTGGTCGCCGAGGCTCTGGAATTCAGGCGACGCTGGTGACCACATGTCAATAAAAGGTGATCTCCGTCGGGAAAGCGAGGGAGGAATACCTGTGAGCTCAGCGATGGCCTTGAAGGCCTTCGCCTGGGCATCCTCAGCGCTGATCAGCGCCGAGGGTGCGACCGTGGAGGCCGGGGTATCGGGGGTTGACTTGTTTGCAAGCATGGTCAAGTAATTGTTGCGGATCGCTTCAAAGTCTGGTGAAGGTGTTGATGTGGGTGTAGATTTCACAGAGCGAGTTGCTACTGGTCGAGGTGCTGGAGGCAGATTGCGGGGGAGGCCATATTGGACAGAGACCCGGGTTGGGTTAGACGTGGTGGTGTTTATCGGGGCATTGTTAGATAGAGGGTTTTGAGCCGTTGAGAAGCCATTGAATCGAGGGGCCGGTGACGGTGGTCTGAACACGGGGGAGGCGTTTACTGACTGAACATCTTCGCTAGATGTGGTGGAAGTGTTGTTGGACAAGGGGAAAATGGCGAAGTGGGGTGGGGTTACAGCGGTGATGGCTGGGGACGGCACCGAGCTACGTCTGCAATAGGACATGGTCAGATCGGTGAAAAACTCATCGTCGTCGTCGAGCGCAGTCGACGACAGCATTGGTGACACCCGCCACCATGATGAGCTCGAGGGATCGGCAACCATGTCCATCGCGACTGCGCCAGACACAAACATAGAATACTCACAAGGGCCGCGATGCAGTCGGGCTGGGTCAACTGAGGCAGGACTAGGCTGCTTCAGTTGTGTGTGAGTTGGGGGAAGGGGGGTAAGTTACTTGCGTTGACTCGAGTGGATTTATAAGGCCAAGCACAGCCTCCGTATAGCCGAGCCGTCGCAAATCTGATGAAGGCGCTGACTGTCCTTGTCCTTTCTCTTGTCTTGTGTTTTTCGTGGCAGCCGATTGCATCCCTGTTCGATGGACCTCCTCACCGTCTCAAACGTCTCCATCGCCCGCTAAATTTCCCGTTCTTTTGCACAAACGGGGCGGAACTCGATCAACACTGAGGAATTTCGAGTCAACAACGGACCCGCGCTGTACCATCATCCATCATTGGCACCCACGGTGATTTCTGCCTTGTGTTCTGCCCCGCGATAGACGGACTATCACCATGGGCGCGTCTTGTGAACACGCACTGCTTCGTCATTGACTGAGGCTAATAGGATGGCGTCCAGCGAATCAGCTCTGTCCAATTGGACTGGGCATCTCGGAACGACATCGGAAACGACGAAGAACACCAAGCCGCCCGGTGTCTTGAAGTAGGACGTTGACCACTCGGCGGCGCGATTTGAAGCCCGAGCGTTATTTTCGCCTGTGGCAACTAGGAATGGCGTGAAGGAGACTGTGACGAGTCACGAGACTGTGACGAGTCGTAGCGTCAAGACGCGTCAGATAGGATTGACACGCACCAACCAATTGGTTAGGCTATTTTGACCAGGTGTGCAGCTGTGGACCATGAACCTAAAAGGACTAATGCCTGCCAGAGACTGATGCACATCCCATCTAATCTGGCCCATACAATCTAATCCAATTACTGATCAGACAGTTATCTGGAATCTGGGTAACAAGAGAGGCCCTATTGCTTATCTTGTTGTACCAGGACCTGGTAACCAGGTATGACTCCCATTTATTCTGATCTAGATATGTTTTAACTACTACTTCTCTCATCTGACTTACTGTAGTATTTTACTCAGTTTGAATGTTATGTGTCACACTCACTATAAAATTTGATTTTTTATTTATTTTTATTTATTTTTATTTTTATTTTGTAATTACATATTACACTATTTTGCTTGAATTTCTGTCCTATGGTGCAGGGGGGGCTAGACACCACCTGTTTTGGACAGCTGACTTAGCTGCACAGCCACTGCTCATCCTGAAGAACTGTAAAATTTATATGATTTTTCATAGGGGTTTTTTTTTTGCAGGACTGTGATAGCAAAATGAGTCCACAGCTCTTCTAAATGCATTATATTCTTCTACCTTGGACCCTTCTTTTAGTCTGAGATGGACCTACTATACAACCTGGCAGACCTGGATGGCATCAAACGTGACGTGACACGTGATAAGCATGTGGCAGCCCTCATCTTGTGGCCATTAAAAATTTTATTCCTTGAGTTTGGGAGAAATGAGATTGTAGTACTATCTAATTGAAGTCTTTTCACTAGAGGGATAAGGTATTGATGATTGCGCTCATCGGCTTGTCTAAAACAGGTGGTGTCTAGCCCCCTGCACCATGAAAAGGCATTTTTTAACATTTCTTGGTGCTTGAATTCCCTAATTAAGCAATAATTTGGTTTCCAATTTTGATATCAAATGTCACAGCATTTTTGGCATTTGGATTGAGTAAAAAAGTACTCTGGCCACCCACAGAGAAGACGATCACACATCTCGTCTGGCCTGCTGTAAGGGCAGCCCTGGAGACTCTGACGAACACCTCGTAGGGGAGGATCCAGAGCGTGGATAAGAGCTGCGGGAAATACACGCAGGGACCGGCCTAGCAGGGGCGGGCGGATCCACAGAGAAGAAACTCTGAGGGCAGGGCGCCAGCTGTACACTGGTCGTGCGTAGCTGCCGATGTGGAGCGCAGAGCTGCCGACGTGGAGCGCAGACGGCCGGGGCGGCGTCACGGGCTCTGTCCTCTGTCCCGCGGTGGTCGTTGGGGGGGCCTTGACGGATCGGTGGTTGTGCGGGCAAAGGGGGCTGAGGGTTGGGGCGGGTCGGGGTGTCCGAGGGGTGCTGGTCGGATGCGCTCGGACGGTCCGAAGGAGGCCGAAGCAGGGACAGCGCTATCTGGGCAGGACCCTAGCGGCCCCGTCTGTGCAGCACCATAAATTGTCAGGCACGGTGGGTGGGACCTGACAATCCACAGTGATATTTTTAACGCCGCAACAAATGAACAATCCTCGGAAAGCTGGATAGATAAGTCCACCGTTCAATAAATACTCCTTAGCCTCTGCGCGTGCCGACGCACCGCTTTCGAGCTGTTGGCGGGAGATGCATATGCGAGCGCCGGGCGCCGGGCTGGGGGGTCCGGAGGTGTTGGCGCTGGGGTGCGATGGCGTATGTTGGGCGAGGGCACTGGGCACTGGGCGGCGCGCCTGGGCGGTGGGCTGTATCCCGGATGGTGGTTGCACGGGGTCCAGCTGCCCTGCTCGGTCCCCGCCCCGGTCCCAGGCCCGGGCCCTGGGTGCAAGGAGACAAGGTATAGTGTGGTTAGTACTATGCGATGTGGATAGGCGTTGGTGTGCATGGGTAGGGTAGTGTAGGCGGATTGTGGGGTCGGGCCGCCACGGCGCGGAGGTCTGACGGCGGTGATAGCCGGGTGGAGCCTGTAGGTGCTTGGTGTGCCGCGTCGGCTCGGCTGCTGCTGGGCTTGGGGCGCGGCCGGTGGCGGTGCATGCCAGACGTTGACGGGACGGCGCCAGTGCGGTGCGCGACGCACGGAGGGAAGACCGGGCCGCTGCACGTGCACGTCGCGAGGCACGGAAGGCAAGCGCAGGGAAAGGCCAAGGGCGCCAGGTCGATCGATCGGTTACCTTGACGGCGCGAGGTCGTAAGCCGGGGCCCGTCGCGGTCGCGGTCGCGGTCGCGGTCGCGGTCGCTGGACATGTGGAGATTGGGCCGCGGGTGGGTGGGTGGATAATTATAGGCGGTGGATGGACAATGAATGAATGCGGCGGCGCCGGGTGGACAGTGGACAGATGCGGCGTTGCGAGTGGCGAGTTGTGCGGGAGGCGAGCGTGGCGACCAGGGCCCGTCTCCGTGTTCCGACCGCTGATGGTTGCCGCGCTGGGCTGGTCTATATAAGCCAGCCCGCGCGCGTGACGGGCCCCCAGGTGTCCTTCGTCCCTCCCCTTCGCATCACCCCCCTTTTCCTTTTCCTTCGTCGAGCCCGGTGCTCCTGCGTTCTTCTTCCCTTCGACCAACCGCCTTTACTTCTTTCCTTCACCAACAATGAAATCCTTCGCCGTCGTCTCCCTCCTCGCGCTCGCGTCGTACGTCTCCGCGCAGGCCAACGGCGGGCCCCCCTTCGACCCCGCCGGCGTGCCCAACGTCGGCAACGGGCAGGGCAAGCAGTTCATCGGCGGGCAGTGCCTCTCCGCGGCGGACTGCGGCTCGGGCTGCTGCGCGGGGCCCTCGGGCATCTGCTCGGGCGTCGGCGCCCAAACACAGGCAGGCAAGACCGGCTGCGGCTTCGGCGGCGGCGCTGCCCCTGCTGCGCCCGGCGCCCCCGCTGCTGCTGCGCCGCCACCACCGCCACCCGCGGCCGCCGCCCCGCCCAACGTCGGCGGGCCCCCCTTCGACCCCGCGGGCGTCCCCAACGTCGGGAACGGCGCCGGCAGACAGTTCATCGGGGGCCAATGCCTCTCGGCCGCGGACTGCGGCTCCGGGTGCTGCGCGGGGCCCTCGGGCATCTGCTCCGGCGTCGGCGCACAGACCCAGGCGGGCAAGACCGGGTGCGGCTTCGTCTCGGGCGGCGCCCCCGCAGCTGCTGCGCCCCCACCACCACCGCCAGCAGCGGCGCCTGCTGCGCCCAAGGCGGCGGGCCCGAACGTCGGCGGCCCCCCGTTCGACCCCGCGGGTGTACCTAACGTCGGCAACGGCGCGGGGAAACAGTTCATCGGCGGGCAGTGTCTCTCCGCGGCGGACTGCGGCTCCGGGTGCTGTGCCGGGCCCTCGGGCATCTGCTCCGGCGTCGGCGCACAGACCCAGGCGGGCAAGACCGGGTGTGGCTTCGTCGCGAAGCGCTTTGTCCGTCGTGGGAGGGTGTTGTGAAGAGAGAGAGTTTTTAGTGTAGGGATATGAAGAATGTAGACCAAGACTAACAACCACTGAAGAGGAATGAAATGTGATGATTTTTGGGCTTGTTTTTTTTGTGTGCGCGAGCGAGCGACGTCTGGCTCCAACGCTTGTCTCCCGGAATTGATTGGTCTTGCTGCACATGATAAAAGAGGAGTGGCAGTGAATCAGTGATCCCCTCCGCCTCCTGAAGATTCTCAGCACAACAGTCCAGCGGTTGGGTCTGCGCCGCCCGGCCGGTGTTTTCCGAGGCTAGCGACATGCCGGCCGGCCTCGCGCAAGTTCGGCCTGGAAGCGTGGCTCTGGGTGGTAGGCTCTGGGTGGTAGGCACCCATGTCGTCAAAGACCAACACGCAGACCAGTCGCAATCGCAGCAGCTGTCACTGGGGAACTGCAGGTAACTCTCTGCTGACCGCGGCGGTGTGCGCGACAGGCTAATCGTCCCTCAAAACTGGCAACTGCCCGCCACTCACGCCGTCACCTTGTCGTCTGGGCAGCAACCGTCACAAATAATGATCATTCCAAGTTTCTAGCCTCGACGAGCTCTGAGTACTAATACTACTGCTTAGTCTCAGTCACTCTTGACACCATTCTTCAAGTCCTGGAAGCATATTATCAATTTTTTTGCTAAAAAACAATAGAAAGTTTGAGTCGTACCTCAGATGCCTTGCTCAAGGCGCTAAGGATTGTGTTGTACATCTCTTGGGGCTCAACATCCAGCGTGAAGTCTGGCTCCAAGTCGATTTCCACCTGTACTTCCTTCCCCTCCCGTTTGAATGCCCCGTTCTCGATGATCTTGTTGAGGAAAAATATCTTGTAGCGCTGTTTCTGTTCTGGATCCTCCTGCTTGGGTGGTGTATAGTACTTGATAAACATGCAGCATCCCATGCCATTAGTTGAAGTTGTCTGGGATTTAGCATCACTGTGGAACCGGATAGCTGCTCCGCGGGCCGAGTCATATGCCTCCGTGAAATTCCCGAGAACATGCTTGATGACCATATCTTTGCGACGTTCGAGATGGTCCGCGTAGCCTTGCACTATGGGTGCGATCTGTTTCTGGGCGCTCCGTCCAGTTGGGACCAGACGAATTGCGTATTGGAATGCCTTGCCAGTGGACATCTAGAAATACAGCTCAGTCATCATGATGCGGAACCACTCGGTGGCGACACAGCCTGCCAGTGAGTAAGTAGTCCGCCGTCGGAGCTACTAGTAGTGTACTCGGTGTCAAGAGTTAGGTTTCAATACTCACTATAGTATATTCTTTCGCGTTCTGCTTCAGGTTTCCACTCAGGCTGGAGTTCAAGTGCGGACAGCCTACTAGTGCAGCACTGGCACTCTCTTATATACCAAATCTGTCACGGTGTCACGGTGTCACCAGTGGAACTTGAAGTCGAGATGATTGTGTTTTGCCGGTTCATAATAATAATGAGTCGGGTGGCTGGTTGCAATTGAACACTGGATGATCATGACCGTCGCCATCGCTATTGTTGTTTCTTTTGTCTGCACGACTCAGTACAATACTGTAGATTTCGGACAACAACAAGTTTGTGGGCTTGCAGTGGGAATACAATATCATCGCAATCTATACTTGGATTAATTATTGTTCCTGTTGTCCGGATTGGACAACAATAAGTTTGTCATTGTGTGCTTGTGGGATCCCAGTCACACCGGATTTGGTAAAATATCCCTTGAAGTAGAAACTGTGCTAGATTCTGGTAGAATCTAGAACCAAATCAACCTATGGAGATTTGCCCAAAATATACATTTTTGAAACTGAGAATGATTTTAGTCAAATATATACTAGTTTTAGGCAGTCTGAGATGAAAACTATCTATGGGACTGAAACTATGCCTGAAATGGTTGATATCTGTGCACATATATTTGGTCATGATATCACGCATATCAAATGTGGCGAAACTGACAGTGAAACAAAGGATTTCACTGACAGTTTCAGCACAGATGATACAAAGGAAATCAGCAGTGGAGAAATGCACATAGATTCTCTTTGTTTCTATTTACATTTCTCCACTGCTGAAACTGTAGATTTACAGTACAATGAAATCATTGTTGAAATCTCAAATTTATTCATGCCAGAAATTGTGATTAAAACTGTCAGTATATACATTGGAGAAATTGTAAGAGATATTGTATGTATATCAGTGACTTGAGGGTCAACCCTCAAGTTAACCCTCAAGTCAACCCCAAGGGTCTGATCTCCGGGTAGACCCTACAAGTTCAGTCTTCAGCTACATATTTAAATACATAATTAGCATGAATGGGATAACAACTTTGTAATGACTTTACACAAACTTTCTAATGACTTTACATAAACTTTCTAATAAATGTTACCAGATTGTAGGGACCCTTAATACATGTTACTATTCAGTTTAGACCTATGCTTCGAGGTCAATGGTTGAGTCAGAAAATGCAAATTACTGACCCAACCCTGAGTTTTCAAAACAGTGGTAGGGTCATATCTTAATGAGTTCTTATCCGTTCCTAACATGTTATATATGAGCAGGAAGGTGTTCAATGGGCCTATAAACTGGTATTCAACATAAAGTTCATTGTATACAAAACCACAGACTTTATTACAAAATTCATTTTGACTATTAGATTGTTAACCCAATTACTTGATGGTTTCTAGGCTGTTCATCAAAAGTTGGATATGGTCAGAAAGGTATTTCCAAATTCTACAAACTTGATTTCAACCCTGATATGGTTGATTACAAAACCACAGACTTTCACTACAAGTCAAGGTTTATTGAATTGACTTCAAAATCCAAAGTCAACCAAATGACTCCATATTGCACATAGTAGTAGAGCTTCATTGATTGAGTAAGTGTTCAGTTCAAACCTATTCAAAATTTATAATAGTTGACTCACAAAAGGTGAAATACTCCCAAAATATTAGCTTTGTTAGTTTAGGGCTAGCCTGGCTCAAATAGTATTAACACTATATTGTTGTGACTTTCCCCTTCCTGTTCACTGCTTACCACTTGTATGATAGAGCACAGGTACAGGTCTGGGTCTGTTTAACTTGACTCAGACCCTGACCCTGACCCTGACCTTGACCCTGACTGTCAGGGTTCAGGTTGGGCTATGCAAGACTCCTCTTGAGGAACAAGTGCCCGGAACAGAATAGATGAATTGTCAGGTGACAGGCCCACAAGTATGGCGGGCAGGTTCAAATCGAACTAAAAGGGCCCGTTAAAGTGGGTGTTAGTGTCAGGGTCAGGTCAGGTCGACAAGGCCCAATGAGTCGGTGTTGACTCAGTGATGTCTCCTTGTATAGGGTGAGGTAGTATAATAGGTGATCTAAGCGATAAAGTACAGTGTATACTATTATACCTTATATATGCCCTACTAAAGAGTGATCAGACACCCTTGGCCTCTCCTGCTCCTTCCTATATCCCTGTCTCTGGCTGCAGAGAAGATGATTGCACATCCCTTGCAGGCCAGGCACTACTCCTAACATCCTAGCACTCCTTCCTGTTCCTTCATGCTGCAAGTTGGGCTCAGCGCAGGCCCAACACATCTTTCCTGGTCATGTGCTTCCCACATATACATTTCCCTCTACTGTGGTGTCTGTTCCTGTCATCACATCCTGTGTGTTATGGGCCCTTGGTGGCCTGATACCAGTGCCAGAGAGGACAGGCCAGGTCTTATCTGTGACACTAATCCTACCTAACCCTGACCCTACTGGGTAAGGTTGACTTGATCTAGGTTAACCCTCATGTCATATTTGATACAATTCAAAAAGCTCAAACAATTATTATTATATACTACAATTAGTATTTATGAGCCTTCTTGTGTTCCATCTTGGTCCTCTTCATTGTCCACATTTTACTCTTTTCTAGAAAGCATGAGTGGGGGGTTGAAGTGGCAGGGTTTCATGTTAGAATGCACAAAGGAACTGAGAGAGGTATATACTAACCTCATTCATCATATGCATATCTATATGTACAAGATGAGGGTAGAGTACAAGTCAGGTAGGGTTTGTTATAATCAGAGTCAGGGTTAGTATACCCCTAACCCTGACTCTGACCCTGAGACCCTGACCCATGCTCTACCCCACCAACTTCTGAACCTGGCTGTTCAACCTCAGATTTGACCCGCAGGTCCAGACGGACCCTAGGGCTGAGCTGGTGGCAAGAGTGGCTATCATTGATGTTTGGTAGAGAGGTGTTACACAAGGGTTACAGGCATATGCTCATTGAGTCATTTGCCAGTGGTGCTCCACTCAGCTCCACATTACCTTTTTTGGGTAACAGCAGAAATAAGGAAAGTCAAGACTGCCCTGACCCTGACCCTGATCCTACTTAAACCTGACTCCATTAGGGAAGGTTGACTTGATTTCTCTCTATACAAGAAGGCATCAATGACTCACTAGGCTCTAACAACTCAACTTGACTCAGCATCTGTTCTGTTTCAGGTCCATGTTTCATAGAAAAAACTTGCATGGCCTGATTGATCTAAAGCCTGATGTATCCTTTGCTTTCCCACCACCTACCCTCTGTTTCATATTGATTATGATAGCTTTAATAACATTACTGTTGGCACTAGGGCTGCCGAGTCTGGGTCTTGAGAGAAAGGCAGACCCTGACCTTAACAAACCCTGCCCCTTCTGTGTATAGGTCCAACCAGGTCTGGGTCTCTGGGTCAGGGTCAGGGTTGGTGTACCCTGACCCTGAACCTGACAAACCCTACCTGACTTGTACTCTACCCTCATCTTGCACATATAGATATGCATATAATGAATGAGGTATATACCTCTCTCTCAGTTCATTTGTACATTCTAACATGAAACCCTCTATCACTTCAACCCTCCACTCGTGCTTTCCAGGGAAGAGTAAAATGTGGACAATGAAGAGGATCAGGATGTAGCGATGACGGCATCCGGTTTGGCCTTCCAGTTTGAAGCTGAACTGGACCGAACCAAATACCGTGTAGGGTAGAGCAGAGGTCAGGGTCAACTCGCAGGGTTTCAAGATAGGGTCTGTCAGGGTCAAGATACACCAATTCTTGAATCCGGCCAAACCCAGACCCTTTCTGAATCAACCTGGAGGGTCCAATAAGTTTTTTGTGATTTAATAATTTCCTATCTAAATATGATTTTATGACTTTTTAAGAGACAAAAAAAATCAGATGTCACTCAAGTCACTCAAGTGACATGTGACATATGAGTAGATTGTATTCAATATCCTTAAATTCTTGAGGAATAGGCTACATATACTATATCTGAGCCCATATCATATAGCAAAATGTATATTATGTTAAAATTATTGTTCCAAATACATCTTCTGCTTCCCTGTCTGCAACCCGTGGGTCAACCCAGACCCGGTTGGACTCGTATCCAGAAGAGTCAGGGTTAGTCAGGGTCAGGGTCAGCGCTCTTGACTTTTCTCATTTCCACTGTCACCCGGAAATGGGAATTGTGGAGCAAGGGATCGGACGATCGCTGGACTTCGCTGGAGCAGTGTGACGCAAGCCGCCGTGACGCAAGCCTGACGCAAGCCGCTGTGACGCAAGCCTGACGTAAGCTGCCGTGACTCCGAGTGAAGTATTCTCTCCCTTTCCCTCCTCCGTCATCTCTCTTTCATCTTAAATCCAGGCACTCCCCGCGCACCATGCTCTCCATACTCACTGTAGCCGTGACTATGACAGGAGGCCAACCCGTCGTTTAGTGACAGTCAGACTCAAGCTTTTCGGGCAGCGTGGGCTAGTACCGGCCCGGGTGCCACTCAAAGTGCTGCAAGGCGACGTGGGGTGACCAGGCAGTCAGTCTGGGAGTACTTAATGTACATTCAATGTCACTTGTGGATTATAGTACTTGACATTGTCTGCCTACTGCATATGAAACTGACTTGTCCTGCCCAACTTCGAGGACTTGTGAATTCGGTACATGAGTGACCCAATTGTGACCCCCGGACATCCGGCCGATCGCCGGCGATCACTGTCTGAGATATTCCTTTTCCGGGTGACAGCGGAAATGATAAAACTTCACAACTCAGGGTCAGGGTCAGCCTTCTGAGACCCGGACCTGTGCTCAACCCTATGAACGCGCATTCAAGTTCAAAGTGTAAGGCCTGTCCTCTCCAGCACTGGTATCAGGCCACCGAAGGCCCGCAACACACAGTATGTAATGATAGGAACAGACACCCTAATAGGGGGGAATGCACACATAGAAAGCACGTGACCAAGAAAGATGTGTCAGACCCAACACTGACTTTAATGGGCCCTTTTGGTTCGACTTGAACCCGCCCGCCATACTTATGGCCCGACAATTCATCTGTTCTGTTCTGGGCACATGTTTCTCAAGAGAAGCCTGGCATAGCCCGACCTGAACCCTGACAGTCAGGGTCAAGGTCAGGGTCAGGGTCAGGGTCAGGGTCAGGGTCTGAGTCAAGTTAAACAGACCCAGACCTGTACCTGTGCTCTATCATACAAGTGGTAAGCAGTGAACAGGAGGGGGAAATTCACAACAATATAGTGTTAATACTATTTGAGCCAGGCTAGCCCTAAACTAACAAAGCTAATATTTTGGGAGTATTTCACCTTTTGTGAGTCAACTATTATAAATTTTGAATAGGTTTGAACTGAACACTTACTCAATCAATGAAGCTCTACTACTATGTGCAATATGGAGTCATTTGGTTGACTTTGGATTTTGAAGTCAATTCAATAAACCTTGACTTGTAGTGAAAGTCTGTGGTTTTGTAATCAACCATATCAGGGTTGAAATCAAGTTTGTAGAATTTGGAAATACCTTTCTGACCATATCCAACTTTTGATGAACAGCCTAGAAACCATCAAGTAATTGGGTTAACAATCTAATAGTCAAAATGAATTTTGTAATAAAGTCTGTGGTTTTGTATACAATGAACTTTATGTTGAATACCAGTTTATAGGCCCATTGAACACCTTCCTGCTCATATATAACATGTTAGGAACGGATAAGAACTCATTAAGATATGACCCTACCACTGTTTTGAAAACTCAGGGTTGGGTCAGTAATTTGCATTTTCTGACTCAACCATTGACCTCGAAGCATAGGTCTAAACTGAATAGTAACATGTATTAAGGGTCCCTACAATCTGGTAACATTTATTAGAAAGTTTATGTAAAGTCATTAGAAAGTTTGTGTAAAGTCATTACAAAGTTGTTATCCCATTCATGCTAATTATGTATTTAAATATGTAGCTGAAGACTGAACTTGTAGGGTCTACCCGGAGATCAGACCCTTGGGGTTGACTTGAGGGTTAACTTGAGGGTTGACCCTCAAGTCACTGATATACATACAATATCTCTTACAATTTCTCCAATGTATATACTGACAGTTTTAATCACAATTTCTGGCATGAATAAATTTGAGATTTCAACAATGATTTCATTGTACTGTAAATCTACAGTTTCAGCAGTGGAGAAATGTAAATAGAAACAAAGAGAATCTATGTGCATTTCTCCACTGCTGATTTCCTTTGTATCATCTGTGCTGAAACTGTCAGTGAAATCCTTTGTTTCACTGTCAGTTTCGCCACATTTGATATGCGTGATATCATGACCAAATATATGTGCACAGATATCAACCATTTCAGGCATAGTTTCAGTCCCATAGATAGTTTTCATCTCAGACTGCCTAAAACTAGTATATATTTGACTAAAATCATTCTCAGTTTCAAAAATGTATATTTTGGGCAAATCTCCATAGGTTGATTTGGTTCTAGATTCTACCAGAATCTAGCACAGTTTCTACTTCAAGGGATATTTTACCAACTCTGGTGTGAGTATCGCAATTTATTAGTCGAGTCAGCACTGGCACGTGTGATCGCACCAACAACAGTTGAACAACTTGTTTGTGGGCTCGTGTGAGTATCGCATCCGAGTCATCGGTTGTTCATGCTATTGTTGCTCCTTTTGTCCACGCCAAAGAAGATCATACAACAAGAAGCAATCTCGATTCTGTGGTCGGCTGGTAGCCTGGTAGGGACTTGAAATTTATTGGTTGATGTTCAACTTGAAATTGTCACACTGGCAGTTTCGTGCCGCTAGCAGTAGACTATACCGCTCCGACTACTAGCAGCATAGGTCATGGTTTCGCACAGGTCAGTGGCAACTACTCGTAAACGGGTCACGGTCGACACTCGCAGCGCGGCGCGGGTCTGGGCGAGCGCCTTTGTGGACCTGTGCCGTGACAGGCGATGACTGTCATTGTGACTTTCGGCTCGCCTACTTAACTCAAGCCTTCATCTATGTTTTGGCAACAAAGAGCTCCACGTATACGTCTGCCCACTACTCAAACGCAAAAGGAATCTGGAGTCTCGCTCTTTCATCGCAGAGGAGCCCGCCACATGTACGTCACTTGTCGAAAGATTCCTAGTCGGGGGGCCAATGAGCGATAGATCAGTTTACCAGCCCACTCGGTCACAAATGGCTTTGGATACTAGGTACCTTTCAAGGCTCGTTGACCTCGTTTTGGTTTGCTTGACATTTCTTGAGGCATGCAGAGTCGGTACCCCATCAATATTCCGAGGGACAGATGCTTCAACTCAGTCTCTCATTGTCGAAAGCGTCATCTCCTCAAAAGATCTCTGTTCGGGTTTTGCAGGCGTTTCGCCCTTTTACATTCAGCCAGGTGGTTGTCGCCGAACCTCAAAGTGGTTTTTTACCACTCCCTCCACGCTTCGTCATCAAATTCAGCGATCCGCGACATATCCCTAACAGAATCCCGTTAATGCGCGAGCTGGACCAAGAACGCAGCACATCCCCGTGGTCACCAAGATTTCGCGATTTCTTTACAACTCATCTGCGCGAATTCCGCACGAAGCGTTGGCCGAACCATTGGAAATGCACGGGCGCCACTCAGCCTGTCACGCGAGAAGAGCGAATGAACAAAGATGAAGACTTCTACGACGATTGGTTGGCTGATCGTGAAGGGACGTTCTGTCTATGGTCACAAGAAATGGACCACTGGGAGCAAACTTTCGAGTCACACTCCAATGAAATGGCTGTCTATCACGCTCTCGAATCGCTCCAGGGGCGTTCTATTCCTCGCTTGATTGGTAGCGGGACGTATAAGCCCCCAATTTATGGCTTTGACGACCCACTTTTGTCAAGTGTTCCGTTCCTTGCACTCGAGTACATTCCTGGCGCACGTCTTGATCATATACAGCTTGCGGCTACAATATCCCCCAACCCTTCGTCACCTCCGCAGATCACTCCTCCTAATGCGAAGCGCGCTGCTCATGCCATCATCGACGTCGCTCGAGCTATCCGCAACCTGGGTGTAAACAATCCGGACTTTGCAGCAAGGAATATCATTTTACGCGATCTGGATCCGCTTCGTCCCGTAATCATCGATTTCGGCCTTGCTTCAACGGCCGAAGGGCTGGCCATGAATCTGCAGGACATTCGGAACGTCCTGTATGACATTAAATGGAACATCCCGTCCCCTTACCGTCTTGGCGTTCAAACTCCACACCCTTACGTTGGTTATGCCCCTCTGAACGGCCCTGGTTCTGACAGGAAAATCGACATTCTCAATGCCTACTTCGAAGAAATTGCACAGGGACCGTCTCATATCCATATTGACGAGGAGACTGGAAGGCAGTACGTATGGGAGGCTCCACGATGGCGACTCAAGGAAGGTGTCAGGACTTGCGATGAAGATGTGGAGTGGGGTCGCACTGAAGAGGCCATTAGATGGGAACGCATCGGGTACCCGTACAGGATGTAGTCCTCAGGATGAGAAGCAGAACGCAGTAGCACTGTCACAGATCCCACTAGTTTGTCATCGCAACTTGTTCTCGCTCCCGACCAGATGCTATTAGTTGTTATATTATGATACTCCGAGAAAGCTTAGTTCCACACATGTTCCGCATATATCCCCCAAACCTCATTTGAGAGCACATCTGTGTAGTCGGCAACATCCTTGACTCGGCAGCGTCCTTCTTTAGGATCTGGTCTCTGAAACAGTCGTCAAAGACAAGGTCGAAATGTGCGTGAATTGGGTCTGGAGGTCTTGACGCAATGAAGGATGGGATCGGGTAGAGTCTAGACAGGGAGTGCCGTGTGCTCGACATCGCTGGGCAAGACTGAAAGTCATCAGTGTTGTTATAGAACACAGGTTGCAGCAGAACCCACATCGGTCGTAACAATCCAAGTGCCCCGCAAAGATAGCCCGGTATGCACCAGACTTGAGTTTCTATTGAAAGAGATTAATGTAATATTAGAAAAGACACGATTTGCAACGCACCTTGCCTATCTCACGACTCGGATCTGCATCCCAAGTATCGCCATTTACCGCTACAGATCGCGTTGAATCCTGCAGCCTTCGCAAACATATTAGAGCTCGATCATAACGCGAATAATAGCACTCACCTGCTCAACTTGAAGAAGCTTCAGTGGCGAAATACTAGTCACGGTAAAGACCCATGTGGTTGTTGCCAAGCAGCAGCAACACGAATGGCACCATCTTTCCCATCCCCGTCCCAGCTAGCAATACATAACATACCGGGTCCTCTCCCGGTGCTACAGCCTCTGACACGTCCGGTAGGCCGGGCGCTTGAAAGCTGTCTCGAATTTGGCTTGGATGTTCTCGCGCCATCCATCCGAGTTGTAGTCGTAACGTCGTTGGTGAAGGTTGCCAAGCAAGATAGACTTATTAGCAGCGCATCTGTGGCCACGCCTGTTTTCGCCTCCATCATTACACGTATGACTGTCTCAGTGTCTGCACTGAATTGTATTTGCTTATGTCAACAATACTTAGCAGCTTGGGTGGGATCCGTGGTCGACTTTGGTCCGTAAGTAGGTGCTGGGTTGTACAAGACGGTTTTTCTGTAGCTACGGGCAGAACGTTTGATTGCACAATACTAGTAACCGCAGTGAACGCAAGTGAGAAGTTGTGATACGCAATGAACAAACAAATAAATAATGAAACATCCCGATGTAACGAGCTACTGTGTGGCCTTCTGATACTCGGGGATGGCCTCGTCGACATCGCCGTCTTTGGTGGCCACGTTTGGTCGTCCGAGGATCCGGAAAACGTTGGGGACTTCTTGTAGTAATGCGTCCTGCGTCTTCTCCTCGGTGGCGCCCATGTGCATGATGAGTTGGGGCCGCGAGAGCATGGACTTGGCGAACGGCTGGGGGAAGGGTCGGTCAAAGGTCGTTGGGGGAGGGGGAATGTGGGCTTACATTGCCGTCGTCCCATGCTTGCTTTTGAGGAACCCGGTCTCGGCGGGTGCGACGCCTGATCCAGAGCCAGACAATGGTGATGCTGCCGGCGATGGCGAGTATGATGGCGAATATCAGCAGAATATTAACCGCCGTGGAGGAGGGGCTGTCCGTCGACGGAATGATGGTGGGCAGCAGGGAGTTGACAATGGCCACCCGTGAGGGGGAGGCCGCCGCGGCACCAGCTACATTCGCAGGCTGGGCATCGAGTGCGCCGAAAGGGTGGGTCCAGTTGTTGGTGGTTGGCGCGGTGGGGTTGGTAGCGGGGGCCATGTCTTGAGTCGCTAACCTTCATAGCGGCAGCTAGCGTGCATTATAAGCATGTCGGAGCAGTGGAACATCCGCACTGGCATCCGAGTCAACATCCGCGTCTTGCATTGCGCGGGTAGGTTCTGAGCAGTCTGAGGTCGAACTTCCGGTTCGCGATCACGCCTGTCACAGATCAGTCACGGCATGCGGTTGTTTGGATGCGTCTACTTTACTTCGCACTTGTCTCTGTCCAACTTCTGGGGACAACAGCTCAGACCTGGTTAGAGGCTCCATTTGGTTGTATACCGCTTAAAACCTTGAAGGTGCAACAAGAATTATCTGCCTGGGCAACCAATCGTCCCGCCAGGCGGGCGATTCCAATACGACCAAGGGACTTCACGGGATCCTTTACTGGTCTTCAGATGCTCGCCAATTATGACCCCATATATTGTGGGGGAGGATTATGAAGCTGGGATCCTTGTTGAAGCTTTCACGACACACTCACTCCGGTATCACAATGCCCGGGCCTTGTCGTTCCCTTTCTCCACCCTCCAAGTCTCGATCAGCGCAAACAACACTATTCTAGCGCGCACGAGCATCGAAGTCAACTCTTCAGCCGAGGTGTACTTCCCGCTTCTCAACCTGAGTCATGCACCGCCAACAGCAACAATCGATTGTCTCGGGAGTAGCAGCCCATCCGGCGACGCGCTCGGAGCGTCACCACAAACCTTCCATGCAACTACAATGATATCATACTTACCCCGACCGCTGGGCGGGTCGGTCACCAAACGCGACGGAAGAACTGGGGCGCTTCTACTCCAAGGCCAAACAGGTTATGAGCCTGTTTTCCCGTTCGGCTTTTACACTTCCTTCGACGGATATCTGGACGCCGATCTTTCTTTGCTCGATGATATCAAGGCACAAGGGTGACCAATAGTATACCCTTTGCGCGATCCTAACTTGATTTCAAGCTTCACAATCGTCCACCCTGTCCCGACCTTTGGTGATCTTGAGGCCCTGGAACGAGTCCTAAATAGGATGGAGGAGCTTGGACTACTTTTGGTTTACGACATGCGACAGTAAGTTCGCCGAATGAGTACACGTATATGACTTACAATTTGGCATCAAGCACATACAACAACCCCACCAAGCTCGCAGCCGAAGTTGCCCAGATAAAAAATCGGACCAATTTGCTCCTCTGGTACACCGCGGACGAGCCAGACGGGACAAGCGAGCCTCCTGAAAGCACCCGCCGCGCCTATGACCAGATTTACTCGCTCGATGGCGGATACCATCCGGTATCCGTCACCTTAAACTGCGCCGACTACGAGTTTGCGGCCTATTCTGGGGGCGCAGACGTGATCATGCCCGACACCTACCCCGTCGCCAACAACGCAACCTGGTCGATGAAATACAACACTTCGTGTTCGGCCGATTTCGGGTGTTGCGGGTGCGACAACTGTGTGGGCCAACTGGAAGACATCTCGCAGCGCCTCGACGACTATGCATTCAGACTGGATGTCCTCGGCTGGACGCGTGCCAAAGCGGTTTGGGCTGTCCCTCAAGCTTTTGAGGACAAGAGTGCGTTTTGTGTGTTTTTCTTTTTAGTCAGCCACGACCTGCACAGATTCTGGGCCCGCCCGCCCACTGGCCGCGAGTTCGCAGCAGAGGTCATACTGAGCGTGAACCATGGCGCGCGGGGTACGCCTTTTCGTTTTCTTCCGTCTTCATGGACATTGACTTCTTATAGGAATCATGCCCTGGATCGACCCGACAACCGAAGATATCAAGAGTGCTGCCTCGGCGCTCGCCAGGGTATTCAACTCTGCAGAGGTTAAAGAAATCTTGTTCAACCCGCAAGTGCGCTTCGAGCAGTCAATCCGAGACAGGGTGGATGTGGGCAAATGGAGTGTGGCTGGCGCAACGTTGCTCATGGCAGCAAACCCAAACCCACACAACACCACTGTTTCGGTATCATGGTCAGACGGAGTAGAATCTCTGGTATACGATGGAGTCCGCCATCGTCTCAGTGACCAGCAACTTGAATTGCAATTGGAGAGTCTGGGATATGGAGTATATCTTTCGAGGGCAAACAGTTTTGTGGTTCAGAATCCATCGCTATGAGATACAGAGTGTTTACGTCCTTAGCCACGCCGTCTTTGCGATCTTCTTCAGGCGCTTCTGCTCTTTGAATCGTTCCTGCACCTCTAAGTTATACGCCAGAAAAACAGAATGATTTGCTCACCAGATCCTTCTTGCTTGGACGTTTGCGCTTCTTCCCGCCCGCCTCGTCCTCTGCCGCCTTCTCTGCCGCAACACTCCGCTCCCAAGCATCGACATCAAAAAAGACAGTGCTCATCCGTTTCGCCCTTTCGTATTCAGACATGTGGTCCGGCGTCCGCCCATCCATCGCCGTGAACTGCCCAGTCCGTGCATTGAAACGCGCTTGGAAGCTTCCCGCAGGCAGACCAGCCGAACCGGAGGCAGCTAGTGATGGGTCCAAATAGGCCAGAGCGGGGTCGATACCCTGGGCGAGGGCGGCAGTCTGCATTGTGGCATATCGCGGGTCAATATTCGGTGTGAGACCCAGTTGTTGAGCGGCAACTTGCTCCTGGCTCGTAGATGCCTCCGCTGTCGGTGTTGGTTGCAACGGGTTTGTCCAGGTCGTCTCCTGTGTCTCGGTATTGTAGAAGTAGTACGCGTTATGCTGCGGAGAGTATATGGCTTGCCACGGGGTCGAAGAGGTTGCAGCAGCGTCTGAAGGAGACCCTTGTGTTTCCGCTCCAGTCTCGGTCTCGGTCTCGGATTTGGCTTCGGATTGAGACGCTTCACTCGTCTTTGGTACCTCTGACGACGAGGAGCCTTCCGCCGTGGTTGCTTGTGTGTCTTGCTCGTCTCGTTCCGGAGTGCCCGACTTGGACATGGTAGTCGAGAAAGTAAATGTCACATGTGACGGAGACACGTCACGACCAGTCACGCCGCGTTTTCTATGTTTTTCTCTGCTACAGTATGTAGCCTAATGCCCAGCCCTCCATGTGTGCTCTCGATGTGTCAACCTGCACCCAACTCCAAATATCAACTCTGCGTTTGTCCCTTACAAGTCATGATTGCCTGCCCCATCACGTGTCTGCGCGAGATCTTGAGTCTTTCTCATTGCTTTCTCATCTTCCAGGTCCAAGATTAGCCTTTTTCTTGCTGAGACTTCGTCTCTGTCAGGCGGTTATAGCTCTGCCCAATCTCCGGCGCCGTCTGACTCAACCTCCCGATTTCTCAAACGGACCTTACTCAGCTGAGCACGCAAGACTCGATGCCGGATCGCGACTTCCGGCCACCTTAAATACGGGCTCCACCTCTGAAAGAACCGCAAACCCCAAATAACATGACGAACACTACAGGAAATCTTGCCTTCTACGTGCCCCCAGCTGACGGAGCCCGCGCCTTCCAGAACGTCAATGCAACAACGGAAACTGGTGTTCGAGCGAGGAACTTCACTTTGGAGGAGCATGATGTCCCGATCCACGATTTGCGCGGCCAAGAATCGACGGCGACTCTCGACACGGCTGGCTTTCAGCTTTTTCATTCCCCTGCCAAACATACTGCCTTCACCAGTGATGCCGATATTGAGCGGGAGTACTATCCGGAGAGTATAGAGCTGATTAAACGGCTGACGGGGGCCAGTCGTGTCGTTCTGTTCGACCACAGTACGCTGCCTTGTGCTGTCACCGAAGCCAAGCAAGCTAATGAAACACTCTAGCTATTCGCCGGCGTCGTCCAGGGGAAATCGACGACTCCCCAAACAAACGCCAGCCTGTGTCGCAGACACACGTTGACCAGACTAACGCCTCCGCTGTGGCGCGTGTCCACCGCCATCTTCCAGCCACGGATGTGCCCGAATTGCTCAGCCATCGTTTCCAGATAATAAACCTTTGGCGGCCAATCAGCCATCCAGCTCACGACTGGCCCCTTGCCCTGTGTGATTTCCGCTCCGTGGACCCAAAGAACGACGTGCTGCCTGTAGCACTAGTCTACCCTGACCGCGAAGGAGAAACCTTTGGTGTCAAATTCAGTCCCGAACAGCGGTGGACGTATTTCTCTGGAGTAACACCAGAGGAAGTCATTCTCATCAAATGGCAAGCTTAATTCTTCCTCTCGCATACTGCTTGTGCTCACAGATATCCAGTTTCGACTCTAAGCAAGACGGCAGTGTCGCGCTATTCACGCCTCACACAGGCTTTAGCGACCCAAACACGCCAGAAGGATCTCCACTGCGCGAGTCCATTGAGCTTCGTGCTCTAGTTTTCTACGACAATTAACACAAGTGTAATCCTTTAGTGTACAACATAATCCATTCTTACAACCGAGTACTTTCCCATCCACCTTTCAAAGCAGCAAGTGCAGATACCAGCGACAAACCAGACGTCCAGATCTAAAAGTAATTAGCACCTAATTCATCACCAAACATCTCCACCGACCTCGTTCTTATATATACCACCAATAACGGACCAATGCAAGATCACCGGGAGACGGACGACATTCGAGATAAGCGCGTAGGTAAGATGGAACTTTCGTTTCGCTATTTTTGCGCGCTCAGCCTCATCTTTGTGGTAGGTGTGTTTACGCAGGAGGGCAATCAGGTCGTGTGCTTGTTCAACGATTTTGAAAGCGGTAAACACCAGCCAAGCACGCACACTCCAGAGCTGAGCAAACAATGCGTCCTTGGGAGAGATGCGGAGAAGGGGCCCAGAGGCGGGGGCAGAGAAGAAAGACACGTATTCGAGGGGGTAGAAGACGAGCATGGAAAGGCATTGGATGCGGCCAACGTTGAGTATCAGTCGCGACGCAGGTGGATTGCGTTCCAAAGCCGATAGAGCTTTAATGAAGTAGAGGATGTCTGATAGAATAAGCCATATTTCTCGTAGGGATTGAAATACACACTAGGGAAGCCCATTATTCGCCGCGCCGCGCTAATCTGGCCCGCAAACTTGAAAAGACCTTCCTCTGTTAATGAAACAGGTTTGGGGCGCTTGCCGGCGCGGAACTGGAGCTGGGCGCGATAGAGGATGAATGGCGCGATGAATTTGGCCATATATTGCGTTGCCTAAGCGAGATTCAGCTACCGAAGAAACTGCGCGTAAAATGGCCAACCATGAGGAATTTACTGAAGAGTTTAGGTCAGCCTGTTCATACGGAAGTATAAGACTCACTCTGTGCCTGAGTAGGTCCCAAGAAAGCGAACAGCATGGTCAATTGTTTCTGACGGTGGGGTATTAGCTCCAATGAAGCCGAGTAACGCGTCGTCAAGGGAGAATTGCTTCGTAGGGCGGCTCGACATGGCAGAGACGAGTAAGTCGATGACCCTCAGGTGCGGTGGACGAGGAAGAGTGACACTGACAGACGAAAGTCATGTCCAAGGGCAAGACAGGATATATGTTATCAATGATACGGTGACGGCATCACTGATTTATTGATATATGTGCTCGTTTTCCTTCTAAATGTGGTAATTCTGGGTACAATCCAATGCTGAGGTGTGGACCGCATATTTCGCGCTTCATGTGCGACTCGTATATCCATATTTGTAGTATCACATCTTGCCCACAGCATAAGAAAACAGTCAAGTGCTTATTGCTGTATTAGCCATTTTCGGTAGATGGAGTTCAAAAAATTGCGCGAATTCCATCGCAACAAGCCAAGGACAGGAATCAAACTGAAGAATTTGTCTGACAGCAGGATAATTTAACCGCCCCACTGCGTTACATCGCTCAAAAAGCGTCGTCGCCGACTCAATCGAGGTTGTGTCATCGGCGTGAGTGGCTTCGGGCTCGCGGAAGTGAAGCTTGGTCTTGATCAGAATCAGTTTGCGTGTGTTCACCTTGGCCTTTGTGACGAGCCCTTGACGCCCACTTTGTGCATTTGGCCCATGCACGACACTTTAAATGACAGTATCCTCCTCCTCTTTGGCCTGGGTAAGCTCTGGCTCGCGGAAGCGTAGTTTAATCTTGGTCGGAGCCAGTTTGCGGGTATTCACTTTAGCCTTTGGGAGTGAGCTCGCAACTTGGATGGTTAGCGACACTGTTAATTAATTGATATTTGGCAGTCGAATATGAAGAACTTGATGCACCAGGAGAGATAAGTAGTGGCATAGCCGATGCCAAAGAACTGAGTCATCAAGTATTGATGTTCTGAACCCAGTCCGATACTTACCTACAAGACCATATATGTAATATTGTACGAATTTTCGAAGCAATTCGTATGCTGACAGTAAGAAGAGCCGCGGCGGCCAAGGCCCAGAGTGTTACACTCTCGATGAATTGAACAAGCGAAATTCCGCTCTTGAGCTGTATGAATGTGGTTTTTCTTGCTGTGAGCATAGACACTGAGGAACGACTTGCGCATGATGACCGGTTCAGAGAGCTATGAAGTCAAATAGACACTAAATGACCTTGTGCCAGCGAGGTAGTTTCATGGGATTGGATTATTGTGTTTGCCACTAGCACTGTCGCTCTCGGTGCAGGTCAACGTCAACGACAGAGTAGTTTGATGTCACGTGTACTAGTACAGCAATGTCCGCCTCACTGCAACCACCGTCAGGAGCCCAGCGACTTTATGGCTATTGTGGTGTTAACTCATCTCACAACTCGGATCGCCAGGATCGTCGATCCAGATAGTCTTTTCGCCTCCTGGTGGGGCGGCGAACTTTCAACTGGAGTGGGGTGGTAAGAGATGACTGGTTGGATTGCGACCGTAGACTGACGGGAGTCTGCTCGTGTCTACTTAGCAGTACTAGTTGCCTATCTTCACACATGTAAATTACATGTAAGCCTGTGAGTAGTAACGTGACTTTTCGCAATTTCCTCCAGGACCCGTGCGAATCCCTATTGAGGTAGGATTCTGAAAATCATCCTGGCCAAAATTTGTCCGGATTTTTGGGACATCGGCCTGGGCCTCTCTTGTCCGGATTTGGATCAGGCATACCGAAAATCCAAAAAATTTGTCCGGATTCCGCTTCAACCTCAATTTTTTTCCTATCACACTAAAAGTAGGTAGAAAATGCGGAGTAAAACAGTAAAACAGTCTTTGCCGGATATTCTCAGCCTAATTGTTGGTTGTCATGGGTATATTAGAAACTAAGTACTTAAAGTAGTAAATGACCTCAAGTCTCGTAGTCAAGAGTCCAAATCGTGCTTTTGTCCGGATTTGCGCTCAGACCTCAGACGTTGTCGATGGTCTTGTCCGGATTTTAGATCAAAGATGTCCGGTTTTGGCTGAAATTCTGTCCGGATTTTGGTCACACCTCCATCAAAGATTCCAAAAATTTGTCCGGATTTCGGTATCCTACCTCAAGAGGGACTCGCACGGGTCCTTTTCCTCCCCACCCTCCATCTGGTTGTTTTCTATACCGGTACCTGGAACCGATAAATAAACGCTCCCATGACTTACAGCGCGCTTCGCATCGCGCTTCTGTCTCTGCCGTGCCTCGCAGCGGCCTTTGAGCAGCAACAAGTTTTTGATATCACCGCAAATCCACAAGCCCAACTCGAAAGGGCTGGTATTCTGCGGCGATTCAAGCCACAACGTTGGGATGCACTCGAGGAAGTGATAAAGACAGCTGAGGTGTGTACCATTACTCCTCCTTGTTAGGATATTTATGCTCACACGACCAGACACACAACCTCGACATCTGGCAAATACACACTGGAAATGATCCCTACGTCGACGTATTCACCCCTCATTCGATTCCCAACCTCCCAGTAACACTTTTAACCGTTCCACACACAACAACCAATATCACATATCCAACCCCGCCGTTTGCAAGAACACAGCAAGAGTGGGATCTTTCGACACTTCAAAACACCACCTTTCATAACGAATATCACTCGCAGTCAGAGGTTGACTTGTTTTTGCGCAAGCTTGTCGAACTTCATCCACAAACCGTGTCACTGGTAGAGTTGGGGCACACGGCCGAGGGGAGAGAAATGCTGGGACTCAAGATCTCGAAGGTGGCGAACACGACCATGGCCAAGTTGGGCTTCGTCGTGATGGGTCCACAACATGCACGGGAGGTATGCTTTTTCTAGATGTGATGTGAAACTACTGGGCATTAACCACCAATAGTGGGTCGCAACCTCTACTGCGCTTCATTTTGCCCATTCCTTGCTAGTCAACAGCTCAGAATCCGGCTCTCTCAGCTATCTCCTTGATACTTACGTCGGTTATTTGCGTATCCTCTATTCTCTTGCGTTCATGCTTCTCTCTAGGACTTTCACATTATCCCTTCTCCTAATCCTGATGGCTACGTTTATACCTGGGAATCGGATCGTTTCTGGTACGCGAACGGCTTATTACCCAACCACATCCAAATACTATTTCTCTCTCTCTCTCAAGGTACAAGAATCGTCAGATCGTTGGCCCAGGTGCAAAATGTATTGGGATCGATATGAACAGGTGCAACTTTGTTTTTTTAAGCCTATTACCCTGCTAAACGTTGTTTCAGAAACTGGGTAAGCCTCCACTAACTTTGCTTTCCCATCAAATGACCATCGTCTCAAGGGCTTCAAATGGAAGGCGCATTCCGACAGCCCACTCTTTGACGCTAAGAAGAAGAAGAGAAAGGACAAGACCCCCGCTGACCCCTGCTCGCATTGGTACCCGGGCCATCGGGCATTCGAAGCGGCCGAAGTCAATAATGTCGCCAATTATCTTACGAAGATCAACGGGGCTGGGAAGGGTGCGGGTAAAGGCGGGGTTGTTGCCTTCGTTGACTTGAGGAGCTATGGTCAGATGCGTGCGTATTGATGTCTTATTCCTGTCGAGCCCTAATTAAGGTGTCTATAGTGGCGGCCCCATACTCCTATAAATGCAATAAACTACCCAAAGATGCAGAGGATCAGATGGAGGCACTTCATGGAGCAGCGCAAGCCGGGAGAGCTGTCCATGGAATGGGCTTTAGCGCTGGGAGCCTGTGTGAATTGCTTTATACGTTAGTCTTCGCCTTTCCCATCTATTTTTTCAGCGGTTTGACGACATCAGGGCTCCTGGAAATATCCTCGACTATGTCTATAGCACGGGAAGCATCAAGTATACCTATGCCGCGTTTCTGAGAGACACTGGAACGGTTCGTTTAGGTTCCATATTGTACCTGCTTGCTTACTACGCTTCAGTATGGTTTCGCATTGCCCGCAACGTGGATTCGACCGGTGGGGGAAGAGACGGGCGAAATTCTTGCTTATCTCGCCAAATTCATAGCAAGGCAGCGGGGAATCGAGGTTTAGGTGCTTTATTTGGTCGTGGAAGATGTACGATAGGTGCTGCTCTGGTCTCACTCTCGTCTGTATTCAAAATTGTACTATGATACCCATATGTAGGGCTGTATTCAAAACACGTACTGTGATTGTCGCTTCACTGCCTGCTAACTGCGAACGCAATCAGGAGGTGATGTCACACCATGTCTCTTCGTTCCTCCTCATTTGAAGGCTCAGGCATTGCAAAAGAGCTAAACATAGAAGCAGTTGCTACGCTCATAACTGAAATTCACGAACAATGGCTCGTCACGCACATCCCCGACATCCCCAACATAACCGAAAAGCTTGCCACCCTACAAAACAAGGCTATTGAAGCCGCCCGGGTACAATTCAGCAGCGTGAGTACTAATGCAAGGCTTCTTCACAATGATTATTTCTTCCTCAGAACTCCCACCCGTTTACGGACTCTTCGCGTTTCTTGAAGGATGTTTTCCAAGAAGGAACAGGTTCACAATTCATAACCATTTCGACTGGAACAGAGACTATAACCCCTTCATCAACATTGTCATACCCTTCACGAGTCCTGGCCGACATCCTTCTTACCAGTTCCATCTTCAAGGAACGGGCAGCAGCCTTCCAAAATTGCACAGAATGTCATCTTTGGGACAAACTCAGGAAGCATGCCCGTATAGAAGTGAGTCTATACAGATTCTTTGTTCTTCTTCTTATCCCAGCTTAGCGAGAGGCATCGATCTCTCACTGATCCAGTTTTGACAACCGCGGCAGCGATTTGCCAAGAGATCATCGCCGAAAATCAAGTCATTGACGAGGACTTGAAGGAACGTTACGCACTCCAGGGACCGACAACCAAGTATTCCTCAGGCTCATCAAGTGAACCAACCGATATATCTGCTTGGGTCGTATTAGACCAAGAGGTCGCCATCCCGTCTCAATGTGTTGCCACAGGCATCAACTTCCATGGCACTCTCGACCATGTCATGACAATCGTCAATGCAGAGGATGGTGGGTATTTGTCTAGAGAGTGCATACATACTGATTCATTATCAGCTTTGGCATGTATCAATGCTGGCCAACGTCTCTCAATGGATTCAAGTTATTTGCCAACCAATATGGCGTTGAATGTCACCGAAGCAAAGGCGATGGACAGTATGAACGGCAAAGCGACAAAAGATCAAGTCCTGAGTGAAGGAGCAGCGGTTTGTGTATTTACGTAAGCCTGTCCACTCGATAAGCAGTCATACTCACGATTGACTCCAGTCGCCGCAATGCAGTCGTCAATGCGCTTACAAATGGACTACAGTGGCGCTTTTATTTGATACGAAAAACCCCCCAATCGCAATCCGAGACACCAAAAGCTGACGATATGACCCCATCACCAACAAAGAAGCCACGACGTTCAGATCCACAGTCAGAAACAAATTCAGCAAAGAAACCATTCACCTACTCTGAAACCTTCAATCTCAGCGTCATAGACAACCTCGAACTTATCCTCAAACTTCTTGTGCTCGCAGTAAGCTATCATGCCCTGCACCATTATTCATTCTGACATAACTGACCAGACAATCGGCAATGCAAATGATTTTGTCGAACTCGTCAAGTACTGTCGCAAGTCTTGAGTAACAAAAGGTACTGCTCATATTCATGATCATCTTGGAGTCAAAGATAATCATATAGGTCGACAGCTGTGGGCGTTGAGGCGATGTTAACGTCGAGGCGGAGGTCGCAGGCTGACGACAGCACGGGAATTATCAAGTATACCTACAGTATGCCGCGTTTCTGAGAGACACTGGAACGATTCGTTCAGGTCTCGATTACTTACTAAGCTGCTAGTATGGTTTCGCAACGTGGATTCGACCGGTGGGGGAAGAGACTGGCGAAATTCTTGCTCATCTCGCCCAATTCATAGCAAGGCAGCGGGGAATCGAGGTTTAGGTGCTTCATTTGGTCGTGGAAGATGTACGATCTGTGCTGCTCTAGTCTTACTTGCTCTCGTCTGTATTCAAAAGTTGTACTATGGTACCCATAGGGTTATATTCAAAACATGTACTGTAATTGTTTTTTTTTTTCGCTTCACTGCACTTAGCTAATCAACGAGCGCCGAGGTCACGCATGCAATCTCGCCTTCTCCCTTCATCCTCTCGCGCTGGTCGCGATATGCAATCCCTTCTCAATCCTCTTCGTTCTCACAACTCCCGCAATACTACCTCAGACTTATCTCCCAAACCACCCAAGAAAGCTGCTTCGTTTCGCGCACTGTCAGTCTGTGAAAATCGACCACCACTATCTGGTCCATTCTTCCCTTGCGGTTCAACTTATCTGAGTGTTACCTTTCCGCCAGATTCTCACCAAAACCAACCGGCTCGGGCAGACTCTACTAGGCGTATATCGTCGCGAATTCGTTCTTCACTTTCTAAACCTCACGCTAAACCCTCGCCACTCGCAAGAGACACTTCAACGTCTACGCCTACGCCAACACATTCTGATGATTATTTGACCCCTCAACCTTCCGCTGTCGCCTGGCCTATAGTCTCGATGCTGCCCCGACCAAAAACGCGCCGAAATTCGATTACCGCCCGCTCTCGCCGCACCCCGTCGCTCTCGCAATATCCTCCTCTCCTGGTCAACTCGTCCCAGACCTCATATACGATAAAGATTTGTCTACCAACCACCATTGCAGCAGAGATGGTCACCATATGCACGCTCAAAGGAGACAAGCTACGCGTCGTTGCGGATGCATGGCATCTCGAGTCTGATTGTGTGTTATCTTGCCCTTTATTTCTGTTTACTGACCAACTATCGGTAGGCCATTACGAGTGGGAGATCGGATTTCCTCCAAGAGAGGTTGATATGAGTAGCATTTGTGCAAAGGTTGAGGAAACAGGCCTCGTTATCAGGGCCTCTCGTCTAGATACCACATAAATTTGATCAATTTGGCCAATTTTTGTTTGGTCTTGTTTGCCCCGGCCCGAAGAACCGCTAGTTGACATGAACGTCCTTGTGTATGCGGGACCCGAAGTTGTCCAGACCTCGCTTGATAACACCCTTAAAACCTTGCGTTCCATTCTGCTCCCCTTCTACTCTGTGCAGTCCATCTCACAAAAGGCTTTAATTTCTCAGCCCTGGCAAAAAGGATGCGCTCTGCTTGCTTTTCCTGGATGTCGCGACATGTTTCTGTCCAAAGCCTCACCAGAAATTGAACGATATGTCCAGAACGGCGGCTCTTTTCTCGCATTTGGCACGGGCTCGCATTACTCTTCACGGGGTCTGGATCAAGGCATCCTCAATGTCGCGTCAGGCAGTCTCTCAAAAGACATGCTGCTCCGATTTTTCGATAAAGGCTCGGGCAATACGCTTTACCCGAGCTTCCAACAGGGTTCAAATAGTGCCGCTGCTCGCGCTGTCTCCATTAAACCCACCGCAATCGCCGACCGAGTTGATGGGCTTTGGCAACATGCGCCATGCGAGTTTGTCGGCACGGACTCTGACCAGGGAAACGTGCATGTTCTCGCGCACTACGACGAGGGAAGTCGAGTCGCTGGTGCCCTTTATAAACTCGGGAATGGCAAAACAATTTTATGGGGCCCATCACCAGAGTATTCGTTGACCGAGGAGCCTTTGGCGTCGATATCGAGCCTTTCTCCCGCAGAAATCGATATTGCGGAAACAAAACGTCTAGCAATGGTGCGCGATACGCTCGTACTCTTAGGCCTACAACTACCCGAGTCTACGACCACGATTCCACAACCACTACCCCAATTCTTGGTCTCCCATTTTATGAAACCACAACTCGTCTCCCTTGTTACAGATGCTCTTTCTGTCAGCCATAAGTCTGGCGCCTTTGACGATGTGAACGATCAATTTCAGTTCCATAGTTTTGGGGACAGCGAGGCTTTGCTCAAGACAGCACGAACCACCGCTATTCCTCCGCAACCAAAGCACATAATTGTGTGTGCCGACGGACAAATTCCTCCACAGGAGCAGACGCCGTTGTTCGACTTGACGCTTTTCTTCAACGCGTTGTCGGCAGCGCGAAAAAGACTGGGCGTCGCGGATGACCAATGCGGCTTTGGAGACGTCATCCTCTATGGCGAAGTCGTGACCAGCACACAAACCATGCTCGACAAGTGTGTTTGATTGGCTATGAAGTACTTTTCTTACCACAGTCCAAGGAATCCGAGATTTATGGGCTTGCTGCCAACACCGCTGCTTTCCCTGGCCTCACAGCAGCTTGCCGGTCGAGGGCGCGGCGCAAATGTCTGGCTTTCACCCGCTGGGTGCCTCCAATTTTCGCTACTGCTGAGACTGTCCCTGGCGACTTTCCCGGCAGCCAAGCTCGTATTCGTGCAATATCTGTTTGCACTTGCCGTGGTTGAAGCATGTCGGGACGAGGCTGTTTTAGGCAGTGATGGTTCAGCGGTCCGACTGAAGTGGCCGAACGACATCTACGCGGTTGGTAGAGACGGAGAGCCAAAGAAGATTGGTGGTATTCTCATTGGGACAAATTTCTCATCTGGGAAAGTGGACATAATCATTGGTACCCATCATTTCTCATTTCGACGATTTCGTTGACCCAACCAGGTTCTGGACTCAACGTGCTCAATCCACCGCCAATTATGTCCCTTTCGCAACTGTCAGAGGACGAGAGAGCGCTAAGCATGGAGCGCACCGCCGCAGCTATTCTCGTCAAATTTGAGCGCATGTGGTCTGCCTTTGTGCAAGGCAAAGGCTCCTTTGAGCCATTCATGGACTTGTATGTGGACCGATGGCTGCATTCGTGAGTGATCTAGTCATTCATCCAAAAAGCCCACCTTAATAACCTCTACAGCGACCAACTGGTTACACTTACGACCACGAAACCTCACCAACAAGTCCGTATTTTGGGTATAACGCCGGAGCATGGTCTGTTGAGGACGGTTCCGGAGACTGGCTGGTCGTCACAAGCGGGGTTTATCGACTTGCAGCCCGATGGGAATAGCTTTGACCTTATGGCGGGTTTGATTAAGGCCAAGTAGTACCGAACGATTTGAATCCATGAATGTAAGAAACTTGGTCTGTGGAGCTTAGTCATCAGACTCGCTTTTCACGCGACATCACACGACCCCGCCTTTCCCCACCATGAGCGAAGCGGCGGCTACCCCAACCGTCAAGGAGCACCTTGCAACCTCATTCGACAAGAGTGCCAGTGCAGTCCGCGCGTATACCGACCAGTTGCGTTGTCAATAGCTTCTCTTGTTTCCGCTCAACCGGAACAGATTCGAGAAAGACTATGCTCGGCCAGCCCTGCATTCTGCCACGACATATTTCGAAGAGTTTCCCATTACTTCGGTCAGCATTGTGGCTGCCTGAAGTTGCTGCCCGATTGACGAGTGTGGATGCAGACTTTCGTCGCCGTATTTGCGTCGCTCTCCTTCGTTCCTGTCGTAACTTTTCTGTGAGTTCATCATGTCTCATTCACCTGTGTGCTAATTCGCCCCTCAGTGTGTTTTCGCTGTTCTTCGTTCTCTCCATCGCCGTCGTCGCGCTGTCTTCAGCGTTGCTACTCACATCAACAGTGGTGCTCTTTTTCCGTGCGTCATGCTTTGTCTTCCGATCCGCTCTCTTATATCCTGACCCCAGTCTCCATCTTGCTCTTGAGCTTATGCGTTACCTTCTTCTTTGCTGGATGCATCACCCTCACCCTCTTGTCGACATACGTCACTTACCGACTACTAATTCTCGTTCGTGCTGATGGGCGCGAAGGCGTATCGACATGGGCGGCGGAGACCAAGAGCAGATTCGCCTATCCTCGCCAAAGAAGGCGAAAGGAAGTGTTGAGGGAAGCAAGCGACGGATCTGACTCTGCGGTGGTGGTCGAGTCGGACCCGGAGACCACTAAAGCAGAGCCAGAAACATTCGATTCGGACGTCACCATCAAGCCGGAAGTGCAAGGTCCTGAATGAAACACCGCTCGCCCATCGTCATGTGTACTATATAACTCAAATCGCCTCCGTCCTTCTTGGCCACGGCTGTATTCCTTCGTTTACGCCACCCCCAATTGCTGTCTCCGTCTTGCGTGTCAATGATAGAGCTTATGATCCAAGCTGAATCTCCCGGGAATGGTCCGCCATGCAAAAACTAAGGTCAAGCCGAGGTAAGGGCAAATGCTCGGTAACGCGTCCGCATATAAGCCTCAACATGACATACGATCTCAAGGATCGCATTCTGCGAATAACGATGCGCTCACTTTATCTTGCAAGTTTTGCAGTGTCTATTCTTAGTGTGTCAGGTCAGACGGCACCTCAATATGGCCAGGTAAACTACTTTCTGATCACAATTCCATTGCTGATGTGTCTGTTTATAGTGCGGAGGAATGGGTTGGACAGGAGCTACTACCTGTCCTTCCGGCTGGACCTGTGTTTATTCAAACGCATATTACTCACAGGTTCGTTTAAGCAGTATTTAGGACAATGACTAACCGCCATGTTAAGTGTCTTATGGGTACTGCCAGCACTACTACAAGTCGCACAACAACCGTTATACCTCCGACGAGTGGCTCAACAAGCAAGAGCTCAAGCTCAACACTCAGCTCAACACCGACCGGCCCGAGCGGTCCGTCCACCACTCTCGCCCCTGGGTACTCTTTCGTTCGCGCAGTTGTTAGTCATATCCCAACCTACAACATGTCCTAAACTGTTGCTCGCAGGAGGACCCCAATTTCCACAAATACCTGATGTCGCAGGTCGTCAACACGGCCTCTACTGCGGTCCTTGGAGACTACACCAAGGCTGCTCAGTTCCAAATTGTCAACGGACAACTTATCCAGAATGCGGGTGGGACCAACCTATATGCTGTCGTTACCCCGCCAGCAAACTCGAGCGTGGCATACCTCGCCGTCTCATGGTCAACTAAGCCCGACACGCTTGGCACGTTCGTTTTCTCTGGAGATAGTTTGGAGTGAGTTAATCTTTGTCATTCTGTTGCAGGACTGATGATTTGTAGATGGAGCAGCCCTTCTGTGAAGCGGCAACAGAACAACGCCTGGCTGGTCTGTCCGAGCAATAACACCTTGTTCGTTTGTGAGTGAACACCAGACTGGTAATATCTTTTCAAGGCGCTGTCTAACGGAGGGCATCTAGATATAAATCTGGGAGCCTATGGATATATGACGCCAGCGGGTTGCGCAGACGAGACACTGAACGCGTACACAGGCACGACTGCAGTACCTTAGCGAGACGCAAATATACCTGTTCGGTTTAAAACGAAACAAACATGAGCGTTCTGGACTTGATCGCAGCAACAACTCCCACTCCTCCCCGGCTTTGAAAGGCGACGCTGCCGTTGATGTGAAACTGTGACCGCATATACTCCTATCGCTGGGACTGCAACTACCTGCAACTATGAGTCTCACGTCGTCTGAATCTACTGACCTCTCCCAAAAGAAGGTCAGTGTGGATATAGAGCAGCTGCTCGGAGAGGTCCATAGGGTATATGCCCAACTTGGAGTCCTTGAGCAAGTGGACAAGTCGGAGCTTTCCGCCGTCCAAGAAACAGTGAGCCAGGAGGTTTACAGCTTTCTTCAAGTTGCACAAGTGCGTGATTGCTTTCATCGTGAGCAAAGGCTCACTACTGTTCCTGATTAACAGGGCTCGCATGCGTTTACCAACGCCTCTCCCTTTTTGAAGGAGGTATTCAAACCTAACTGGTGGAAAAAGATTGCTACGCGGAAGACGCTGCCTGCAGGCCACCCGCTCCCAACCTTTGAGTCGGAAGCTACGCAAGCCATGCGAAATGTTCTCTCCACCGACCCAATATTCGCTGCAGAGGCTAAAGCATTGATGACATGCGGGGAATGCCGTTTGTGGAGCAAGGCCCAAAATCATTTCCAGATGAACGTGAGTCGCAGTCATATTGGCTATTCTTCCTCTTACTCTAGCCTAGCGGGAAGCGTCAGGCAGGTCCTCTATCGACCCAATCTTGGCGACAGTGGCGTCGATATGCCAAAACATTCTGGGCCGTTATTCAGCCATCGACAACGACCTGGCCCAACGCTACAATATCACGAGTGGTCCAGCCCGCCTTTCGGACAATGACAATTCCGTAACTTGTTGGATCGTCTTAGACCAGGAGATTACGATTCCACCTCAAGAGGTGGTGCCGGGAGTCAGTTTCCACGGAAAACTTGACCATAGCCTGGTCGTTATCGGAGCCGAAGACGGTCAGTGAATTTATGCACCGGGTCAATTGGGGCTCATCGTGTCCAGCTGTAATCGATATCAATGCTGGGCAGCGTTTAAGATTTCCCTCCGACCGTCAAAATCTCTCCATAATAACAGAGGCAAAAGCCTCTGAGAGGCTCACCGAAGCTTCGAAAGACCAGGTGTTAAGCCAAGCGGCAACTGTGTGCATGTTTGCGTGAGCATACAAAATTTGATGGGTTTCACCGACTTGATCATTACGTCCCAGGGAACGCGATTCCGTCCTCAACGCGCTGAGCAATGGCATAGATTGGCACCTGTATTTCATCCAAAAAACGACACCGGCAACGACAGAGCCTTCGCCGGCGAAGAGACGACGGTTTGACGAAAAAATTTGGCCGTTCACAGTTTCTGTGACGCATAACCTTTCCGTCAAGAATATTGATGATCTGGAGTTGCTGCTCAAATTCCTTGTGATGGGTGTAAGGGCATCCTGTTAACACTGTGGATTGGCTCATTACCCAGCAGACAATCGGGGACCCAAACAGTTTCAAGCATCTCGCACAGTACTGCTAAGGTTGTTACGGGTACTACCAACTTTCGAAAAACAGATATATTTCTTTAAAAACCATCCCTTCTTATAAAGTAGTTCCAATGATTGGGTTGGATTGACCGGTCCTAGCTACCACGGTTTGTAGCTTGTTGTTGTTGAGCTGGTTGTTGTTGCTGCTGTTGCTGTTGTTGTTGAGCTGGTTGTGAGCAGACACTTGAATGACGGGTAGTCAATCAAAGAGTCCCCGAATTCGTAAAGTTGAGCAAACCTGTGAGTGATAGGGGTTCAAATAAACACAGGTCCATTCGGAAGGGCATATAGTGGGTCCCGCCCAGCCAATTCCTCCGCACTACAAGCAGACGAAACAAATCAGCAACCAAGCCACCTGCGCAAAAGAGCGCTCACTTGGCCCCACTGCGGTGCCGTCTGGGCCGATACACCGAAAATCGACACCGCAAAAGCAACACTTGCAAGATAAACAGAGCGCATCATTGTGAGTTGGAAGCGCCGATGCTTTATTGACCATTGGGGTCTTATATGTAGACATGTTACCGAGCATTTGCCCTTACTCCGGCACAACCTCAGTTTTTGTATGGTGGACCATTTCCGGGAGATTCAGCTTGCATCATAAACTCTGTCTTGACACGCAAGACCGAGACAGCAATTGAAGGTGGCGTAAACGAAGCAATACAGCCGTGGCCAAGAAAGACGGAGGCGATTTGAGGTTATATGGTACACATGATGCGGTGTTTCCTTCGGGACCTTCCAGTTTCTGTTGGTCTGAGCCAACTAATTCTTTAGTAGCCTCTAGCTCCGGTTTGAAAACCACCGCGGAGTCATGTCGGCATCTCTTTTCGTGTTCTTTGAGGATAGGCAAATCTGCTCTGATTGAAACTGGATGGGGGGGTTGCCGCCGTTTATTGTCAGACTTCAGAGCTACTTGAGTCACGGTTTTGACATTTGTCTTTGGATCTGGATTGGTTTACCTTAGTTTACCGTTTACGACGAGTTTACGATGTCCTCGACCCAGCCACAAACAGTGGGTGGGTATGGTGGGGGAGGACAGAAACGATGCCACGTGAAAGGCGTCAACGTCGTCAACTGACCAATTTGACTAAGGATAGCACTTGGATTGCGCTCAAAGACTCCCAGCCGCGATTGCCGTCTTGGGCGAATACGCTCTCTCCTCCTTTTACAAGACAAACCGACAGCAACAAGATTCAGAGCCAACACAAGAACTTGTAAGATTCCTTGCATGCGGGCCGAACCCCACCTATTGCTGTTGGAGCAGAATTCCTTGAACGCTTCAAGACAAATAGTTGTCTCTTTTACAGACCCGAATGTTCCGTTAACCGGTCGCAAACCGGTCGTAAACTCCCTGCGAAAAAATAGGGTCTGTTGGTTACCGCGTTGATGTGAGGCTGTCAAAAGTTGTTAGATAATATCAGTCACCTGACACAACAAGCCACATGCTATCAACGCGTTGGGAGCCAATCGAGCGAGTTTCGACGCGTCGCTGGGTGTGCACTGGATTATGGAATGCCCATCTAGGGTGTTCCAGCGCTGCCCTCGAGAAGGCGCCATGGCAAGGCGAGAGTGGTGGGAGTGCGGTGATTGTTGGGTAACGTGTGACAATGCTCAAAATATTCAGCTTATAGTGATAGAGGCTACAAAATGTACATTTTGAGACCATGTATAGCTATTCCTACTGATTTACACTCATTTGACGCGTCGATACGGTGTCGTTCGCGCTTTAATCGTAGCGCGTCGCTGCTCACGTGGATTCCTAAAAGGGAAGCTTATATAATAACCCGCGACGTCTATCATCAGGGCGCGGTAACTACTAGACTAGACAAATAGTAGAGTTGAAAATATTATGGAGTCAACAGCCTCATAGTAGTAGTCAATGCATGGCTTTGCGAATCATACGCGTTGTGCATTGCATATTCGGTACATGGACGCAAGTAGGTATACTCGTAGACTAGAGGAACGATGGAGATAGTTGGGAAAAAGATGAGGAAAAGGAATACGACAGTGCTCTTCATCAGGGAATCAATGGTGGTACAACCGAAGAGACACCGAAGACTTGGAGTGGCCAGACCATTTACGTCCCCATGGCCTCCACATTGAACTTGATCCCAGCGGCACGAAGCATTTCCTGCGCCATCAGCGCGCGCTCGCGCCACATGGTCACTTGACTCTTCAGGTCGTCGATTTGCCCCTCGAGACCCTGCTGGTGCTCCAGCTTGCGTTTCCGGCTTTTGCGGGCAGCGAGTGTGTTCTGGCGCCGCTTCCACTCGATTTGCTCCTGCTCAGTGGCCGTGGGGGACAGCTCGGGAAGCACTTCGTCGGTCTCATCAACGCCAAACGCTGCATTGAACCCGCGTTTGCGAATGAAGCCAGCTGGGAGGGCCTTGCGAGAAGTTACACTCGGAGCAGTGTAGCTGCGCTTCTGAGTTGGCGCGTCCATCGAGATGAGCGAGTCGGGTGTCAGGTTTTTGCGGGTACCCGTGACATTTCGACGACGGACGGTAGGACGGGGAGAATCCATAGAGTCCATCATGGGAGTACTGGGGCTGAATGTCGACAGCTTGTTGGGGGGAGGTTCTACAACTGGCGCCTCTTCAAACCCGAACAGTGTGTCGTTGGATCGAATAAGCGGGCTCTCCATGAAGTTGTCCTCCATGCCCATCAATGGGGTGGACAGGAACTCGCTGAAGGGGGTGTCCATCGGGCTGGTGCCAAAGTCATCGAGTATCGAGTCGTGGGGAGAAGTGAGGAAAGGCGAGGCATCGCCAAAGAGTGGCGACTCATCAAACGTAGCAGTGAACGGGATCAACGGTTCGTCACCACCGCCAAAGTCGTTGGGGAAGTGGTCGCCGAGGCTCTGGAATTCAGGCGACGCTGTGGAGCACGTGTTAATACCAGATGATCTCCGTCGGGGAAAGCGAGGGAGGAATACCTGTGAGCTCAGCGATGGCCTTGAAGGCCTTCGCCTGGGCATCCTCAGCGCTGATCAGCGCCGAGGGTGCGACCGTGGAGGCCGGGGTATCGGGGGTTGACTTGTTTGCAAGCATGGTCAAGTAGTTGTTGCGCATCGCTGCAAAGTCTGGTGAAGGTGTGGATGTGGGAGTTGATTTTACAGAGCGAGTTGCTACTGGTCGAGGTGCTGGAGGCAGATTGCGAGGAAGGCCATATTGAACAGAGACCCGTGTTGGGTTAGACGTGGTATTGTTTATCGGGACATTGTTAGATAGTTGTGAAAGCGAGCTTTCGGTTGATGTAAAGAAGCCATTGAATCGAGGGGTCGGTGACGGTGGTCTGAATACGGGCGAGGCGTTTATTGGCCGAACATCTTCACTAGATGGAGTTGAAGTGTTGTTGGTCAAAGGGGAAATGGCGAAGTGGGGTGGGGTTACAGCTGTGATGGCTGGGGACGACACCGAGCTACGTCTGCGACAAGAGATGGTCAGATCCCAAGTAATCGACATCGTACAGTGGTAAAAGCACTTACGGAGGCCGCGATGCAGTCGGGCTGGGTCAACTGAGGCAATACGATGTTGCTTCAGTTGTGTGAGTGAGGGGGAAAGGCAAGAAGTCGACTTGACTCAAGTCGGTTTATAAGCACTTGCACAGCCTTCCGCACAGCCGAGTTCCGACGTGACAGACTAAATACCAAATACCAAATAAATTACTGCAAGGTCCCAACCTGGAACGGCAGCTCCCGTAACTACTTACATAGAGTACCAATGTAAGCTACGGATGTCAACGACTAAATTGCACAGATATCGGTATTCAGCGAGCGTGAAGCGTCGAACCTTGTTGTCAAGCCTTGTCCCAGTGCTCAAATGTCAGTTTGCAGCCAGTGCTAGCTGCCCGTGGACGGTTATGGCGTGGACGGTTATGGCACTGCTTACCTCTGGACTACTTCCTTCGACTCCAATTGTTGTCAATTTAAATTTGTTCACGTTCAAGAAAGTCTTGAAAAATGTAGGAACAACCTTCGAGTCTACTGTCTGAAGCTGTGAACATGACGAAGCGAAAGAAAGTATCCACAGCTGTATCCACGTTTTTGGCACGGTTGCGTGACTAGATACTGTAGAAGCGCGACTTACACTTGACGCGTTGATCAGTGTTCGACTCGGATCTTCTTGTTTCCCGCTTTCATGTCCACCCTCCCTAAAATCGTCATAAAGCCACTCTCTTCTGCTGCGTCACCACCCGAAGAGGCTGACGATGAATCTGCTGACGCACCAACCCATATGGATGTCGATGAAGAAGGGTCAGACGATGAGCAAGAACCAGTTGCCTCTGTTAAACGCGGCAGAGGCAGACCTAGAGGCTCCACCAATCGGGGGAGGGCTATTGAGGCGCCCATACCAGTTTCCCGCCCACGAGGAAGGCCTAGAGGCTCTACCAGTCGAGGAGTAGGACCAGGTCGCCCGAGAGGTTCCAATACGGGTCGTCAAATAAACGGTGGCTTAACAATACGACTTCCTAAACGCGACGATGACGACGATAACTACGGTAGTGAAGGAGCGACAGAGCCGGAGCCAGACGTTCCACCAGCAAAAGACGATGAAAAGCCTACAGGTGGTGGGAAACCGTTCCGGAGGGTGAATGGTCAAGTCTATGTCATCGACGGCGACGAGTTCGTTACAGAGGACGATCCGAAGGGGGACACGAAGATTGATAAATGGGGAAACCTTCTTGGCGGCGCGTCTGCTTCTGTCTCAGCGTCAGTGATATCTAACATCAACTTATAGGACGAAGATTCAAAGCGGGGACCTTTATTCTGCCTGGTCGACACCCAGAACGACGATATATGCTTGCAATTGACGCAGCTCGCACCTCTGGCTTCCGCGATTCATTGTACTACTTCCGCCGCAATCCGTTAGCATTAAAACACAACGCGACTCAGAACGAAAAAGACTATTTGATATCGCAAGGAAAGCTCGGTCCTCATCTTCGCACTCGCAGCGTCACCCTTGTAACCGCTCGAAGCGCTTTCAAACTTCATGGAAGCAAAACAATATTCGGTGTGTAGAATGCCTCATATTCTTCTCCTTTTACGTTACTCTCAGAGGGAAGATGGGTCGTGGACGACTACTACGAAGACAAAGTGCTCGCAGATATCACGGAGCGAGGCTTGAAAGCTGGCGACCCCGTCGGCGAGTTGCCTGATCCGAACGCCCACCATGCAACCGAACAATCTGGTGCAAATGCAGCCAATGCGGCCAAGAATGATCGACTTGGGGCTGGCACGACCGGTATATATCGTGCTGGAGGGCCCACAACCCTCTTCGGCTCAAGCGGGTTAGGTCCATTCAGCGATGGCCCCTTGAACGCTGTTAGAAAGAGTTTGCTGTCGCGAGATGGGGTGACAGAGGAGAACTGGATGTGGATGGCAGCGATGCGAACGTTACAAGCAGAAGATGAATGGTCAAAAAATCGAAAGCAGAGTGTGCAACCCATCGAACCTTCTGGGAATGTTGTCAGACTCAATGGAGATCCACCAGACCCATTGGTGGCTATTGCAGACACGTTGCCGTTGGGATGTTACGAGCCTCAAACTAATCAGGTTCTTTGTGAGCCCTCCTTTCTGCTCAGTTGGCATCTCGGTTTGACCACACTTTCGCAGATCGAGACGATACACAACCTAAACAAAGTCGGCTCGAAAAGGCGCCAGACTGGCAGGAAAAATCGATTTTGGGCGGGACCAAAGTGGGGAATGGGGCATGGGGCGTTGTTTGGCTCGACACAGTTTTGGAGTCGAAACCTTGGAAAGAGGCCCGAAGGAGGGATGTTGTAGAGAAACGCCGCCTTTGGAGGGAAGCGCAGGAAAGCGAACGGATGTCTGTAGAACCACTATAAGCTTCTTCGTTCGCTCTCCGAGTCTGTCGGAGTCTGTCCGTTCGCCATGTTTGGCCACTGTCTTTTTTTCGGGTTTGATTGTCATTGACATGTTGTGGCTGTGTCAAAGTCAACTTTCAGATTTCCCTAAGCTTGCTCAATGCTGAAATGTCGCTCGACACCGAATTAGATACAGCGACGATAATAGCAAATCTAGAGGCTGAAGTCTCTGCCTTGAATAGCCAAGCATCCCGCCTCGTCCTTCAACTCGCGGAAACCGTGACGAAGAAAACGGAACTCGAAAATGCGCTCGCCCGACACAAAAATGCCACCGTTCCAATGTTGTCTCTACCCGACGAGATGCTCGCGCTCATTGTCACCGCGTGGCAAGAGGTTGCCAGGCCACAGGAGCTCGTTCCCGTCCTTGCATCACAGATTTCGCGACGTTTCCGTTCGGTTGTGAGCAGCACTGCAACACTCTGGACCGCATTATCCCTCTCCTGTGACTCCGAAACAACGCAGCAACAGCTCGACATGTATCTCAGTCAGTCAGGTCGCTGTTTGCTGTCCGTCAGCCTTTTGTTCTGGAATACCACAGACGAAGACACAGACTACATTGCTCCCGCGCTGCCCACCCTCTGGATAAACTTTACGCGGGTTAGCCGGCTTGTCATCGATGCACGAGGGTGCCAGATAGAGCTTTCTGACCTCTTCCTCGGTTTGAAGTCGTGCGAGGCCCCACACCTCGAATATCTTGAAATCGTCGCTCCACCAGATGGTGCTTCCGAGTCAGAGCTTGACAACGAGCAGGAACTGGCCCTATGGCAACTCTTCGTTGATGGAGCACCCCGTCTGAAAACGTTGACTTTGGGGGACTTTTATCTGGAGGACGATCAAGTTTGGTTTGCCAGCCTTGAAAATGTTTGCCTGCAATTCATGTCATTCGTCTACCCAGGCATTTGGGATAGCATGCTCTCCGACTCATCACGACTCGTGCATCTGACGGTGGATGGGTCCAGTTTCGTCTCTGATGCGCCGAGAGGAAGCATAAAGCTACCCAACCTTCGCACGTTTCGCATCCTCCGTGTCATTTCGTGGCTTCAAAATGTCCTCTTCTCCAGGACACTTCTGGTGGCTGTTGATGCTCCGACACTCGAAACAATGGAGTTCACCCAAGTCCACGGCAGACAAGTTGCAGCGTTCTTCCACCTGTGTCCTGTGTCGCAATATCCTGTCTTGTCTGCGGTCACTTTCGCATGTAGCTCCTCGTACTGCAACGGTTGTGATCGGCGGCCTGCTGTGATACCTCGGGAAGTACTGACCCGCTTCAGTCGATTATCGACCCTTTTCCTCTTCAATGTCTGCTTCATGCCGCGCCTTGTCGAGGACCTACTGTTGACCACACCAGGTCGACTGCAGACGCGTCTTGGGGGATTACCAGCCTTGCGCACTATGTGGCTGGATTACAGGCTCGCTGATAAGTTTGGCATCTCCGCATGGCCTCCGCTTACCGAAGATTCTGGCGTGCCATATGATGACCCGCTTGTTTCTCTTCGGCGCCTTCATGAGGCTCGATACGTTTCAGACAACGAATATCCGCCACTCACTCTCTGCCTGCCTCGCTCTCAATATTTCATAGAACCACCCCCGGGTTGGAACAATGTGCGGGTTATGGATATCGAAGATGCTGTTTTACGAGAGTTAGAAATCATATCGTAGCGCTCGATGTTGAGAGCACTCAGGAAGGTTCGATGTCAAGGAATTTCGGGCCGGTTCTATTTATTGCGATGTCATCATCGCTTGCTTGTGGACCTCCACACCGATTCGATGATATCCCGCCGTTTCAAACCCGTCGTTCAAGTCGAGGACACCGAAGAATATCAGTTTGTCTTTGCCAACTTTGTACGATGAGTCTCAAGTTCAACGTTCAAGCATTAGTTTAATATTTGCCCACCTCTAGCGTATCGCACACGAGAAAGTTGAAGAACAACGTCGACAACTAGAGGAGCAAGAGCAGCAGATAATACAACTCCGGGCCCATGTTCTGCGACTTGAAGGAAACTCGGAGCTTCAGTTCACCGCTGGCGGCAATTCCATCGACGACTTTTCCATCAAAGTGCCGCTAATCCAAGTTGGTGTTCTTTATTGCTGACTTTGAGCAGATCGCGGCATCTCAGCTTGACAAACTCGTCAACCGCTGGGTATCGGATATAATCCAGCGGCCCCTCGTGTCGCTGTCCAAGATATATGATGCTTGTCTGAGTGATGTCGTGAGTGGGCCCACACCATTCTCTGGCACACCTATGCAAGTGCAATCGCTACTTCGCCATGCTATCGCAGAATGCATCGCCGAGGGATTCATCAACTGTCTTATCGTCACCAACTCCAAGGAGGCCAATATCCAACTTTCGCGAATCCACGAGCACATTTTCGCGCGTAGGCATGCTCTACTACTTTGCAGTATAGGTATTGATTGACATGTGTATTTGACAGGAGACCCGACCGTTGCCGCGGTGTGGCGTCGTCAGACATTCTCCGCCGCCGTCGAGACGTGCTCTCCAGACATATCATTGGGCATCTTCTCTGAGCACATCCCCAAAATCACAGACTTGCTTGGTTTGCCTGCATCGTCAGTGGTGGACTCTGCTTTCAATCTCTCGCGTACCCTCCATGGCGGCGGCGGCTCCGGCGACGCGTTTTACAGGGCGTTTGTTCCCGAGGTTGGCAGTGCCATGTATGCAAGCCAGATCGAATTGGTGAAAAGGTGTTTGAGGAATGAGAACGGTGAGACAGACCGCGTGGGGTGTGCAATGTTTCCGGGAATTGTCAAGGTTGGATTGGATGGTGCAAATGTTAGTATTCATGTCTATTATAGCTGTATGGATGCTCAATTCCTGATCTAGGTAGTTGTGAGACGAGCACAAGTGATTTGTGAATGTGCTCTTAGTGGATAGCAATCTACATCCTGTAGCTTATGTCAATGCTTCATTTGCGAGTCAACAATATAACTTCAGTATTGGTATCTCTACTCAATCTCTACTACTTGATATTACTTAGCAGAACCTGAGACAGAAACAGAGACTTTGTTTCATTTTTCTGAGCTATATACTGCATCACATGTAAAGAAATAACATCCTCTACTGGTAATCACTAATCATATAACTTTTCTGGTAATAATAACTTCTCCCTGTTGCTGATGATGGGCTGAGCCATGGCTTGCAAGCTTCTGAGTTCTCATAGCTCCCTGATTTCCACCAATTTTGATTGCTTTAGCACCAGCCTTGAGAAGTAACTTCTCAATATCCTTGTGATTGCGAGCAGATGCAGCCTGAAGAACTGTCCCATACTGGCCAGCAACTTGATTAACATTGGCACCTGCATGAAGGAGGACTTCTACAATGTCTTTGTGTCCATAAAAGCAAGCTGCATGGAGTGCAGATCCATTGTGTCCACCGACAGCATTTACTTGAGCTCCTGCCTTCAAAAGAATCTGCATAATTTCTTCACGTCCTTTGATAGCAGCAGCCTGCAAGGCAGTCCCAGAAGATCCAGCTACCAGATTTACATCACTTCCTTTCTTGAGAAGAAATTTCACAGACTCTGTTTGTCCTGCCCAAGCTGCAACCTGAAGTGGAGTTCCATATTGATTTGCAACAATATTGATATTGGCTCCCCTATGAGGCTGTAGAAGAAGCTGAATAATCTCTATGTGGCTATAAGCAGCAGCAGCATGCAGGGCACTTCCACATTCTCCACCAATTGCCTTGATGTCAGCACCTGCTTGGAGAAGAAGATTTATAATTTCTTTATCTCCTGTTTCACATGCAGCTTGCAAGGCAGTACCATGTGTCCCACTGACAAGATTTACTTGAGCATGTTTGTGAAGAAGGAATTTTACAACTTCTTTGTGGCCTTTGTATGAGGCAGCCTGGAGAGCAGTTCCATAGTATGGGTGGATAGTATCAATTGAAATATGATACTTTTCCTTGAGAAACAATTCAACCACTGAGAGATGTCCACAAAAGGCAGCTATCACAATCTCCATATTGTGCTGGCAAATCTTGTGAGATAGCATATATCTGACTACCTCCTGTAAGTTTCCAGCTGCTGCAATCCACAGTGTAGTGCTATGTGGCCGCTGAGGCCAATTGGTAAGATTCCAGGGAGAAATTGTGAAATCTGCATATGGATATTCAATCTTTTTCAAGCATTCTACCAAGTTGGTCCTCAATTCTTTCTCTGGTTTTCCTGCTGCATGTAAGAGAAAGTATTGACAGTAGTTTCTAAGAGGGAGTCCTCCACTATCAAACTGCTCCTTGGCAAGCTTGAGATAGTCAATAAGAACACTGGTGATCTCTACTTGAATATCTGGAAATTCTTGAGGCTGAATAGTTTCAAGAAAGGCCTGTGCAGTATAGTGGACAAGTCGCACTAAATTTGTTTGTTCTTCTTGGATTATAAGACCACCACATGCTTCAATGATTTCATCGATCTGCATAAAATCATTGTCATCTGGAAGCATAGTACTATTTTCTTTCATTGCAAGAGCAGTCTGTAACTCAAGAATAGTCAATGGCCGTTTGGTATATGCAATCCAAGCAAGAGCTGAGAGAGCAACTTGTGTCAGTTCTGGACTTTGTGACTCTTTGATGTGCTCCATTGTCTGCTGGTAACTAGCATCCAGAGTCTTGGGGAGACTATCAATGGTGGCTATAACAGTTTTCACTGTGAATGCTGTATTATGAAGAAGCTCCATCTGAAGTTTGACAAGGAGAAACCTGTAATTGGATATCAGATAATGAGCATTGACAGAAATAATAAAAAACAGAAGAAGAAGAAGAGAATAATGAGAATATATTTGTTTAGTCCTTTTCAAATGTATTGAAATACTTACATTCCATGGGCCTTTGCAATGATCTTGGTCAGAATCTGCTTCTGTAGAGATGCATCTTTGCTCATGAATCCAGAGAGTCGTTTGTGGCCTTGAAGTGAAGTGATAATATAGTTTCTAATATCTTGCTCACTTGCTTGAAGTTCTAGTGTTGACAGACTTTTAATGCCTGGGGGAGGAGACACATTGGGTCTGCAGGTGATCAAGACATTAACATTCTTTCCCAGTTGCATGAGATGATCCACAAGCACATCTCGTTTATCAGCTGGGTATTCATCAAGGGCATCAACAATAATGTACAGGGTCTTGAACTTCTCGATAAGAGGTGAAAGAAGCATCTGGATCTCGGCTATGCTTGCTCTAGTCTTCTGGTCCCTATGGGCATCATACAATGCTTTTGCAGCCTCAATATCTTGGCTTTTGACAAGCTGTTTCCAGATGGCACCAAGCAGGTTCTCAATTGTCTGTACACTCATTTCTTTGTAGTTCAGATAGACACCTGCAATGCCAATGGAACTATCTTTGAATTGAGCTTGCTGAAAGTGGTCAATGACCTTGGACCTGACAAAAGAATAAGTCAAGAGCCTTCTTGGATTGTGTTTGGAGTATTTACACAAGCACTGTCTTGCCCATGCCAGCTATAGACTAGTCAATATCATTCAAGAACAGATGGAGAGCCCTACGAATGCCCGAGCACCAAAGCATATTGCCCGATCCTGATTTCCACTTGACAAAATCGGGCTGTTGCAGAAGCCATTCGCCCGTCGTCTTCTCCCGCGTCGCAGTGATTTCTTGGTGTCGAACGAGGAAATTAAGCGGAGAGATCCACTCGAGGACCTTCATCCGCTCTTGTTCTATACCTTATGTCATCTCTCTGAGGCACGCGTGGACTTGGTCGGCTCACCTTCCGTCTCGCCAGCGCTGTAGATGCTACATCGGGTTAGAGATACGGCTAGAGAATCGCATATGGGCAGCATACGTGTTGTTATCCCCGGTCACGTAGACGCGTGGGCCCTGTCCTGCGCCGCCATTTCCGCCTTGTCCGCCTCCACCGCCACCCGCGCCGCCCGTCCCGCCTAGACACGTGAGAACAGCTCTGATCAAGGACTGATGTTGGACACACCGTAAATGTACATCTGCTGAGGGCTCATCGGCGAATCAGACATGTTTGGAGGGTCGAGAGTGGAGTATTGTGTTGTGGTCGAAAGTAAGAGATAGCCACACCCTCACCACATGTTTCCGATGGGGACTGATTTGGTTGCAGCAGCTTGCCAATCGATCAGGTAAAGCCACAAATGGACACTATCGACTGCATCGACAGCGAGCATGAAAGTCGGGCTAAAGTACTAGCGTCTGGCGCAACACTGCAAGTTAAGGTGTACTTTCGTGCATTTGTCTGAGAAATCCTGCTTTTTCTGGATAGAATGGTGAGTTCCCGACGCAGCGGCAAGAAAAAGATACAAACCACGCTTATACCCCGACCGTTCAAACCAGCGGTTCTGCCAATTCCTTATATTCACAGGTGTCCAAACTTGAAGATGGAGTGCATTTGTTCGAGTTGCAGACGGTCTTCGCAGACGGTCCGCACTGCCAAGACGGGTATCGAGACAGTGCTCCGTTTGGGTTTGGATATTTTGGGAAAGTGGAAGCCATGTACATGTTTCTGACCTGGGCAGAAGAGTCGGGAATGAACATTCGAGGTGATTGGCATTGCATTAAACGGCCCAAGAGCGAGAATCAAGTCTGGTACCCATAGCATACAATTCGGAAGTACGAACGTCGAGCTGGCGAAGAGGAAACACAAGTACATTATTACAGTAACAAACGTCCACGTTGCTGTACGAGGGTAAATTCAAGCATGAGAAAGACGAGATGGAACATACCAGGCTATGTACCTAGCTGATTGCGCAGTACCACCGAGGCGCCTCTGTGACGCCCAACGCTTCCGCCAAATCTTTATATTCGTCCTCTCTGTAACGATCTTCGGGGAAGGTGTTGTTGTTGTCAATCCAGAACATAACACCGCCTCCAAACTTGTTGTCTTCCCGGACAATCCAGCAGCCGAACACCCCGCCGACGAGCTTGCCATGCGCCTCTGCAAACATGTGCCCATACTCGAATAAATTGCGCATCTTGTTCGGTTTGGCTGGGTCATCGTACACAGAATAGAGACTGTCGGTGTGAACGCGCGCGGCGATCCAGTCAAACAGGTCGTCCTGCTGCTGGGCGTTCAAGCGCCATCCATAACGAATGTCCAGCCGGTCCCCTTCCTCAGGGTCGAGATCTTCGGGGAGGGTAAAGGTTGTGTGGAGTCTTCTCACCGCACCCTCGATCTGAGTAAATGAAGTTAGAGCTGAGGAATTAGACTCCAACGTACATCAAGAACAAATCCAAATTTCTTGTTCATGTGGCACAAACGGATGGCGTTACGTGACGGCGAGTGGCTGCCAAGAGATATATATGGTGTCCAGTGCATGTTCGACCTGGAAGCTCTGGGTGGGCAGCATCCAAGTGCGCAAAACTGCCCTTTCAATCCCCTGCTCAAGGAAGCATTGGCAACCACGTTACGGGGTCGAGGCGAATGGACAAGCTATTTCAGGGAATTAAACTGGCCAGTCTAGTGTTCTTCGTTTGCTAGTACTTGATATTTTGATGAGCAGTCACTGTTTTTTTGCCACGAATCCTTGTAGAACACTGTACCAATTGGACTCCTACATCATCGACGATTTTAATGCACATAGCACCCACAAATTTCAAGTTGTTTGAACATGCTTTTAAGTTACCGCTGCTCGCATAGAGCTCTTCTAACCGGGCAGTACCAAAAAAAATCGACACTGGCCAAACTAAAGTATCGCCGGAAGTTGCACAAGATTTATTCTATGACGATTCAGAGGGCGTGTCTGTGTCTGCTACTACCAACAGTGCAGCGAGTGTCGCCTGGGTCTGCACAACCTGACAAAAGTTTCAGCACAGAATTAGCAACAAGACGGCAAGATCCCGCGCACCTCAAGAGCCTGCTGCACCTCCAACCGCCTCCTCGCAGCCTCCAGCCAGTCGCGCAACAGCAGCTTCGCAGTGCCCTTGAGCTGGTTCAGCTCGCGCGCCGCGCTGTCCAGGTCTTTCTCGTTCAGATAATGCTCCGCTCTCGCCAAAACACTCATGACATCATCCCCGCTGACTAGCCCATGGCGACGGAACTGCAGACTGGCAAAGGCGCGGCTTGCCAGATGCGCAAGGAGACCGGCGTTTTCGTCGGGGACAAGCGCAACGTGGGCCACCTTGGGGGACACCTCCTGAGAAAACCAAGTCGCGAGATCGGCGAAAGGCTCGACACCGATGTCAGGGACATCAGTGCTTTCCAACGACTCGAGGACGGTGATTGCAACGGGGTCTTCTCTTGCTGCCGCAATGTGACGAACCGTGCGTAGTTCATCGCGGAATGGTTTACGAACAGGAGAAGTAAGAGCAGAGGAAGAGAGAGCACGGAGAGCTGCCCAAAGGGCGTGGATGCGGATGTTTTCGTCGAGATATATCGAGTTGTCGACAGCAACGCGTTCTAATCGTTTTAAATTGGCTGAAAGCTCTTCCAATTTGGCAAGTCGGCCACCTCGTTCTTGTTCGACATGAACTTTGACCTCGCGAATCCACCGTCGCTGCAGCTCAATGCCTTGAGCAATAACTTCCTCCTTCAACCTCTCGTTGATGAGATCAGTCTGCGTCCGTAACTCATTCTCCAGTTTCTGGCGGTAAGCCGCAGTTAACTCTGCCTGATGCTGGTCGAAAAGTTGTCGAAACTCCTGTTCTTGTCCATCCAACCGGTCCTGCGCCTCCATCTCTTGCTCCATCAGCTTTGTAGTGTAGTCGCGAGCTTGCGCCTCGAGTTTGGCCTCTAATTCGGCCCGTTCGTCTTCGCGGACCCTGGTTATCCGTGTAACAAGTGCCGTCAGATCCTCTTTAGCACTTTCAACGACCGAGCCTGCTTTGGAGGCGGCTTTCGGGTTATCCTCCACATAAGTGGTCAGACTGTCGATGGTGCTAGCAAGGTGGGCAATGATGGGTTCAGAGGAGGTGATGGACGAGAGGTCGGGAGAAAGGCGCGGAAGCTTGGGCGGTGGAGGACTGGGTTTGGGTGGTGGGGCGGGTTTGGCGTAGCCATAAGGAAGCTCGTGGCCAATAGGCAAGGGAGCGTGGTAGGCACTGGGTCCAGCAGTGTCTGTAGAAGGTGGCGCAGCGACTTCAGAAGTTGTTGCAAGAGCATTGAAGTCGATGGGTTTGGCGAGGGCAGCCTCTGCTTCCGCAACAAGCTCCGAAATGCCACGAGTAAGCTGCTCGACTTGATGCTTTGCAACACCGGAAACAGCATTCGCATCCTTCTTGACGGTGGTCTTTATCCGCGCAACAGCAGCATTCGCCCTTTCCTTCGACTCCTGGACGACCTTTGCGGCAGCCTCCTTCGTGTTCCTTGTGGAAGGCTTTGGCTCTGGCGTGGGCGTAGGTGTGCCGTTGATTTTGTCTGTCACGTAGCGCTGAGCGGATTCCAATGACTTTTTGGAGGACTCTATGACAGAGGCAGTAGTCATCTTGTCCCAATTCCGCGACTCCGCGAATTCGAGCATGGCATAGCCCAGCGGCACCTGCTCCGAGAAGATTTCGTAGTATGCCTCATTCTGGAATGCGGCAAAGGTGCTTCCGACATAGAAAGTCCCAGCAAGCGCGGTTGTGGTCAGAAAGAGGGTGCGGACGACGTGTCGCTTTTTCTTGGGAGCGGGAGCAGGGGGAGTTGATTCGGTGGCCAAACGCTTGTAAAATTTAAGTCAACTGAATACCGTGGTGAACTGACTGCTTACCCGTCTTATGACACGGACGGCACCTCTAGAGACCACTAGCTGGCGAGTGGGCAGTGTGCGATACATCCCAAATGGGCGACGCTGCCCTCAACGTCGTCGTGGATGGTGAGCCGTGTTTACCCGTGTGTCACATTTTGCGTCACATTTCGGACTTGTGGTGGTGAAAAGTAGAATTCACTTGGACGTGTGTATAGTAGAAATATGAGGACTTATACTACAGTTTATAGATTTAGTGTCTCCAGGTCAGTCGCTATAATCGTCGTTTTCGCTATATTCCCCCTCATATTCACTGCAAGACCGTTCAGACGTTGCACTGGATGAAATCTTGAAGGCTTACGCGTGATGTCGTACTTCATCGAAATCATCCCAACCGCCCCCGCCATGGTTTGGGTCCGGTTCATCTTCGGAATCCTCCTCGTCGAGATGGGTTCTGCGGTTCCCAGATGACTGAACAGGCTCTGGCTCATCCGAGTCTTCGCCCTCAGAATCGTCACTGATGACAACGACGTTACGCTCCAACCGCCTATTACTGGAGAGAAAGGTTAGATAGATGCAGTCTACGACAAGAGGACCACAAACGAGGAGTTAGGATGGTTGGGAGCTCTGCGGCTGCCAGCTCGAATTGGTCTGCAAGATATTCATTCAGTAAGAAGCTGTAGTTCGTAGCTTTACATACGGGGGAGACCCAGACGGAGATCGGCTTGAATAAGAATAAGAAGCGAGCAAAAACTGTAAAATTCCACGCACTAATTTTCACCCTCAACTTCATAATCAGAGGAGTTGATTTCGACAAATCTTGGGACACGTCGACGAGGAGGCAAATAATGGACATCATCGTCGTCGTCTGAATCGGCAATTTCGATTATTTCGGCAGCATGTTGAGAGCCATTGACATCGTCTTCGTCATCATCAATGAAGCTGTCGTATCCACCTTCTTCGTCTTCACTGAGGTCTCGATGGCTTTCGTCTTCATCCTCGAGATTGACGTGCATAGGAAACCAGTGTGGGAAAAACAACTGCTCATCCTCATCTCCATCTCCATCGTCTAGACTTTCGCCATCGTCAAACATGTTGGCAAAGTCTGGCCCTGCTTGATGTCCGGGGTAGACGCGATGACACGAAGTGCAGACGCCATCCCAAATCTCATTCATGCAGTCAAGACAGCGATATATTCCACCATCTTCCAGATCAAGCATGCCCATATCCTCGACTGAGGGCTGCTCTCCATTGTGCATTAGAGGGTGGAAGCCAGGGTGTTGATGGGGATAGTGGAAAATATTGTGCCATGGGTCTTTGGGAACGTCCTCGTTGTTCAAACCTTGACCAGGTAGTTGAGGTGGCGGAGGGGGAAGTCCAGAGAAAGTTGGGACCAGATCACTCTTCACCAGTCCAACGACCATATCTTTAATGCTCCAGGCTTCGGCCGGCCGGTCGCGGATTCTGGCACGACAATGAGGACAAGTCTTCTTGCGAGGTAGGGGGTATTCATGGGCATGCTCCTCGTCGGGCTCGGTAGTGAACCATTGAACAAGGCAGTTGTAACAGACAACATGACCGCAAGGAGACAGCGAGTATGGCTTGTACAAGGCATCGAGGCAGATTTGACACGTCAGAGACTGGACGAGCTGTGCTAATAGTAACTCGTGTTTCTTCAACACCTGCGATATGATATAAGCGCGTTGGAAGAAATGTAAAAGGAGATCACGCACGGCACTTTGAGCCTTGAACTCTTGATTCAGTCGGGCAATCGTCGCAGAAGAAGGGTCGGCCTCTTCCTCACGGTCCCCTGACTCAGTATTTCCACCGACATCATCGTCCGGTGGTTCAGAGGAAGCCTTGTACTTTCCCTTGGCCGAACTCTGTGCAATGTCTTGTGAATGAATCAGGCGGTGGGTGGCACACATACCGGCCGTGAAGACGGAGGGTCACGCGTCGTCGAGCTATTGACACTGACGGTGGATATCGGGGCCACTACAGAGCTTTTCTTTCTTTTCTTCTTCTGCCGCTTCTTCTTGTCGCGCCCAGTGGGGGTGTTGTCTACCGACCGTCGAGGCCTTTTAATTTCTGGACTTGCATCTGAGTCTTCGTCCTCGGAAAGTGCGCGTTTCTTAGAGTTTGCCTGCGTAAGGACTGCTCCTGGGGTTGTCTGACGCGGCATGAATGTGGTCAAGGTCAGACAATTATCCGTGACTCGACGCGTGACACGTGACAAATTTGTTTCCCTGAATCCTTCGACCGTCTTTCGCCGAAATCCTCGCCAAACAGCACTGAGCTAATATTGGACTCGTTTCGATTTCGTCTCCCGCCCTTTCTCCACTGCATCAATATGGCTTCTTCATCATCACGTCGAATTCCAAGAACTGCAAGACCGCTGCTTCCACTCGGCGTCAATCCTCCTTTCACAGACTCTCACTTTGCGTCCAACGTTGCTGAACATCCAATGCAGTCGTTCAAGCTCCCCACTGGACCTTTACTCCATTGCATCGACCTCGAAGCCCCACCGGCCAAACCCCGAAATGACATGCCCCACACCTTCCAGCCGTCAACACCGCGTATCGCTCTCAGACCGGCTCACGCCCGAAATCGCTCGTTGCGATTGTCCTCAGGCTCACTCTACCAGCGTGCATATCACCGAGAACCATATCCAGACCATTCCCATTCTCATGAAGATTTGGCGTCATCCCCAACCGAGCTCTTACTGCCGCCCTTTACCGTTCAAACATCGCCAAAGCTCAAGTATCCGCCACCACCATCGGTTCTACTGCCACTAGACTCATCTGCATTCTGGCTTTCGATGTACTTTTGTTTCAATCTGGGACTGACACTCTTCAACAAACGAGTTCTCGTTGGCTTTCCTTTCCCCTATACTCTCTCCGCCCTCCACGCGCTGTTTGGAACGATAGGCGCCTCCATCCTTGCGAAACACGGCTACTTTGTTCCGTCGCGCTTGAATACTCGTGAAACAATCGTTCTCGCTGCCTTCAGCATGCTCTATGCAGTCAACATCGCAGTCAGCAATATATCTCTGCATTTGGTCACCATTCCGGCAAGTATGCTGCGGAACCTCGATCATATCGCTTATCGGAAAGTAGTTTCACCAAGTTGTTCGAGCCGCCACGCCCATTTTCACCGTTTTGTTCTCGACCGTCTTTTTTGGTGTCCAAAGTAGTTACCCGACGAAGATATCTCTTATTCCTGTTGTTGCAGGTGTTGGACTAGCGTGAGCTTCAATTGTACGAAAAACATTCAAAACTTGACCCTCCGATTAGGACTTTCGGGGACTATTATTTTACCTACACAGGTTTCTTGCTCACGTTGCTTGGAACCCTTCTCGCTGCATTCAAAACCATTTTTACCAACATCCTCCAGTCACCAACGACCTCGAGACCTGCTTACTTTCACAACCCATTCGACCTGCTCTACTATCTTTCTCCTCTCGCCTGTGTGGAATGCTTGTTTCTTGCACATACTACGGGCGAGCTCCAGCGAGTGCGAGCATATACCGAGACCGGCCATCTGTCAATGCTTAAGCTCATCGCTCTTGTATTGAATGGGTGCATTGCGTTTGGTCTAAATGTGGTCAGCTTCAGCGCAAATCGACGAGTTGGTGCCTTAGGCATGACTGTTGCTGGTTCGTATCCCTATCTTCGAGGTTTTTGGCTATGATTGACGTATTTCTGGCAGCCAACGTGAAGCAGGTCCTTACGATTGTTTTTGCCGTGTTTATCTTTGACCTGACGATAACGCACCTGAACGCGCTGGGAATTGGCCTGACGTTGGTCGGTGGCGCATGGTATACTTGGATAGAGCTGATGGAGAAGGATCTGAGAAGAATCAGTGGTGGGGTGAGAGCCAGGCACTAGACGATGGGCCGCTTTATCACCAGCAGTTCACGACTTTTCACTACCAAGATTTTAGATTAGAGCACACGGACAGTTTCGGTAACAACTCTTGAGCTGTATTTCTACCCACTGTACTTATAGAAGCCAGTACACTTGCATCCATAGCATACACGTCAATTCGGGCCTCGATAAAGATAATCGGATGCCGAATCAGGAAGCTGACTAGTTTCTTGTGACGTGCGTCACGTCACGTGGACACATTTCTCTCTCCATCCTCAAGACCCGTCGCCGCCATGGTCAACATCCCCAAGTACGTCTTTCTACCTGTGTGATACCTGGATGTGTGCTCAACTGCCGTCTTTCCCTTCATAGGACCCGCCGAACCTGTGTGTCCTTCCTGCTACCGATCGAAGGACGGACAATATTAACGATCCGATTTTCCTCTTCCTAGACTGCAAGGGCAAGACGTGCAAAAAGCACACGTATGGCGCCGTGCTCTCTACCTTGATTTCAGCGATCTTACTGGGGAGTTTTCTAGCCCTCATAAAGTAACGCAATACAAGACCGGCAAGGCTTCCCTCTTCGCCCAGGGCAAGCGGCGTTATGACCGAAAGCAGAGCGGTTATGGTGGACAGACCAAGCCTGTCTTCCACAAGAAGGTGCGTTGCTGGGTTTGGACTGCTGGCGACGAATGCTGATCTGTTGGTTAGGCTAAAACGACGAAGAAAGTTGTGTTGCGGCTGGAGTGCACGGTCTGCAAGTACAAGATGCAAATGGCTCTGAAGCGTTGCAAACAGTGCGTCGACTTGTTGCTAGAGTTTACGATCAGGACTGACGAGCTGCCCAGCTTCGAGCTCGGTGGTGAGAAGAAGACGAAGGGTGCCGCGCTTACCTTCGTACGTCTTTTGCGTCTGGCTAGTTCTCTTGAGACTAACTTTGTGTCCCTAGTGATCATCTCTCACTGTTCCGTCCCTCCCACTTTACACACACTCGCATGCCCTGCTTGTATTTCCGCTATGCCGAACCCAAAAAAACATGCACTCTCTCTGGCTATGGACCATTATAAGAGTTCAAGAAAGCGCTATCAGCGTCGTTGGCCTCTTTCATTTATCTTCTTCCTCAATTTGTTGAGTGTCTGCTCTATCTATGGAGCAAACAACCTCTTCGTGTTCAAGGAGACAGATTCAAGACGACTACAGCGAGTCGTGTACTAGATGAGGCTCGTTCATACTCACGAGAGCGAGCCTGAGTGCACCGCCATTTAGACTGCCGAAGCTCGCCTGCCCTGCGAGAATCGCGGGGGTTATATTGTCCGTGGGGGCCATCGGCTACCCTACAACTCGTAGCGTCATATAATAAGTAGTAGCCAATTGTGACAGTCGCGCAGGGTTTACAGCAATACCGCACGTATTTCCATAGAAAGCTCTCTGTGGTCCAACAGAAACGGGACCGAGTCTTCGGTGAAGGAACTTCCAAGGAAGGGTTCGTGTTGACTCCGTGTGGCGAGCCACGAGGGCACAGAATTTCGAAATAAAAGGGTGTGGACCAAATTCGAAGGCCGAAAGTGTGTGTGACCGCCCAAACACCTCTCCTTCCTTCCTTCCACCACGGTCAACACACAAGCGTCTCCCGCTCCCCACTCATTCCCCACACACCTCACCTCCGCCCACCGTCATCACAAGCATCCCGCCAGATATGCGCGCGTCAACATCCTCTCAACAGACATCACCCATATCCCACAATTCAAGCCTCGTTTCTGGCTCTACCTCCGGAACGAGCGTGAAGAAAACTCTGCGGCGCCAGCTGTCTCGCGTCTTTCCACTGTCGCGCAACAAACGGTGAGTCAATACCTTCTCTCTCTCACACTTGTCGTGGAGCTCGCTTTTAGAGTGGGGCAAATGACGGGCTGCTGGTGGGGCCGTCAGGGCGCGCTTCCCATCTCCACATTCCCGCAGCCGCTTGCTGCTGCAGCGGACGGTTGTTCGGAACTGTGATGCTCTTATGACTGACGCCCCTGGCGATCACAACATTGGCAATTGGGCCCTTGTCCTATTCTTGCTCGCCGTTGTCTGGGCTTGTCGGAGGCTGCGGGAAGAGCACTCCAGCCCACCCTTTCGAGGGCCATTCTCCTAGTGTCTCCGTCTATGTGGGCTGTGTAATCGAGAGCTGACGTTTTCCTTTGTTCCTGCCAGGAATGGTGCCAAAAACAAGTGAGCGCTCTCCCTCTGCTTTTCCCTCTCCCCCGCTTCTACCTCTGGCTGCTCCGCGAACTTTCTCGGGACGAGCATATTCTACTGTCTGCGTCCTCGCTTGCACCGGCTATTCCTTGGTGTCAAGCTGTTTCCGTCAAACGGGCATCAGAGGGTCTCGGCCTTGATACCGAAGTCTCCGCTGTTTTCGCCCTCATCACTCATCATATGATTTTCTGCCCGTCTTTTTCCACTGTCTAACCAAACTACCAGATTTCATCCCCCAAACTGCCACTCCCCAGAACTCCCAGCGGAGCTATGGATGCTCATACTGGAATATTCAACCTACCCCTCATTCTCAACAACGGATACCATTGAGTTTGACTCGTCGCCGCCCCCGTCACTTGAGCTACCCTCATCATTTCTTTCTCCCGCGCCGACACCTGCGTCCCTGGCGCCACGATTGACATATCACCGAGCGCTGATGGCCCACAAGCGCAACCTCACTCTTGTTTGTCGCAAATGGCATTCGTATGCCCAACCTGTGCTCTACTCTTTTGTCTGGATAGCGCGGGCCAAGCAGGCGAAGGCTCTTGCGTTGACCCTTCTTTGCCAAGCGTGCTGTTTATCTCCGCAAAGTGTCCCAGCCACTGAAGCAAGTGCTGGCCGATTTATTCGACGACTTCATATCGAGACGCCAGCGTTGGAGCGGTGTCATCCTGCGGATCTCCGCACGATATTAGAGTATGCCCCTGGGCTGGAGGTGTACTCGGACTACCGCAGTGTCCGTCGAGTGCGAGGCAGCATTCTCTCGTCCTCTACCCCTCCCAGTAATCGAGAGACTGACAACGGACCTTGCAACTTGTTTGCTAAATTAGCCGAGGGTGGCGGTGCGCTCAAACGCTTAACATGGACAAGTTACGACGACCCTACTCTGGTGAGTCTAGGGATTGGGCTTGGGCTGCGTGGCGGTTATATGGGCGAACGACTAGAGTATCTGGAGCTCAACTTTGTCTCATCCTCCGCTTTCTCTCCGAAGGTCACCACGAAATGTCTGCCTGCCTGCAGCGCTGGACTGATTCTACCCACCCTCCGCACCCTCAAGGTCACGCTCGACAACGGGACTTTTTTGGTGTTATCGAGTTGGGTGCTGCCCGCGTTGCGCAACTTGAGTGTTGTTAGCGCCGACTTTTCCTATGCCGCAGACGGGTTCAGACGCTTCTTCGAAGTCCATGGCGGGAGTGTACGTCAGCTCGAGCTTGGACACTCGAGTGCTTGTATCGAAGAAGCGTGGCTGACGACCCCGCATTTGCCGCCTCATAACCCACAGACGACCTCAGGCTGGCAAGCGCTTTCGCTCGCGTCGCTTTGCCCGCATTTGGACGAGTTCATCTGCAGTGCTGATGCGGAGTGGAATTGGGAACACCCAGACTGGATTGCGCCGCACTTGTTGCTTCCTGCCCACCCTAATGTGAGCTTCATCGGTATCCGCGGGATCGAGGGCCGCGTTGGCGGTGATGGTGGTTTAGGTTTGTTGGTCCTTACTTTTTTGTTATTCATTGACTGATTTGAGTACCAGGCACCAACCACCACGCTGCGCTGTTTGGTCTTCGCGAACAGATGGAGACTCTGTTGCGTCGCGAAGCTTTCCCGCGATTGAAATACGTACGCGACATGAGCGAGGGGAGCGACTGGCTGCGGCGGGGGCTATGGACTGAGCCGATGTGTTCTAGCTGCTCTGAGATGAGCAGCAACTCGTCGCTGCTTTCCCTTGTCGGCCAACAACAACACCCACATCAACACAGTCACGCTAACCCGCTGTCATCGCCCCGCGCCCGCCAGAGGATTGTGCGGTTTTGGGAGGGTGTGCTGCAGCGCTGTCGGGAGGAGGGCGTGTGGCTGGAGGACTGGCGCGGGTGGAACGTGACCAGACGGACACTGATGCGAGCCAGGGCTGCATTGGAGGCAGAGGCGGAGATGTCGATGTCGCGGAGCAGCAGCAGCAGCAGCTTCTGAAGCGGGTTTTTTTTTCCTTTTACTTTTGTGCGTTCACGACCCACTCATGACCGTCTTTTTGGCATCTCTTTTTTTTTGGCATCCCATCCTGCATTTGGACACACTCTCTTGCTATCGAAATTTTCTTTTTGTGGCTGTCGTTGCATTGCATGCACTTACATACAGAACTTGTACATCTGCGTTGCCTGTGTTTGAATACATCTCCCATTTGGAAAGGAAAGGCCTTGGACATGATCTATACGAGGCTAGCTAAGAAGGGATAGATGTGGCTAGAAAATACTTGCTTGAGAAATGATGGGGGATAAGGCCGCAAGCGGCGATTGCCGAACCTCTGGCAGAACATGCAGCATGCATGCAGACTCATTTGAGTCTTGACTAGCACTTTTCCAGAATATATAATAAACTATGACTCTGTATGGACCCCCCTACCCTATCTCCATGATAAGCAGCATGACAACCCTTCAACTTGCAGATGGGAAATAGGTAGTGGAAAATACTTTATTTTTAAAAAAGGGAAGAAATTTTCTTTTTGTTTTTTTTTTTTTTTTTTTTTTTTGGTGGTACATATCAGACGTAGTACAGTTAACTGTAAGGGCAACCCCGGAGGCCTGAGATCAAGGTCCTAGCAGGGGAGGATCCAAAGCGTGAACATTGGTAAGCGAATACAAATGAAGCTGACCTAGCAGGGGAGGATCCAAAGAGAAGAAACTCTAAGGGTCCGCCTGCTAGGTAGCTGACTATATACTGCTTGTCCGTAGCTGCCGCTGTCGGGCACAGAAGGCTTGGGCGGCATCGCAGGCGAGGTCCCAAGGCGACCGTTGGGAGGGCGTTGACGGATCGGTGATTGTGCGGGCGAGATGGAGGGCCGGACCGGAGACAGAACCGGAGTCGGACCGGAATCGGAGGCGTCTCCGAGGGGCCGAAAGGGAGGTTCCCCTGACATTAACAATGTTATCCTACTATATCCATGTAAAGTGTGGCGAGCCGATACGGGCTCACCTAGGGAGGGTAAAGAGCTAGGCCACCGCCCAGGGAAATATACTTCTACACGCCGTCCGCAGCTCTAGGCTGACTCTTGGCGGGACCCACCAAAACCCTGGGCAACTTTAGCCAGTTTTCCTCCTCGGTATTTAGCTCAAGGATACTAGACCAAGTGTCTCTTACCAGATTGGGGTCAAGAATTTTCTTTTGTTCTCTCAGCACAGTGCCATTTGCTATCTACTCTAGTGAGTATATATATAACATAAGTAATTGTATTTCTGTCCTGAACAGAAATATTATTCTTGTTGCCATCTGTGACATGGTGTGGGATAATATAGATAAGGGCCAAGCCAGACCATCAAATATCAAGTTATTTGCACTGCAAAACTCTAATGTGAATAAGTCTGAACTTTAAAATCTTGTTTGTCTTCTGTTCCATTTAACAGCAACACTACTGTACTATTTTGATCAATTCAGCATATTGTAGTCATACTCATTTTTTTTTTGAAAACTGGGCATGATTTTTTTTTAGGAGGGGGGGTTGGTTGACTTTTGATTAATCACACTTTGGGCCCACATAAGTAATCAACATAAGAAAGTCAAGCTATGAAATTCATTAACTCTCTAATGGTTACATACTTTTCAAGTACTTGATTTCTGTTTTTTTTTTAAAAAAAATTGGTAATTCAATGAAGATTTGAGCTTACTGTTGTGGTTGTTATCAAGGACAATGTCGTGAGGTTACTGACAGTGGCAGGGAACTACTTAGCAGGACCAGCAGAAAGATGTCCCCAACTTGATGACAGTAGGTGGCAATAGGCCCCTGGCACATGCATGAAGATGTTTGATCCAAAATCCCATGAATTGGTCAAATTTTGACACAGCAGTTTGGCTTCAGATTGAAGTTCACTGGCAGAATGTCTACATAAGGATCTGCTTGCCTATTTATTCTATGTCAATATCCACACAAATATTAGAGTTCTTCAGCACCACTGGCAGCATTATTTTGGTCATATTGTCTGCACAATGGATCAAACATAGAAAACCAAGCTACTACCTTGATACTATGGACTGATTGAAGTATAGTTTTCAGGAAATATGAGTATGATTTTGGCTGAAATTTGAATACTGTAAGAGAACATGAAGAATTACAGCTAAATTATAAGAATCCAGGGACTGCATACTGCTTTCGAGGCCCTTGGACATCTGCATTGCAATATCACTTGAGTGCCAGCAGCATAATTTGACCTCAGCCATACAGGACAAAATGACCTATTTTTTGGTGCCTAAATATTGTATGTTTGAGCCTTTTTTGGAGACGACTTTTGTCTGCATAACTATTGAACATCTTCGTGAATACACCAGGGGCCTGCGGCAATTGTCTATAACAAGACTCACATAATGGTCCCAGGTTACAATGGCAACAGCGGTGGTGAGGGTGCTGGGAAGGCAGTAGTGCCAGGGTAGCAGTGCCCCCAGCTGTGTTCAGCACGATGAAGAAAGGCCTTGATAGGGTGTCTGTGCCAAGCTTGATTCCTCTAATTAAAGGCAGAGATACTTATGGGTGAGCAATAGGTGCAGCCTAACAAAGTTGATTATGTAAGTGACCCAAAAAGGCATTGTCTACGGCCTGACGAAGTTGATTATGTAAGAGTCCCAAAAAGGAATTGTCTACAGCCAACATCTCGTCTGGAGCCAAACCGGAGGTTCGGCAATGAAAGATCTTCAGCAAACAACTTGAAAAACTCATTGCATGACAACGATTACTCAAGTATCGGGATAGTCCGTCAAAGGTACACAGAGTGCAGAAAAGTCTTTCAAGAGTATAAACTCTCAATAAATAGTGACTACATAGCATGCTAGCGCTCAACTCAGGGAACTCCAAATGGCCCACGAACTGGGGCCACATAGCACGTTGGGATCGCTGCGTCGCACATTTGGGCTTGCGACTCGGGCAGTGTCAGACTGGTGTCGCGATCAGCAAAACGAAGCCAGCTGTGATCCCAGTCATAGCAGTTGCTGTCGTCGGACTCCGTAGATGTGGAACCTTGCGCCGAGTCATGCCTGGTCGAGGAGTGAGGTGCTGAGCTCGGATTCTGATCATCTGCATCCTCATGCATATCTGTCTCATCATCGAAGACTTCTTCCTCTTCTTCGGGTACTGGAGGATGAGCTAGACACTGCTCCAATGCGGGTGGGGGGGAACATGGAGTCCAATCTAATGGCAGTTGAGTGTCGTCGCAATCAAGTGCAGCGACGAGCTGGCCGATCAACTGCGAATAGGGAAGCAGTTGAATCATTGCACGCCCAGCGTCGAGCACCGGTCCCAACCGCTGAGCCAGCATGCTGTCCGTCGTTTCCAAAACGCTGCCGGTGAAAGCACGCTTGGCTTCGTGAGTGCGGGTGATTGCTTCTGCCAAACTTTCGAACGGATGGTCGGGTATGCGCCACGGGAGGGAGCCAGCGAGGAGGAAAAGAAGCACGTAGACAACAGACTCGAGGTCGTCTGCTGCACCGAGAGCTGGAAGTTTTCGCGTTAGGACAACGTCAAGATGAGTGTGTGTGATTAGGTACCATTACTGGTATACGCGTTGAGGCTACACCAGCTCAACGTGCCGATTGGAGCTGTACCCGAGTTCTTTTTGCTTTGCTGCGAAAGTTGGATCGCTTGAGAAGAATTCGGAGTATTGAGCAACTGGGAGATTCCGAAATCGCCAAGACAGATTCTAGACGGGTCCTTGACACAGAGAAGAATGTTTTCTGGCTTGATATCGCGATGGACGATGCCTTAATATGCTCGAGAGCTGAGATCTATCTTCCGTCAACAAAAATCCAGGGCTAGTGCCACTGACCAACTGGATGCCAACACGCGAGACGGTGCTTGGAAGTAGCCCAGAAGACGCGATAGTTCTGATTGAGTGTCCAAGCAACTCCATCACGATGTATTCAAATTTCAAAGTGCGGTCCGCGATAATAGCCCACGAGTTGGGGAATATTTCGATGCCCTTGCACGAGATGGAGGATTCGGACCTCGTGCTGAAGGCAAGGGCGTTTGGTTCGTAGAGAAACCCGCGATTTCTTCACAGCAACTATTCCCCCTGAAGCAGGGTAGCCTTCAAATACGAACGCCTGCAACAGGTCAGTCAGTACTCAAATGGGGGCACCAGCGAGCGTACATAAAACCCCGTTCCAATGTGCTTCCCTAATCGAATGATTTCAGCACCCTCTGAAACTTTGGTGTCCTGCTGAGCCATTGGTCAAGATGGCGTGACGCAAGTTCAAGTTGAAGCCTCCGAGGGACTTTCTTCTTCTCTCTCGTGAACGACCGTCTTCACGGGTCAGAAGAAAGGATTGTGAGCGAGACTACTGAGGGACGTACTTGCAATAATAGCACGTCAGTAACTCGAATAGGGTCTTGATTTCCAAATTTAGTATCCCTCCTGCTTCTCTTCTTCTGCCATGATGTCGAATGCTTCAAAAGTGTTTGCGTCGGGTGGAGTGACCTCCTGACTTGGTCTTCCTTCTTCTGAACCACCATGCGACTTGCATTTTTCGCGGTCCTTCCTGGTGTGCTCGCTTTGTGGCCTATCCCCACAACTCTTACAACTGGAACAAGCATCCTTGTTCTCTCGTCAACTTTCACTATCACCGTCAACGTACCCAATGCGCCACAAGACTTGCTCGATGCTGTCTCTCGAACCAAAACTTATCTCGCCACCGACAATCTACAGGTTTGCCCAGGTTTCCTCAGTCTTCGTGGAACTGATCCACTTGCAGCGTCTTGTTGTCGACCGTGGCGCGTCCGATGCTGCATCTTTCAAAGCATCTCCTGCACTCGCTAGTCTAACAATCACCCTACAAAACACGACAAGCGTGTTGCCAATCGCCACCGAAGCTGTGAAGGACTTCAGCAGTCGCATCGAAGGCTACACGCTCGCTATTCCCAATACTGGTGCTCCCGCGGTCCTCTCAGCAAACTCGACTTTGGGTCTATTCAGAGGGCTGACGACGTTCGCGCAACTGTGGTATACGTGGAATGGGACCGTTTATTCCAACGTTGCTCCAGTCAACATCGTCAAGGATTCGCCGGCTTACGTGTGTTCTATATTTTATTTTTACCTTATCTTGCTGACGTCTCCAAATAAAGCCCTATAGAGGATTCATGCTGGACACGTCGCGCAATTTGTTTGGGTTTTCGCTTTGATTACTGCCCCATTTCTCAAAACTTGTGTTAGCTTCCCTGTTACCGACATCAAGCGCACCTTGGATGCAATGAGCTGGGTTAAGGTAACATGTTTCGCAAGCACAACTCCTTTTTCTTGACTCTCTTCCACAGCTGAACCAATTCCATTGGCACATAACAGACTCGCAGTCATTCCCATTAAGCCTTCCCGATTTTCCGGAACTCGCCCAAAAGGGGGCTTATTCTGTTACTCAAGTCTATTCACCGTCGGACGTACAAGATATTGTTTCATATGCTGCAGCAGTGAGTCTGTGAATTATCTTCGACAGCCTTCCCCATTTGCTCATGCGCGTTGCAGCGCGGTATTGACGTTCTCATGGTCAGTTTCTACTTCTAAACAGCCAAGTAGAGCAGCTGCTTATTACCTGAATAGGAAATCGACACTCCCGGACATACCGCCATTATTGCTGCTTCACATCCAGAACACATCGCATGTAGTCAGTCATCTCCCTGGACGACATTCGCCAACGAGCCCCCCGCCGGCCAACTCCGTCTCGCGACTCCCGCAACCGTCAACTTTACTACCGGGCTCATCACGGCCGCTGCAAAGGTTCTACCCGGAAAGTACTTTAGTACTGGTGGCGACGAGCTCAATACTGCGTGAGTCTGGGTTAATCGATCACGATACATGTTTTCAACTCTCATAGCTGCTATACTCAAGACGCAAAAACACAAGCTGATTTAAAGAGCAGTGGGCAGACTTTGGAGAAGGCATTGAATTCGTTCACGCAGGCGACTCATGGTGCACTGGCAAAACTTGGCAAGAATCCTGTTGTTTGGGAAGGTTTGGTGACCTCCGATTTGTTGGCTGGTCTGATTATAGATGCAGAGATGGTTTTGGAGCATACCTTGATGTTATCCAATAATACTGTGGTTATGTGCGTTTTCCTTTGCGTTCTATCCTTCAAATTGCAATCTGACTTATGTAATCAAACCTCCAGGGTGTGGATATCGTCGATGAACGCAGCCTCTGTCGCGTCAAAGAACTTCCGCATTGTACACGCCCCTTCAGATTACTTTTATCTCGTGCGGCTCTTGATGTCGGTTGGTCTCAACTAAATTGCTCTAGGACTGTGGTGCCGGTGAATGGATCGGGAAAAACCCCACTGGGTATGCGCTTTTCTACGTGACCCCTTTTGTTCTGAAAAAATTGTGTAGCAACAGCTGGTGTGATCCATTCAAGACATGGCAGCATGTGAGTTTCATCTCCTTTCCCTACACCAATGCTTATCCTCTTCAGGCATACACGTTCAACCCTCTTGCCAATATCAGCAGTTCTCAAGCACATCTTGTCTTGGGTGGCCAACAACTGCTCTGGGCTGAGCAATCGGACTCGAGTAACCTCGATTCAATTGTTTGGCCGCGCGCAGCCATTTCGGCGGAGGTGTTCTGGAGTGCGAAACAGCCGAATGGGAAAGCCCTTGATGGAACTGAAGCGCAAGCGAGACTACACGATGTGAGGTTCAGAATGGTGCAGAGGGGAGTGAAGGCTATTGCGCTGCAGCCGCAATGGTGCGCGCTGAGACCAGGATTGTGTAATCTCGACTCATAATCACTGAATGAAATCAAGGATTGCTGATTGAATGGACTCACGTGAGCGTGACAGCTCGTGTTGCTGGTCAACTTGGTATCAGTTTTCCTGCCTGAGTTGCCTCTTCCATTGCCCACCTTCCAGCGTACGACATATCATAGACCCGAATGGACATTTTCATAACCTACTCGCCGAATCTGCTACTCGGCTTTGGAAAACAGGCCACCTTTTTGCTTGCTAAACAACCTGGACTCTTACCAGGATGAGAACGGAATTGAAGGCGCTATCGACTGCTTGTGACCTCCAACGATCCCGAGTTGTGGCTCTGAAGGCCCCGATTCGAATCCTACCTGAGACTTGCTCATTGAAATATTCAAACAAGTGGTGAGCGAAAGCGACTCGATTTTGGATTCAATAATATCAACATCATGGGAATACCGGCTTGCCGCTTTAAGCAAGTCCTTTACCTCTCTTCAGCGTTGCTTCTGGAGCTCATTCAGAGTTATTAAATGCCTGGATATCAATTTGAACTTAAACTACTAGTTATGGCCATAACCCAGAAAGTATACAATTACATACATATCCAACCATATTAAGTCCTTAAATAAATAAAGATACCCTCATAACTCATGCCTTGGCCCGGAAGAAAATCGAGAACATCTCTCTTGGAGGCCGTAAAAGCGTGTAAAGCGACCGTTTGGACCGCGAGCGGAATAAGCCCTGGTTATTCCAGCGGCGTATCTGTGCCCACGAGCCCGACGGCACGGACCGCGTCGTATAGCCGAATGACCACGTTGGGTGAACGTCAGTGACAGAGACATGAGCAATCGCGGGGTTGCAGGCGGAGTAGTTGTGGGCGTGGACAGAGAACTTGGTGCCAGCGACGACCCCATGGATGGACCCAAGCTCGATGCGCAGCATTTTCGGGTCGTGGACAGCGTCTATCTGAAAGTACTTTTCGTCAGGGCGGAAGGGTACCGCGTTGAAGAGGGGCCGCTTGGTCGCGCCAGAGAAGAACGGCCGCTGGTATTCCTTGATTTTGGCCAGGATGTGCTGCAGTAGGCTGGAATACGATGCGCTATGGAGCGGGGTCTCCCGGACCGTTTCAAGGAAAGCAGAGGTGAATTTCCCGCCGTCCTTGCTCTCCATCGCCTTCTCGCCTTTGCTACACGCAGAAAGAAGCGTGTATGCGGCACTTTTCGCGTTGTAGAAACCTACGCCACGAGGGTAGGGTTTCTTTTGTGCACCCTCCCAGAGTCCCGTAACAAGATCTTTGGCGGTCAGTTTGCCAGATGGGGTCCACCGTGTCTGGCTTCGAGCGCGGACATTCGTTGGTGACTGGACAGGCGCAAAGCACGAGTCCAAGATAACCGCAATGTTGTCGCCCTTGACCTTGGATAGCTCTTCAATCATCGACTGCAAGGACCTATCGGACAGCCCGACAACATTTCGCTGACCAAAGTCATACGAACACAGAACTTCTGCAGTCCCGCCGCGCGAGCCAGGGTAGAACCAGCCTTCGGGAGCGGCAACAGTGCTTCCGTGGCCAGCAAAATAGATGATGATGGCGTCACCGTGTTGAATCGCCACATTGTTGACGAGATGGCGAAGGAAAGCCTTCTCGATATTGTCCTTGGTCGCATGTTTGTCGAGGAGCATGCAGATGTGATCTTTGGGTACTTTGAGATCGTTGCGAAGCCATTGGCGCATACGATGGGCATCGTCAGCACAAGACTCCAGATTCCAAACCTAGCAAGAAATTGAAGTCTAATTAGCAAGAGCCAGGATGCAGGCAGAGAGAAGAAACGAACAGCGCCGGACTCGTATTTGTCGACGCCGATAATGAGTGCAAAGAGGCGGATCGGAGGCTGCTCGAGCTAGTCAGTGTCTATGATAGCCCGTTAAGCGCGTTAAGCTCACCTCCATGATGATGATGTCCGTCGTCGTTGAGCTTTCGCGGATAGGTTAAATATTTGATGGGGTCGTCCAGTACAAGTCAGGCAGCTTCGACCAATTTGAGCTTATAAGTAACCTTCTTATATGGGGGGCGTGGTCCCAGACCATGGTAGACACCCGATCACAAGGAAGCATTCGAGTTTGCGCAAGGTTTGCGAGAAATTGGCCGGCGATTAGGACACTGGTTCCGTTTCCCCTCCGTCCGAGCCAAAACCAGGCAACCAGATTCCTCCCCATCCAACAGCATAAAAAGCAAATCCGGCACTTGGATCTTTGTTTGAGAGGAATTTCAGGAAGAAGTTGGCCAACTTACCACATGCAGCCAGGCAGGCACTTGGTCGTCCTACTATGTTTCACAGTGCGAGAAAAATGCTCGTCGAAAGCTAGGAATGAACATCTCTTGCGCGTCAGGAATGTTGTGGCGTGCGGTAACAGTCCCAAAACCACGTTTTACAGCCTGATCCAGCGACACATGAATGTCGTGCGTTGAGATTTGAGAGAACCCTGGAGAAAGGGTATTCCCTTCTTCTGTAGGGTTAGACTCTTTGGGAAGCCATCGGCGTCATTTGACGTGTGCATACTTTCTGCGCTAGCAAATGAAATCTGTCAAGAGCGTTGGCGAAAGGATGAACCGGAACCATGAAAGCAAACGGCAAGAAGTGAGTGTGGGAAAAGAACAAATGACAAAATAACTCAGTAATTTTTTGTAAAAAAATCGAAAATTGATCTAAAGGCAAAAAAAACAGTACAGAGAGAGATTGTGAACACTATTAGTACAGAGTACAGATATAGGATGGCTTTAACTCGGAAAAAAGGCTAGTGTAGCTTAGCCAAGCGGCACAACAGGCACAGAACCAGCATCCGAATTAAGGTTTTCCATGAACGTCGACCAAAAGACGTCGTCCATGAAGAGGTCCCAGTTGATTTCCGCCCCACCGAGGTCGGGAAAGGGGCCCAACGGGTCGATAGCCACGCCGAGGTCAGGGACCATCGTGGCTTCTGTTGCCTGGGTGCCGATATATGGCCCTCGCTGAACTTGCGGGTGATTCGTTCGCGTATAAGGCACATGTATAAAGCATTCGGACATTTCAGGGTCGCGTGGCGCGGGTTTGCGCTTTTCCCAGGCGGTCATGAGCGCTGCGAGAACGTGACCGCATCGGGTTGCTGCGTGGTCCGGCGAGAGCGCGATTTGGTGAAGGCGCTCGATAGTCAGAGTTTGAAGCATCTCGCTCGGGCCACCGAGGTTGCTGCCCGCCATTTGGTAGAGCGTGAAGTTGGACACGAATATCCAGGTGGCCGCGAATCCGATCTTATCACTTTAGTCAGTCAAAGTGCGCAGATAAAACAACTTGAAGAGCGGCGAACCATAATAAAGATAATATCCGGTGCGGAGGAGAAGAGGGTTGGGTCTGTTACTGATAGGAACGTCGTTAGGACTCCCTCGGCATTAATAAGCGCTTCGCGACCCCAAAATAAGGATATGCAATGTCCTGCTTTCGTCTCCACCGAGTACCAAGGTGTGTCGGGTGCATCGCGCTCGTAAGTAGTCCTGACTTCGCGGAGGGCGTGGTGGTAAATTAAAACAAGACATGCATGATACTCGAGTAGGAGCATTTGACTGTAAAAAGTGTCCAATGGGGTGAGCACTACGAAAAATAGGGATGAGAGGTAATCAGACCGTGGTTTCATAACACACCGTATAAAGGTTTGATGAGTCGACTCATGCCTTCCATGGTGTAAGTCAAATCATTCATCTTGTTGAAAAAGGTCTCGAGATTGTCGACGCGCTGGAGGCGAAGCTGTAACGCACTTTCGCAGACGTGGAGAACCTTGGCTGCGAGACCCAAACGAATGTCTCGAACAGAAAGCAGTGTGAACTCTGGAAAAGACGATAACGCAGTCATATCGTGGTCGAGGGGCGACAAATGTGAAACTGGTGTCCTGCCAGTGCCAACACACAATGCAGACTCGACCACGGCAAGCGACATCCACTAGAATTTGCGTGAGCATTAGATTAGTTCCCAAATGAGGATGCTGACCAGACGCCATTTGTGGGTCGATTCGTCGATTTCAGTCATTTTCTGAGGCTTTTCTGCTCGTAGCCCAATTACTCGCTTTGATTCATTCTGGAGTTGAAGATTCATGGCCATACTGACGGCAGATGCAATGAGAAGACGCCCATCTCGGGCTTCTGCGCCGGTGCCGCTTATTGGGGTCCACACAGAAAGAATGAGGAGTGCCCGAATTGAATCAAGCGATGGTTGAGGGTTGAAGAGCTCGCTGACAAAAACATCTTCGGTCAATTTCTGGAGTCGCGGGGCCGCTGACGATCTGCGGGAAAGGGGTAGCTGTCGGGAAGCAATAGTGCAGCGGACGATGTCGAATAACGAGTTGGTGTTGTTCAGCCGGGCCGGCGGTAAGCCAAGCCATGGGCTGTATCGAGTTTCAAAGCTAGAAAGCCAATGTTGAGCGACGGAGAACGAAATTAAGCACACACACACGAACATATCAAGGAGGGAAGTGATCTCTGCACCACTGAGGATATCAGACAGCCTTGCGGCACTTGGAATGTCGATTGGCTGGTCGATTTTGGGACAACGGACCATTTCCTGGATTGCTAGCATGGGTGCTGCAGTCCAGTCCACTCTGCTGACCCTGCTAGCTTTGTAGCCGGGCCCCCACACCGGTGTTGAGGCATTCGGAACGAGATCTTCAGGCGCTATTCCAAAACGGGCAGGGATTGTGGTGGGAGTATTTAGTGGTGGTGGTATGGGAGTGGGGAGAGAGGATGCTGCAGCAGCAGCAGCAAGCGCCCCCAACCCGCTATAGCTACTTGTTGGCTCAACAAGAGTAGTCGATGTCCCAGGCGACGACGCGTCAGACGATGGTGTGGAAGCCGAGACTGCCTTTGGCGCAAAGTGGATGAGGTCGGAGGTCTCAAACGAGCATTCGACTCCAAGCACTTTGCAGCGGTGACAACGGATAACCACCGGGGCTCCAGCGACTGGGCGGACATCCAGAATTTCGCATCGACTTTTCTGTTTTCGACACGAGGCGCAGGCCTGACTCGCTTTGGTGCGTTTTTGTGGGGGGTTTTCGCTGGCGTTCGGGGCTCCTGCGCGCTTCATGGCGTCGACTTAATTACCCTAGTCGCCGTCGGAAAGAGCTGACGAAGCTTGATCCGCCGGGACAATCAGGTTTGATGCGGCCGAAAAAATAACCATTGGGGATTTGGGCAAAAAAGACGGCCCGAAGCAGGACTTTTTTTTGCAGCAAATACGGACCCAATGAATACAGTAGACCCGATCTTCCCATAAATCCGGGGTAATTTAAGGATCACGTGCAAAGAAATCCGTATAGATTTGACACCGGAAAAACCTTGCTTCAGGCCGCCGTTTTTGCCCGAATCCCCGGTGTGATATTAATGGTCTCGATTTTCTGCAAAAAGTGGGAGCTAAGGCCTAGGGATACAACAAAATACGGAATTTATGGAGTAAAAAGTCCGTATATGCCCGAATAACTAAAGAGATAGGTGATGGATACAGTGACAAACACACAAACAGATTACTACGATAAAGTGCGAGGAAAGCAATTGAAGAATAAGAATACCAAGTCAAAGGAATGGTCGATAAGCACCGGACTTATTGCCGGTACATGTAAGGTTGGTACATTTGTGGGTCTTCGGTAGCGGAATGGTGCAACGAAGTCGCATAGGTCGGCTCCGAATACGCCCAATATTGTTGTGTTGGCGGTTGGTGAGGATATCTCGGCTGACGGGATCGTTCGTCAACCAAGCCGGTACTGTAAGTTGGTCCCATAACGGCAGTCGAAAGCCCAGCATCACCACCTTGAAACGTCAATTCTTCAGAAGGCTGCCACCGCTGAAAACTCGAGTTTGAGGGTGGCGCATAGAACGACTCTCGAGATGGGATCGTATAATGATTGTTGTTGTCGTAGACTTCGTCATACGGTCGACTGGCAACAAATGAATCGCTTCTTCCAGCAAAGGAATCATCCAACGTTTGCGTGGCAGAGCGTTTTCGCCCAACTTGATGCGCGCTGACGTCCATCTCGGAAGCAACATCAACCAGAGAAGTTTGGGCGCCACGAAGTAACACGAGAGCCCGCGCAGCAGCCGGCCAGATGATCTCCATTTCTCGCAAAGCCTCCATGCACTTGGTGAGCCCCATCCTCGCCTGCGGATCTTTCGAATATAGAAAAACTAGGAGGGAAATGTGAGAAAAACATAGAAAAGGACCAAAATCGTCTTACGAGAAGTGACATGCATGATGCTGGCAGTGAAGGTGTAGTAGCACAAGAAGACGGCACAGTGTTTGAGCGTGTAGGTTTCGGAATACAACGTTGCGATGGTGGTGATGTGATTCGCAGCGCTTGCGCAAAGCTCGTAGCTTTTTTCTGCGTGGCCACGTGAATCGCTATCGTCCAGAAGTGGGCTTCTGAATCTCTGGTCAGAATGCGTATCTGATAAGAAATCGTCCAACGCACTTGGTCTTGTTGTGACGAATACTACAGAATTTGAGTATTCAAGTCGCAAAAAAAGGGAATAAAAACCCACAATGGTCGGTAAAGCAGCAAGACAGCACACCAATATTGCATGTGTAGGGTTAGAACTGGTGGAAGAGGCACTTCGGCAGCACTCATTCGGACAGCTGGATCGTACTGCAGATGCGGAGGGAGTGCAAGACGCCACTTTTCTAGATCGCCATCGAGCACCACAAGTTCCGCGTGTCGACTCCCTTGAGGTCGAAGGGCATAAATGGACTGGAGCATTTGGCTGAGGATCGTGGCTGCGGAATATTAAACCGCGAACCGAAAGCAATGGCAAAAATAACGCACAAAGACGAGCGGACGCATTGAAGCAAGAAATAACATGACCAGGTCGTGGGGGCATTTGTACAGGTGCTTCTGATGAAGTATACCATTGCTCTGTTTCCTCGCACTGCAAAGTAAAAAAATCACGTGAGTGAAACCCCATGAGAGAGAACTAGAGAAATTGTCACTCACATCAGACTCGCTGGGTAGTGATGTATCGTAATCACGCTCGCAAATCGACAGTGGACGACCTTGACAACGTCAGTTTCAAGAAATGAAGCAAGGGTTATAAAGCGCACCGATATATGTGCTGACATATTTGTCCATGATAACGCAAGCGTACCAGATCCTCCTGCGTTCGGCAATCTCCCAGGCAGCAAACAGTTTGCCGTCCTTCGGGTGGCGTCCATCGTCTTGTTCAAGAGAAGGTTCCCGGTCATCATCATGTGATGAGAGTGGAGTACCACCTTCAACGGCCCCACCCATTGCAGCGGTTCTCCCGACCTTGACTCCCGCCCTGACCCACCCATCAGCATCACGATGCAGCCCCAAATCCTGTGCCATTCTCACAGCCATCCCGATATATGTCCATGCCTGAGCCATAGCACCAATGCCGATCTCACGAAAACCCAAGAGGAGTAATGCAGCGCATGTACTCGCTCGAGACGAGGCATAGGAGGAGTCGAGTAGCGTCTTAGCGCGGAACAGGAAAGTGTCACCAGCAGGCCACATGCATTGACGAGCTTCGATTTCCTCGTGAGCTGGTTGTGGAGCGTGTCGCGCCGCTAGAGCATACATTGCAAGTAACAGGAGTGGTGGACTGGTATTATTCCATTAGCTCAGAGAATGGAAAACATCGGTTGTTCATACCCTTCGCCTCGCGAGAAGGCCTCCATGATCGATTGTTTGTGGATCACAGGGAAGCTTGGGTGAACATGAGCAAAGTAACGCTCAAGCAATGATCCTTGAACATCTCGAGGAGGTAGTCCGTCTTTGTCCCCATTGATAACACCATCAGCATCCCATTCTTCTGGTGGTGGAGCCGCAGGCCATACTCTGGCTTTCGGAAACCGCCTTCAAAGATAGTTGGTGGGGAAACCAGAGATACTTGAATACACACCAAATACCGCCCGCATTCTGGCCGTCTTCCTCTCGCTTGACAGTGACCTCTTGCTCCTGAGACAACGAAGGCACAGGATGTCGCGCAAGCAGATGTAATCCGCTTGCCTTGCCATGATAACGCACTTCTTTGTCTTCGTTCAGACTCAGTTGTCCAACAGCTCCAGCCAAGCCTGTCGCCATTGAATCTTGTCTTCGGAGACGGGAGCTCGAGGCCTCGCGTTCTCGACTTCGATGTTCCTGTTCTGGAATATCCAAATCAAGATCAGAGTCGCTGTCCGATGCTTCGGGAGAGGTCGGTCGGGCACTGTAATATGCCCCTGTTTCCACTCCACCACCCACTCTCCTCCTCACTCGTCTTGCGTTTCCACCAGCATCGAATGGCATGGGACGACCATCCACAGCGGCCGACAAAGGCAAATGCTTTGAATAATATGAAGGAGCGTCTGCACCGGCAGAATGCACTCGTTTGTCACCAAGCGGGCCAGCGGAATGGGGGTAGGGATGCCTATTGGTCTCGTTGAGAGCAGTTATAATGGCAGGCCGTTGCGGGGGCTGAGAATGGGGCATTTGCTGATAAGAATACCCATATGGAGACAACCCATCTGGGTGACGAGTCGGCGAGTGGGGTGAAGTAGTAGATTGTTGCTCTTGCTTTTCGCGTCGTGTTTGAGCCCGCCGAAGCAATGATTCGGTGACCCGATCCATCCATTCATGCGACGGGCTTTTAAAACATCAATGTCTTACGAGAGAAAAGGGAAGGGCAGAATAACTCACTGCATGCTCCCGAGATCACCAACTTCAGAACTTGCTCCATTGCCTCGTATCTTGCCAACTGGACTGCCTCTTCCACTTGCAGAACCAGTAGAGACCATACCGCTTCGTCCTGAAGGTCCATAGGCACTCTGATCGATTCTCACAAGAATTGCCCTTGCAACGGGATCCTATACAATGTTGTCAAGCTGTAAGCGATCCGGCTTATAGAAATCTCACCTCTGCCATATCTGCCATGAGTTCCTTGGCTCGTTCATCGATCCCATGCCTGGTCACCTGTCTTCCGCGTGCGTCGATATTTTCGTTGAGAATACGAACACCACCAGCCGCAAGGAGAATGCCAACAAGAGCCTCGGTTTGATGGAGACGGGCCTCTATCGCATCAATGTAGCCTTTTGGTGGACCACGTTTGCGTGATGGACCAAGAAACGTACAATCTACGGTTCTTAGAGAGGGAGACTATGAGCTTGCTAAAGTTACTTGCCTGTTTTGAGTGCAGTACAGTTGCGACAAGGACCCTCCGGTGTTGACCGCTCGCATTTGCATTTACTTTTGCGACATTGGTCGCAGGCTGACACGAGTTAAAACACGAGCAACAAACAGCAGATGATAACCGACGCACCCTTACTACTTCGACGCCTAACGGCCTTGTCTTTTCCACCCTTGGCATTGAAAGGTGTGTCATCGAGCCCTTCGTCGTCTTCCTCGTCGTAGTCTTGGGCAGAAATTGTGTAAGAAGGTGTCCCAGCAGGCCAGTTGAGCCCTGCACTGACTGACGCCGACATTGCTGGTGTAGAGTGGCCGCTGTGTTGACTGGCCGTCCTAGACGCTGTCGCAGGTAAACCGAACCGAAATTGAGCACTGTCGCGCGAGACAGAGGCGAATGGGAATGACAAGGCTTGTGGTTGCTGAAGATTCAAGCCAGAACGGGTCGGGTGAGCCGCCTGGGCTTGTTCTACCTTCACCACTCGCTCGGCGTCACTGGGAGAGGTGTCGACCGCGAAAAAATGGCCCTCTCCGTCTGTGGGCATGAAAGTGAGCAACAAGAAAGCAGCCAGGGGCGATAGAAATTTTGCTGACTTACACCGGTGGTTGTGGTCCGAATTTGAGATTGTGACATCAGAGTCATTCTTTGTCGGCTACTCTTTGCGCCATACGTCGATCTTCCGACCTCCCCGAGAGATGATGCTGTTTTGCCAGCAGGATGGGCTTCTCTTTTCGCAACAACTCTGAACTCTACCGCTGTCAACAACCTCGAGTTTTGTTCTCATCTCAGACCAAGGCTGAGGAGGGACACCCTCGAATCTTCCAGACCATCACAGGGGGAACCTGCGACGATCCACCCATTTTTTTTTCCTTGGAAGTGGATTCTTGTGGCTCTGACGCACGATGGTCGAAGTTGGGATGAAGCAAAGTCGAAGCCACATCAGTTACAGGTATCACGATCGTTCAAGCGACCTTAGCCGAGCACATTCGTTCCTGCACGCGGTAGGCAACGTGGACGAGACTAACGAATTGCATTCAACAGTGTTCAACGCTACCGTTTGCTTGTAGTCATTTGTGTGGTCAAAAAAAAAGAGAAAGTACTTACTTAGTTGGTCCATGGTGGCTTTCGTTTCTGTCGTCGGATATTTTATTTTTATCTTTACCATCCACGTTAGATTCAATTGGGAGCTGCGGTCAATTGTAGACGAAGCAAACGGAGTCGGCGGCGACAGCAGCAATAAATGCGATGTCCAAATTAGGAAGGCCCGCCGAGACAGCTTCCCGCTTTCTTTCCTCCCCCACAATGTCTGCCCATGCTTTTGCCCTAAAAGACCTCCCAACCCCTGAGGAATACAACAAGCGTAAAGTCGCGCTCATCTCTGGTTTGTCTGTGCTGTTTCAATCTTGACTGTGGTTGACTTGGACGCGTAGGGATTACTGGTCAAGACGGCTCTTATCTGTGGGTCCCTCACCTCGCTGCCCATGATCATCGTATTCATCGTCTCTTAGCACGGAACTTCTACTATCAAAAGGTTACCAAGTCCACGGAATTATTCGTCGTTCCTCAAGCTTCAATACTGGTCGTTTGCACCATCTCTATGAAGATCAGCATGAAAGTGCGCCATCTTTCTTGAGTCCCTACAAAGGCTAACTTACTTTCAGGGCCAAACAAGTTCAAGTTGCACTATGGCGATCTGAGCGACAGCACGAATCTGGTCTACATCATCGCTCAAGTCCAGCCATCGGAAATTTACAACCTCGGGGCGCAATCGCATGTCAAGGTGTCATTCGAGATGGCCGAATACACCGGCGATGTCGATGGACTGGGTACCCTTCGGCTTCTTGACGCCGTCCGCACGTGTGGCCTCGAAAAGCATGTCCGTTTCTATCAAGCATCCACATCGGAGCTCTACGGAAAGGTTGTCGAGACGCCCCAAAGCGAAACCACTCCATTCTATCCTCGCTCGCCCTACGGTTGCGCCAAACTTTACGCATATTGGATTGTCGTCAACTACCGCGAAGCTTACGGTTTGTATGCCTGCAACGGCATCCTCTTCAATCACGAAAGTCCTCGGCGAGGTCGCACATTCGTGACACGGAAGATCTCGCGTGCAGTAGCAGATATTTCACTTGGAAAGCAGGCGTGTCTCTACCTCGGAAACTTGGACGCCAAACGTGATTGGGGTCACGGTCAGCTTTTTTTTTGTTCTTCGTGTCGTCAGAAACCTAACCATCTACAGCTCGTGATTACGTCGAGGGGATGTGGCTCATGCTCCAACAACCCAGGGCCGAAGACTTTGTTCTCGCAACTGGTGAAACCCACCCTGTTCGCGAGTATGTCGAGCGCGCTTTTGCTACTGTTGGAATAGAGATCGAGTACATCGTCTATGGTCTCCTGAATCTCGTGCTTACCCCGCGGCAGGTGGTCTGGATCTGGCGTCGATGAGCAAGGCACCAACAAGCAGACCGGAAAAGTTGTGGTAAAAGTTGACCCCCAGTATTTCCGTCCAGCTGAAGTCGAGTGCGTTATCTGTTGTCTTGCTACTATACTCTGCTTACTCCGTGTGTCAGTCTTCTCCTTGGGACGCCGGCAAAGGCAGAACGTCTTTTGGGCTGGAAGCGCAAGGTGGATTTCCCATCCCTGGTGAAGGAAATGGTGGAAGCCGATGTCAAGGCGTCCAAGGGCATGGTAGAAGACCAGAATTAAGTCTGGCTTGTATTTCGTTCAACCGACAAAACTTGGGGTTTATGCACCCGGATGTAGAATACTTTGGACACGATTCAGATAATACGCAAGGCTTCGTTAGGATTCATCAGTTGGCGTCGGAGTAGACATATGGTCAATGTCATGCTCTGAAGGTTAGATTACCAAGTGCAAGTGTCCATTGTGAAGGACGTTGCGATATGGAAGAGTGCGGTTTGACAAATGGGATCTGAGGAAATCGTGGGCTGGTCCAGGACCATGACGATCACTTATTTGCTATGTAAGCACTTGGAGTTTTTTAATGCAGGCTGTCGGGGTGGCTGGCTTGAGGACTTGAAATTAGCGCGTGACACGAGTGTGACACGGCGTCCAAAAAAGTTCCGTTCAAGGTCCCCTGTCAACTTTCTCCCCTTCTGCCCACCACCATGAACTCGAAGGGTCGGAACGCTGGCGTCGCCGGCCAGTTGAGGAGAATACCGACGCCCGTTACCCTTCTCGTTGGCATTCTCTTTGGACTTATCGTTTCCCGTTTGCTTCCGTCTTCGTCAAGCACAACTTGGAGGGGTCACAATGTTGTCGCGAAATCCCGCCAGCAAAGCCGTCAGCCCATCCAGCTGCCGACCCTCGAGCAGCGCCAGCGGATACTCCACCTACTCTCTACGCTTTCCCCGCATTACACGAAGGAATGCACACGCAGTACTCAGCCCCTTTATGAACGTCAAGCTCGAGACCGGTATGCGCCACTCATTGGACACCAGTCTCCCTCGCGAAGCTCTTGGCTAGGTGGACTTGGGATGGGAGGCAGTGTTGAGCCCGACTATGAGGAATACACCCGGACCCGAGATAGAGACGGCGCAGAGCACAAATACTTCTTCGCCATAAACCTTTACAACTCGTTCGACGTTATCCCCGACCTCTTTGCTACCCTATTTCGCGTCGGAAGCATCCTTGGCTACCACAACGTCTACGTGTCAATCTACGAAAATGGCTCGACAGATCAAACCAAGGCTCTTCTCCGCATTTTCGACGCTTTGACGAGGAGTGTGGGAATGCGAATAACCATTCGTACATCCAGCCGGACTCGAGGCGCGTTCAACCACCGAATCGAATATCTCGCCGAAGTCCGGAATGCTGCCTTTGTCCCCCTCCATGAACTGCGCGACACAGAAAACGAGTTTTTCGACACAATTGTCTTCATGAATGACATCCTTCCCTGTGTTGACGACCTTCTCGAGCTCATCTGGCAGTCAAGAAAGAACAACGCAGGCATCACCTGTGCCGCCGACTACATGTACCATGAAGAAATCGGCGCCCCCGTTTTCTACGATAACTGGGTGGCTAGAGACATTAACGGTACAGCTCTCGAGAACGCTCCCTTCGAATCCATCTTCCATCATCCACCTTCAAATGATCGCTTCCAAAAACACCTTCCAATCCAAGTTCAGAGCTGTTGGAATGGTATTGCGATCCTGGACCCAGAGCCATTCTACCTTCCGCCCCACGTTCGCTTCCGGATGGCCCGCATAACGGAGAACGAGTGCAGTGCTAGCGAGTGCTCGCTCATCTGCAACGACTACTGGGAGGCTGGCTATGGTCGTATAATGATGGTTCCACGTGTAAAATTGGCCTACGACCACGTATGTTGTTGTCTGGTTAGTTTCCCCCTTGGCTAACCAAGTTTTCTGCAGCGAGTCTTTGACATCATCCATCCGTCACGGCGAAATTTGACGGCGATTCGGGGCTATGTCCGAATGGGCGGCCTTCCCGATGATCCACGAACGGATCCACAAGATCGCTCGTGGTTTGGCCCTCATGACAGGCTGTTTACGGAGGAGGAGACAGAGCCACTGGATTTCAAATCAGGACCTTCTCATGGTGTGTTGCTCCTCTCCCTTTCGCTATCTACATCAACTCTGTCTAGTTTGGTGTTGGGGATGGGACGGTGCGGGCGATTTGGAAGGGCCAGATGTTGACCCGATCTGGGAGCGGATGCCAAACAAATCGACCATCACAGACGCGGTGCTTGTCAAGCACGTCCGGAGTTTACCGTCTTGACACTACTTATATCGACTTTAATTCGCTTTGCAAATGGACAGCTCTCTAGACTGTATCGTATGTTGTACTGCTTGAATTATGCTACAGCGACGGAAAGAAAAGGAAACCCAGAACCACAGGGGAAAACTACATGTTCTGGTTATACCACAGCGTTGGTCCCGCCCCCAGTTCAAAATTAGGCATGAATGCCTCGATATCGACATCCGGTAGGTCTTGTAAAAAAGCGGTAGCAACGGGAATGGGTTGCATGGGTCGCTGCGGATAATAAAACCCGGATGTCGTTGTCCAGTCAGCAATTCGAGGCTCCGAGACCACATTGTCTTGTTGGGGTCGTAGTGGTTGGTTGACGGGAGATGGGTTTGGCATCAACGCAGACAGTCTGACGCCTTTGTGAGCCAGACGCCGCGAGATAATCGGGTAGGCCTTGTCGTGCAAAATCTTGCCAAGAGCGTCCCCAGTCTGCAATGCAGTCGCCCACGTCTGACCCATGTCCCGCAGGTAGAATATGCATTGTTCCGCCTGCGTAAGAGCAGTTTGTAGTTGTGTATGGGCAATTCGTGCCGAGGCGGTCGCCTGGAGGGCAAGGAGAACGAAAATGGTCCCCGCTCCATAAAGCACTTGGAGCATCGTGACGTTTGTGTATCGTAGAGTGTAGAGGTTGGACCAGACTTCGGTTAGGTCCAGGATGTTCTCCGCGGCACGTTTGCAGAGCTGGAGACGCTTTTTTAGTGCGAAACAAAAAGTGGATGCACACGATCCACCTTGACATGGTCAATTTCTCGATCGGATTGCTGGATCGGGGATGCTTTGCGACTGAAAAACGGTCTATGGAGGACGACAAAACTCCACCAGTATTCGCAATGCAGCATGAGTCGATGAGGAGTCGATTTGTTCTTATTCGCAAGTGTTATATCAAGTTCCGCGGGTAGTTGACTCTTCCAGTTATTCAATTCGAGGCTGATAGAGTAAGTACAAGCAAAAGAGGGAAAAATAAACATACTCAATTCGGGTTACAAGCTGGTCGATCCGGACAACATCTTGTGCGCGCTCTAACCCATTCCTGGAGTAGGACTCGTAAACTAGCCCCCAAAACCAACGAAGGCCTTACACAACATCGATAATTTTGCGGTCAATCACAAACAGTGCAGAGGCTTGATGGAATGTGAGCGTCCATAGATTTGGCTGGGGAGGGATTCCAGAAGGTGCATGGAACCAGGGAGCTTGATCGGCTTCAGGGTCGACAACTGGCATCGTAACCTGCCGCCGTCCGTCTGAAGGAGGGCCGCTGAAGTCGCGACCAAAGAACAGAGCCCAGCACACTTCCTACCATAACGCTCAGCGCAAGACAGTGAAATAAAGGTCAGTTTACCACACAGAATATTGTCCAATGTGCCCAGTTTCGACCGACCATCTCATCATGCGTGATGAGACCGGAACTGACCCACTCCGCCGAATCGGAGCCTACTCCCACTAGCAAGGTATGAAAATGAGGGTTTGACGTGGTACTCTTAACGTACGCGACATGCACATTCTGCTGCTCATACCAGCGTATAAGTCACCCATAATTCGGTCACCGAGATTAGCATAGAAGGTGCCGAGAAATGCCAGGGCATGGATGAGGCTGACCTCTGGCTTCTGGCACTCCTTCTCCAAATAGCTTTTGGCGAAATCTGCAAAGCGGACCCGGGTGCCGGGGTCTCTGATATACGGATCGTCCGAGAATATTGAGCAGATCGCAAGCATGGAGTTGTGGAGCATCGGGGAATACCATGGCGTTCGAGGCGGCGGTTGTCCACGAGGGACACTCAGTGCGCGGTACATGTCCCGAAAGAAAAGAGATGGGGCAAGACGGTGGCACCACCCTGTCCAGAACTTAAAGGAAAGGTCGATGATTCTTGTGCTCGTCAGAAAAGTAGGTAACAAGCTACAACGTTTTACTTACTTATCGTGTTCCCTGCGATCTAGAGAGACTTCTGGAGGCAAGTAGCGTGACCAATCGATCTCTGGGTGGGCGTTCTTCTCGTTGACACGGTCGACGAGCAGTACATAGGACTGAGTGGGAAGATTTGGCGCTGATAACTTGACAGGGGGTAGTTCGTCCGACGGGGTATAGCGCAGTGGTGTGGTAATTCCGTTATGGAGTAGCTGCCCGCCAAATTTCCCGTCCAACTGAGCCCATAAGAAATTGAAACAAAGAAACAAACCACACACCTTGAGTCGTTGAAGGGGAACCGTCAATTCCTGTGTTATCGACTCGTCCGAATCGTTCCAATCCGTATCCGACTCCTCTTGAACCGCTGGTTTATCTTCCACAGTCGGCTTCGATTGCAGATGTGAGTTGACGTCCTGGCAGACACAGTTGGCGAGAATCTTTTCCAGCCCATCGGCGTATGTTTGGAGAGCATCCGCTCGTTTCTGAAGCGCTTCGAAATGCGCCTCGGTGCGAGGTTTTCTGGCCGATGTATCCCGACCCCAAGAGCACTGGTGGCAAAGTCAGAATTCAAGGTCCACGAACTGACAACACTCACTTCTTGATGCCTTCCAGATGCAGCGCACGATGAGCAGCTGTCCAAACTCAGTCTCAAGCCGACGAAGAGCACATCTAGACCTACACTGGCTTCACGCCGTCGCATTTGGACTTCCTGGCGGGGTTTGTCAGCTCGTTGTGGACGATTTGTTTCACTTACTTGGAACGACAGACAGTACACGCCTGCGATGCATATGGTCCGCGAGCTCTAGAGCTGGAATTTGTCGAGCCTTTGGGCATTTTTGGTGGATGTCGTGAAGAACCTCGCGAGCGTACGTTGAGGTTTGTCCATAGTGGGAGTGACAACTCATCTCGGGTTTATCGGTTCGTTGTTCCGCTAACCTCCTTTTTGCTTTGCCAGGGGTCGGATAAAGCAAGCGACTCGTCAATGCTTTAGCGAAATCTATATTTAGCTTGGAAACAAAAAGAGTACAGTTCTCTGTTTCTACGGATGTATCATGAGACGGGTAACGATTTGCCCCTTCCTGCGCGTTCCAGAGAACCCTCGGTTAGCTCATAAGCCGGGCGGTAGATGGGCTCCAGCGGACTGGGAAGTACACCCTCTACTCTGGTATGTGTCTTCGATATATAAGACGAGAGGACCGTAATCGGTGACGGTGCGGGCGTCTCAGGCTGGGGGGTGGCGTGGGTGGAAGAGAGGAGACTGGACAGAGCAGTACCAGGAGTCAGGATCGTGGGGGAAGCTGAAGCCGGTGCGCCATTGGGTATGTTGATTAAGAGCGCTGGGTTTGGGAAGGTGTTGTACGTGGAGCCGAGAGAAGTGTACCTGCTATGACTTTAGAGCCAAGGCCAGCAAGTAGTTAGAATAACTGACCCCATGTCGTAGAGACCACAGTATGGGACATCGAGTTTGCGTAGGAAAGACCAGATATCGGCATAGTCCCAGTTTATAATTGGATTAACGCGCTCGAAACGCGGCCATCCAGGGTCAGTCATATTGCGGTGCGACAAGGCGGCTGTTGAGGACGTCAGAGATCTTATTTAGCGGGGATTCAGAGACATACCGCCGTGTGGGTCAGTCCGACGTGTTCCTATGAGGATAGCCTCAATATTTGGGAACTTGTTTTTATATATCTCCAAGGCTTGTTTCATTCCCTCGGTCCCCTTAGCCTTTCCAACTGCTTTGGGAGCATTATCCAAATAGTTTGTATTGCTACCGTTTGCTGCAGCGGGGGTCACGACACTCTCCACTGGCTCAGAGGGAGGGCGACAGTGGAATAGGTCCAAGTGGTATTGCCTGGCTGCGTCTTCAATGAACGTTTCCAGCATTGGAAATGGCGAGGGGACGGCGATGTAGATGGCCGGGATAGACTTGAGAGCTTCAGAGGGGCCTAGCCGTCTTGCGAGTGCTCCAGCATAGAGGTGAAGCAAGACGGTGCCTACTTGGAGTTGAGAAACAAGTCAACGATGAGGTTATCCACTCACAGTCTTTGCCACCGTTGAAACTCAGTGATACGTGGTCCGGGCTGTAGAGATTGGCAAAGGCCCAGATGGTAGACGCGAGTCCCCACCTACCCATAAGAATCGAGCGCTTCGTCGATCACAGTCAGTGCCTCTTTCACCAGAGGTCCCAGAGGGTCATCCTTTGAAGCTGCGAGATCGTATACTTGTCGAGAGATCCTGCCAAAGTCCATCGAGTCATTAGTCCTAGTCATGGCGGAGGGAGCGAAGAAATGTTGCGATCATATGAGTAATAGAACTCCGGCGCTGGTTCGGCGCTGGAAAGTTCGGTATGTAACGCTTTTTAAGCTTTCTCTTCCTTCAATCACCTTCATCTCTTAACTCATGGCCAACGTTGTTCTCGTCACTGGAGGCTCTGGGCTCATCGGAAAGGCCCTGCAACATATAATCGAGACTGAGCCTGTTGGATCGCGGTTCGGAAAGCTTCCCAATGAAAATTGGATATTTGTTGGCTCATCGGAGGCCGATCTGAGGTTATTTTTCCTTCATCTACGTCGCATTCTTGCATTAAAGTACCTGATCAGGGACCCCACAGCGACATTGAAGCTGTACGAAAAATATAAGCCAACCCATGTAATTCACCTTGCTGCCCTTGGTGCGTTATCCCCCCTCCATTGTTTCTGGTGCTCATCCTCCAAATCAGTCGGAGGTCTCTTCAAGAACATGAAATACAAAGTTTGTTTGTACCTCCAGCTTCCCGTCCTCGAAAACTGAGGCTTCGTAGCTGACATTCCTCCGCGACAACATGCTGATGAACGACAACATTCTTCACGCGTCTCACACACATCAAACGACCAAGCTTATCTCATGTTTATCAACTTGCGTCTTCCCCGACAAAGTTGAATACCCTTTGGATGAGAACAAGATCCATCTAGGTCCACCCCACGACAGTAACTTTGGTTATGCCCATGCAAAGCGGATGGTTGATGTACAAAACCAGTATGCTCTACTCCCACATTAGAGGCCAGAATCCAAGATAACGACCTAGTGCATATAACGAGCAATTCGGTTGCAAGTTCACATCCGCCATCCCCACCAACATCTTTGGCCCTCACGACAACTAGTCCGTTGTGTCCCTTTCTTGTTTTACGATTATCTCAATACCCGCTATAGCGATTTGGAAGGCGCACATGTTATACCTGCTCTCGTCCACCGATGCTATCTCGCCAAGAGTAACTTCATTCCTTTTCATCTCCATAATCTAACTCTAAATTAGAGAACGGCACACCCTTCATCGTCGCTGGCACAGGAAAACCTCTCCGTCAGTTCATTTTCTCCTACGATCTCGCCAAACTTTTCGTGTGGATGCTTCGGGAATACGACGAAATTGAGCCAATCATACTCTCCGGTTTGTTCTTTGGGTCTCGCTCTGATCATATCCTCACTTAACGATTGCAGTCGGGGAAGACGAGGAAGTGAGTATCAAAGAGGTTGCGGATGCCATCGTCAAGGCTGTTGGCTTCGAGGGCGAATATTCCGTACGCCAGCCTCTTGTTGCCGTCTACGGATTCCGCTGACTTTTTATGTAGTTCGATACTACCCGTGCTGATGGCCAGTTCCGCAAGCCCGCAACGAACAAGAAGCTCATCGACCGTATTGGAGGGTTCCAATTCACCCCCTTCCAAGAAGGTATACTGTCGTCTGGTTTGGTCCGAATATTTATTTATTCCGCCCCGTAGCATTGGATCTCAGTGTCAAATGGTTTGTCGAAAACTACGATACTGCACGTACAGGAGTCAAGAAGGATTGAGGGTCTTTTGGATTAAACTTACGCAATAGATGAAGTCATGTCAGTGGTATGGGAATACTACTACAGCATTGGCAGGGTCTGGTCCGAGGAAAGCAGTTCCTTAGTACGATGAGGCTTTCCATCCTAACGATTCGGTGACAATACTAATAGCTTCACTAATTCAAGTTGCAGTGGGGCCTCAAAGTTATCCTGCAAATTCCTATCGTCGACTTGAACCCATGGAAATATCAAGAGATTGGTGGCCAGAAGATCATATTTATGCCACAGAAGCTGATTGACTGTCCGAAGGAATGGACCGCAAGAAGTCACTTTGAACTCCGTCTCTTGTTTCCCGAACTGAAAAACGTGCGCGTGGTTAACTGCCAAGGATGGATACTTGCTCATTCTCTCTTCTGGGCCGCGGCAAAGCGAACCTGACGAAGATCGTCAATCAGGTCCCATCTGAATCTCGTTAATCTACTCACGAAGCAAATTGTCATAAGGGTTACAAATTAACTTTCACGGAACCCTCGACGGTATATCATACTACAATGTTCAATTCACCTCACGGTTGCGATGTTCCTCTCTCTAATTTTCACAGCCGCTCTTTGGGCTCAGAATACGTTGGCTCTCATACCCCCTGTTGGCCATGGTCCATCTGGACCCATCTTCCCCGCGCCACCAGGATCGCGGGTGCAACAGTCGGGCAAAGATATGAAAGTCATTGCAAAAAACGGCACCGTCATTCATGTCTTCAAAAACGTTGTATCGTCTCCCAGTCGCCGACAAGAAACGACGGCAACCCAAGCTTCACTTACGGTCGACTCCACTGAAATCCTCAGCTCTATCAACGCCTCTATTGTCGTACCCCCGCCTCCCAAGACATTCGAGAGCCAGATAATATTCTTTGGGGCCGGTCTTCAGGTGCTTGACGACAGTGGTTCGCTGACTGCATACCTCCAGCCAGCGCTTCAGGTTCGTAATGTCAGGTCAGTAACCGGAGACATCTGACCCATTCAATGTAGTACGGCGCGAGCAACATCCAAGGTGGATCGTTTTGGACGGCAGCCATCCTCTTGGAGCTTCCTCTCGAAGGCGGGTATATCCAGGTTTACGACAATGAAGCAAACCCTCAAGTCAACGTGGGGGATAGGCTGGAGTTATGGGCTGGCATTGACGCAGACCCTCCACCATTCCCGGGTCATTGGTACCATGCTTTCTTCACCAATCGACGCGATATCCTCGCTTTGTCCGTCGGATTCAGCGGGAGTCCCTGGCGAGCTGCCGTCAGTATTGAGCAACAGGGCATATCCCAGACCAGCGACTACCCAAAAGGCTCTCTCGCATTCGAGAACATAAACGTCGAAACTACCACAGGCTTTTCGACAGGGTCATGGACCGAAGAGGGAGCCGGGGACGTGTCAATTACTATCGATAAAGATGGGTCGCGCGACTCTCAAGTTTCTTTAGTTTTTCCTCCATCGTCGTAATTCTGGATCTGTCGCGTTCAATGGGAATGACCAGCATATTGTGACAGTCACATCACGTGAATTTGACGTTCTTTTCCTTGCGCTCAAAATCAAATCCAACCTCGTCCACAACGGCATTGGCTGTTCCTGGTCGCTATGCGTCTCCGACGCTTCCATATAGTGACATAAAAGTAGGAGATCCGCGCAACCGCCAGGTGGGTCTGAATCTGATTCTTTCTCGAAGGAGTTCATGTGATTTATTTCCTCTTCGAGTTGTTGGGGTCGACGATGCATCTGAGTACTACACTCGCCAAACTATCCCCTTGGTAACCTGAGCCTTGGACGGTCGCCGCAACATCCACATGGCCCTCCAACCTCCAGCGCCGACACTGGTCCCGACAATTTCTCATCATCATCAGCGATCTTAGCTGACGAATATACTGCTCAGTGCCAAGTTCTGAGGTCACCCAGAAGGAACGCCCCGGAAAAAGGCTATAAGAGTCCTAAGGTCATCTTGGATAACTATTCCTTTCCACCGGGAGCGATGATTTTGAGCTTTTCGCTCCTCGCTGCCTTCATCGGATGCGCGGCGGCTTCACCCGGGGATTCGGTTGCAATGGTCGTCCACGAACAACGGGCTCGTCCAGCGCGCGGTTTTGTCAATATTGGCCCGGCACCTGATGGAGAGCAACTTCATCTTCGCATCGCACTCCATTCCAATGACTTTGCCGGGCTAGAAGACGAGTTATACGCTGTCTCTGATCCAAGTAGCCCTCGTTATGGTCAGCATTTGACGCAAAAGCAGGTGAGCCTGCTGTGATCTCATTATTTGAACCATTCCAACTGCGTCAAATAGGTCGCCCGATATATCAAGCCTTCCGACGACTCTCTTGCGGCAGTGACGAGCTGGCTTCGACAACATGAAATATCTGCAGTGCCCATTTCGCCTGCGGGTGATATTTTGCAAATTCAAATAACTGTTTCTCAAGCCAACTCGCTCTTTAATGCACAATTCTCGTCTTTCTCCCACCCCGACATCAATGGGACTACGACCCGGACGCTCCAATACTCCCTCCCCGCCAATTTGTCGCCGCACATATCATACATTCACCCTGCAACAAGTTTCTCCACCCCCTTTGCGATGCCCAAGTCCCGTCCCGCCCCCACTAAGCGTGATGGTATCGACCCGAGCTGTGCAGATCTAACCACTATCTCTTGTGTTTTAGCGGAATACGGGATTCCAACGACGCCTGCAACACAATCATCGAATGTGTTGGGCGTTTCAGGGTTCATCAACCAATTCGCGAATTTCCTTGACCTTCGTGTAAGTACTGCTTGTCTCTCTCTCAGTGTTTCCGTTCAAACGAAATCCAGGACTTTTTGACGCAATTCCGTCCAGATATTTCCCCAACGACCAAATTTGACGTTCAGCTACTTGATGGCGGTGCCAACACGCAAGGTCTGTTTAAATTTGCCCGACATTATTGAGGACAGCCGCTCAATGCTCTCAGTCCGTCAGTTTGCTGGAACTGAAGCGGTCAGCAAATCTTGCCACAGTATTGCATCCACTGCTCATCTTTCCTCTAGAGTCTCGACATTCAATACACCGTTGGTCTGGCTGCTGGTGTCCCAGTACGATTCATTTCCGTTGGCCTGCTCAATAATGACGATGCGGGTGGTTTCCTTGATCAAATCAACGCCTTGATCAACTCGACCTCTCGACCAACCGTACTTAGCACGTCGTATGGTTTTGGCGAGGACGACCTCACGTTACCTGTCGCAGAAGGATTGTGCAAAGCTAATGCGCAGCTTGGCGCTATGGGAACCTCAGTTCTGCTGGCCTCCGGTGACGGTGGGGTCGCTGGGAGAAGTTTCGATTGTACAACGTTCAAGCCTACCGCGCCATCAAACTGTCCATGGGTCACATCAGTCGGGGGCTCACAGATAATTCTTGAAAATTTCACCAAGGATAATATGTCCGAAATTGGGGCCAGCTTTTCGTCCGGCGGTCTGTTCCTGGACTTGGCGGTCTAAATCTTATCTGATGCGTCAACAGGCTTCTCCAACCACTTCAAGACTCCTCGGTATCAAAGACGCGACGTCGAACAATATATTGCTAACCTGAATGGCACCTATGACGGCCTCTACAATCCAAGTGGTCGAGGGTGCGCACTTTTTCCACGCAAATCTGGCTAAACTGATGCTTTCTCAGTTTCCCAGACGTTTCTGCTCAGTCGGTCAACTTTGAGATTATCGTCAACGACCAGGCGTACCTTGTCAGCGGGACCTCGGCGGCGGTGCCCGTCTTTGCCTCGGTCATTTCGTTCTTGAATGATGAGCTTATTACGGCAGGAAGACGACCCCTCGGTTTCCTGAACCCGTTTTTGTACAGTCCAATTGGGCGGGCGGCCCTCAATGACATCACCGTAGGCAGAAATCCGGGTTGTGGGACCTCGTGCGTCAAAATTCTTTTTTTTTTTGTTTCTGTTGTTGATGGTGCCGACAGTGGATTCAGTGCTGGGACTGGGTGGGATCCTGTGACCGGTCTTGGCTCGCCCAACTACACAAGGCTGAGGAAGGCTGTTGGGTTGCGTCCGTGAATCATTGATTGGATCAACGACGGCGATCAAGGGTAGATCTTGACCGTTCACAAACCGTTCATGATACTAAGTACAAATCTGAAGAATACGTATAGAGCGACCTAATCAACACATTTCAACGATTTTCTATGCGTTCAAAGGGCCACATCTGGTCAGTTTCTGAATAAACTGGCTCATATCCAAACTTGAGATGGCCGGGCGCCACATAACATGTCGGGAGAGCGGCATCACATATCTTTGCCTGGATCTCCGGCAAGGTGAGGCTCAGGTCGCGGTTGTAGAGGGGGAACCAAGTGTACTCCAAGTCGGAGTGGTTGCTGTCTGGATATCGAGGACCGCCTTCAGAGTCCACATCCAAACTTGCTGTCGACCGGCGAGTAAAAAGAGATGAATAGACGATGGCGCTGCCTGTATGGTCGCTGTCCGAACTTGAGCGACAACTAGAGTCGCTCAATCCAGTGTTTTCCTGGGGAGACTCCGGTATTTCCTCGGAGTCCTCCTCATCTTCAACAACCATTTTCGGTTTCGGTGGGTGCTCTAAAAGCTGTTTCAAGATAGGCGGCGGAGAGCATGGCGTCCAGTCTAAGGGGAGCTGCTTATCGAGCTCGAGGGTGCATTCAGAGGCAGCGATGAGTAGGTTGACCAGTTGGGCATGGGAAGGCACTTCGAGTCTGCGGACATCGTCGAGTATCTTTCCCAACTGACGAGCGAGGACGGAGTCTGCCGCTTCCAGGCTACTGCCAACGAATTGGCGCTTGGAGTCATGCACCCTGACGATTGAAACAGATGGCGGCTGGTAATACTCTGGTATGCGCCAGGGAACCGAGCCACCGAGAAGGAAAAGGAGCGCATAAATCGTCGACTCGAGGTCGTCGGACGGACCAAGCACTAAGCAGTTGGTTAGTCATTACAGGTCAAACTAAAAGACACGCAAAAGCACCATGGCCGTCATGAGCATTCAAGCTGCACCAGTCTAGTGTACCAATGGGATATTCGGGCGTGGACGCGCTAGGTGAACTCCTCTTCGGCAAGATAGGGGCGTCTGTGGGGAGGGAGATGCCAAAGTCGACGAGACAGATGGTGGCGGGGTCCGTGAGGGAGAGTAAGATGTTTGCTGGCTTGATATCGCGATGCACAAAGCCTTTGGAGTGAATGTATTCGAGAGCAGAAAACTGTTGGGCTATCGGTCCAGAGAAGTCGGCAACGAGGATGAAGAGGACACACAAGTTGGATAGCGATCCTGGCTACTGTTTGAGGAGTCAACCCATACAAGTCCTCTTGCACCTTGGCCTTGATTGTGCATCCCAGTAGCTCCATGGCGATGTACTCGAAGTGCGGTCCACGGTAGTAGCCCATCATATGCGCAATGCCTCGATGACCTTGAAGCATTTGAAGAATTCGAGCTTCATGCAGGAGAAATGGGCGCTTGACTCTGAGCGAGACTCGGGATTTTTTTACAGCTACGACTCCACGAGCAGAAAGCCGATAACCTTTGAACACGGAGGACTACCTCGGAGTCAATGTTCGTGGAGCTTCGATATCCAACTTGAAGCCCACATACATAAGAGCCATGTCCGAGAGGTTGACCAAGTTGAAGTTTCACCTCACTTGGGTTTGACGAGACAGTGAGCGAGAGCATTTACTCGTTGACGCAGGACCCCTGATCATGTACGCCCCAATCTGGAAATGGGGACATTTTCTTTCCGGATTCGGATCTGATCAGCCGCAAAATTTGCATCTAACATCAAAGTCGATGTTCAACCATGTTACTTACCATGAGGACTATCCCATCCCATTCTACATTCCCCGCGTCGCTAAGTTTCTGACTCTTGGTGAGGCGTGCATCGACTGCCGGATGAATGGCCGTTCAAGGTTTGATAACAGCACCTGTAACTTTCATTGAACTTAATGCATGTAGGCAGTGTGTGGATTGGATCTACTCCGTTTGATACCACAAAATATCAACGAAGTCAACCAACAGTAGCAAATTGCGAACGCTGTTAGTTTGGCCATCGGGAGCCAGTAGGCTACCATTATGGCCCGAGCACCCTGCAGACATGCCAAGCCAGCAGCCAAATGGTTCATCCATTGAAGTGCATTGAATGAATGAATGAACAGTACTTATCATCCAAGCAGTACGCGAAGAGTAACAGCCTTCACTGGGTCGACGACTCTCTTGTGTGCACCGCAAACAATGTTCCTTGAAACCAGGACAGGTAATAATCGTCAGAGAAAGAAGCGGACATGACAACAGAAGTCACGTGCTCGATGCTTTCTTTTGTATCTGCCTGGTGCTTGGTTCTCTTGTACAATTATAAATACGCAACTAGTAAGGCTATACGATAGTCTATCAACTGTCCGTTTACGTTGCGAAAATGCCAATGATTTTGAAGATGGTGACGCCTTGACCCTCCTCGCCCATCAACTGACACTCGACAAAGTGCGACCCACGCGAGACATAGTGGTCGATGTAGTAGAGCGATGCGGTGGACTCTGTCACGTCTGCCGCGTTTTCAATCGTCTTTGCACCGGCGTAATTGTCGTCGACCCAGCATTCAACCGCGCTTCCTTCGCCCACAATACTAATCGGCTCCTTGAGGAAGTAGATCCCGATATCGCCGGCGCCAACTACGATGGGCACACGCATCTTGCTGGTAGGAAGAGAAGAGTACCAGTAATGGGCTATTGGGTTCATCGCCCCGGCCCCGCCTCCTGGATGGTAAGCGTGCCAGCCAGAACCATAGAACAGCGATGGGGGGAGTGGGTTGATAAGATCGTTGGCTGACACGCAGAACGGTGCGATTTCTTGGAAAGGACGGGAATCGGTTGGCCGAGTTGATATTCGCGCACGAGGAACATGGAGCGAAGGGTGGAAGAGATTGGATGATGCAGGGAGAGCAACTTTGGCGTTTTCCGCGTCACTCCCAGTGTCTTCTTTGCCTGGCTCTGGAACACCCTTGCGCTGGCCAACGCCGCCGAAAAGCCCATGGGTGTCTCCTGTTGGCGGTTCGAATACTGTTCGGCCAGGTATTGCGTCGAAGGAAGCACCACTAGCAACTGCCCAAGCCGTGCAGATTTGCGACTGGATGTATGAGATGAGAACCTCAGAAATGACCTCGTGGCCGTGGGGATTGGCCAGAACAGCGTCCGCAAAGAACTTTTTAATAGAATCGGGGTCGCGCATGTAGTCGGTATACAAGAGTGGGCGGACGCTGATGTGTGGAACATCATAAAACTGGGAGACGATGTTGTGGTAATGGTCTGGCCCAGCAAACCCATGTGCAGTATGAACTTGTGGACTGAAATGACCAAGGAGGAGAACGGCAGGCTCGTCTGGTCGAATGAGGATGGATCGGACCAGCACCTCGAAATTCTCGAGTGATTCCTGGTCGGCACGATCGTCTGAGTCGAGTTCAATTATAACGAGGTCGGTGGCGTCAGGAATGTGATGAGTGCTGCAAAACGCAAAATATTCGGAGGTTGAGCGCCTCATTGCGCCGTTTGTGAGTTCGGAAGCGGGATGCGGAAAAACAGAGTTCCACCATTGGAAGAAGCGGGAGGGATAACAACGAGGCGCAATATGGTCGTCTCCAGCTCCATGACATGAAGAAACTGATACATAAAAATGAGAGACTGCTCAATGTGTAGACGTTAATTCACGCACCAGAACCTCCTATGATGCTTATTGTTACAGGCTGGCCAGCCAGCGCCCTGTTTAGTACCCGTTGAACCCTTGCCCCACTGCCGAGATGTAGTCGCGTTTGACCAAGGGTGACTGCGCCATGCTTCTGTCCAATCTCGTCACCAGGGCCATAGACCGGACAAAAGTCAAATGGGTTGGGCCCAGCTTCGGACGCGTTGAAGTAGTTCTTGGGAGTGAGGTTGAGGTTGGAAAAGGTATAAACAGGCGTCGGGGTGGTAGGGACGATGAAATGAGTGAAGCCCAGGAGAAAGACGAAAAGGCCAAGTATCAGCCAAATTCGATTCGTGACGCCAAAAATGCGTTGGTTCAGGCGAGAGCCTTTCTCGCCTTCCAGCCCCATTCCAGCGTCGAGGAGGGAAGGGGGAGCTATATGGGCTAGCCCTTTTGTCGGTCGCCGTTGCATCCAAAGCTGCTAGACTCCTTCACACGCTTGTTCTAGATTGTCTTCGACAATGATGTCCCCTCACTGACAGGGGTTATTTTTGCTCAAGCCGATTCATTGAACAATACTTCAACTACCTTGGTGTGTTTCCAGCTTAATATCCACCAAGAACTATTTCTACTGCTCTCGGGACCTCGCATTAGCACTCGGTGGTCGCTCACACCATCATGATTGCTTCTTCGGACACCTTCTAGGTGACTTACGGTCTCAAAATTTCAAGCTCGGATACAGCACCGTCAACCTCAAGCGTCTGTTGCCAATTGCGCTTAGGAAAATGTCACCCGCCATCGACTCCAATGCAACTCCAATGCGATAAACTTGAAACTAGCAACAGCGCTAGCGAACAACAATCCTACTAGCCGCTCTTAAATCCCCACATGCAAAGATTGCTCGATCGTCCACGGAGCTTGACCACCAAGGCAACAACACAACTTGAATGTTCTCAGTACCAAGTTCATGTACGAGGTCGAAAAAGAGCCCAATCCTTGCCGTTCAACTATCAAGTTAGTACATAACGATCCCGGGCGGCTTTCCTCCTCTCGAATTAAGCTCCGCCCATCTATCGCGCTCAGGTCGCCCTTTACCGCCACGTTCATGAGCAAGAAACCGCTGATACAGCATCTGGATAGTACGTGCTGTTTCGCACGTCGGCAATTGAAGCACACATGATTGTGGATGATTTGGTTGGTAGAGAAAATCGCCAGGGTTGAGAGACCAAGAAAGAAAGTGCTCCTCTTTCTCCGTTGTCAGAAGCAGGTACCGATCGCCAATGCGGAATATTATCTCTTCACCGATGCCATCCCACGTGTAGATGGTGGACTGAAGTAAGACCTCGCCTGGAAAGCCATAAACGTGGTCCAATGCCCAGCCAAAGTCACAAGGAACACCCTCCCAAAAGTCCTGGGATGAAAAACCATAACGGCGGGCATATTTCGCTGGTTTCCATTGACCAAACGTGTTGATATTGTCTTTACCCCATCGCGAGACACGAGAAGAAGCAAGTTCAATATCCGACATTCTGTAGTGTGGTGCTGGGAGCTTATTGAGTGGCAAAGGCTCCTACGATTCGTCGCGTCAATCCCCTACTCCACTATGTAAGTTGTTTTGAAAAACTTACGAGGGGAAATGTTGTTGTTATTGGAGGCCCCGCCCGCTCAGTCAAGTCGATCGATAAACGCGGAGGCCGAATGGGGCGCTCAGACCCGAAGTCATAGACCCACAGTTCACCGAAACAGTTTCCAATGGCCACTACGCCAAGTGCATCGTCGAAGTCGATTGAAGCAACGCCCCATATGGCAGGATCTTCCATGCCCGCGAACGTGGTGGAAATTTGTTGCATTGTCGTATCACCGGAAAATGTGGGAGGAAGCGCTCCTTGGCAGAGGCGTAAGTGTGGGTTCTTGCAATAGATAGTCGCTTCAGCTGCAGAGATCCACAGAGCTCGTTGGCCACTGTCGCCGACACGGAGACCATAAAACATGGGATAGTCTTCTCCCACCGGTACAGGATCACCAGGGTTGAGGATACGATGAAATGGCGCCTCCAGAATAAGACTCTGGTGATAGTCGACTTGACCGGCGCCAGGCTCCAGCGTTATGAGCTCCAAACCGCGGGAAGAGAGAGCGAGAAAGTGAAGTGTGTCGGGTGATCGCCCGGGAGGAGCGCATCGCTCAACCTCCGAAATGGAAGGGGTGTCGAAATTGGTGTTGAATACGAAAGTGGTCGTCTGGGCATAGACTGTGTCGTACAATTCAATCGCGCTTGAACGAATGATGATTAATTTTCCTTGCCATTTAGTCATTAGATGAGGAACAGTCTGAAAAAAAGTCAAATACTGGATTGTTTGGATAACAGTGACGCACTCGACGAGATGGAACATCTAGACCATCCGGCTGAGGGATTATGTCATATATTGTGCGGGATTTCCAGTCGTAGATATGGGGTACGTTGCTCCCATTTCGTAGAGCACATCCAACCAGAGAGCCAGAGAGCATCAACACGTAGGTGGAGCCCTCACATCGCGCAAGTTCACAGAAAACATTTTGCCCAGATACTTTGCAAAGCGTCAGAATATGGACGGCAGCAGATCTAGAATGGCTTCAGCATCGGAAAATATATGCGCAACACTAAACACGTACTCTGGCCCCAAACCGAGAGCTAACACCATACTACCATCCTGAACCTCGACCCGACCGGTTCTGACTCGACCGGGAAGATATGCGTGCACAATACCATTCATCGAATCTGGCGTAGCGGTAGAGAGGTCGTAGCATGAAATTTTGCTCTCCGTCTCATCCGACGATGCGACAAAAAGCCAGTTACCGGCGACCAACTTAAGCCAAGTCACCGACAACGAAGTGTTATAGTTAAATAGGGTGGCAGGAGATATCGGTGTTGGATCACGCTCCCATTTTTCGGTAAAGTGTTCCAGCCTTCGCACTAGAAGTTCCAGGACAGATGTTTCAAGCTCTTCATAATGACCCAAGTAACTGGGCATAAGGCCATTTGTGGTTAAAACCCGGCGTATAAGAGTGATCCAGAGAGAACGGACTCGAGTGACGACGCTGAAGACGCGAGAAACCTACAATGCATGTCAGTACAAGTCCAGGCGGTTACTGTAGGAGCACTTACTTGACGTAGGGTTTGGATAGTATCCACTGGAAGTTCAAGGCATACTAGTAGCAGAATGTCGTTGTTCAGTTGGGCTAGTGCCATAGTATGACCACCCTTGTTTGCAAGACACAAGTTTGAGGCCAACGAAGACGGAGTCGCGGTCACATAAAGCACTTGCGAAGTACGAATTGCATGGGGTGTTGTCCGGCGAGATCGAAGAGGTGTTAGGAAGTTGTGCAGTCGAGAATCGTATGTGTTAGTTAGAGATGAAATGACCAAGCGGATTTCCGCCTCTTCCAAGTTCGTAACCAGCTTGAAGCTCAAGGCTTCTTTGACTCGGTCTCCGAGTTGGATACAGAAAGAGAGAAACAGCGTGACGCAAGCGTGACGTCAACTTGAACTCGCTTTACTACGTTCAATTTTGCATCCCGGGCAGTCCATGCTTGGAATCGTGCTGTCCCTGCCACACATTTGCTCTGCAACAACCAAGCCCAGCAAGCAAGAATGTTAACTTTCACCCAATGCAGATAACTTCCACGTACCCACGCACACCCACCATGATCTTCTGTTGTGGTCTTGCGACAGATAGTGAGGTCAGAATCGTGCTCTCGTGATCCTCTCCCTTGTTTCCAGCGGTCCGCCCTCAGCGTTCGGTACCGTTGCTTGCTATAAATATGGACGGTAGCCTTTCGTCCTAGTAATTTCTCTGTTCCTGTCAATGGTGGGTAGGCAGGTCAACTCTCGCAATTCAGCTCACATTCTACAGAAAATCCTATCGATTCTCCATGTGCTGGCCTTGGTAGCTTCGGCCGTGCCAGCGTCTCGTCAGTTTGTCTGCTCTTCCCTCGAAGGCGCTTCTCAACCTTCGTTCAGTGTTACCACCATTGTTTCAAAGAATTAACACTGGCTCCATCAAACCAACTGGTTGGCAGCTTAACCAGGCCAAGGTACGACATAAATTAACTCTCAAAAGCATGCATGTCTCAATGATACTCTTCTTTGAGATCCAAGCGGATGGTCTTGCGGGGCACCTTCGGGATTTCGATGCTTAGTGTGTTATATTTTGTTTGACCCAACAACCACTGATTTCGATTTCCAGCGTCAATGGTTCTATCTGGGTCCCAGGAGGCTCCATTGAATATTCCGAGATGCACGAGTCTGCTCCGTACTGGTTGTGAGTACATCGTCTCGACCTTCAAAATGTCGCTTCATGTCCGCTCAGCAACGGCATGGTTTCACTCGCTTTCCAGCTAGAGGACCAACGTCTTTTGAATCAAGTGCGAGAGTTTCTAGACTGGACGCTAGACCACCAAGGCGACGATGGTTGGATTGGGCCTGAACCCTTCGTTGCTAATGCAACCGTTCCGCGTCTGGTTTGGCCGCGTTATCTTGTTCTTATGGGCCTCATCGTATGCCCCCATTCTTTTAAAGCTCGGTAACCTGGATACTGAGCCACGCTCATTAGCAATACGCCGAGGCCGATCCAACCCAAGCTCCGCGCATATTAGACGCGATGCATAAATTTCTTCATCTGGCCAACACAATCTGGAAAACGAATCAATTTGGAGCTCCCTCTCTTGGCTTTCAATTCAACTATCAATATGTTCGATGGGAAGAGGTATGTGCTCCGCTCCAAGACGACCTCACCGTTAATCCCTTGTGTGTTTAGATGGTATATTCCCTCCAGTGGCTCGTCGACAAGGATCCTCGAGGCATGTTACTTGCAATAGATAGCTGCAGAAAGCTAACGAATTATCTTAGACAAGGCGGATGAGCTTATCGAAACGATGAAACTTGTTCGAGACACTGGTTTTTCTTGGGTACGATTTCGTTGGGCACAAGTCTTCCTCTGTTTTAACGGCGGGCTCACAGAAGGACAACTGGTTTCAGCCTGGCATCTTTCCCCAGGCAAGTTGCACTCCGTCATATGTGGCAACCTGCACGGCTGAGTCCACTTCCAGGTTTCAGACACAAAATTTAGTACGCGATCAAGGCATTGCTTTCGAAACAGCAACCTCATTTTCTACCAGGCATGCAAAGTCACGGGGTCAATACGGGCGAAGGTCTCACTGAGTACCTCTTTCCACCCAACAATCGTTTAGCAATCTGCATTTTCTAGCTCTGAAATCCGAAGCATTGGCTTTTCGCTTCACCGGGGACCCCACCGACAAGCAGAACACTTTCGATCGCATTGATATGCTGTATAAATATCATGGTCGCGCTTCAGGCACATTCGGTGCGGATGAGCACTATACCGGCCTCGATCCCTCACGAGGGTTTGTGCACGGTTATGCCCATACCCAAACTTCAAAGTTTACCTACTCCATAGAACTGAACTTTGCGCGGTTGTGTAAGTATCTCGACATGTCTCCGACTACTTCTAAAAGCGGAATGAAGGGAGCAGATATTCTCTCTTGCATTGATTTACCAGATGTTTGGCAACAACACCATTGGTATGTGGCTAATATTCCATTGATTTAAGATTTCTTAGTGTGTATTCTAGCTGATCGCGCAGAGAAAATAGCTTACAATGCTCTCAACAAGGCTCGTCTCACCTCAGAATAATTTGTCCTTCTCACTTTCCCAGTTAACCAAATTTGGGCCAAAGTAATGGACCCAGCGCCGTGGGGGGACAATGGACCGACGTCGAACGTCTTTGGTTTTGAACCGTCAGTATTATTTCCCAGCTTGAGGCCTCCTAAACCTACGTAGTAATTATCCTTGCTGCACTGTCAACCACCCTCAAGGATTCCCGAAGTTTTGGTCGCATGCCTTCTTCACTCAGCCCTCCTCCAATTCCATCGTACATGTCTTCCTTGGGCCATTTTCTGTCGCGACTGCTTTGCCCGGTCATAACAACGTTCACAGTCAGTCATGATTCTAGCGATTGCCATCATCATGACGTGCATTCCAGTCAATGTCGATACACTCTATCCGTTTGGCACCGCCCTGACATATACTCTCACCGCGACCAAGCCATTCACGTTCAAGCTGCGTGTGCCAGAATGGGCCAAGAACAGCGCACAGAGCACCATTGCCATCAACAAGGGCAAGCCAACTCGTCTTCAACCTGACGCAACATCGCTGCACAGTATCGCGGTGCGTATATCTGCTTACGATTTTGATGGCTGGGGGTAACCGGCTGTGAATTCAGATTGCGGCTGGCCAGACGGTTTTGCATGTCAGCCTCAATGCGCCAACAGAGATCGAAACACGCTTCAACGGGGCTGTGGCCATCACGCGTGGACCGCTCAACTTTGCGGTTGAAATCGCGTATAATACCACCGTGACCCCGGGCCTCCGGTCAGCTCAGGCAGTTGGCGATGTGCTCCGTTTGTACCCAAACGCTCCCCCGCAATACGTCACTCAGGTCGGTGCCATCGTCACTTAAATATATCTATCTTACTTTCTAGTTTGATAATCACACTCACGACAACACACTCCTGCCGACTGGTAAATGGGCCCTGGCCATCGATCCGTCTACCATCCAGGTCCACGATCTCTCTTCCAGCACGAACGCGATCCCATTCTACGCATGGGCCCCTGGAAACTCGCCAATTACCATGACCGCTGCCGCGTGCGATATCGAATGGGGGCTGACACACTCAACGGCGTCGCCCCCGCCACAGAGCCCCGTTGCGTGTCTCAGCGATGATCGGTTCAGTGTCAAATTGGTGCCTTTTGGAGCGGCCAAGATACGTCTGGGCGAGGTTCCAGTCATGATTTAACATTTTCATGTTTCTGTATTCCTTCCTATTATAGAAGGTCACTTGCCATATCGGGAAGTTAGCCTGTAAGTATGATCGTGGTGGTACGCAAGAAAAGCGAAAGACGATATAAATATAAATACGCAAGATAAAGTACTAGTACTCGTCGACATCCACATCAGACAGTGACATATAGTCGCTCACAGACCGCTGGTCTTCGTACTCCGCAACGACCTCGCGCATTGCGAAGCGCATTATCGGTGATGGCACCAGTTTGCAGCCAACAACTATATCGTCGTGTTCGGGATACTGGAAGTATGGCTCGCGGTCGGTGTACAGCGCCTCCCCTTCTGAGACGGGTATCATGTCATGTTCACTTGTTGCTTCGCTGGGAGTTCGGGCATCGACATCAGGTGCGTGAACACCCTGCTGAGAAGGAGCAGTTCGAATGCTTTCGACAGCAGTTGGACTGCTTGCGGCGGCACGGAGATTGATGCTTTCTGGGTGGCCGTGAAAGTTGTGGCCATTGGTTAATCGCTCCTCGGCCCATTCATTGGTGACGCATTCCGTCCATCGCAGGTCAAGGACACGGCCTTTCACCAGCCCATCAACGGCTCGCACCCCGAGCTCGCGACACAGAGGGAAGTAGGCAAGATATTGTCGATCGTGTCCTGGAATGGAGCTCTGGTTGGTGTTTCTCCTGCGAGGGTCCAAAGTTGCGTTGGTATTGACACTGGTGTATGCAGGAGGCGGCGAAGTCAGCCGACCCATGACCTTTAGCAAGTCCATCGCAGAAAATTCGGCGCCAGAAAAGTAATCGGCGCCAGAACCCGGCCCGCCACCGGCACTAGCGAATTGGGGATTGGGATTGGTGATTGGGGAATAGATACGGAATCCTGCAGGTCCCAGCCTGGGGTGCAGCGCAGTAGGTGTGTTACTGGAGACCCGAACTCGCCCCTTGTTACTGTCGACTTGAGAATTTCGATTTGAAGAGGGTACCATTGCATTGCTTGAAGGCGATTGTGAGGTGTGGACAAGGTGGAGATTGAGAAGGGCATGAGCTTGGAGGAAGTGCGAGCTCTGTTTGACTGAACAAAATCAGCTAGATATCGTTCGAGCTGAATAAGCAACCTACTTTCCAAAGTCCCGCCTGAGTTGACTGAGTATGAAGTCAGCCTCGTGTTTCAGGGTATGTGCTAGATGTTACCGAAATCCGTGATGTAGTCATGCCAATGCGCCAGTTTTCCGCCAAACGCCTCATACAGCCTCTCGAAATCTAAACGCGAGTGCAGTTTACGTGGAACGCGATCTAGAATATTCGTTGAAAAGTAGGCCCGGGTTTCAGCCTTGGAACAGTCTCCAATAGTGATTATCTGCAGCATTCTTAGCACGGCTTCGAAATAGGAACAAGGGAGCAAACCTTGCAATGCTGCATCACATTCAGTTGTCGAAGCCATGTTTGATAGAATGGATCGCTGGTGGCATGAATAACATGACACAGTCGATCTTGCTTCGTCAGTACCAACATCGAGTCGAGCAGACATTTCATCGTTTCGATGGAGTGGATGAGGGCGGGTCTGTGGTGTTGTTAATTGAGCTTTGGAAGAGGAATAGGGATATTACAGTCGGTGCGCCTCGTCGAAGAGAATGACTGGGATCTTTTTCGGGGACGGCAGACTTTCTTTGTGTTGCATCTTCTCCTCTGACACGTCCTTCCCTTTTCCCTTGCGGAAGAACGGGAAACGACGGGGTGAGGAAGAGTTGTGCTGGCTGTTATCCGCCTTGGGCTGTGATTTAAGCGGTTCGAATTCACGATACTTCAGTAACGAGCTCTACAGGTTGCTTAGTTGCCGTTTGAACGATAGGAAGTTGGCGTACTTGAAATAGCTCCATTAACCTCGCGACATCGCTGGTCCTGACACTGAGGAGGTCAGAGCCTTGGGGCATATCGATAATCCTGCGTTCAACATTCAACCGGTCGTGTTTGAATGCCCAAGCTTCCTTCTCAAACTCCTCGAATCCAGGTTGTTTCCCGATTTCGTCAAAATACTGCTCCATCTGTTGGCTGAGACTAGTATACAAGCTTGGGAGGTCGGCAAAACCTGCGATACGAAGGTCGAAGTGGAGGACATGGTAAGCGTCGTTACACAAAACCTCACGAAGTAGTGCAGTTTTGCCAGCCGAGCTTGACCCAAATAGTACAGTAAAAGACGGCTCCCCATGGAGTACTTGTTCGAGGATGTTGACTTCGGCTGGCCGCGGAAAGAATCCCGGGTATCGAGAGAAGGTATGCTTGACGCGAAGTTGGGCACGTTCCTTGTTCTCCTCGATCTCTCTTCGCGCTTCCTCCAAAAGTCGTTTGGACTCAGTTAGAGAGCGGAGAGTCTCTGCTGGCTATCGATAGTCGGTGGACTGTTATGAGTGAAAAGTTGAACACATACATTGGCCAGAACGCCAAAGATATCTCCCAGTCCGAAAAAGTTGCGCTTCTGGACATCAGTGGGCATAAACGACGTCCTTCTACGTGGTATATTGCTCCTAAATAGCCACTGGACCGGTGTCGACTGCGTGCGGGACTGAGATTTGGTCTTGCGCAACCGAGATGTTGACATTGGCGTTAGAACAGGACTTGGCTCGGGGTAGATGTAGCCCAGGCCGCGTGTTTTCATGGAGCCTTGCCACGAGGGAAGCAAGCTGGAAGCTGCGCGTTTGCGGAACATAGCGAGCACCGCTTGACCTGCATGCTTGACGTCACCGTCGACGAGGAAGTTGTTTGCTTATGTTTACTATCAACGAGCTCGCCAAACACAACTGCCATTGTCCGTCGGGACCGTCACGATTGTCTCTTCGCTTGCCTAAACTCTTCCTCTTACCACCATGGCAAGGTCTTCTTTGAAGCCCAAAGGATCGGGCGTGCGCGGGATTGCTTCAAACACCTCACGATATAGACAAGGGCGATTCAGACAAGGAAAGTACAAGAACACCATCAACTACGCCCCGTTCTGGATATTTCGAGTTTCCACTTATTGTGCATACGAAGAACCCTTCCGTCACCACAGCAAGGTAATAATGCCGTTCATCTACTACCTGCCCCAACGCAACCTCCTGGCCGCTGGTTGAGCGCCGAGGGCCGAGGGCCATCACTCGGCGCCATCAGTCACATATTGATTCGCTTGTGACGAGGCCAAGACTTCCTTATTTGGGGGCGTCAATGGCACTTCCATACGCGGAACTTTGCACTTTCTTCATCAGCTAGGGACGAAATTTGCCGAACAAGCAAACGTCCCAGAATAAACAAGGGCCATGTCCCTTCATAACCTGCGCTGTTTTGAGGTATCCTCTGCTTGTTCTTGCGCCTCCACTCTTTCCCCAAGATGTACTTCTACCATGGCGCCCCCGACTGGTTCTTCTCCGCGATGGCCTTCATCGGTTTCGTGTTGAGCTTTATTCCGCTCCCCTGGCACCTGGAAGGTTAGCATCACGGTCGTTTCACGATTTGGTATTGAACATCGCGTCAGCTTGGAATGTCGGGACCTGCCTCTACATGATCTGGACGGGATTGGCGTGTCTCGTTCTCTTCATCAACTCTATCGTCTGGCACAACAACGTCATTGATTGGTCCCCGACATGGTGCGACATCTCGACCCACTTCATGAATGGCTTCAACCTCGCCATCCCCGCTACTTCCCTTTGCATTAATCGTCGCCTGTATCAAATCGCCTCTGTCCGCAGCGTTACCAGAACGCACGCAGAGAAACGCCGAGCAATTATTATCGACTTGCTCATCGGGCTTGGCTTGCCCATCTTACAGATTCCCCTTCGTACGCTTGTTTCGCATTCCTCATGCACAAAACTGATCTTGCTGTAGAATATATCGTCCAAGGTCACCGATATAACATTTTCGAAGACATTGGTTGCCTTGGGACGACCTACGAAACTCCCGTTGCTGTTGTTCTCTTCCACATGCCCCCGATTATTATCGGCTCCATCTCAGCGGTGTACTGTGTGCTGTCCATCCGTGCCTTCTATGCCTCCCATCTCCAATTTAAGGAACTCCTTTCTTCTTCCAACACGAATCTTAACATTAACCGTTACTTCCGGCTCATGGCCCTCGCCTCGGTGGACCTTATCTTCACCATTCCGCTCGGAATCTGGGTGCTCTACAATAACGTCGCTGTCGTTGGTCTCAGTCCGTGGATCTCCTGGGAAGATACCCACTCCAACTTCTCGCGCGTTGTCCAAGTCCCCGGCATCTTCTGGCGCAGTGATCCATTGACTGCTGCCAGTCTGGAGACTCTTCGCTGGGCGACCATCTTTTGTGCATTTGTGTTCTTCGGATTCTTTGGTTTCGCCGACGAGGCGATGAAGAACTACAAGACCGTCGTCAACAGTGTTGCCCGCAAAGTTGGTTTATCGACTGCGGGAAGCACGACGCTTGGCGGAAGCAGCGGTGTGTTATCCTCCAATGGGTTGGTCCTTTTTACGTTGTTCACTCTATTCGTTACTGACTTCTTGGCCAGCACCGCGTCCAAGTCACGTGGCAATGGACCCACTCTTCCCGTCTTCATTCGTAAAGAGACATCGCGCAAGCGCGACTCTCTGGACTCCTTCTCTTCCGCTGGCCTCGATTCGCTCTCCTACATCGACAAGGAAAAGTCCTTTGCCGGTACCGAATCGTTTGCTGGTGCATTGGACAAATCCTTTGGAGCCATCGATGAGCCTTCTGGGTCGGGCTCAGCCTCTCTGGCAGGGGACTCTGACGCGGAGGAGATTGAAGTGTCTTCTCTGCATCGCGCTTCGGTCTTCCTCCCTCAAACAACCGCTTCCGCACCCACACACTCCGCAAAACCCGATGTTCCCATTCCCGCCAATGATATCGTTTAATTCACCCCTCCCCCCTAGTCTCGTTTACCCACTGTATCTATAGCACCCCATACCCTTTCGCAAGGCACGACCTATAGCATATCTTACTGACGCTCTTTACTGACTTATACGTCTTTATGACCTTTTGCGTCCCTTGTATCTCGTTAATAGCGTAGAATCGGAAATAAAAGCACTCACTTGAACTTGAACCGACGGAACCGGAGGATAGTTTCGAGTCATTGATTCTCACGTGACGAATTGCCCAGAAAGGCAATAGTTCATTCAGTCACACAACACGCACACTTGACTCTCAACTCCCATGAGCTACCGTGGAGGCCAACCCAGAGGTGGTGGTGGTGGTGACCGAGGACGCGGTGGCGGATACCGTGGTGGTGGTGGTGGCGGTGGCGGTGGAGATAGAGGGGGTTTCCGAGGTGGGGACAGAGGCGGGTTTCGTGGAGGGCGAGGGGGAAGTGGCGGTTTCCAGGGCGGAGGGCGAGGTGGAGGGTATTTCTTTTTAATGTTCCATTTCCCACGCTTATTGTTCTCGCAGTGTGTTCAACCCGGGGCCAGCCAACATAGACGCCCGTGTGGCCAACGACTCTGATAAACAACTTGTGGCCAGTCGCGCCGGCATCACAGTCGCGCCCAATGACCTTCCTCTACGCCCTGATTTCGGAACTGCGGGACGGGCAATCAAACTCCGGGCCAATTTCTTCCCTGTCCGTCTTCCTAGCGGACCTCTGTACGAATACGATGTTGCAATCACTCCCGTTGCTGGAACTGCTGTGCGTCGTGTGAAGAAACGTATCTTCCAACTGGCGGAGCAGTCCCAGCAATGGGCCCCGCTCACAAGTGAGAATTTTTGGAATCCTGTTTCACACCACTGATGCTGCTCAGACAGAGTCGTCCATGATTCCTCCGCCAAAATCATCGCGGTCAACCAGCTGCCTCAACCTCTTCAAATTCGCGTCCCGTACTACGATGCTGATGAGACGCCACCTGCCCCAACCGACAAGAAGTACAAAGAATACACCCTCAAGATCACGTTCACACAATCACTGGATATGCAAGCCCTTCAGCAGTATGTGCTTGAAATTTCTGTCTTGATACGAGCTTATTTTAGTGCAGATACGTTTCAGGCAACTTCCAGTATCGCGACTACGACATTATGCCTCTAATTTCTGCGATGAATCTTCTGCTTGCCTCGCACGCCAATCGTACCGGGGTTCAAGTGGGTCGTAATCGTTTCTTCGTTCCATCTCCTGGGCGAGCATCGGATCTGGGAGGTGGTTTGGAAGCATTCAGAGGCTTCTATTCTTCTGTTCGCCCTGCCCATAATCAACTCATGGTGAACCTCAACGGTGAGCATTGGACAAGCGCCGTTTGGTTTTAGTAACTGATCTCAATAGTGTGCACCACGGCATTCTACAAACCGGGAAATCTTGCCAGAGCTATGATCGAGTTCAGAGATTCCACTTTTGGCGCTCGACCTGAGGCTTTTGTGAGGGGGGTCCGCGTCAAAACAACTCACCTGGGATACAAAAAAACCGTTAAGAAGCTGAGCAACAAGACTGCCAAGAGCCACATCTTTGCCTGTGCCGAGTTCAACAATGAGAAGGTTTCCGTTGAGACATATTTCAAGCGTCGTAAGTGCCTCTTCGTGTTGTGAGTTGCTCGTCTCCTAACATAATGTTAAGGCTATAACATCACTCTACGCGAACCCAATATGCCTCTCGTCGATGTGGGAGGCGCCAAGCAGAACCTCCTCCCTGCCGAAGTTTGCGAGATCCTTCCAGGTCAAGCTTTCAAAGGCAAACTGACCGACGACCATACCGCCGCAATGATCAGGGTTGCTGCTCAACCCCCAGCTGTCAATGCGGCAGCTATCACTGGACCGGGTCTCGACCAACTTGGTTTCCGACAAGGCGGAGGAGCGTTGCAACAATTCGGCGTCAGTATCGGTCAAGAGATGGCCGTTGTTCCAGGTCGAATTCTTACTCCTCCTCGCGTGGTTTATGGTCAAGGCACTCCCAGCGTCGACGACCGTGCGAGCTGGAATCTGCGTGATGTCAAATTCAAAGTCGGCGCTACTTTAGACAAGTGGATTGTCTTGCTCATCCGTGACGGCGGCCGTGATGAGTTCCAAGGGCCGAATGACCCCGAATTGATTCGAACCATGCAGGGCTTTGTGAAGATGTGTAACACTTCTGGGATGAAGGCTTCCCCGCCTTCGGCATTCAAGGAGGCTATCCTTCCTCAGAAAAACAGCGCCGATCCAACGCGAGCACAAGCGATTCCGGTCATCCGTACTGCTATCAACACGGTCGCCAGCAAACCAAAACTGGTTTTTGTCATACTTTCCAACGGCGATAAGCATGTTTACTCGGGCCTCAAGCATCTTTGCGATAGCTACATGGACATCGGGTCTATTTGTGTCCATGCTGCTAAAATTCGCAAAGACAAAGGTAAGATATCTTTTCCAGATATGACTCCCTCTTGATTTCGTGTTCAGGCCAACTCCAATACTTTGCAAATGTTGCTTTGAAGGTCAACATGAAGATGGGTGGTGTCAAGTGGGTTGTTTTGCTTGCTCTTTGCCCTGTCTCACGCCTTGTCAGCCACGGGTTGGATCCCCAGAACATGGCCTGGCTGAAACAAGAACCAACGATGCTGGTTGGTATCGACGTGACGCATCCTGGTCCTGGTTCCGTTCATGGCACGCCATCCATCGCTGCTGTGGTTGCTAGTGTCGACCAGCATTATGCACAATACCCGGCGAGCATGGAGATCCAAGAGTCTCGGAAGGAGGTTAGTGTTGTCGTCCGGTTTGTTCCCTAATTGACAAGTTTTTAGATGGTCACCAACCTGAAGGGCATGATGCTTCAAAGACTGCGACGATTCGCGTCGATGAACGGCAATCGCCTTCCGAGTCGTGTCTTGGTCTATCGGGACGGTGTTTCGGAGGGCCAATTCCGAACTGTCATCGAAGAGGAGTTGCCGGAGATCAAAGCTGCTTTCCGCGAAACCCCGGTGGCGAATTACAACCCCAAGTTGACGATCGTCATCTGCGGGAAGCGGCACCACACGCGGTTCTATCCTGCAGAACAGAACGATGCGGCAGGAGATGGAAATCCCAAAGCCGGCACTGTCGTTGACCGGGGTGTTACTGCGGTCTACGAGTTTGACTTTTTCTTGCAAGCTCACGGTGGCTTGCAAGGGACGACTCGACCGACGCACTACTATGTCGTCCACGACGAGATAGGGTTCACCGCTGACCTGCTGCAAGGCCTGACTAACTCTGTGAGCTATATGTTTGGTGCGTCTCTTGCTTTCTCAAGTGACTCGATTCTGACCATGTCGTAGCTCGTGCGACCAAGGCCGTGTCGCTTGTTTCGCCTGCTTACTACGCTGACCTTGCGTGTGAGCGCGGACGGTGCTACTTGCACAAACTGCTCAATGGCATCACCTCTTCCGCGTCGACGACCACCTCGAACAGCACACAGGACGAGGCAGTGATGCAGGAGGCCGCCGCTGCTTGGCATGGAGGTGTCGCTGGCGTGCAATTGAAAGAGACAATGTATTATTTGTAGTGCTGATCTCTCCGCTTTCTCTATTTACCAAAATGTATGTCAACAAATAGACATTTGTAGGACTTGTACTTGTCAATTTATTCAGGTTTATCACCTTGGCTAGTAGCGTGACACAGGAGCTTAAGTACTTAATTACTTTCAGGGAATGCAATTGCAATCCGAGCATTTTCAGACCCATCCTGTTCCACATTGACCTGCACATTCAACGCGGGATTGTTGTTGGCGTGCCATGATATGGCTGGAAAGCCCGCGGTCGTGTTTACTTTCACGTTCTCGAATACGACCGCGCCGACAGGGTATTCGCTCGCGTCGTCGATGATCAACTCTTCCAATCTGATCATCGCTCTCGACGGCGGGATCTCCCAGAACATTTCCGCTGTGTAGGGAATAGCGAGGTCCAAGTGGTCGAATGTCACGAGATACCAGTAGCCGTCGCCTGGAGGTACACGGGTAGGGTCCGTGTCTCTTGCAATGGAGACGGTAAGGCGGTCTCCTGGGTGGACAATGGCGGTGCCAAAGGGAATGCCGTATGAGAGAAGGGTGCCATCTCCAGCTTGAATGACGATAGCGGCCGACCAGAACGAGCCACCTTGTCTTGGGGTCCCGCCGTACTAGAGATGAGGTGAACTAGGGGGAAATTCGCAAAAGCCTGGGGAACACTAACCTGCAGTCCAGCTTGCACTAGTGCCGTAATAGAGCTGTCGTTACTGTCTATCCCAATGCCTGCGCCAAAGAAGAAGAGCTGGCTATTGAAGGTCTTGGGCACGGGAGGAATGGTAAAGGTGGTGGTCAGCGATTCCATAGTGGCTGGCCCATCGACGACTGCAAGCGCCTCCACCGAGCGAAAGTCCGAGTCCGCAAACCGGCGGGAAAGGGTAGTAGCTGGCTCGTTCCCGCCCTTGAGAACGTGGAGAAGTGAGCCATCCGGCGCGAATACGTTGAGGTTCTGGCCTGATTGACGAATCAACGATCCAGAGGGTGCGTGCAGGATTGGTTTGCCGGCTGAAGTGTATCCCACCGACGCCAAAGCGAGAGCCGCGTTGGCAGCGAGCAAAGTTGCAAGGACACAGGAAAGATTCAAAAGCATCATACCATACCGTCGAAACTTGGAGCAGCTTTATGGTCACTTGCACCCGGACTGAAATGGCCGCTGTGGATGAAGACTCGGATTTAAGCGGTTGGGCGGGTGGGTGGATGGGGACTATCTGTCGTCGTGACTCATGGACAGTTCTTGTTGAGAAGGTCTGCCGGAACAGGTGTCAAGACTCAAGGCGGAAAGGGAAACTTGAATGAATCTACTTGTAGGACACCAGTCGGTCAGAAAGCAAAGCTTGGGTACAGTTTTGGTTGCATATTTGAAGGCGCAGAGTATTGTCTTCGAGTAGCACGATGAACCTTTTGTCGACCACGGTCAACGGGACTTGGAAGTATTTACTATCAGGTTGTGCCTTCAAATTTGTTCTAGGCGGGACCTATATGCGTGTGACAGGCATAGAGACTAGCGGATGGAGTCCTGGCTGCGCCGCAGTCGTGGATGATGGGTTCCAGTTGACGAACAAGGTTTGTACGAAGGAGGCTGAAGTAGGGTCTGTCATGGACAGTCGTTGCCCGGGTCACCCGCGGATTTGACCCGTGGGCACTGCCCGGGCACGTATAGTGGGCAGTGGGCAGCCCACGCAAAAGTGCCCACACGGGTGTGGGCGGGAAGCTTGCGACATCGAGGTGCCCACGGGCGGCCCACCCAATATCTCATCATGTACAATGAACTTTTAAGTAAAATGTACTCGCAAATTGTCTGATCCAACTTTAATTTTGAAGAGGATTCAGATAGAGGATAGAATGAAGTGCCCACAGAAATCAAAAAAAAAACTTGGTTTGGCCCATGACCATCGGACTCCGCCCTCCACACCAACATGCATGCGCAGTGCTGGACAACGGGCCGAGGATGGGATGATGCACCATTCTTCCCCCTGGTTCAGCGGAGAAGATTCTTGAGGCTCGCGAGAGACGTCAGAAGGCTGCTGCTCGCAGCGAGCAAGAACAAGTCGATTTCAAGTTATTACTAGTAGTTCAAGTACATAGATAATCATTTTTTGCTACAATATCTAGGTGCCCATGGACACCCGTCGTGCCCACGGGTGACCCGCAGGCACTGCCCGTTGCCCGCCTTGCCAAGCCCGGGCGGGTGTGGGCATGAATTTTTTGCTAGATTGCCCGTGGGCATGACCCGGGCATGACCCGGGCTGTCCATGACAGACCCTAGGCTGAAGGAACACGGTTAAGCACGTGCACACAATCTACTAGTATGGCCATCAATCCAGCAACAAGTTCCGGTTCCAACTCTTTCGACGACGCAAGCGACGACGAGTTATCGTTATGTATCACGAGGAGCCGGAATGGAAGGTAGACGACCCAACAAGGGTATATATTGTCGTAGAGACTACTTCATGGACAAGTTTTCGAGAACCGATCCAATCGACAGTACTAGTACTAGTACCGTAAGTCTGTCAGCCTAATGTTCCTCGCCATTATAAGTACACATCTCTATTCTCCTCCATGAAGCTTCTGAATACGTGTGTCTAGGTCCATTTCATCTTTGTACTCCTGGAACACGCTTCTTCGGACATCTTTCCAATACTGCATCTCTCTGAAAGCGCCACGCGACGAAGAAAGCGCCTCCCAATACTCTGGCATCCACGCTGCGCATTCCCAGTCAATGATTCCCGTGGGACGCAGGTCGTCGTCGGCCATGACGTTGTGTAATACTAGGTCTCCGTGAACAAGGTGAAAACGGTAAGCTTTGTTCTTCGTTGCATCAACGAGTCTGCTTAGATCTTCATTTAATTCAATCTCGGCTTCAGGGACTGCGAGCGATGGATGGGAGTTGAGCTCCTCAATGGAAGCGAATGGCCCCACGGGCTCTTCACCTATGCGGAAGTTGCGAAAGTTCCCTCCGGTAAAACCACACACGCGCTGCTCGCAAGGGCTCTCCAGCTGTCGAAGCTGGTCCAGCCAGTTTTTGAGAGATTGGCTGACAAGGGCTGCCTTTTCTGCTGGCGCGTCTCGTAGCCTATGGCCAGACCCATTCACGAATAGCGGCGTCCCTGCTACTGCAGTGGAAATCATGACCCAAGAAGTCTTGGGTGTTACAAGGTGTTTCGGCAGTCGGACAACATCGAGAACTTTGGCAACTGGGATGGAGGTGTGGGCCCGAACGTATTCTGTCGTGAGAGCCTCGTCTGTCGTTGGGCAGAGTTTGAAGAAGTAGCCACGGACGCGATATGCGTTGGTAAATGGTATTTGCTCTCCAAAAACGCGTAGAATGGTGCCATAGACGCGTCCCCGCCAACTGGATGGAAGCGATAGCCAGACACCCCAGAGCCAGCTTTTCGGAGAATAGAGCACACTAAAAACAGGCATGAACCTCCAGATAACACGGTCTACTTGAGAGCTTACTGCTGGTAGCGGAATGTTTGGGGAACCGGTACTGGGGACATGACAGTAGTAGAGAATCCAGGCAACAGGTATATGGTGTGTTTTGCTCCAAGGTTCTCACCTGGTAGTTTGACGCGGTCGACGTCACTGGCAGACTATTTTGTTCAACGGTCGTCGTCATGCGCAACGCCGAAACACTTGCCCATCAGATGATGTCATACGAGTATGAGCGTCAACGTTCTGTTGTCAACTTGAGTTGAGACTTGCGTTCGGAATAGTTGCGTCAACGAACAGAAGTAGCAGCCGCAGTTGTTGCAAAATTGGAGTGCAGATCCGATATGAATCGAGTTTTTGGAGTGGTGTCCATTTACCAGCCTCCCTCCTCAGGCCTCAAGCACAATTGAAAGCCCCCCAGGCTGCTTGAGCATGCTCGGAAGC